>NC_082347.1:19194907-19854407 GCF_027477595.1 Haemorhous mexicanus | reverse complement strand
AGGGAGTAAGGAAACTGGGGTAAAGCTCAAGGGTATCCTACAGTAAAATCTGTAATTGCTTTTGGTTCCAGTGTCATTAAAATGACAAGAGGGACCACCATGCAGGCTCTCAAGTCAGCTGTCTCCTGAGCACATTGCCAGACACCAAGAAACTGCCTTAGAAAAAGTGAGGAAAAGGGAGAAGAGAGAAAAACAGGTACAGAAAAGTCTCTGTAGTAGAAGGTATCTTTAATACAGTAGTAAATGAGTTATTCACTACAGTCTGAGTCATTGTAAGAATTAAAAATTCTTCAGTAATGCAGTATCAAACTGGGTCTGCAAGATGTACACGTTTCTGAAGATACCACATCAATTTAGCAGCGAAAAGATGCAATCAGACAGGAACAACAAAGCCCATCTCTGATCCAGAAAACAACTGAAAAAAACTTCAGACCACTAGATTAAATAGCAGAGTCTTTACTGAAATGCTTAAAAGAGAAGCAACAGGCAGCCTTGTGGGGTTGAGACAGAAGATCCCTTTCTCTCAGTCAACATTTGGGCCTGGAATGAACGTGAGCTTGAAATCTTCCATTCCATACTAAGGAGTGTGTTTGCACAACCATGTGGAAGTTCATCCTCCTCTGAAAAGCCTCCTCCCTGCACTGACACCACTACACTGTTCCCTAAGTCACATTTGGGTCACAGTGAAAGGATAGCTAAGATGTGATGAATAACACAGTCCATCATTACTTTTTTTCAAGTAGGTTACATCAGTCCTTCTGGATGCTACTGAGGCAGAATGTACAACAACAGGTGCCAGAGAAATCCATCTGCACTCCTTGGAGGTGCCAAAACACACAGAACTGGAAAATGTTGCTGTAGGCACTCTCAGGTCCAAAATTACTGAAAAAGTTCAAGTAAACCACCAGCCAAGCAATCTAGTAATTTATGGCAGCAATTCTGTTCTTGTCCCAAT
Source organism: Haemorhous mexicanus (assembly GCF_027477595.1). Classification (NCBI taxonomy): domain Eukaryota; kingdom Metazoa; phylum Chordata; class Aves; order Passeriformes; family Fringillidae; genus Haemorhous; species Haemorhous mexicanus. The sequence continues at coordinate 19,853,452 of NC_082347.1, read as the reverse complement.
TAGAAATAAAAGCAAAGGTTTCTAATTCCACTGTTTAGCTGCCTGGTATTCATTCATTTTTAGACCAACATTTGAAATAGACAAGTTAGGTATTATTACAGTTGCTTTTCCTATGGATCTTGCACACAAAGTCACATTAGAGGAGAGACAAGATGGACAAAAGTTCCAAAATTCTCTTGGATCCAAGTACACTCAAGAGATCAGAGATTTACTATCAACAGAAACATGCATTTTTAAGTACTTCCTTAGAAATTGGTCCTAGTTTCAATTTTGATCAGACATAACTAATTTAATGCCAGTTTCCTGTGGACCACTTTGACTTAGCTGACTGATGTAAAACAGAGTGCCTAAAATTGAGATTTTTACATATATCTAGAACTTTAAAGGACCAGAAACCATAGCAGTGCCTATATCAAGAATTACAGAAGGAGGAGCTTACTGAACCTTCAAGTTAGATTTGCTAATCAGCCTGCTAAACAGACTAGAAATTACTAGAAATTTAAGCCCTTATTGAGTGTTTAGTGACTTCTCAGGGATTAAGAGCACTAAGTTTTTGCAGCTGTGCATAGTATTGTAAAAAAACAGTTTTGTCTGGATTCATATAAAAAACTTAAAGGTGGCAGCCTATATATATTTCATCAACACACAACAAACAATCTTGCATGAACCCTAAGATATAACAAAACAGTAAAAATGAAGGCTTGGCAATGTTGATTAGCATTCAAAACAAAATCAGAATTATATTTTTGTCTCAAGCAAGCTATCACTTTCTCAGTACTTAAATACTACTTCTATTACTTCTAGTGATAATTCAGGTATGAATTCTATGTACAACTCACTTTAGTTTTAGAATTTGTAATTAGACTGGCAGACACAGGTGAAAGAACACAATTTAAATCCTAATGACTGTTCAGATCAATTTAGGCTCTGTTAAAGACATATTTACAAGAAGGTATGGAAATCCTCTTATTCATGGAGAATAATATATAACTAATACTTTTTGCATAATTTTCTCATTTGAAGTGAGAGACAGAAATAAACACATGACTACACATCAAAAATTTTTGAATTTCACTTCAGCCTGACATGATTTCCTTTAGGAAACTTCTGCATCTTTGTAGTCAAGACGTTGTTTGTCTACTTGCTAATTGTACAGATTTTTTAAAAACAGATTAACCTGGTTGTACTAGAAGACAATAAATCATTGTGAGCAAGCAAAAATTTCCCATTTGCACAATGCTTTGAAGCCAGAAAAGGCTAGACAAAGTGTCCCCAGGATGACACAACAGGGAAATAGCTTACTTGGTAAGGCTCTTCACATGATGTAGAACTCACAGAGTCACAATGCACAATGAGTTTTCTATTTTGGCATAGCCTCAAGGATATGACAAGCAAATTAAAGCTGTATCTACTTTGCTCCCTCACATACCTTTTCTTTCTTCCTCCTCGTGCAAGACTATGAAATTAATTGCTGCCACAGTTGTGACCTAGTAGAATTTCTATCTTTAGTTCAGCAGGACCTAAATATTATCTCCAGATCTCGGAACACTATAAATAAATCCCTGCTATTTCTTACCTGCCATCAAAAACTATGGAAGACTCTCAGAGGTTTTGTATAGTCCACACTAGAAAGCAATTTCTCACTCTGCTGAAATTCAGCCTCCCAGTAATAACTGTTCACATAGAAAGCTTAGGACAGTCTGAAGTTTCAAATAATCTTCTCTAGCAGAGCTTCCCCCTGCCCCCTAAAATCTCAACTGATTTCAGCTTTTTCTGTAATCTCAGCAGCACCTCGGGCCCTTCCTTATTTCTGTCCTTCCCACTTATTTCAATTTCCTGTTAAACAAGTGACATTTTTCACTATTGGCCAAAATTCAAATCTGTGATTATTCCCCTACACCTGAAGCCCAAATTTCCCCAAATTTAAGTTGCCCTTTTTAGCTTAGAAACAAGACAGAGTACATTTAATAACCTATCAAGCATGTACAAAATGTGCTTACTTGTTGACTTCCTTCACAGAGCTACCATTACAATAATTGTTCTATTTTTCAAACCAACTTTGTGCAAGAGAAGACTGCCTTAAAATGCCTTAAGCTTTTTCTTAAATAATGTACTTATTAGCTAATATGAGGGAACTCAGTATATTTTTCCAGGAGATCTGAAGATAGCAAAAAAATACAGACCAATTAAATATAGGACCACAGTAAATACACTTCAGGGAAAGGATTCTACACTGAAAAAGCCTGCAAGGGTTTTGCCTTAGTATATCTATCCATTATCACACATACTTTTTTTTCACTTCGGAACTGTGCTTTTGGTTTTGGGGTCAGGGGAGCATTTTATTTTATGGGACAAGGGAAGTAAGGGAAATGCAAAATTATCTAAGGCCTTAAAGCAACTTAAAAGCATCTAATGCCATAAGCTGCTCTCAATGCCTTGGATGTGTTTAAAGGAGGATAGGGATAAAAAACCACACACACAAAAAGTATTTCTGAAGGAAAACAAGAAGCCTTGGTGAAATAGTGTTTCAGGAGGCATATATAAATATGACATAAACTTCCAAGGAGGATATTTGTAATATTTGGGGGCAAAGCTATGAAAACTCAAGATTAGCCTTCAGGAGGATGCTGTGGTGGAGCTAACATTACCGAGTGATTAATTTGCTCCTGGTGATGAATGGTTAGGGCTCTGGAGTAGCTTTGGACAGATGTTTGTAACAGTGCAGCTGAAAAGGGAGAAGTGAGGGGAAGCAGAACAGGCAGCCAGATACAACAACAGAATGGCTGCAGGCACAAGCACAGGTGGCAATGTGCCTCAAGGACCAAGCACAAGAACAAGTCTGCCCGTGGACCTTCCAGGGCAAGGCCTTTCCACACTGACAAAAACTGATCCTGTACCTTAATGTTACTGAGCTTCCACATGTGGTATCAAGCACAGGCAGAGCTGTCCTTAGAAAGGCATTTCCTTGAATTTTTACATTTACATTCAACTACCGCCACTAACATTCTCCATTGTGGTTTTATCTTTTGTCTAGATATACATGCTTAATCTTGGCAAAAAATGCCAGACAACATCAATATATTGAAAAGGTGATGTAATATTAGGAATAAATGCATCTTGTAGTTACAATTTTCTAAGCAATAAAAAGACTCTGGCCTTAGGAATTTACTGGAGAGCAGCTAGCATTGCTCAGTCTGTATTCCAGAACTGCACTGATAGCCTCTATTTTATTTCTCCCCCCTTAGGAAAACTCTGGAAATTAAAAGACTGCCCAAGTACTCTTAAGGTTTTACAAAACAGGTCTTTCCTTGGTCCCTGGAAAAAGAAACAACAACCCCTACTCTTTTTAAATACCATTTGTAATTACTTTACAGGCAGATTATGTTGCATTGGTAGACCTGAGCAGAATCTCGTTACTAAATAAGAATGTTACTCTGTATTCCACCAGCAATCATTCAAAACCTACTACGTAACCAAGATGAACACTGGGAATTTTCTGTTAGGAATTTAGATTGAAGGGCCTTTAACTGCTCTCAGGTATCTGCTTACCTACCCTGCACTACTGACAAGATTTTGGAGCTCAACCATCCCAGTTCTCTGTACTTTATACAGAAGTATCAAATAAACCACATGATGTCTCAGGTAGGGAACTTGAAGCAACGAGTATTTCTGGGGCCTGTAATTGAATAACTGATGGACATCTGCTTGTGTAAGCAGTTACAAACACAAATTACCCAGCACAGGACAAAAAGGAGCTTGAAACACCAGGAGAACCAAGACAACTGCTCAGGTTGTGCTGAGCCTTTAGATGCCTTGAAATTCATGTTAAGCCAGAACTAGAGAAGACATTCTGAGGGCCCTCCACAAGATTAGAAGCAATGTGGTTGACTGAAGTGGATAAAACTCTCCCTTATTCTCAGTGCACTCTTACCTTGCAATCACTAAAAGAGCATGTCATGGCTATTTTTCCAAAGGACTGCAGGGCTGAAATCCACACTTCCCCTGTTCAAATTATGCTCATGAGGATTTGTTTACTTACTGTTCCATGACCATGTAAAAGCCAAATTACCTATACCAGGTTAGATATAACACCATAGCCACTGCATATTGCTCAACACCAGCTCAGCTGCAAGGGACATTCACCTTTCAGAATAAAACTTAAAAAGATGTTCAAGCCTCCCAGTCCAACAGAACCAAAACAGCACTTCAGGTGTTTTTCTGCATCACTGTCACAGTTAATGAACAGTCAAAATGGTATTGGACAATTCCCATCAGAAGGTAGCTTGAAAGGGATGCAAGGCTGAAGGGTCTACTCACCACCCAAAATCTATTCTGTTCTAACACAATTCCACAAGAGCAGAATTTCTTTAAAGCTTCAGGAAATTTTAGCACAGTTAACCCAGAAGGAGATAGTTTCACTTGCTTTTTCAAAACACTGCCCAACCTCTAAATTATGCTAGAATGCCTTCCTAGCTCAGTAAATCATCTTCTTTTACCTGTTACTTCTGCAGTTACTGCATATTGTTCATCAACTAGCTCTTCATTGCCCTTTTTTACTTTTAATATTTCCAAAGTCAAAGCACTTCAGGATTATTTCAAAGTCAAACCAGTGGAATGTAGTTATTTTTATGTCTGTATTGAGTTGATCATTACTATCTGACATTTGGAGAACAATTAAGGACACAATGCCAAAGTAATTTTTTCCTAATTAGAACAGTATCAGTACAGTCTGAGATGATTTCTTCCAAGCTTGAAACTGAAATCTGCTTCTTCAATGAAAAAAGTTGTTTCCTCTACCTGAAACTCACCTACCAAATCTACTACTTTCAGACTGCTGGAGCTGAATACATTTATATCTATAAAAACAGCAAGAAAGCATTTTTGAAGTGAAAAGGAAAAGGGAAAAGGTATTCTGAGGACTGAAAAAAAAAAAAAAAAGGCTTGAAAAAAGGGGTATGCATCAATTAGACAAGGTCAGTGCTGGGAGACTTGGTTTTTACTTCTCTGGACACCAGTATTTGCCTACTTGACCAATGAAAAGTGAAATCATTATCCACTAAGATCCAAATTACTACTATGAAGAATCATCATTATTGCCATAATGAACATTTTCTTTAAAAGGGTAGTTCCAATTCAAATAAACCACGTCAGCTCATCTTTAAATTGAGGAACATGGAAAAATATCACGTTTTAAGGCCACAGAAATGTCTGTTTAAATTCAAGTCAGCAGCATGATTTATAGGTTTAAAGGCAGAAAAGTAAACAAATTCTACCCTCTAAAAACAGCATCAACATCATAATTTTGTGGTTTTGTTTTTCCAGGTGAAAAAACGTGGAAAGAAGGACATCACCATTTTATTTGCTCACTTCCGATTCCAAACGCCATTAAAACGCCTCAGTTTCTAAGCTCTACTTAGAAACACTTCCAGGAATGCTTCATTTTTCACCATCTGATGCCACCCACTGATAAGAAGCACAGAGACATGGAAATCAATAGGCAATGCTCACTGAAGTAGTGGGGGTTCAGATGCGCTCTACAGTGGAAAAACATTGTGCCCTAGGTAAGAGAAACCCCACCCTTAAATGCCACCCTCACTGCACCCCATCAAGAATTTCTACCACAACACAAATATATCAACCATTCCTGGAAGGATGATTTGCTGCAAGGGCTCAGTCCACACCAGTGCTGAAGGCTCACACCACCAGCCATTCTGGATGCCACCTTCCCACACAGTACTGATTTCTGGTGTGCAGCATGACCTCAGCACCCTTAAGAAAAAGCTCTGCTTCCTTAGACCAGAGAAACATGTCAGAAAATGGCTGTAATAACAACACAAAATTATTACAGAGTCTAATTTTGGAAAAAAAAAAAATTCTAGAGCTTTTAGCTTCATGCTCTTCCCCCACTCTGTACTGCTCAATCATTAGCATATTCATATTTTCTGGATCGTGCTATCAAAATCTACATAACAGAGATGAACTCCCTCACACAGCAAATACGTGTGAACATCTCTTAGCAACAACCGGTCATGAGCCAGCAAGGAAACTTAACAGTGATCCCACTTAAAACATCCTACTTATGCATACCAAATGATAATGCCATCAGTAAAAACCAAACTGTTCACTAAAGCTGCATTCTCCTGAATGCTTGAAATTAAATCTTCCCCACAGAAGCCAGACACCAGAAGGAGCTGTGCTTCGTCCTTGACAGCTATTCCAAGAACACTTGCAAGGGAACAGTAATGTGTGCTTCTGTCCCCAGTTGCTTCAGTTCCAAAATTCACATTCAAGCATTGCTTAAAATTCACTATGCACAGAATGTGCCTACATTACCATCACCAGAGAAATAAAGGAAGAGAAAAAGGGAAAATATTAACAGTTTTCTGTGTTACTCAACCATGTGGAAAAGTAATTTTGCCAGTCTAATACAGGCACCAATCACTGCAGCAACAAAAATCAGACTTACCAACTGGCCTCTAGGAGGTCTGAAACATAAGAGCAAGCTCGATGTCAGTGGCCTCTTAATTGCAAGTGTAATAGAAATATCATTATGACAGTGAGGGTTTTTTGTCAACTACACCCACTCCTCCAACTGAATGGAGGGTGCCATTCAGTTAAATTAAAAATCTGATCTCCTACTGAGCCTACTCTCTTTTCTCCCCTATAATGCCTTTAGGGGTAATCAGAGCAACACACACAGGTGGAACTCCTCTGCTTTGCCATCACAATGCTCATTGCTTCGAGGAAGGTGAACCTCTAAAAAGTCAAGTCATATTTACATGCCTACAGATGAACTGGGTGAGTTATTTCATGCACACACTTTGTTTTCTGGTATTTATATTGGCAGAAGGCACAGCTTCTCGTGGCCCTGAGAGTTACTCAGGGGGTAACCAAAACCCCAACTCTTTCATTTTACTCTATGCTGAGAATGCTTAACTTTATGTAGCATCTTTCTCGAAGGGCTGCTACACCTTAGGTAACAGGTAACTGAGTAGTCACAAATCTGTCTGGGGTAGATGGGAAGAGAACACTGCCATTAGGCATAAAATCAAGAAAAGGTAAGTCAACTAGTTCAGAAAGATGGATAGAAATAAAGCCTGACCTGACTCTCTGTGGAACACTAAGAGACCACACTAAGACAAGAGGGATCAGAATTAACCTCACAAGAACAAGGTAATAAGAGAGACAAAAGCCAAAGGTGCTGTGTTGAGGAAGTGAAACGTAATGGAAAAAACAGCAACAAAGCAAGCAATGCCTTCATTGAATTTAGTCTATTTTCTTGAAATATTTTAAGGAAGGCAGTGAGTTTCAATTGACTAGAACGTAACAAAGAGGGACAGTAACTGTTTGTTACCAAACTAACTGCTTCTTAGTTAAAAAAGACTGAAAAATACTTTCCAAGTAGTTTTTGAATAGAACTTCCATCTCAAAGAAATCGATCTACACGTTCTTGGAAAAGACATGTGTTAAATTTTTAGCAAAATGCACTAAATACTTCCTTTAATGCAGCAGTTACTGCTAACATAAAGTGGAAAAACTAAACCTGTCTCAGCTGATTACATTTTCCACATCTAACATCTTCTGAAGTATTCCTCTATCCTCATGCTTTTGTCAACTTTTATTTGACCTTAAGTCAAAAACAGATATGCATTTTTCATCTTCAATCCTTCAATACACATCGACTTGTTTGAATTACAATAGTTTCACTGAAAATTATGTTGCCATTCAGCGAGCTGTGACAGAAATAACTGTCTGAATTACTATCTAGGGGAAGCAGCCCTCCAGGAAAGTTAAGACCATTATCTCTGCTAGATACTTTATTCAAAATCATCCAGCTTCAGTGTGGGTTGTATAGCTTCATCACTTTTTTGTACTAGAATATCTCATATTGAGTAAAAAGGAAATTATTCTTAAATACTCAACACAAAATGATCAAAACGTTTCATAGCTTATCAGTTCAATCCTTTCATATTCATTTTAAGCATATACCCTGTAGAGGTTTCTCAAATTGTAAATAGTAGTTTTAAAAATATTACTTGGTAGCTTTTGATAGCTGTTATCAGGCATTAAACTATTCAACAGAAAAGTTAGAATCCATTCTCCTTGATATATTGTACCACTTGTACATTACTCAGAGCCCAGGAACACAGAAGCCCTTTGCTGATTTCCCATTGATGGCTTAAGCAAAATATTTGTTTGTTGGAGAGCTGAACAGGACAGTTATTGTCCAGCTGGGATTCTGTGAAATCGTATGTCAATAACTTGGGAGTTTCAATCAAATGCTCTAAGTAAATAACTGACAATTAATGCAGTCTTTTTTAATAACTCAAGTATCTGTATGTTGAATAGCAAGAGTACAATTCATAGTTACATGAAAGAAAAATTATTTCAAGCACCTTAACCATCTTTTAAAATATTTAAAGACAAAGAAAACATATTTCTGATCAGATTTTAGGATTTACTTCCCAAAGTAGCATTTTGCTGTCATTCTACCAGTTTCCAAGAACTTTTCAGGCAATTATGAAAATAACCTTGAGATGAAACACATCATGAGGCTGCACTTCATTGCTATCCCAATTTCAAGTTCCTACACCTTGCACAGAACTCCACAAATAAATTTATTACAATAGGCTTATGTTTTTAACTTTTAGCATGTCTAAAATCAAGTAGTGGTTTAAGTGAAGTAGGCACACAAAGCACACTACACTACCTGTGCCTCTCAGGGACAGTGAAACGGTGGAAGCAGGGTGTTGGCAGTCCCTGGGGGCATCAACAACCCAAACAGCATGTTAAGAACCCAGAAGGCATACATGTCCTGCCAACTGCACGAGCAAGTCAGAGGTTGTGTCGCTAGGTGATGGCTCCTGAGATGAGACTGACAAGGTCTCAGCAGTGCAGAGCATTCATAGTTCCCAACATCTCCCAGATGGTCCCACAGTCAAATGGGGACATTAGTTGAGAGAGAAGTCAGTAGCAAACATACAAGGATAAGGAGTACGCCTCAAAATTAAAATGTAAAAATAAAATTAACAAACACTGGCAGAATGCAGTAGGAATACTCCATCTACATGGCATCTTATGATTTCATGTCCATGTGAAATGGAAAAAGTAAACATGTTCCTATTCTGAATTACGCTGGAAGCTACATTAGCAATCCTCTGGAAAGAAGAATTTGCTTATAAGGCTAAAAGAGGACTTACTAAGAGTGAATCACCTGTCTGCTGATCAGGTATTTTGGCAAGCACTGGAAACTGAAGATGGTAAATGACACCACGGACACAGGCTGGCCACCATCAGTACAGTGTTCTACAAGATTTCAAAGAGCTTCTCACTTAAAGTCTGTCATAATGCCAAAAGCACGATCTGTTCATAAATTGGAAGAGAAAGAAACTGGGTTAAATCCAGATGGATACTTTCATTTAAAAATCCCTTACCAAAGCCTAAAGCGATACAATTCTGCAATTAATTTATTCTGTTCTAAACAAATTAAAATATTTAAGATGCATAATCTAGTAGAATGTAGTCAGAGAATAAGGCAGAAGCCCCTCTCTGCCAATACAAGTAATTCTGTATGCCATTTGTTGTCATGCAGCTGAAGTGACTCAAAGTTCTGCATTAGCCCTCACACTGCAGCCCCTTTTCCACAGAATTGCCAGCTTGAGTCTACTCCCACAGTGCAATGAGCACGCCATGAAGTGGCTGTGAATCACAGATGGTGCCAGCAGAGATCTCTCCATTCTCATCTTTAGTCATTCTGCAGGCAGGGAAATGCACTGGCTGCAGAGCCCCACCTCCTGCAGCTTCAGCAGCAGCCTGACTCTGCTTTCCACAGACAAGCAGCTTACCTGCCACTGCCTGGCTCTTTAGCCTGGAGACGTGTTCCCTGTTCACTGCACACTAAATCCCTCGTGCACTGCTGACACTGCAGCACTTGTTAAACCCCACAGATTAAGGCACTTATCCCCTGCCTCGGTCTGCAAGGCAGCTCTCATTCACAGGTGAGCTCTGTGCACACATCAAGGGCACAGATGAACTAATGATGTGCCACACCTGGTAACGCTTCGGGTTTTCTCCCTTGTTTCTATTTCTGCAGGGGGTATTGTTTTGGAACATGGAAAAAAACTATATAAAAAAGTAGAATCACAAGTTTCACTTTCCAAAACTGGCAGGATGAAATATTTCAGCATAACTAACATTCAACACTTTAAAGTAGCCATTTGACAATATGGAAACAAAAAGTATTTGATACCATCAGCACATGGTTCCATCTGCTGCAAAACTTAATCCCCCAGAAGTCTGAAGTTACTTCTATATTATGCTGAAGAAACAATTTATTGGTCTCTTGGCCAGCAGCATTATAGGAAACATTCTGTTCTTCCTTCCTTTTCATGATTAACTCCCTACACATCCAAAGGAAATCAAAAGCATTAGCCTAGCCAACTAGAAATATCAAGTATCTTTACCAGAAACCAGGACAAATATTCCCACGGCACAGCATAGTGCCAAGCACTGGGCTAACACAATGGCTAGGCAGGGGAGTAACAAGGAAAACCCCTCCAAAGTACTTAACTAGCTTAGTGTTAAAAGAGGCCTGGAACACAGTGCTCAGACAACAGCAGTATCTGTAGGACAGATCTATGGCAACTAAAATCAACACTGATTGCAACATGAAAAAGCAGAGTCCCTAGGACAACTTGCTAGGGAAGGATCTGTTGTGAAGCAGCAAAGGAGCTTGGGCAGCACAGCCAGTGGTGAGTACAGAACACAGCTGTGCAGTGCAACTGCATCTGCTTTGCAGCTGTCCTGCCAGGAGAGCATACCAATACCCTAGAAGGCTACAGCATTTCTGTTGTAGATGTGACCTACATACAGAAATCTCATCTTGCAAGTCTTGCCTGCAATACCAATATACATTATTCAGAGCACAGCCAAATTTGCTCGTGTTCTCAGAAAATTCAGGATAAGCTTTGCTATGGCTATGTGCCTCCTCCCCCCCTTCACTTGTGCAGAATCGATGTTTACCCATGCTGAAAGCTGTCAAGGGGTTGGTATATCTACACAGAAAAAGTTAAATTTAGGAAAAATGTAAAGCCACTTCTGCTACACTACAATACAAAAATAACACCTGTTCCTCCAAGGAGAAAATGTGTTTCCTCTTGCTTTCCTTCAAAGTGGGACAAATCAGCCTCCACCCATACCTGTCTCGCTCTCTAGCCTGCCAGTGCTGTCACATGGCTGTGATCTCCAGCAGGAACGGGCCATGGTTTGCTGAGCTGTGCATCTGAACTCAGTATGATGAGCTCAGACTCTGAATTTTGAATTTCACTTCATACATAGAGTAGATACATGCACATACACAAGCGATACAGCATGTCTATGTACACACACAAATATGGTACAGAAGAAATACGAATTTGCTCTGAACAGTTGCTTGATGAGTGGAAACAGTAATCCAAGGTTATCTGAAATGTGTTAGCACTGTCAGAAATGGCAGAGTTTATAACAAATATGAAGACCTGCAATGCTTATTCCACCCTTAGCTTCCTTCTACCATCATGAAATATTTTAAGCTTCAGAGAAAAAAATATCATACCACATTTGAGGCTAGTCTTAACTAATATCTTGTACTGGCTACTTAACAGCTCATTATCATGAAACATGGTAAGACTTTTGCATTTGTAAGAATTAAAGGGCTTAAGGACCATCCCTGCAAACAGACATATCAAGGAGGAAGTATTTTTATCATCTTGGCAACACGAGAAAGAGTGGAAAAAACCCAACCCTATGACACTAGCAGTTATCATCAATTGAAAGTTTATGATCTGAGAACAATACAACTAAAAATGTACTGCATAAATTAAAGACGAAAATACTCACAGATCAGCTAAAAAAAAGCCTAACAGTTCCCTTCCATTTACTCTTTTCTGAGAAGTTTGACACGGAGTAGTAAGGTAAAACAGGATATTCCTAGACTTCCTGAAATTTAACTTCAATGGCTTTTTATTTCTGCATAAACTGAAATACTGGCCACTGTTACTAAGCACTATTTTGTTAGCTAAAAAAAATATAGCAACATAAAAATACACAGGCACATTCAAAAAGGACATTGCACAAAAGGCTCCTTGAAAAGAGGCTTTTATTAGGGGCCTTCACATTTACCACCTGGCAAATGTTTTCAACCAGGCAAATATTAGATAGTAGTTAAGTGAGAATTGGCTATATTACAGCATTTAAATTATAAATTAATTACCTGAATCTAATTCAGACTGGTGTGTGTGCACTCACCCAAGCACCACAGGCAACTGCAATTCTGTAAAAGATTATATTGACTCCTACATGCAAAGAGTAGCTCAGCACACCATCTACTACAGTGTAAGGGAATAACAGTATACTGTGTCTGGCTTTCTCCTGAAAGCCAGCAACCATAGATAAAATAAACTTTAAAAGCCAAGTTCAAAAAAAGTATGTATTTTTATCTATTTTCCCTTTTCCTACATTTCTCTTTGGGATAATTTACCCACACACAATGGTGGGATCAAAATTGGAGCAAGTCTACTTTTTTTCCAACTAGTGTGTATCACATAAACCAGCTCATGCATATCACTAAGCCTCAAATTTAAAAGTGAGCTAAAAATGCCTTTTTTGGTTTTTTTCCAGGTCCTCTAACCACAACCTACACTGAATAAGGAGAAGTCACCAGCCTACAGTATCCCACCTCCTATATCTCCTGAGCAGCTGGTTCTCCAGGACTCAAAGAGATAAGAGAGGAAAAGAAGGGTGAGAGGAAAAAGAGAGAATAGGAAGGCAGCAACTCAACATCAAGAGATCTCTGCCATGGTGCCATACAAAGCAGACAATGATATTTATGGCTGAAGTGTGCTCCTAACATAGGCTACTGTCCGTGACCACTGTCTGCAGAACTCACAGACAACTTGTAATTGGCATCTATTCTCAGCCACAGAGAGCAAATACCAAGTTATTTTGAGACAGTTAAAACAAAACAAAAAGTCAACAACTAAAACACTTTCACCATTTAACACCTTGCTGTATGAGCTGGGAAAACAAAACCATTTATAGATTTGCTTTCCCTGTTTATTTCTCTCTGCTTACTAATACTTGACTAAATCCTTAGGCAAGATCTATGGCTACCAAAATACTACAGATGCAGGCTATTCCTTGTGCTCTTGCCTGCTCTGTGGCCTAGAGGGAGAGACACTTGTTATGCTGCTCTCCTTAGAGCAACAGCACTGCTGGAGGCAGAAATACTCCATCAGCTGGGGGAACTGGTGGGTACGGCAGGTTTACACATAATCTTCCCTGACCAGCACAAATGCTCCAAACAGTCTCTACCAAATGGCTTTGGAGGGAATCTGGTTTTTACTAGTGATCTAACACTTCTAAATATTTTGCATTTGAGGTTTTCCTTATTTATTTTATATATGGAAAGGGATGAAAAGCGAAATATCTTACCCGCTAGTGACTGTTCCTAACACAAGGCCCAGCAAAATCCCTCCTTCAAGAGAACAGGAAAAGAACTTTTCACTCTTAAATCAAAATCAGGCCTTTTATCCTGAACCTTGTAAATTCTTAACCAGTGTCTTAACAAGAGTTTTGTTGCGTCAAAAAAGGAATACAAACACAACACAGAAAAACAGAAGATGCCATCAAAAACAACTGTCAGCCTCTGTCCACTCAATTTTTAACTGACAGAGTTAGTTAACTGACAGAGTGTTAAGAAAAATAAGTGGTTCATAGAAACTTCAATCTTAAAGTTACTGGTGAAGAGAAAACAAGATAAAACAAGTAAGGAAAAATTCAGAGTACAATTTGCATCTCTGAGCAGGATGACAGTTATGCAGCCCAACAGTCCACATCATTCATTTGGACGTGAGAAATACCCTGTGGAGAGGTTTGAATCTTAAAGTGGTTCTCTCCAACTAATGGATGAAATAGTGCATGATAAACCGACTTGTCAGGAATCCTTTTACAGCTATTCCAACTGGAAATAAGCAGCCCTCTCAAGGAACAGCAAAAGAAAAATAGTTATGTCTGATATGCTTTGTCTCTAAGCCAGAAGAAACTAGTCTGAAAAGCCTATTTACAGTCTTTAAGGCATGTATTAATGCAAAGGGACAGAAAAGATTCTTTGCAACAGCTGGGAACTAACTACACAGAAAAGAAAAACAGAATAGTATTTAGAGGAGAAATAAAAAGACCAACAGTAAAAATTGATATAATTGGCATCTTAATTGCCCCAAGGGAAAGGTACTAAAACTTTTTCCTCAGGGATTTAAGTAGATAAAGCAGAATAAAATATTCCCACACCTACATTAAGGGAATGAAATGCATTCTAAATTTAATATGAACCCATGATTTTTTTATTTAATAGACCATAGCCAATTTTTTCCCCTTTGTGAATAAGCCACTGTATGGTAACTTACACATAATCAGCCTTTGCTGTAGATAAAACATTTTGATAGGAAGTTTCCTGTTTCATTTAAATTCAGTGCAATTACCCAAGTGAAGACTGATAGCTTAGTCAATTATTGAGGTTTGGACAAATAGTTCCTGTTGATAACAATAACAAAAGAATAAGCGTTAGCAAGGAACTGAACACTTCAGCAAACTACCACCCTCACTGAACACAAGAGCCAGCATCAGGCTTTTGGTAACTAGAGTCTCCCTCTGAAATCACTGTCACTTCAGGGATTTAAGGTGAAATCTGGTGCTGACTGAAAAGCAATCTTTAAGCCACCAAAGATTTCTGTGGAATCAGCACTTTGGAAAGCTCTAGATTAGAACAGACTTACAATCAGGGTAAGTTTATAAGCATTGGTAAAGACTCCTTTTCTTAAAAGCACCATGACTGTTTTTGACGCCCAGGTTAACTCCACTCTGCCCTCTCAGGGTCCATTTAAGGGGAGGAGGTGGGAGAAAGTTAAAAGAGCAAGCAAAGAGCCAAAGAGCAAGGCACTGGTTCTCCTTTGGTCCCTCAGCCCACGAAGCCACAGATCTGCAGCTCCTCTGTACAGGGAGCAGGGGCACCTCTGTCAGACCACACTGGCTTTACTTTCACTTCTGAAATCTATAAGCATCTATATAGATATTTATAGATTTATATATAAATCTGTAAAGTATTTCTCCATAGTGTTCTGAAGACTCAGTAGAGGTCTCAGTCTGGAGAAAAATTATTGTTCTCTTTTTCATTTTGAGCTAATCTCTGCCTGCCTGGTCATACTAAACCTGGCTGGATTTCCAGCTACCAACATGCTGGATCTTGCCATGCTGAGGGCTGTCCCTCAGGCAACTTCAATATCTTCAAACATTTCCTAAATCCTCTTTTTTCACAGGGCACTTTTGTTACATGTTAAACATGTGTCACATCTTATCAGCAGTACCTTTCGTGGCCATCTCCTGTTTTCAGAGGAATAGAAGAGGGAGAAAAAAATACCAACCACCAGTTAAAGCTGTGAATACACAGTGCAAATCCAGTTTGGATTGTTCTTTATTAACTGAAAGCCATTCAAAAACAGATGCTTACTACATTAAGAAGCCTCGTCTTCCATCAAGACACTGACAAGTGAGGCACAAAGTTCTTGTAAATCCTAAGCAAGAGCCTTCCTCAGAAAAAGCAGTAAATAAAAAGTACGGAACTGCTGCCTATAGACAGGGCAGAATTAAGCAGGTCTATGATGGGGTAATGATACATATAAAAGTATACAGCATGGTTAAAAGAGAAATAAATACTCTTCAAATATCAAAGCAAGTGAGGATTTTATCCTTATTCTCCTAAGTTTTATTTTCAATATTAAAATCTGAACTCATATGAATACACACAGTATAAAGTGTGCAATGCTTGTTTCTGCTGTTGAAAACTGATCAGGTCAATCATACATATATCAACTTACAGAGTTAAACTTCCTCTTTCAGCCAACAATCCTGCAGTTCTGTAAACACAGGTTTTGAACTATGAATAATAACTTTGCTATGAATAGATTTCTCTTCACTGTGCTCTTCACAACTCAGAGGAGCAGAAAATTTTCCAAATGGTCATACTGCCCAAGGTGAAGAAAAGAGGTCTGAAGGAACAAAGGCTTGAGTTATTATATTGCATTGCAATGTTCCTCCCCTGTGCTTAACCCAGCCTTTTATATACACATAGGAAGCCAAAGAATTACATTTTCTGGAGTTTCCCATCAATTAAAAATTATCTTCCTGAAAAAATCCCCTTTATTCTGGCTTGCTGAGAATTTTTCTTCCATTCCACTTGTTACCCGATCCTGTTCTTCCCTTTTCTGCAACATCCCCTGTCCCTTCCAGGAACTTATCTTTGGATGGGCCACTGCAGCAGCTGCATTTTTTACTCTCCTCCCCTCCCCTCTCTCATCTTCCTGACTGCAAGACTACATTTTACTATTATAATTTAATTTCTGGACTGTTATGGCATGGTTTATTGAATCACAGCTATAATTTCCTTATATTTCACAGCTGAAGTACATTTGAGCCCAGAACTTAGAACTTGCTTCTAGAGCTGTACAACTTGCCACTCATACCTGGTCTATCAGCCAAATGGTCAAAGAAAAAGAGGGAGTCCAAGAGAGACTATAAAATTCTATTTCATGCATATATTGGCAAGGTAACCTAAAGTACACATCACAAGAACTATAGCAGAAGACTTACAAACTAATTCTGCAAGAATTTCTCTGGTAATCTACACACCCAAAAATTAATGAGATGCTCTTTAAAAAAAAAAAAATTAAGATTCCACAATTCAAGCTGTGACACACAAATTTTTATGTAAAACATCAGAATTGACCTACAGTGGAAAACAATTATTTTTCCAGTTTTATTACAGTGTTTATCCAGCACAGAAAATTAGGTCAGACTCTACCACCTGTATATGTCAACCAACAAGCCAGAAAATGTGTAACTCAGTCCAAGAGTGTTCAGAGTTATTTTTTGCATGTGTTACATGACATAGATACAGTAGGGAATAAATTCAGAGCTCTCTGTGGCACCTACTCTGTCAGGCACTTTAAGCAATGTTTACTGAGATTTCAACAATTCCTTTTTTACCTAAATTATAAAGATCTTTTCTGTACCTCTCTACCTTTATTCTAATGAAGTCCATTGCCATACAGAGGCTTCTGAAACAGATTGGCATAAAGTTTATTTCTCTGTGCCAAACCTGCAATTTAATAAAGAGATGTGCTAAGTCACCAGGAGATTTGAAAGGACTAAACCTTTTTTATTTCCCAGATGGCATTGCTGGTCAGCTGTGTTCTCTCTGTTTGCCCCTTATCTTAGACTTCCAAGTCTATAAAACCTTTCTTAATAACTTTCTAGCCAGCTAGTACTCACTTGTTTCAGTAATGGCTGAAGGACAACAGTTGAAAACAAGAAGAAAAATGAGAACTGACCTGCTACAGCACAGCAACTGCAGACAACAAAATATCAAGGAGAAATAACTGGTAGGGTTGACCACTAAGGAGGGAATCTAGCTCAGGGATTTAGAAATAGTTCAGCATCCACTCCATGAAAACTGATCAGCACAATCTAGACCAGGCTGCAGGAGCAGTCCAAAATTAGCTTAAATTTTCCTAAATAAATAAGGAAAATAGTATTGTAACAGCAATCACAGATGGAAACTTTTATTAATGCCATGTTCAGAAAAACTCTGAAAAACCACAGGAATTGTCCAGAATGTTAGAATATGACATTTGAAAAGAATAAAGACATTGTATGGGTGTGAGGGGAGGTGACATCTGAACAGACATGGAGAGTCAGGCCTCCAAGACTGCCAGCACCGATCCACTGCCAAAGTAATAAATTCACCTTAAAAAGGTTTAAATAAACTCAGTCTATCAGCATTTAATATAACTTGAAATATGAGAAGTTACTTCTGTAGTTATACTACACCAAAGATGAAAACCTCATGAATAGTAACAAGAGAAAAGGAAGATCATGAAAAATAAACGTAACAACTTTTCTTGTAGCTTTTAGTACAGAAAATAAAATTCTCAAGCATATATGGCTTTATGGTAATAATTCTATGTATTTAGAAGGTCAATTCTGTTCCATTATCCAGGAAACCTATGGCTCATGCACAGAGGTGCATGCACAGGAGTACACAAATATGGTTAATGTGCACTACCAAAATTCAAATGACATCCAACAGGCCTGAAAACCAGCTGTCATCACTATGAACTTCAGGCTGCTTTTTGAGGGTTTTTTTAATACATCCTAGGAGCCTTTCCTAAGCCCTTAAATAGCATTTAAACCACCAGTCAAATGTTTGGAGGCCAATAAATGTGCATGATGCTTTTGCTGAATCAAAACATCATCTGCACCAACTCCTGGAAACAACCAACCTGCTTTATTCCAGAAATTGATTCTCTTCTTACAGAGAAGTAAACCACCATCACAGTTCCAAACAACAGGGGTAAAAACCCCACCAATACAAAGGTATGGTATATTTTACAGGTGTGGTGTATCTTAATGATCACTCTGTCACTAGAGGAGTACGTATTTCCCACCAGTATTCTATTACCTTGACAAAATAAAGCTGCATCTTAGGAAAAATCATCTTCAGCTGAAGGGTCAACACCAGTACCTTGATAAAGGGTGCACTGTTATGTGTATGTAGCTGCTCTGTGATAGCACCATAGAAATCTTGCCCATGTGTAAAAGCTTTTTCATAATAAAAAACCAATTATAATAATATATAATTATAATACTCTGTGGTACCTTACCATGTACCACAGAGCTACAGGGTGTTTGTTTAGTGCCACTTCAGGAATGGATCCACCATGCCAGTCAGGGAGGATTTGTCCTCTAGTTTTATCCCCAGGTTCCCTCTTGTCCCCTATGTCAGGAGAATAAGGAGGAGGACTACAAGAGGGAAAAATCTATTATTTCATTATTACCCAGATTTCTTCTTGCTTTGCCTTCTAGAATTGGCACGTTTGGGATCCCAGCTACACTGAGACTGTGCCTTCTGCTAAACGGGGACTACAAAAATCAGGATTGAGCACAAAAATGCAGAAGAGTCATAATTAGAAACAACTTGAAATTAAATTTCTGCAGAAGTAGGACTCCTAATGGACTCAGCTTTGGCCCATTCTGATACCTTTTACCACTGACTTCAAGAAAATCCAAATTAGGTCAAGTCCATAGAATTTGAATTGTCAACATGGAAATTTCCTTTACTAAATTTACTTTCTTTTCTAATTAGTCTTGCATTTATAAAGTTCTCTATATTCCCAACATGCTGCTGCTACTTTCTTCAGTGGATTACTGCAACTCTAATAATAACAGAGCAAGTTGTTTGCAAACTGCAACACACATTTTCAGATGAGAATCTCACATGAGCAAATACTAAGGCCAAACCCTTTTCACCAGAAGTACTCAAATGCAGTTAAAAACCCTTGGCTCGAGTTCTGGGAACACTGTGAAGGGCAGTACCTCTCAAGTGTGCTCTATTATGCTGGCTTTCTCATTTCCTAATACACCAGTATCTTCCAAGCAGCTTAGAAGTGAAAACAAAAGAATATGCCGTGCACCCTCACTTATGCTAAAGTCACCATGAACTGAGGCTGAACCCCCTACAGCTACTACGGGTGCCCCCAAGGACTGGCCAGGGACATCTACATCAGGGTCTGGTCTCTGATTGCAGCAGCAGTGAGAACCACACTGATATCAGGGCAGCTCCAAGGTATCATCTTCTGCATGTTCTGTTCTTCAGCTCCCAGTATGTGCATCAGTTCTAACACCTTATTTATAACTGAATGAGAAATTTTTATTTCAGTTGACATTATTTGCCTCTTGCAAGTTTTTCCTCGATGACATTTACTCGTTTTTAATTAGATACTTTAATGTTTGGTCTCTCTGGCACCACTGCTGATGGGCAGTCGGAAAAAAAGGAAAGAGTAGTAACAACAGCCCTCGTTTTTTCTAAACCTCAAATTCCATTTTATTTTCATACACTGTGGTTTAACCCCAGTCAGCAACTAAGTACCATGCAGACACTTGTCACACACCTCTCCCCTATGGTGGGAGGAGAACTGGAAAAACAAAGATGATGATGATAATAATAAGAGCAGTGAGAGGAGCAATAACAAAGAGAAGGGAGATATGAGAGAAAGTAATAAAGATGAGTGATGAACACTACCATTGCTTAGCACATGCTGACCAATGCCCAGCCTGGCCCCCAGTAGCACCTGGCCCCCCAGCCAAGTCCCCCCAGTTCAGACACAGAGCACCATGCTCCAAGGTAGAGAACATTTCTCTGTCACTTTGGGTCAGCTGTCCTGGCTGTGCTCCCTCCCAAACTCTTGTGCACCTCCTTGGTTGCAGAGCAACCAGAAAAGTCCTTGACTTAAATTAAGCACCACTGAGCAACAGCTAGAACAGCAGTGTGGCATCAACACTATTCTCACACTAAGTTCAGCACACAACACTGCGGCAGCTACTAGGAAGAAAATTAACTCTATCCCAGCCAAAATCAGGACCCCATACTACTTTCTAATTCAAGATTCAAAGAGCAGCTCTAAATCTGAGCTAACTCACTGTACAGGTTCTAGTGTTGCTCCTCTCAGTGACATTTAGAATTGTGAAGGGAGAGCGGTCCTTTAAAAAGGACCTACCAGACGAACAGATTTTTAATTTATTTTTAATTCACTACTAACTTGGTCTAACAAAAATAAATGGCAATTTCTCCAGGCTCCCAGGCCTCTTGCAGAAATGACTAATAATTGCTGCTGTTAAAGGAGCTAACAGAGAAACTATTATCCAAGGTCAGGAGATTGTTCTAGCAGATTTTAAAACCTCAACATACGTAAGCTTTGGAATCAAATTTTAAAAATCACTCCCTGTTCCAGACACATATCTGTGCAACTTTATTTATCCAAGACAGATGTTCTCATTACAAAATATATGTCTTCTTGTTCAGTTCTTACAGAGACTGCTTTTGTCAAAACAAAACAGCCCAGGAAAAGTGAAGATAATTCCACCTTGCTTTTATGCATCTAAAGTAATGTTTCACTATTATTACAGGTGATAGTTAACCATCTAATTGAATATTTTTCAGAACTCTTAACTTCTTTGATTCTGCCAAACTCCAGCATTTCTAGTCACCTTCCACCTACCACCTTCACAGGTTGAGAGGTACTGCTTAAGGCCAAGATTTTGTTTTCCTGCGAACCTCTCAAGACAGGTATAGTCTCAGGGTAGTATTTCTCAGTCAATCCAATTTCTAGACCTTTCCCTAGCACATAGATTTGCACAACCGATCTCAAGATTATTTCACTGGTGCTTACTAGAACCGCATTTATTTATTTAATAAATAAATTCACTATTATTATTATTCCCCTATCTTTCAATTGTTTGCAGGATCCTGATTTCCAGAGTCTGTTCAACAGTTGTAACCAAAAAAAATTCAACTAAAAAATAAGTTTCTCAGAAACACTGAAATAAACACGAAACCCACCCTAATGCCACCTCCCAACTGCGAAACAGAACAGATATTTTTTCCCATCAGAACCTCCAAAAACAAAAGGTACAGGCTGGGATCATCATCTTAGTCAATGTACCTACAATAGATATAAATCTCCAAAAGGTTTAGTAAAGATATAAAGCCTCCAAATGGCCAGACAGATGGATCTTAACCTCTATTTCAAAAGAGCAGGGTCCTTCTCCACTAGACAAGAAGATCTCATCTCAAACCTCTATCAGCATATCATTATCTGGACTAGTCTGTCCACTTATCTCAGGTTTTTAAAATACATAAAATGATTAACTGAGGGTCTTTATATTCCTTCATATTCAACTGGAATGTGCTACATCAGGATATATTGCTCTTCCTCTGTTTTAAGTATCAGATCTTGAACTTTTATCAGCAAGTTCTTTATTGACTTTTAAATTAACATAAATAAACTCTAATCTTGAAATATAAAGAGATTTTACAGAAGACAAAAGTTTCAGTGTAATTTGTGCAAACATAGAGCAGACAGGATATTAAAAGAGATTATTAAAGATTGATTATTAATATTGTATGCATATCAGATATATTCTTTGAGGTAACAAATAGTAAGAAGGGTAGCAGCTACTCCAAATCCCACTGGTGTCCATCAGATACACTGAGGATGTAATAAGTTAAAGCACAGATCAGCCACAAGCACAAAATGCATCTGATGCCCACTGTTTTGTCACTAAATTAGTCACCAGCAATTCCTCCTGCAACGCTTCTGAAGTTTTCCACACCATGGTATATTTTCAGAGCTTTCTGACTCATTGGGCCTGGAAGGAGACACTCCCAAGCACATTATCTCCCTGAAAAAATGTCACATTGAACAGTACTTACCATTATAAAGTACATGCTTCCCAGTGAAACCCAAATACTGCTTCAGAGGGAGAAGCCAAGAGGAAGGGGGGGGTGGGGGGGGGAGGGAAAGGAAGGGAAAATAAGTCCCTCAGCCAAAGCAAATTTTAAATACAACAGCACAGATATTTCTGTTGCTATTTTGAATACAGTTTAATGCATGCCTCTGTAGCATATTTTCAGCAAATCCCAAAAGTACCAATTAAGCTATTTCATTTTTATTATTGTTCAGCTGATACAAACTGGAAACTGGCATTTGGGCTAGTTTAAATTACCTTTGGCCATGGTAAGTAATATCTCATCCCTGAACAATGTCATTTAATGTCATTTAGTTAATGAGTGCTTAAACAAGAGTTAAAGCATCATTCAATGACAGGAAGAGCATGAAAAAAACTTCTGATTCTTAGCTGAGCCATTTTTATGTGGCATTTGCAAATCTTCTCATAGTGTCCTGAAAGTTGCTTTATTCTCCACAAGGAAGCAAGTCCTCCAGTAAAACTGGTTATTAGGAAGTGGTGCAACTTGGAGGAAAAAAGTAATGACCACTGTAAGAGTGAAATAGAAGGTGCACTAGAAACTTCCACCACTGGATAACCCATTCCTGTTATTCACTACAGACCTGACAAGCTATTTGCTGGTACTCTGCAAACTGGTAAGAAAACACACACAAGGTAGAGCTACACACAGGCTGCAAAACCCAATCATGGATTTAACTGGCACAGCCAGAGACAAGCCTCTGTGCTCACACATGGACAACAATTACAAGGTGCTTATACAGTAAATACACAAAGTGAAAAATGGCACATCCACAAAACCATCCATTCTAAACCTTGAAGTATTTCTTGCCAATCCCTAAACAACTAAAAATATGTACATTTAGTTGCAATTTGACTTTTTAATAGCTCATTTATCTTTTTATTTCAGCTAGTTCACAGACATAACTTTTGTTATTAACCCCATTTAAAGACACCATTCTTTTGCTTCCAGGAAACAACTGTGAGCTAATTCTTACATAAATGGGATATGTTAGTGCCTGAAAGAAACATGGTTTAGTACTCTTAATTTCCTAAATATTATGCATACTATCAGTAAAAAACATAATTCATATTCAAGATCACATTCAGGCTTTAGTATTCTCATATAAGACAAAATATCTTCTCCTCAAAGGCCATAATTAATTTTTCTTGCAGCACCTCCATTCCCACTAGTCTGCCATTCAAATGAGTCTAAACCCAAAAGCCTTGAAAGAATCACCAAATATCACTACAAACAGATCTCTAAAGCACATCATTTAACCTAAGAGGGGAAAAAAAAAAAATAAATGGAGAATCTCTCCCCTCACTGCTTTTCTGAGGGAAGCTGTCACAGCAGGGATGAGTCACACTGGTTTATCAAGGATGTTCCAGATCAGGCTATCTCCATTTTGGTACAGCTTAAAGGATTTTCAATAGGCATTTGAATATTTTATATCAAATTTAGTCATGTAAACTAGCTTAAATTGACAGAAGTAAAGCTAAGCTCTCATGCTGCTGGAAACAAAACAGGAAACCATGATAAGCAATGTGAGACAATTTTCTATCAGTAGGTCAGAAAGACTAAAGAATGGAAATACATATTTACAGCATGTGTACTGGAATACTTCATGATAATAAAAGAAAAGCTCTCTGGGGTTTTGAAGTGAGCTATGAGATTCAGAAAAATTATCCTCTCTTTTCTTTATGTGTTACATTTCTTATACAGGTTTCCTTTCACAAGCTTTTACACTTAACTGTTTGGGGGGCAGGGGTGAGTTGCCTGTATTTTTCCTTTTTATCTGAGGTTCAAAACTGGAACTAAAAATAAGACTTCCTTCACAACCTAAGGACAATGTAAAAGAAAACTAAGAAGTTGCCAAGGGAAAAAAGACAAAGAGAAGTTCAGTCAGCAAGTGAGTTAGGATGGCCCTTTTCCACAACTAATTTCCTTTGATTATGATTCTTATTTTTCTTTCCTGCTTATGACTCATTTACCTGGATGAGTCTATGTGCCAAATAAGGCTTTGCTACTGTGTGAATGTGTTCATCTCCTCCTTTCTGGAAATCTGCATACATTGTTATGGTTTCTGCTCTGTGCCCTATAAAGTCACACATTTATATGCAGTATACATGAAAAAAACCCAGTTGCAGTCACTGCTTTATTAAAATAAAGAGGCCAAACCCTATGAAGAGAAAAAGAAGCCTGGTTTTGCATATCGTTGTGTAGTCAAGGGGATGGTAGCAAAAACAAACAAGAATTGACAAAATGCAGGATGACAGCCTCCCACCTCAAGAAAACCACCAGTGACCTTGGAGATGCTTCAAGTGGTTAACTGCACCTTGGCAGTACTGTAAGAAAGGCTCCATGAAGTTTATAATTCTAAACTGCTCCCAAACTGGTGAATTCATGTTCATTCTGCTGGAAGCACAGACAATGCACCTGGAATGCTTCCTAGCACAGGGCTGCAAGCTGGTCTGTTCATGCAGAACCAAATGATGCAGACCTGCACAACTCTCCCATCCATCAATACTGGCTATTGGTGCCTCCCAACACATGTATGCCAGTGAGAAGAAAAAAGTCTGCTGAGGACATCATGAGAAACAGCTGGCAAAAAGCTCACCAGTTCTTTTCAAATTATATTCCACAGGCCATGTGTGACCATGGAAAACACTGGAGAAAAAATAACAAGACCCTGATTACTTTGAAGGAGTATATCCTTTACCTTTCTACTATTCTTTGTTGTATTAATATAAAAAAGTCAAGTTGGTGCAAAGTACACAAGCCAGTGTTGTTTTGATAAGGAAAGGAACAGCTGTAGATAACAAGGGGAACAACATCAGAGGTAAACATTTCCACAGGTAAATGAGAAAAGTAAACTTCAGCGATAAATTTGCACAGACAGTGGGAGTAAAATCCTCATTATAGTAGTTTCAACAGCTGTCAATCTTTGTCAGTGATAAAGCTTTACCTTAAAAAAGAGACTTCAAAACAATGTATTCTGCTGACTATCACAGCATTCATCCAGCAAAAGGCAGCTCTAGATGCACATACTGTGATCAGAGTGGTAAACCTAAAACAAAACAGTGGTTCACAGAATGGATGGGGAAAACTGACCTCTGAACCTAAACCTAAATCATTCTGGGTCATACATCATCCATAGAGATTACTTTTTAAATTATAGAACAATGCATAACAATGCAATACTTTAGCACTATCATTAGAAGAACTCCTCTCCAGATATATTTGGGAAGTGTTATCTACATTAGTATACAATTTTATACCTGTCCTTACTATGAACTGCTGTCCTCAGTTATCTTGGGTTGCGAATTTTTTTTTTAATGTGCCACTGTACTAAACATAAGCAACAAATATCTCACACAGTGTAGAAAACAGCAATTTTTTTTCCATTACTGTGTTGTTAGATCCATGAGTTTTATTTCAATACCATTATGCTACAAGGTGTTCACAGAAGAATTTGTGGTTTTCTTCATGCTTGTATAAAAGCACTGCCCATACAATCAGTGCAATACAGAAACATCAGAAGGTTGCTCTGGAAAAGAAACCCTCTGTTAATCCACAGATCAAATTCAAAGAAGAGGGCAATTGAGTAAACATTCATACACGTAACTGTCGAGCTGAGACAGCCACAACACACAGAGTGTCACCACACAGTATCAGAAAGCTCCAGCCCATACACAGTAACACCATACCCCATCAGAAGGCTTCAGGCATCTGCCCATACAGAGTAACACCATACCACTCCAGAAGGCTGCAAACATCTGCCCCTCTTGTTCTTCAGCCCAGCCTTTTATACCCCCCCATGCTCCTGCATTGCACCTGTGTGCCCTCTGCTCCCTTTGGTGGTTGGTCAGTGCCCCTGGGCACTCCATGGCTCATTGCTGTCAGTGCTGCTCACTGCTGCTCACAGCTGTGCCCACTGGGGATGGGGCTCCCCCAGCCCCACCCCAATTACCACAGTGTACCTACACATATCCTAAAGAAATGCCTCTGCCCTAAACCAGAGGAAAGAACTGCCCTGATGAAGTATTCCTATGTAGTATTTCCTTCCCATGTCTGCAAACTCCTTTGTGGGGACTGTCACATTATGCCACCATTTGTTTTAATTGTTCCTGAAAGGAAAATATTCAAACTAAAATATCAACTCTTCAACACAATTCACTCTTAGCAAGCAGTGTAAGGTCTAAAAAGGCCCATGCTTGCCAAGCTCTTGACAGAAACGCTGGATCACAGGAGGAACATGATGATCCTGCTGGAACCACCCCACACCCTTGGGAGGTGACCAGGGGCTCCAGTGGCCCTGTGAAGGAGTCCATGAGTTGCACTTGCTGTTCATCACACAGCACATGGCTGGGGGACACCCACCCTGGCACTCTGGTGACCCTGGCTGTCAGGCAGAACACTTGCAATCACAAAAATCACTATTTCTTTCTGCTGAGGGTATACACAACAAATCATTTACCACACTTCCACATTCCTGTAGGTCAGTTAACTTTAGCAAATTATTCCTGACTTTACACTAAAATTAGGTTCATACCAGAATGCAGTATCTGCCCTTGTCAAGTCTCTCAGACACCAAATAAACCTCCCTGACAGGCTTTCTCCCCCACAGCAGTGGCCTGCAGAAGTCAAATCATTATTACTAATCAAATTAAAAACGCCGTGTTGCAAAATAATGCAACCATCTTTTCTAAAGATTTCTATAATTTTCAGATGACTCCCTGACCTTTTCCTAAATTTCCAACCAATTAAGTTTTTTCTTTGTCAGCTCAAGTTTTACCCTAGGGCAGACAACTTCGAACATATTTCTTCTTATGCAGCATCTCCCATCCTGATTACATTGCAGCACTATGTTGATTTCATCCTTCCCCTCCTGATGAACATTTATGAGAAAAAATAAAGTTTTGTATTGGTTTCTGGGGTTTTTTTTTGTATATCTACCTTGACTAAATAAGCTCTCACATTTTTCACACCTGAACTGCAAAGTATTCCATTCTATCTCCATGCTTTGCCACATGGCACTTCAGCCATCTATCTATGTTATTGCTCACGTTCAAGAATTTTCCTTACAGCGACACAAATAACGTTTCACTAAATTGTACAAGCTAATACCTGCTGGGTTCTGAAATCATAATACCAGTAAATAAATCAGCCTTTTTAGCCTCCTAAATAATTTCAAAAACACAGGATTGCAAAAGCTTTGCCCAAGATGACAGAAGAAGAACAGCCAAGATTTCCTTTAAGGATCACCCCACTATGATGGCATTAACAGATCAGGGGATCCCTGCTTCTTCATACCATCAATCTTACTTCACCCTCCCTTGTTCTACAGCAGACACAGCAGAAGCCAGCAGAGCACTCTAATTTAATTTCTGCACAAATTCTCTGCCAACTAGATATGAAAACTGAGTTTAACTCAAAATCCCATGGGCTGCTCTGGAGAAAAGAAAAATGCATGTAGAGTATTACATATTCAGGTCATAACTACAGACAAGTACTTGCTTCATAGTAGACTAAGTTTAGAGGGTTGAGGGGATACCATACTATTTCCCTCTATTAGTAAAACATATTGATGTTCATAGACTGCCTAAATGTTTATGATTTCAAAATGTTGCCCAAAATGCCATTTTCATCATCTGTTTTCCATTAAATTCAAAACCATCATTTTCAGACCTTGGTTAGTTGTTGCTGGGCTCGGTGAGAGTTGTTTGTATTTCATTTTGTGGGTAGTTCTTGGGGGACAGCTTCACTGTCCACTCCTTGCAGAGCCACCTCTGTTTACAATATTTCAGCACTTAGAAATTCTCTGTTGAAGTGAATTTAGACTTCTGTGATAAACCCCTTATTTTTTTAAACCTGACAACATACTCAACTGAAAAATATGTATATACACAACATATATAAAGAGAAACTTACCTAAATAAACTAGGTGAAAAAAAAATCCAGGTTGATTTTCCTGACTTTCCTTTCATCAGGACAGGCAATACACAGGCTAACGTAACTTCTTCTGACCTGTTAACAAGACCTCCTTTTTTCCACACACATTATGTATTCCACACTAATTAAGAAAGAAAGTTAAGCTGTGCTCTGTGTAAGGCAGTCTGCTTGCCTTGAGAATAGGAGCTGCACTTCATCTCCTCTGCAATCAATAATCCATAAACTGGGGTTGAATGTGCAGGCTGTTTGCCAGTCAGCTGTAGCTGAGATCTCCTGTCTAAGCCTCTCCTTCTCTTTCAATCTGCTCTGCCCAAAGGAAACATTTCAGATGAATAAAACAAAACACCAAGACTTTCAGTACTCTAGTTTGTCATTTACTCCCCTGCAAACCAACACTTTTCACAGGTAGTGAACCCAGATTTCAATGAATCCTGGAAAAAAATCCAGTGTAAAGACAGGTTTTGTCCAGCCTTCCATTAGAAATGTGCAGGTTCACCACGAAATGCAAAACCACACATAGCACCTTGTGTGAAAGTTTAGGTTTTATTTTCAAAACTATTAAACTACATAAACTTCTGGAGGTTTGTATATTTGCAACCTTTCAACTTTACAGGTATTCATTAAAAACACAATGCACACACAAAATATTTCAAATTTACATTAAAATTTGAAATACATTAATACATTAATTTCAAATTTACATTAAAATTTAATTTACCATGGCCCAGGCAAATTTGAAAAGTTGGCTTTTAAAAAAACATCACTTCAGCATACTTGGTTTTTAAACTCTGGCATCCCTGAAGCTATTATACTTGGCTTTAATTAACTAGTCAGGCTAGTGAAACCTTTTCCAATTACCCCAGAATTAACAGAAAGGTATGTGGAAGCTCAATTTTATTTTATAACAGAGTCAGTAGAAAAACATAAAAAGGAGTAGAATGGTATCCTATTGATGAAAAAAATAATGCAAGAATCAAAAAAAGTGAACTGTAAAAATCATAAAGACTACAAAGATGTACACCCATACCAACAAATCTCTTCAACACAAGATTTCACTGGGAGATGGAAGTGTGTGTGTGTACACACAAGGCTTTACATAGTAATAGCTTGAATTGTAATGGATACTTGATCTTTCCAGTTTACCTTGAGATAAGAAAAGGAGATGGGGTGGGAAGCAGTCTTACAAGTCTTGGTTTTAAATTTTTAATTAAAAAAAAGAAGTTTCAGCTGTAGTGACAAAATTAAATCAGCCTATGAATTTAAATTATTTGTTAGATCCTGTGCTATGGTAAATATAATATCTGAAAAACAGGTTCATTTCAGGGTTTTAAATTCATTCAGAATTTCAGTGAATTTTATTTCCATTGAAGGGCAGCTTTTTGGAAGGATTCTTGCTTTTGTGTGTAGCCATGCACCCAAGATAAAAAAACAAGGTTGGCTTGCAGATTTTTAATATATTTTAATACACAACTAGCAACTTCAAGCAACTAGCAGAGTAGCAACATGATATAATTTCAAGTTTTTAAATGTATCATAGCACTAATATTAAATTTTAAAAGAAAATACAGAAAGAATACGTAAGGGCAGAATATAAGTTTTCTTGAGATTTATGGCCTGTGAGATACCTACTAGATTTACAAAACTAACTCTTGCATGTACCTAATCTGCCTCCTGGTCTAGCACCCCTACCTCAACAACAATTCTAGCTTATCTGTCATTACTCTGTTTGTAACTTTGGAAATATAAATAAGTGAAGATTATCACCACCTGTTTCTGTGCAAGTCCTGCCATGGGGGCTGATTAACTAATCAGCTCCCACTCCCTCCCCACTCCTCCAGCTAAGACCTGAAACGTGGTACTGTGCAAGAAGACAAGATCCAGCATTCCCAACTCTTGGCACTGTTTCTCAGCAACTGCCACTTTCTACAAAGCTGTGGACTCAGTCATTGATCTAAGGATGGGCACAGAGCATGCCATACATTCAGAGGGCCCCATTATAGCCTCTCCATCAGGTTGTGTCAGCTTGTGTTAAAGGCAATCAAGTGGTGGTCCGTGTTTTTTCGTTCTTTTTTTTTTTTTTTTTAAGCCAATTCCTGATCTAATAGTGATAAAAAATATAAGGTCAGCATTTACAGAAAGAAAATGGGGAAAACTTTTACTTAAAACAGGCTTCAAGGAATAATCCATACAATTATTTTATTTTTTCCCAAAGGGAATTATCTTAGAAGAAAATCACAAAACCCCTGGCACCTCCAGTCTCCCACAAGCTCAACCTGTGACAGAATGTTTCCATTTTAAATGGAAATACTGGTGGGGTCCTGGGAATTAGGGACCTCCCAATCTTCTCAGATCTCAAGACACCCTGCAGACACTTAAAGCTGCACTGAGAAGAGTATCCTAAAGGGATGATTTGGATTGTAATATAAATGCATAGCAGGATGCACATCTCCATGAGGCAAACAGCTAAGCCTGTCAACATCTGCTGCAGAGAACCTGACTGTGGGTAAGAAGCTCCACAGATGCACTTGCCACAGGACGTAAATTAAAAGAATTAAAATTCATAGGACAGAATACAAGCATAAAAATAAAGGAAGAGGGACAGCATGAAATCTAGGAGAAGAGATCAGGTTTTACATTTTTCCAAATGAGTTCATGCTCATAATTCTAAAACACTTGCCACCAAACAAGTCATACATACTGCTTGCTGGCAGACAGACATTGCCTTTGGGACACTAACTTCTATTTTTGATTTCTAGGGCATTGTTCTATCCAGTGTGCAGACAAGGAGGGGGAAATTCCTTAAATGAAGCCCTACAGAAGACTAAAGCCATTCAGCACTGAAGTAATCTCTGACTTTAGCAAGAAGGAGACAAGGCATTTTTTTCAGAAATATATCAGTTGCCTGCATAAGAGCTGAAGGTAATCAGCTGCTTTTACAAACCTCCCCATCACACCCCACTCAATCTCCTCTTTTTTTATAGTGCAATCATGATGCAATTTTGCTGCTGTGGTTGCATGGCATGTAATGATATGTGGACTGTAATTATACATGATGCAGTACCTGTGTAGGTAACACAGCCACAGTACAGGATGACAGAGCACTGTACCACCTGTTCGTGGTTACTCAAAACATACCTGGCAGGAGGGAGACCAATGCCCCTTTAAACTGGAGCTAACCCATGAACATCAATTTAGAAGATTTTATTCACTGGTCAACAGCTGATTTCAAAAGAAATAATTAAAAAGACTATGCTGGGACAGCTCAGCCCTCACTTTTATCCCCATTACCATGTGTACTTCAGAAGAGATGCTGAAATCCAGTGCAAATAGGGAAAAAAAAAAATCCCAAAACCAAACCAGTTGTTAAATGACACAGTGTGACTGAAAAACAAGCGTGCAGCCTGCCCCCAAAGGATGCCTTATCTGTGCAGAGAACTGCCTGCTGCCCTGGGCAGGCCAGTGCCCTGCCTGGGCCAAGGGCAGCAGATCTCCCGGGCAGGGAATGGCACCGGGGGCTGGAAGCGCCCCGGCCGTGCGAGCCGTGTGCGGCAAGGGCAGCCTCACCTCCGGGAGAGCTCCTGGCAGCCCAAAACCTCACGTGCTGAGAAGCATTTCTCGCCACGAGAACGCTGTGAAATATTTCCGAATGTTTCCAGCTCCAAGTGGCATTTCTGGAGCAGCCAGCTGCTGGGAGCAAGGCGACTGCACCTGTGACTCAGATACAGCCAGATCCAATGCCACACCAAGGAAACACGAAGTCCAGGCAAGTATTTTGTCAGCTAAAACACCTCTAAACAAGGTCTTAACTCATTTACAGAAGAGAAAGCTCCTCTTCTAATTTATATTTTAATTTATTGGAAGAGTATATTTTGGTCTACCAACTTAAGGACTTTATGTAACAAAGCTTTGAATAAAAATCAGACTAATGTTTCATTATCTGCTGTAAATAACAAATGATCTACTACCTCAAAGCTTTCACTGAACACTGGTCTACTAAAAACTCAGGCATAAAGCCAAATTCTGGATTTGTGAATATGCATGTGCCTCTCACCAACCTCAGTGTGAGCCACGTGAATGAATCTCTAAGCTGAAGTTGGCTCTAATTCATGTTTTAAGCCTAATGAACTGGTAATAATCAAATTCTTTGCTCCATTTTTGTCTTGTATATTTAATAAGACATATTAACAACAAGATTAGGTAAAAGAAATGCAACACAAACCGAAAAAAGCTACTCACTGATATTCAGTATCTCTGGTAAAGTCAAAGGACTAGACAAATTTTGGATAAAAAACCATCCCAGAAATCAGGTTATTGATTTTTTCTTTTATATTTTCTGGTTTGTGCTGGATATAATTTAAACTGCACATTTATTACATATAAGTTAATACAAACCAATTCAAATTGTTTCGTTTGAGTTTAGTTTTACTTACTAGACAGGAAAAAAGTAACTGTTAGAGGAGTATCCCCTCAGCCAAAAGAATCAGGGCAGAACAGTGAGAGGGATTGACAGATAGTAAAAATAGCAGGGAGAGTAGAAAAGAGAATGAGGATCAGATGGAAAAAGAGCTACATGTCCAGTGCAAGGGAGAGGCGAAATAGCAGGTAGCAGATGTAACTCGACTCTCTGAACAAAGGACATGGGACTGAATTTCTCCTATCATTGCTGCATCACAGCTTGACTTCCAGAAGCGTGCTTTAGATATTTTATAACTGCACACACACACGCTCACCCAGCGGGACAGCTACACTGCCAGAAGCTGCCACAGAAACCAGTTAAAGCATGGAATTGGACTCCTGGGATACACACTGTGGTCTCAATTAGGATTGCAGGCTTGCTGTTCTGCAAGGGTGAAACCCCACCTATATTCCTTTATTCTAGTATCAGATCTATATTTCATTAAATAGTTTCAACAAGACTCAATATTGTGGCTTAGCAAACCTACTGTGCTTGTTATTTGCTTATTCTTTGTTAAAGTAAATTAACAACATTTCTTTGATGTATCACGACTCTTGTAATAAATCTGACAAACTGCTGCACTACTGCCATCCACACTCAACTGGTAGCTTCAAATCCCTGCCATTGATTTCTAAATTTATATATTTTAAATCACTCCCCATTTAATGCCCCCTTGAGGAAGTCTTGGCCCATATAAACACAATTATTCCTGATTAATTTATAGAAACTAATTTAATTGAATAAGTAATGAGTTTCTTTTCCCAGTCGGGTAGGAAATCTAAAACAAAATATGCATGTATCCCTTGAGAAGATGCAATAAAATGAAAATGGTTATAAACTAGGGACTTCTTATTTTTCTGTATATAGTGGGGAGTAATTTTTCAAAAACTACTGCACTTTGTATTCCTCATGTGATAGCAGAACAAATCTGCAGATGACATTACTGCTACAAGAAAACATTTAAGTGAAGATCATTAGGACAAGATCCAGGATCAGTCCAGCCTCTGATACAGAACTCAATCACCCTTTCTTGAAAGCAAAACAACAGTGCAAGATCAACCAAGTGGCATGCTCCTTCCCCACCAGCACCAAAGCTGCTTTTCCCATCACTGCTCCCAGTAATTTCAAGTAGCTCTCCCAACATGGATCTAAGCACTCTCTTCCTTTCTTTCAACAGCACTTGAGAGCTGAGGCAAATATAACTGAACTGAGATTTGGCTGCTTCCATGGATTCTACTTCAGGGCTATATTTACAAAAGTGAACTTGCTGGAAGTTGCTAAAAGGATGAAAACTACTATTGCAATGCTTCAATATAACTAAAACAAACAGGCAAAAGATAGACATCTGCTGTAGCAGATGGGGAAAAGGAAAGGACATGACCCATTTGCCAGCCTCGTTTTCTAATTGATCCACTCCTGGTTGTTTCTCAAGTTGAAACAAGAATCCACATTCTGACTGAAGTGTTATAATTGGCTCTCTAAGTCTGCTTCTTAGGGGAAGGCAAGGTCCCTCTTCACCACAATTTATCTTGATTGGTCTTCCTGCTGTGAGCATCCCTAATTCCTCTCTCTCCAGCTGTGTCCCTGCTTCCCCCTCATACTCCTGAAGCATGTTCTACCTGAACAAGTTCATTGCTCTCAGGGAAGAAAAGTCTTCCCTCCCCTCAAAGGGGCTGCTTGATCAGACCCAGACTCCCAAAGGCTGCACTGCACAAAAAGATTGTCTGACCTCCTGCCAGACACACCATCCCAACAACTCCTAACATACACGCAGTAAACAGACCTACCAATAGTCCTACTGCCTTGAGGGCTGGGCTGAGGACACCAGCATGGACAGCTCTCCTTCAGCAAGCCTCACTGATCCATCCCAAATGGTGGGGAAGTCCCACACCCCTCTCAGGAGATGATGCATCTCATTACCTTAAAACCACCTATGCCAAGTACTGGGAGCATAACTGTGACAGCCTGGAGTTCCACATGGGCTCCAAACCTTGCCCAGGAGAAGTGCCTAGGCCAGGCAGAGCTCTGTGTTGCCATAGCTACATTGCTGTGATTACTCAGGCTGTCTAGTTTAAAGTTAGCAGCACTGTCCCCACCAGCTCCAGGCCCACCTGTAACTGCTGCAAAGGCAGGCAGTCTGATTATTCTGAGCACACAGGTCTCCCACGAGGAGTAATTTTCACAGGGTCTGCAGAAAAACACAGTCCAGTACCTCCTTTCCTCCCCACCCAGCTGCCAAAGCAGCAGGCATTTCCTTACAAACGCCCTACTGAATTTCTAAAGATGGTGTGCATGTATAAATAGAAGTGGTTTGGCATGATGAGATCGCAGGGAGCAAAACTGCCTCACTTCAATTTGCAACACTGAAGAGCAGCAGTCTAACTTTAGGTCAGAGATCTGAGTTCAAAATTGCTTCCCAACGATGGAGGACATACTCATTCTTGAGTATCTAACATAGTAATTAGAAATTGTGTGATATTTTCTGCAAAAGCTGAGCAAGGCAGCTCATTCCCAAGGGTCAGAAGATGTTAGCTGCCTGTCCTCCATTAAGGAAAACTACTTGATTAGGCCCAGAGTTATTTTTGTAACCTGTAACATCCATTTTAGGTTATCTGGTCCATAGATCTAGGTCCCTGTTTTTTACTGTCATTGATTAATTCTACCCATCTTCAAAAATTTTATTTAAATTCTTAAAGGGAAAAAAAAAAGGCCCTTTTCTCGAGGTGTTCATTATATTTAAGGGTTTAAAGGGTTTTCCTTAATTCAAAACACCCTGTATTTACACAAAATCTTGAGGATAAAGATTACTAGCACACACTTTACCAACAATTAAATAGTGACACAAATAGAATCTGTTGGAACCAAGGCATGACTTTCTGCACCATTACAATGCATAAACCAGAGAGACCCAGACAGTGACTAGTACTGCTCATAAACACTATTCCAAACACACAAAAAAAAAAAAAACACCAAAACAACCAAAATCTATTAGGAGAACCAAATAAGTAGCTAGGACACCAAAAAACTGATTTCCTATTTCATTCACTTTTAATTTTATCTTTGATCCAACAGCAGTGCCTAAACTGAAATCCTCCCAGCAAGCTCCATTATGGCAAACAACTCTCTACCACTGAAGGATGCTAATATTTTAAAAAAGTGAGGGGGGAATTCTGTCTGAAAACACAGAGCTGGACCTGCTGATCATTAGAGAGTTGAGAACCTCCAAACCTAAAAATCTGTGCAGCACAAACAGTACAGGTTGAAAACTGGGCCCCATGCTGTACTGGCAGAGTTGGATGCACCTTACAGCTGTACTCATGCAGAGCCCCATCTCTTCCCTCAGCCTTTTTGGGTTTAAAAGCACAATCCCCTATTCATTCTCCCCATACCCATTTGCATGCCATGTTTCCTAATACAGGATGCTGAAACATAGCCAATATTTACACAGTTTTCATTTCTGTGTCTGCAGAACAGGAGCTGATAAGCTACTTTTTATTTCAGGTTTTGTTACTTCTAATTTCACACAGTGCAGATAAAACTAATCTATATGTCATGCAAGGAGCTAGGCCAGATAACAAGAAAAAAAACATTAGCTATTCCAATGACAGCATTATGTAAGTATTTGATGGTGCATGTTATTGCCTCAGCTGGGCTCCTGCCAGACTGGTAATATTCCTGTTTCAGGTGACCTGTGCAAAAGGCACCAAAGATTTAGGGATGGATCTGCACTAGAATGTGCAGCAAACCTACTGCAGTGATTAGCTGGTTCTATGTGGAGCCTTACTTTGCTAGTCAAGGACACCTCTCCTCAACAGGTGAGCATGATGCAGCCAAGAAACCAGGCACAGAAAACACAATACAACCTTTTATTTGGAATCTCCCAGAAATTGAAGTGAAAGGAGGTACAACCACCACATTCTCAGCTGAGGTTCACTATGTCACACTCGATATCACAAGGCAGGTCTGAACATGGCAAGAACCAAATTACTATTTTTCACTCCCTAAGCCTGGATGTTCCAGCTTTGCCCCAAGAGAATTCTCTAGCTTGTTTTAAGTATCAAAGTGGCATACAATCAAAACCAGTTTGATATCTAAGCAATCCCATTTCTGCCTTTTAAAAGCTTTCCTACTTTGACCTCAAGACATTTCCAGTTACAAATCTCATTCCTTTTCAATACTTTTTAAATATTCATGTCTTTTTAGTCACACTATCATCAGCACTCTATGCTCAAATTCCAGCAGCAGAAGCCACACATTTGCCACACTGCATGCTCCAGTCATTTTTTGCAAACAGAATTTTTACTGCTTTTACGATCTAACAAAGCAGACTTGGCACTCTTTCAATACACACCTCAATCCTTTATTATCAGCAGGCCTCTGGTAGCCTGTAAGTTAATTTGGACAGCAACCTCCTCCAGCAGAGTCAATTCTAGGCAGGGATAAAGCAGACAAATTGCACTGGACAGCAAACACATGGGAGCAGGAGAACAGTCATGACTGACTGCTCGACCCTGCAAAGCCAGGCTGCCTCTGCCCACCACTGCTGTGACCAAGAGGCTCAAGTACAGAGGGCAGCAGCAGCTTCTGAGAGCCATGAAGCAGGGGCCACTGCTTCATCCTGTTCTTTTGCCAACACTGCTAGCCCACTCTTACTTGTCCTTTCTACCTCTTCTATCCTTATCCCCAGCACAAACCACCAAGTCCTGGTCCATCTCTGTGGTTTCATCCCAGGACATCAAGAAAAAGCCCACAGCACCAGTGACAGGATTCAGGTACTGTCTCTTCTTGCCAGCCTGGTCTCTCAAAGATTTTATTTTTATCCTCTTTTATTTTTTTTCCTTGCCCCTTAGCTTATTCTTTTTCAAAGATGTCCACTCCAAAACTCCAAGTGGCCACAGCACACCAGTTGTCTGCCTTCCCACTGTCCTTCCTGCTGATCTTTTCCTTTGTGGTATGTGCCTATTCCAACTGGTCTCCAAACCACTTAGAGAAGACATTTAATATTAAGTTTTTGTGTACTAATAAGACTGTGACTTCACAATTCAAACAAAAATGCTGCTGCTATTAGATTACATGTAAGCACATATATATAGACAAAAATGTATATTTATATTTCTTTTAGCTATAAAGGAATGACTATACAAGTAGAGATATTTTTAAATCTATGTTCTTAATAGCAGCAGTCTTGCTTTTCTAGATTACCTCCCTTTTTGATTCAGATCAGCCCTTCCCATTTTCCCCCCTAAGATGATCTTAACTTTAAGTGGTAATGATTTGTAAGAAGCACAAAGAAGCAACTGGAAGTGATCTTGAAGAATGGCATCTCTGACTTAGTAACAGTCTCCTGATATTCAGGCATTAGCATTTCTGTAACTGCTCTAATGCTACAAGCTGCTGCTGGTTGTTGGCTCTTGGGAAGGTTGGCACTGCTGCTATGATAGAGTTATGCTAAAGGTGGATGCATTTTTTGACAACTTTTCATTATTTCAAGCACTTCCATTACAATACATTAGCTAAAACTCAGTCCAGAACAGCATTCTAACACAAATCTACTTTATTAAGTAAGTTTTTGTAAAAATGTAATTTCAACTATCTGTAATTTCTGTCCTGCCATACATTACATATGGGACTGGTAATAGCAGCTGAATCCCTCCATGATGCCTGACCAGGAAAGAGCCAAAGCTGTCAGGGCAGGTTCTGACTGGCAGACAACTGTGCAAGGGAACTGAGCTCGGAGCAAGCACCAATTACTGCGATGGAGACGTTAACTCCCAAAACACAACGGAACGGGATGTGCTTGACAGGCAATTAGGAATCCTGATCTTTAATGAGCCCTGATCTTCCACTCAGTGCAAGAACTAGGCAAAATCCATCATCAAAATATGCTTGCTATCAACAGTTATACAGAAGAGACCAGCTTCAGAGAGATAATCTGTCCTATTCTCAATAGAACAAAACATTTTACAAATCCCCCACAGTGACAATTCACAGGCTCACTGCATGTCTCATTTAGCTGCTCAGGTACAGTCTTTTGCTGACCAGAGATAATGTACCAGGGCAAAAAATCACATAATCAAGTGAAGGATTCTTAAGAACAAACTGAAGGCAACCAGGGCAGCACAAATATTCATCTTCAGCCATGCTACAGAGAAACTTCACTTCCATAGTCACTCCATCAGTGACAGTGGCCCTGACACATCTTTGCAGTAATAGGAAAAAGCTATAAATTAAGAGACTGTCATTTCAATTGTATTTTGTAGATGTATATTATAATCTAAAGGAGCTTGGTGATCTAGACCATCCAGTCTGACCATGTCACCGTCTGCACTGGTGATATCTGGGTAATTGTCTTCAGCATCCTTAAAGTCATGATAACATGGAAGTCTCTGGTTTTATTAAGAACAATAACAAAAAAACTTTTTATTATTTCCAGGGAAAAAAAACCCAAAAAACTGCAGGGCTTAAACACATGAAACACTAGCCAAAAAAAACTAAAATGTATTTTGGAGGAGCTGTCACCATTTCCCTACTCTGCTTCACAAGGCAACTTGCAGAAAGTCAGCCAAGTAGTATTAACAGAATGTGTTCCAAAGCTTTAAACAAATTAACCAGCATATTACAGATCACTCTTCCAAGGCTGACAGTGCCCAGTGCTGCAAGCATACAGCACAACCCTCATCCACAACCAGGTCTTTGGCAGCACAGCCATTAAATGAACAGCACTTCACTTGTCATAAAGCAGCAACCTGCTTTTCTCTGCTTCATGTCCAGGTAACCCATTTTGAGATGAGGAAATCCTGATAAAGTCTTTGTTTTACATTTCATAGGTTACTTACATTCACACCTGTTTTTTTTTATAAACCCCTCACAAGTACAAATTTGCCATGCATTTTGTACTTCAGTGTGCCCTGAGCCTATTACAAAGCCTGCTCTTAGCAACAGGGATACAGACTGTGGCATCAAACTGCTTACACTGCCTTAAGAGCACTGAATCCAACCATCTTCTTAGCTCTATTAATTTTTTAAATGTTAAGAGGACGTATTATGTGCATGAGACACAGTTACACTGTGTAATTTTCATCTGCTTAACTACAGTCACATGCCAGTGTGGCCATAAACTTCATACTGTGTTTTCTTTGTTGGGTCAGTTTGAGGGGTTTACTCATTCTGAATCATGATTTCATTATTGTTTCACTGTTTTCATTACATTCAGGATGAAATGCTAGCTGGACTAACACCAATGACCTGTAAGTATCTCCAAAAGCATTCCAAAGGTAGTTTTAATAACTATGGTTACATTAAAGCCAAGAATGAAAAGACATTTCATGGCAGCACCAGTAAATGAACGCTGAACTCCAGTGCCAAGATGTACTGAGAGAAACAGCATCCCCAGTGAAACAAGAGTGAGAAGTCAGGGATGGCATTTGCACTGGCAGCTATCCTATTTATAGCATCCTGAATTAGAATATTGGGGAGTTACATTTTGAATAAAAATAAATTAAATCATTAGAGTTAAAAGCACAAAACTGAACACTGCTAATTGAGATGAGCTTCAAATGAACCTTGGATTCCACATTTTACCTGAAACTGCTAGATAATATTGTTCTTTCTTTTGAATTCATAAAATCCTTCACATCTCTTGCATCACTCATTCTCTTAGTTCTACAACAGTAATGAAAAAGCACTAGATGCACTACCTGCTCTCAAAAAACATGATCTGGCCCTTTTCAAATATGATCAGAGTTAAATTATCAATTCAAATCAGCAGCAATAAGTGAGAATCATTATCTGGCATCTGCCATTTAGTAGCCTGTGATATATACTGGGTAGCTTTAGTATGATCCTAGAGTGAAATA
Organism: Haemorhous mexicanus; assembly: GCF_027477595.1. Classification (NCBI taxonomy): domain Eukaryota; kingdom Metazoa; phylum Chordata; class Aves; order Passeriformes; family Fringillidae; genus Haemorhous; species Haemorhous mexicanus. Next base: position 19,812,792 of record NC_082347.1, on the reverse strand, counting down.
TGCCAAAAAAAGCTTCACATAACTGGCAATACTTCTGGTCTTCCAGTAATTTTGTGTTAAAGCCCATACGAGAACATGGAATTGCAAAATCCCCTTTCCTGCAGCAAACAACTCCCAGCACTTCTCTAAAAAATAAACAAATGCTAATTTCAGAGTTACAAATCTTATTAAAATGTCAATATGTCAAGCTGTTAAAAAGCCCATATTTCCCTTTGACCTACATGTATATGTCTCTACATATAAAAATGTGTGTCATAGCTTCATTGGGTTTTTTCAACCAGAGTTTATGAAGAAAGAATGGAAACATGAACTCACCAGTTATTCATGGTGAGTTTTCACCTGCACCAACTCTGAAAAGAGCTTTCCTATCAGAGCTTTTCCTAACCTGTGCACTGAAACACAGCTGAAGGCTTTTATGCTGCAATCCCAATTCACTCTCAAGTGACTGGGTGGGGGCAAATCACTACATGAAACTTACCTCTCTATGTCATTGAAAAGGTGAAGAATGAAAGAAAAAATCTGCTTCATATGAGATTAGAATTAATACTTCTTTTCCAACTGTATGTATATATATATATAAAACTCACACACTTTTTTTTTTAATTAAAGAAAATAAATTATTTTCTTCTGAAATATAGATCTGGACATCTATTACACAGTCATTCAAAAAGCTGGCAGGCATTTTAAGCAAGTTCTTTAAAGTGAAAAAAAAAATGTTGAGTTGTGATCATGGGAAAATAGGATGTGAGGGAAAGATGCAACTGTGACTTTGGGGGATATTTTTTTAAAGAATAAACACAAGATGTCTTTATGCTGTACAGCTATGCTTTAAAAAGCAAATAGAAATGTTTTTCTTCAGCTTTCTCTCCTCAACAATATTCAAAAGATGTGTAAGCATGATATCACAAAACCCTACTTCAGAAGAAGCTAAGTACACTTAATAGGATTAGGTCTTGCTATTACAAAAAGGAACAGCCTACACAGTACTTTTTTATGTAAGTAAAGCAGATATAGATATATGATGTATATGAGCAAGTTATAAAGTCAGCATGTAAACATGAGCATAGATAAAGCAAGCATATCTGTGTGTGTGAGCTGTGCTCATAACACCTCCCTGAAGGCAGCACCTACTTAAAGGTCACTACTCAAATATTAAGAGCAGCTGAAACAAAAGTTCTGCACTTGCAGCACCTCTTGAAGGAAGAGCATAGTACAGGAATTCTGTTCCTCTCCAACATTCTCATTTTGCCACAAACAGTTGCTGAGACAGGGAGAGCAGTCCCACTTGTTCCAAGCGTAACCCACTTGCCAGACATGGGACAAGCCAGGAGCCCTCTGCTACTGGCTGAGGAATCAGCCAGGGATCACACAGGAATCAGCTTACACAAGCTCACCGGTGCTCCCAGAGCTGGAATCACTCCCCAGCTGCCTCTGGAACAGGTGACCCTCAGGATGAAAGAGGTTTCCATCCAAGTGATGCCAAGCCATTCCTGGCACAGTGCACACATGCAGGAGAGTCACCACTGCTGACATGTAGATATTAAGTTCACACTGGTTGAACACATGCCACATGTCTGGCCAAAGCACAGCACGCTTCGTGAGAGCATCTTCACAGCTCCCACAGCTCCACAGCCTGCACACATGACAGCCCCCACTGAGCAGCTCCAGGCCAAAGGACATCCCTCTGAACTCCCCCTGGAACAGGGCAGGCCATGAACAGCCCAAACACCACGTTACAGCGTCCCTAAGATTATCAGAAACCCTCCTCTATAACAACAAGGACTCCTCACTACCAGAGCCACTGGTCTTAGAAAGCATTTTGCAAAGCCTTCATCATCCTTCCATCACAAATTTCTGGATTTTCCTCAAGTTCTTGCATTCTCCTCTGTACTCCAAGAACAATTCCCAAGATCAGAAATAAACCACCCTTCCTAATGAGCACATTGCTCTTGAAAGAAGATTCATTCTGGTAAGGTTGCAGCTGTTCCTTTTCTCTTTTCTTTTTTGTTTGGGTTTTCTTTTTCATTAAGAAACAGCATATAGACATGTAAACGTCCCTTGTCTTTGAACTCATTTCTGGCTGAAAAAGTTAGTTAACTCAGTTAGTTAACAAAATCCCTTATTTTAAGGGCAATTCCACCTTCTCCTCATACAAATGCTCCAAGAGTCTTCAAGCATTGTTTCCAAGACAAATGCTGTCTAGATTGCACATTTGCTAGTAATTTCTAATCATATAATAATTTCATTCAAAAAGGTCTAATCAATTTTAACAATAATTAATACACAATGTTTAAAGTTTCACATAGCCAAGACCTTGAACTGTGCCAAAAGGTAAATCCTAGTTTCTTTTACCTAACTTCCATTTGCACCCCATTTAACTATAGGGAAGTCCTCTTGGAAACTGAAACAAGCATCAATATTGCCACTCAAAAGTTTAAAATGTTTGCAAATTAAAAATTTGGAAACCACTATGAGGAAAGATTGCAGAGACAAACCAGTCCTCTTATGGATCATGCCTTACTAGGACTAGAAGATGGCCACTGAGCAGGACAGGTGAGAAGCAGCAATATTGTGGAAAGAACACGGGTAATCTACGAAGCACAGAGGGGAAATGAGTTAGCTGGAGGCATGAAGTTATCTGGCCAATCCTAACATCACTTGGGAAATTCTTGCACCAAGTCTCTTTTACTCTGATACAGACTAATGTGAGAATTATATCAGCCTTTATATTTATCACCACATGTATAATGTTTTTGTCAACCTTAGGCTAAAATTTCATAGAGCAAAAAGTCAGGTAACATTTTTGATTTACTCCACTGAATGAAGAGACAAAACGTACAATTTGAAGATTTTTATCCTCTCCTCTTCAAAAGGCCACTAAATGAACCATAGCACCTTAGACACCAAAAACACAGGCTAGAACCTGGGCAGATAAAAATGACAGCTCAAAAAAAAAAATTATTAAGAACTAAAGAGCGAAAAACTGAGTCTCTTAAAAGTACATTTCCTTGTAGTTAGAACAAATTCAGGTTTAAAATACTGGCCCAGAACCTTACAGTGTGTTCTATAGAGGTGTTGATTTTTACTTACTGAGGTTTTCATTACCAGTACTCGTCATCCCACAAACATTAGGACAGGCACACACAGACTTTTGGTGGAGCTGGTGATTCACCACCGCACACATTCTTTCCACCTAAGAAATGTTTGTTGGTGGGGCCCTTGTGACTCACCTCCACTGCACTTTCTTCCCCATCCTCATGGTCCCTTGGTGAGGTGTTGGTGATTTATTAACCAACAGCCCCGTCATCTGAACTCCAGCAGCTTGCCAGATGACTACACAGTGACTTCTGCTTCCTGAGGGAATTCAAAATGTTCTTCCACGCCAGTCTGTATGAGTGTATGGTACTCACCACAGTGCAGTATGTGAGCTCTGCAAACAGAGCTGTTCCACCACTATTCTCAGTTTGCCTTGTCCTGCTGTTTCACTGGAACACTGTGGTGAGGTAACTACAGAATACCAACAAAATGAACACCTCAGAAAACTAACAGCACTGTGAAGCCACTTCCAGACAGCCCATCAGGCTGAACCCCAGCATCAGGAACAAAATCTCTTAGCTGTAACATTACAAAGTTAATGATGCTAACCAAAAGTCCAGCAGCACACACTTTGTGCTCGCCAACTACAGACTTATCCCTAACAGAGCTGTGTATTAGGGAACAACTTTTATTATTAAAAAAACAGAAAGGAATCTTGAGGCAGAAGTCAGAAATTTAAAAATAAATAAACAAATGAAACCACAAAAACAAAAGCAACCAACCAACCAAAGAAAAGCACCAAAACACCCCAAGCACATACCCCACAGACAGCAAACTCCTAAAAAGTTCTGTCCTGGAAGAAAACCAGAAATAACTCTAAAGAGGCCAAAGCATAGAGCACACACAGAAGACCTGAAAACATTCAAATCCCAAAGTGCTGCTCATGCCTATTGCCATATAACAAGAACTACAGTGTTGGCAACTAATACTGATGCTGTCAATGAGAAGTGCTCCTCACTACTGCACTCCCACCCCCAAGATCCAAGTCTTGGGGTTGTTCATATCTTAGCTACTCAGTTGAAAATATAAAAGGTGCTGAAAGCTTCACAAAGGAAAAAAAACAAAAAAAAAAAAAACAAAAAAAAAAAAAACAGGGCTGTAGTCCCAGTTAGCAGTATGTACAGGGAAGATTTTTCAGATGACTTTTAGGACTCTAAATTATTATTAGAGATTACTTTTCTCCTTGGTATCCTGTCACAAGCTTTCCATTTGCCCTATGTTTCCAAATGGCCTTCATACAGAACAAATAATTTCAAGTACAGGTATTAGCTATTGAAGTACTATAAAAAACATTTTTAACACACTTTTTATGTCACATTATCTATGACATGCTGTTTCTTTTCTTCTCAGCTAGAAATGAGACTATAGATCAAATCTCTAGTACTCTGTTCTACATTCTGCTCTACTTGAGGTTACAGCCATCAGTGCTCTCCTTGCTCATCTATGCCATGACAAGAAATTTAAACAGGTAGCACATTCTGTGCTGCTGTCAGTGGTGAAGAGTTACAGCCCAGACATGGACTTAATAAAAATAGAAAAAAAACCCCAACTTATGTCATATCACTTTGGTTGTGGTCCTCCTTATGCGCTGTAGTGAGAAATTGATGCTATTTAAACTTTAGAACACTGTTTCTTTTCCATCATCTGCCAATCATTCACAGTTTAGATTAGCAATTACTTTTACACACATATATAAAAAGATCCCTACTGCTCTTAAATGCTAAAACTCTCTTAAAAACTTTTTTTTTCCAAGAAGTAGGCCACCCTGCAAAAGCAGAGAGGGGAATTTTTGCACACAGCATGAATTTCTATCTGTTACTTGCATGACATTTGAAAAGATAATTTATTTATAAGTAACTCACATCTTTCCTATTACTGTTAATTTATTTTCTCATTATGTTTGCACCTATATACTAAAAATTACTGATCTACAAATTAAAAAGAGGCACAGGAATAGCAACATGATTATGCTGTATGCTGCACATTGCATTATCCCTTTCAAACAGGAGAATGCATAGGCATATACAAAAGGAGCACTTTTAGGGCTGTCCAAACCCCTAGAAGCAACCCCTCCACCTTGGAGAGCCAATGTGTCAGTGACTGCAGACAGAGGAAGAGTCATCAGAAGTATGGCCACAGTTAAATAAATCAAAACCCACACCTCACACGTCCCTGTTGCTAAAATAGGTTGCAACTGGAAAAATATGCAAAAAAAAAAAAATAGGAAACTGAGCAAGAGCTTGCAACAGCCCACTGTCTCCAAAAACCAATCACAGCCAGCGTTTCTGTGCATACCCTCTGACTCAAGCTGGGATCTAATGGGAGAGGATGAATAAAACAAGTACCCACCTCAAGCGTAATAAGGAAGGAGGCTATAAATTCCCAACCAATTACTCAAACCTCATCAGGATGTGAGCCCATAGCTTCCTCCAGCTCGTGCCAGAATGGATGTGCTTTTCCAGATGTGTAGACAAGGAAATCCTTAATGCTCTTAGTCCATCCCATAAAAATACATTTTGTTTATATTCAGATTTAGGGAATAGGAACAAAGAGGCTGCACTCAAACAGGACATGTTTATGATAACTGAATGCAGACGGAGGTGGAGGCAGCAAGGCTTTAGCTCCAAGCCTGTCGAGATGCCTCCTTTCCCCCTTCTGCTATCAGCAGGCACAGTAACAGTCCTGAGGCAGAGAAAGTGAGAGAAGCCTTCTGACACAACAGGGTACTCACAACCCGTGGAAAACTGACAGCTCACCTCAATCCTGGCTGCCACTGCTCCTCCAGCTGCTGCAGGTTATCCTTCCCAGAATGCAACCACTGCCCCATCAAACCATTTTACATAGAGAGGCCTAGGAATGTGCAACATGGCACGGGATCAAATGCAAAACCGCAACAGAAAAACAGGAACATCCTCACAACGCTGCATCCCTCCCCAGCTGGCACTAAAGAAGCTTTGCTTCATCTGCATATATTCTAGTGCCAGATATATACAGAAAACAAAGGAAAAAACCTCAGCCTGTAATACCTCTATATTTTACAGGAAAAAAAAAAAAACAATTTACAACAGACAGTTATATATTGAAGCAGATGCATATCCCACAAAGCAACAAGTCCAAGATCACACAGCGTCTTCTCTCCCTGCTATCCAGTTACTCAGCTTCCACACTCATGCATGAAACCTGGTAAGTTTTAACCATTTTAAAATAAAATTTTTGATCATTGCTTCTGCAACTTTTGTGAAATTAGACCCTGAAAGCAAAAGTGAGACACAAGTAAGGACAAATTCAAGAAAATATAATCAAGTACTATTTTCACATGTTAAAAACCAAATGTACATAAATAGTCTCACTAGTGGGTTTTTTGTGTATAAATTAGAAGTCTAGACAATTTGGACTTTTTCTGGAACACATAATATCAAAAGCTTGAACAATTAATTCTAAAGCATAAAATGCATTCATATACTTTGTAAATGCCCCTTGCACTGAATAAAACAACCAATATATCTAAATTGGCTTTATTCCATTTCTTTCTAGTTATTTAATATTTTGTACCTAGAGAAACTTCTGGGTCAGAATTCCTTAGCTGAATCACACAAGCACCTCCATGAAGCATGCAAGCCTTTATCATTCAGTACGTGTAGAATTAGGCTATACAGACACTGCAAAAAGCAGCACTGTATCACCCAATAACTTTGTTTTCATAGCTTTATGCAGTGTATCTTTTGTTATGACAGCTGCAAAATCACCCCATTACTCAGCCCTCTCCTCCCTGCTCAGCATTACATCCCTGTTCCCCTTTTGCCCACATCCATTCACACATGCCCTGCTACACTGGCAAAATCTGAAGATCCGTATTAGCTGTGGTACTGGCACTCACTTTTTTGTCCCCTCACAATCAGGCTTACAGCACTCTCCTCCTCAGTAACACCAGTGCTGGAGTCTGCATACTCAGTTGTATTTGTTTCAGATACTGCACTTTCCCCTTAGCTGGAATCATCGAATCTGGCCCATGTCACTAAAAACTGTCTTCTCTGGCACTACAGAGCCCCGAGGTTGACCACACGCCCCTTATTTCTACATCCATGTATTGCCTCCTTGCAGGTCTTCTGCCCTGCACTTGCCTCTGGCTGCCTTGGAGTTCAACTCATGAAGAGTCACCAAAGAACTGCCAAAAGCACCCAATATACCCTGCCAAGACAAAGCAGAACCAAGGTGCCATCTTTTCCAAGTCAGGGATTTTGCAACAGGAGTAATTATCTCATAAAGGTGGAAGGATAACATGGGAAGGATTTTAGAGTAGAAAACACAGAGTAACTAAAAGAGGGAACAGGGTGAGATGAACCTTTGCAGAGACACCAATTACTCCCTCCCCTCAGGCAGGGGCTCAGAGAGTGACCTTGTAGTAGTACAGCTGGGAAAAGCAACTTTCACAAGTGTTTCACCACGTTGTAGGCAGTTACATTTATTTCCTCACAACTGCATAAGCTAAATGGGGAATTTCAGAGCCACATTCTAAAATAACTCAAAACGTTTTAGCATATTCATTAGACAGCTGTGTAAATTCTGTCTCCTGCCAGTCTTCTGATCACTCCAACAGGAAATGCCACTCTGTAAGCTGGCACTTCTGCAAAGCAAATGTGATATTGTATCGACAGCAGACTAGTCAGTGCAAACCTCTGACTCAGTGCTTTTTGGCAGTTTCAACAGCTGCCTCAGGAATAGGGCAAGGAGGAGCCAAACCAAAGGTATAAATCATTACATTTCCTTCCCTGAAGTTAAGAAAATCTACCTCCAACAAAACCAGGGCTTCATCCTAAGAGTTTTCAAAGATGGTTTAATATGCTTTGGTGCCTCCAATATTAAGATCTTCACATAAAGTCAGGTATATACAATATCATTACAAGTGCAAGAACAGATAAAGAATTCCCTTCCAAAACACCAAGATCCACACTCAATGCTTTTGCCTGCAAGAATTTCATCAACCTCAAGAAAAACCAACAGAATTATGTCTACTTGAAGATTTGTCTAAAATTTTATGGTTTACATTCTTCTTTCTTATTTACATGCATTTTGTAAGGCATCTTCCAGTGCTGGATAGATCATTTCCAAGTACAGTTAATTCACTACATGCTAACAGAGGCAGCTTTAAGACTTGAAAAATACAGCCAACAAAATCTGTAAAGCAGAGTTGGAAAGTTTTCACTTTCTCCTACATAAATCATACTCAAGAAGCAAAAGTTGGTAGACAAGTTAAATATTCATATAGAATTTAGACATTTAGAAGACTTGCATGCAGAAAGAGATTTTTGAGCCTTCAGGCTGCAAGTGTTTCACGATGAAATTGGCATGAACTTGAAATACAATCTAAGTAACTGTATCAAAATGGTAAATCTCAAAGAAACCAGCCTTGCATGTGTCGTCTCAACGTTAACCACTTGCACTTTATCCCTGTTGCTAATTATGATGAATACGGAAGGTGCACATGGTTCAGAGCCAGGGAAAACCCTTCTGTGTTTTTGCAGTCAACTCTTAAGTCTGAGTTTCCAATATCATAAAAAGGTAAGTAATAGGAATAACATTACAATTCATTTACGAGTATGCCATAAGTCAGCCATAAACTGTTACCTTCCTACATAAAGCTGGCAAAAAGCCCAATTAAGATGCCATTAAAAATACAGAAATAAATACTGAGCAATGCCAATAAGAGAGAAGATTGCACAGACCTTGGTCCCTTGAAAGCCAGAAAGAAGCTATTTTTCACAGACAAGTTTATCAGAGAACAATGACAACATTCAACCCATTCTGCAGAACTTTGTCAGAAATTATAACATAACAACTCGAAGGAAGTTAGAAAAATAGTTAAATTAAAAGCTGAGAGGAGACCAGATAATGGCAATGACATTGTCAGAATTGTTCAGATGCCATTACAAAAACAAAGAATTCAAAATGTGATCATCAGACATGGACCCAAAGAGATTAAATTTCTTGGCTAGGTCTTATATTACCAAATAGCCTTCTGAGCAATAAATCACATAATCCAGGAGCTTCTGCATTGCAGCTGCACCTACATTCTGAGAAATCTTCAGCACTGAGACTGCACTTTCCCAGGTACAGGTCCAACCTGTTTTCCCCTGGTCCATGCTGCACCATGACAGTAGAGGACAGGGCACTTCTCCCAGGCAGTGCCAGCTGTCCCACAGGCAGTGGCACCAGGACAAATCCCTGAGCTGCAGGCGGCTGCAGCAGAACCCACTGCCCAATGCACTGCACTGCCAGAGGGGGTGAAAAACCAGTAACACCCTACCTCTGCCTTTAGGCTTTTTATTGTTAATACAAAGTGGAAGTTCCCTGCAACACTGAGCGTTGCTCACCAGTGGATGGTGGTCAAAACATGCTTACATAGTTTTGGATCTGATCCATATTTGAGATAGTTGTGTTTTAAAAAAATTAAATACCAGTCCAGGCACTCAGATTTCTTATTTTCTCAATATAACTGTGTGTGGTCTCAGGGTTTCACTCTAATTTAGATTAACCCATTATCCTCTTATTAAGGAAAAGGTATTATCCACGTCTCAAGTTCTCAATTTGATCATTTTCAGCTACTTAGTACTAGCACCTCTTCTAAGATTGTACTTTCTCCCTATTTACTTTAGCAGCTTCAGCTTCCCACTGCACTATCAGCCTGACTGGATGCAAAAAAGCCCATTTGAAGTTTCTGAGGGGAGACAGTTGAAGTTACACTGAGTGCCACAACTCAGGTCCTGCCTCAGACAGGGTATGGCTTTTGCATGTCTCAACAAATAAGCCATAATTAGATGTAACTATAAATGTAGTCTCACACATTAATAAAAAATTAAATACGACATCCTACAATCCCACTTAAACCAAATATATAGGCAAAAGCTGTAACTACTCATCCATGAAGGCACCCTGTGCTGTGAAGGATCTCAGCAGAAGCACCCATTTTCATGTTCTCCAATACATACAAAGACTGTGTTACATGGGCCTATGGATGTTAGAGCTGCCAGGATTCTATCTTTTGGTCTCCAAAGAACTGCAGATGTCACCACACCCAAATTATTATCATGAGAAATTGATATTATAATGGGAAGACTGATATTAGCCAGCTGCTCTGGGTGCACAGGCATGCTGAATAGACTGGTTTCTGGAGGCTCAGGGCACTTGCAGATCTGCAGTTAAAACTTACCCCAGGCTCAGAGGGGGCAAGTAAGGGAGAAAAACTTACCTCATGCTTATTTCCATGTTAGGATATGGAGCCAGGAGCACTTCTGCCATCTGGGATTCACTCAGAAACATGCTCAAGACAATTAAGGTGTAAATCTCATCCCTCTACAGCTTTAGTGTCTGCCTCCAAACTGTGACCTGAGAATTTCCACACAGTAAGGCTACAAAGGCAGGTGTCATAACTTCCACTCCTTTTTACTTCTTTTCCACGGCACCATAATTTTTCTTTTAAGGTATATAATCTACCTTTCACTTCTTAGACCATGGGTTTTAAAGACTTAAAGCCTGTGCCTAATTAAGGGTCACCTCTTAATTTTCATTCACTCTGTGCTTATCTTTTGTAACTGATACGGGTGGTAGAGCACAGAAATAGATGAAAATTTCACATGGAAGTCTTTAAGTTATGTAGTTCTCCAACTCAGCAGTTGCCAGAAAATGTGATATTTGAATCAAAAGGCATACCAGACTTCTCAATTACCTTACTTCGAAGTAAAAGGCATTGACATTTATGATTAACAGGAAAGAAGATACTGTGATGCTTGGATTACAGAGTGGGATCACAGCTGTGCCAAGCTTACCTGCTTCTATTGAAACTCCAATCATCTAGTAAGCCAAGAGCTGCAAGTAGGACCAGCAGCACACTCTGGCATCATACAGGTTTCTCTGATTTCTGTGACATACTGGATTCTTACCTTCTTTCATAAAGCCTGAATAATACCCAAGAAATTCTGCTCATGCTTTTAGCATGGAATTTACATAGGTCATTTGTATTTAGGAAGCCCTTTCATCAAACTCAAACTAAAAAAATATCCTCCTGGTACTGTTGCCCTTTCAAAGCTGTGTCATTTAAAAAGCTGTTTTTCCAAGAGACATACAACAACTACATAATTTCATCTTCCATTTTTACCAAGTAAACTTCTTGTTCCTGTTGTGGACTTGATTATGCTCATTTTAAGACAAATATTTGTTTCCTTTAGTATCTGAGGCTCATCTTAAAAAAGGGGAACTTTCTCAGCAGTCCATTAGCCTTCAAAGGCTCCAAAGAAACATAAGTGGCAATCTATTTAAGGAACTGTTTTTCTAAAACCAGAGAGAAATATTTTGACTTTGGACAAAACACTAAATTGCCACTCAAGTCAGCAAAATAAGTGTTTGGACAACAAACCAAAACCAATAGTGACGTGCCACAAACTTTTCCTATTTACACTGGATAAAAAGAGGGCACTGGACACCAACCAAGCAAATGTAAAAAGAGTTCTTTTTTTCTAGCAACTTTTCAATTCCAGCTTTCAACTTCTGTCCAAGTCTCCCACCCTCTTTACTGCAATTCATCATCCTGAACAACGTGGTACCTGCTGGGGTTATTTTTGCCCTCTCTGTCCTCATCTTTTAAATGAGAAATTTTGAATTAAAACATTCAACCCCATGAAGGTTCATAGCTGCTACTCTTCACTCCTTTTCTGCTGAAGTTTCAATCTCTTCCTTGTGCAGGCAGCAAAAACAAAAGGTGCTGAATTTTCCTGTAGATAGCAATTTATCCTTCCATAAATCAGGCCTGTGATTAACACAATTTCTGATATTGTTGGGTTTACTTAACCCTGATGAATATTTTCAGGCCATTCCTTGTGCCCATTCAGGATTCTACTTTTCCCTTCCAAGGTTAGAGCATTCTCCAGCCTTCCACACAACTTCTGCACCCCTCCATGCACATCTTTGCCTGTGTGACTCCCATAAGCTGATGCTAAAGGGCAACCCCTGGATCTCAGTTTTTTGCAGGCAGGTTTTTGTCACTCCCTCTCCTCCTGGACAAAGTTACACAATACACATATTCAGAAGAGCACACAAGAGTAAAGAAGAAAGTGATCTCACTTGAGTAATACAGACAAAAGAGGCCTTCACTGAAGCTGAAAAGGCAGAGTTTATGGGGCACGAAGAGAATGAGGAATAGATGAGAGTGAAGAAGTGAATAATGTTTGCTAGGCTCTTATGTGGTCTGACATTTTTGATCCTTGAGTCTCCAAAACTCAACTTTCCAGTGAAATGCAGAATTTGCTTATTTTCTAGGTTCATTCACAGCTCTCAGTAATTACACGTGTGCATTTATGCTTATTTTAAATTCTGAGTTTCTTGCCAGAAATTTCATTGTGGGTAAACACCTTTAAGTACCTAAAGCCAAATTTGTGTTAAGTATAATATTTCTTGTTCCTCTTTCTTTCCTGGAGTGCTTCCATGTGCTCATACACAACTGCAATGCTCCACTTAACTGATGACTGATGTTTTTCACATCCATACACATTTTTTCTGAGATGTTCTGTGCCCAGCTCTAACTTCCTATTACTATGTAACATACTGAAATTTTAGCAACTGCAGTTGCATTACATGTGGCTGGTTTTGATTTATATTTTACAGTGATCACAGAACAACTAATTAAACAGATACTGTTTGATATTTCTTAGCAAGGACTCTCTTGAACTAAAAAAAAAATTAAAAAAAAAAGAAAAGGGGAATTAATTATAGCTACCCAAAATCTGTAACATCTATCCTAAACTTGTGAGACACATTTTTTTTTGTTTCAATAAAAAGATTGTTTAAAGGAAAATATATAAACTTAGGAAATTATCAGAGCCCAATATACAATTTTTACAAAATATAATCATATAAGCATCATGTAATCTTCCATCACCCCCCAGGATCTATATGTAGATAAAAACAAAACAGTATTTCTGGTACTAGAGAATAACATCCCTGTAAGGCATAAAAGTACTTTTGGCTCTGAATTGTTTGGTGGTTGTTTTTTTTTTCCTTCATTAATTCTTAATCTCTGTGGAAAACGTCTGTTAGTCCAAGATTTTCCTTAAAATGAAAATTTCATCTCTGGAAAAAGTCTACTCAGGGGATCACAAACCCTTGGCAATCTTAGGTTTTTAAACTCATTAACCTCCTTAGACTGCTGTCAGGAGGCTTTCAGTACTTACAGACTAAAGAGCAAACACTGACATGCTGAGATGTCACCGATGACAATGAACGGCCTCGGACCTGCAGTGCTGGAAAGCGACCAGCTCTGGCCCAGCATTTGCTACATTTACCTTGAATTCTTGGACTGGATTCTAAATTCAGGCTTTGGCACTGGCCCATTTGTGTCCCTAGCAGTAATAAATTATGCAGTTAAGAATTTCATACTGTTTTAAGAACCTCAGCTGACAGTGCCTTCAATACGAACCGAGAGTTCTCAGAACATCACGGAACAAGTGCTTCAGTCCTGATCAGATAAAATTACTTAAGTACAAGTTCAGATTTGATATGACTGGGAATACTTTCTAGATGCATTTAAAAATAAAAAATAATGTGAGAACCCTTGTAAATCTACATAATGGTATTTCTTTTCAGGAATGAGAAAACACCTGTATTATACTCCTTCACTTCCAATTCCCAGGAAGGACCTAGAGGTGATAAGCCCAATATCAAGAGCCTCCACAGGACTCCTCTAGCAAAACCTACACAGAGCTGAAGTTCCACTTGGGGGCTGTGGGGGAAATTTTTGTAATATTGAGACTTAAAACTAAGTCTGCATTATAATAAAACTTCATACCGAAGTGTCAGGAAGGTTCCCTACTGAGTAATAATTAAAGGAATAAAAAAATAAGAAGCCCTACAATCCCTCAGACAAAGTAATGCACAGGTGCCAAGGAAGATGCACCCAAGACTAGATGGATACCCACAGCCACCATCCTACAGTCCTGCTAGCATACCTCACTTGTTTCCATACGATGCATTCATTACCTGGAATTTATCATTTACCCCAGCGTCCATGCACCATTAGAACACCAGAGGGATCTGTGCACAAACACTAAGTTGCATAGCAGCATGAATTACTGAAGAATGCACCAGCCCTGCATGACATGAATCCAAAAACTGCAGAGACAATACACTAAAAGAAGGTATTCATACAAAGTCGTGGAATGGCTGCTCTTTGCAAAAGGAACAGAGCACTGGGTGAAGAGAGGAAAGATCTGGGTAAACAAACTGATATTCAGCTGCACAAAAACGAGTATTTTAAGTCTATGATGACAAAAGTATTTCATTAGAGAATTATTCCTAGAAGCATTTAGCCACTAAGACAGAAAAAATAAAACTGCTGTGAAGTCCTGAACAAAAGCAATACAGCAAAGCTTTTTATATGGTATCTCTTAATGCAATGTATCACAGTACAGTAATTTAGAATAAGAATTTTTAAAAAAATTAAAAAGAAATACTCAATTTGTGCTAAATAAAGTCCTCTGAATGGTTTTGGCTGTACAATTGTATAAATGCCACACACAAAGATCCCAGCTATGAGAAGGCTAGGATTTGTGGATTAATACCTAAAAAATTATTGAAAAATAAAAGCCACTCCAGGTATTCCTACCAGAAGTTTTCAAGTAGCACCGCCTAAAGGCATTTGCTCAACCTTGATTTCTTACCAGGAAAGTATCAAGTAGAAAACTTCTGGTTTAGACATTATCCCATCAGTGAGCTGCATTGTAAGTACATATACCATGAGTGTTTACTACTGAAGCTCTTCAGTAAAAAAGCTTCTTCCAAACAGGTTAAAAGAGCTACATTGTTACAGAACCCAGGAAATTATAAAGTCATCTGGATAAATTAAGCAACAGTTACAGCGTGATTGCTCACCAAAGAAATTGGTGGGAAATTACACACTGCACAGTGGCAGCTCCAGCTCCCACTTCAGCCAGCTCACCACTCAGAGAAGCCCAGGACTTCAGAGCTCCTCTAAGCCACAGGTTATTTCTGCTGTATCAACCAGTCCTACCTAGAAACCTCCTTCCTGGACTAAGTCTAATCCTGGTCTCATGCAGACATAGCTGTGGAAGTACTCATTAGGCTTGTAAGGACGACAGTACAGGAAGAAAGTGAGATACCTAATCCTCTTGTGGAGAAAAAAAAAATTGAGTCTTCAAAATAAGACTGCTAATTTATATTGTGATTTAATGTTTTACAACTCAATTGGCCAACACTGTAGAGGTGCAGTAACATCAAACATCAGCCTGCTTTATTGCAAATAACTCTTTCAGACTCTCTCTGCCACGTAGAATAGTCTGAGATATCACCAATGTATTTCTCATGTAAACATACAGAACCTGTATCAAACCTTCTCTGCCCTCTGCAAATCAGTTCTGCCAAAATTTGGCCACTAGGCAGGAACTATGAATTAACTAAGTCAATATAGCAACAGGCCTCCAAATCATAATGTTCACTTCAGAAGAAAGAAAAACATTCAAACAGGGAATGATATGTGACTTAAGGCTGTGTATACCCCAGTCTGTATTGAGAGGACAGATTTCAGATGAGATAAAAGATAACAGCATTAAAATGCTAAGTCCAAAACCCCCGCACTGAAGAGTTGAGGGAACTCCACAACACAACAGGCACACTGATAAAAAAAATCAGCGTAGCAATGGCCTAGAAAGGCATGAATGCACCAGGCACTTAAAAAAATTACATAATATTCAACATTTTCTTTTCACTGTCTTCTTACAGACCAGTTGTGATCTGTACTGCTCTCAGCTTGCCACTTCTTTCTTTCATTCCAATGCTCAAAAGCTGTGCTAAATTTCCCAAGGGCTCATCACTCAGTAAGCAAGCCTGTTTCAATGTGCTAGTGTGTCTGCTGAAATAGCTACTTCCACAAATAAACCACACAAAAATCCTAACAAATCTACGATTACATGAGAACAGAAGAATTATTAAAACCAATGAAACATATTAAATAGCTGACCACAGCTTCTACAGTACTTTAGCAGCTACATCACTGGTCATGCAATCAACTGATTTAGGGGGTTTGCAGAATTTATTGTATTTCTACAAATGAGATATACATTTAATCTCCTATTCTTGCATGCTTTCCACAATATATTACAGAGATTAAAATTAACACAATACGCTCTAATAGAAGAGCACATTGCAAAAAGAGCTAAACTTTGGTGTAATTTTTCATAACAGATTTGGTCATATATATATACATCTATAAATAAATGTATATTTACATGAATATTTATACAGCCATACCCTAGAAATGGAAATATTCAGACACTACAGCTCAGCAGAGAGTAGAACTGATGTACAAAGAATTTTAAGATCAACAAATTAACTTCTAATATGGAAACAACTCCTGAAACTATAAACACTTGTCAAAATGAGATTCCTGACAAAGCAGCATGCATCAAGCTATTAACTGCCTTTGGTTTTTGCATTATATGACGAAATAAAATAAGACTAAAAGCTAAAATATTTCTTACCTGACCAAAAATAAAAAAAAGGAAACTTGCTCCCGCATCATCTTTGCCCTTCCCCTAGTTATTGAAACAGTATTAGTGTTTTGAAAGTACTCCAATTCGGGGGAAACTATATTTTCCTGAAAATTATTTATCAAAAATGGAATTCAACTCTCTCCGCTATAAAAAGACAACCAACATTTAATTTTAATCTCAAAAACCACCAAAAATCTTCTACTTCAGAGATGCAAATTCAAGTGAGACAAAGAAGAATGCTCCTTCCACCTGCGTGTGAAATGTTCTCAGAGAGGTTTGTTGGGATTTTTAAACTACAAAAAAAAGTGAAGCTTAAGCAGCATGAAATAAAAGAACAGAGGATGCTAAAAGAAATTACAGACAAGGATGGAATTTGACTTAAAGGTAGATAATGAGATGGATTTTTTTCTTTTAAAGCTGGATAAAGATCTAGCTACTAAGCTCCTAAGTTCCCAAAAAGCTCTATGGCCTACTTTCTCCACTCGCTTCAAAGTCATGCCAAAAGGGCCAGGCACCTGCCCTGATGAAATAGATTTCCCCAGAGACTGCACATTAGCAGCCTTCTCTCAGACACACGCCCCACAGCACAGGCAATGACACAGAAATCATGTCAAAGTGGTGCCACAATAAAATGGGAATGTGTGCTGGGGAGCCCTGCCAAACTAAAACCCTGCGCTGCCAGCACACACCGCCCGTTCATCTCCTCACTGCCATTTCTCTTCTAATCTAATTCACTTCTTCCCAGCATTTACACTGTTTACCTTTTCATGCCTCCCAAAACAGGTAATACAATTCAATTTTTACAGTCATTTTTACATTCCTATTCCCAGTGATGCTATCACTGCCTTGAAAATATTGCTGAGAATTTAAACAAGGCAATTTTGGTAACAAAAAAGGCTGCATAGAGATTTTGAAATCTTCTTATACAAATTTGGGGGCAAAACTGAGTTGGCACCATACCTTCCATGATTTTTGTTTTGCCTAACAGCTTTCTAAATTTAAAAGATAAATTACTTTTCTGAAACTGACTTCATTTCATTTTTGTTTCAAACACTGTCAACCCATTTATTTTCAAACAAACCCATAAAGGAAATAATGTGTTTCTCACATATTGGACTACATATATTTGCCTTTTGTTAATAATGAAAAAAAAAAAAAAAATTAGCAATAGAACAGAAACAAACACTTCAAACTAACCCTTAACCCTCTGATTTAAAAACAAGACTAAACAAAAAGTAAAAAGCCTAACACCAAGATTAGCCTTCTGATAGCAATATGCCCCAAAGAACCTGACATGTTATATAATGCACTATATGTTTTCTTTGGCTCAGATTCTTTCACCTGTTCTCCCCTGGCATCGCTAGCACTACCAGATGGATCCATTTTAGATTGAATTAATTTACCCTGTCTCCTAGGATTTCCAAGAAGTAAAGCATGGACAAGAACCCTGGCCCTTTCCTTTCTTGGATACAGAAAAAGAATCTAGACAGAGAGAGATTTTCCTTTTAAGAACAGAATACAACATTCACAAATAAATATCTCAGGAGAACACGTGCTGCTCAAAGAAGCTAAAAATAGTAAAACCAACAAGCATATGTTTAACTGGGAACCTTCCTAGAGCCTAAAAGTAACGTTATTCTTTAAATCCAATGTGGGTATGGGAACTCAAAAACTGTGTTTGATTTTTTTTTTTTTAATGGCAATGAAGCAAGCATATTCCAAGTGTCTGCATATAAAGTGAATACCATGCTCTGCTTGTTGAACTAGACAGAATCCCTCCTTCTTGTCATCAGCCTTCATTCCCTCCACCACATTATTTTTCTCTTCTTAAAAATTCCTCAATATACTACAGATAAAATTTCATCCCATCCAAATTAAAGCTTTTTTTTTTTTTAATTCCTTTTATTCTCTGCTCATGTAAAAAATAAATCTTCACAGGAACTTGGATCAGCAGGGCAACTTATAACTACCTGTAGCTCTTTAAAATAATAACTGCCCTAAAGGACTCATAAACTACATTCCCTTCATAAATTTAACAAAAGGGGTGAGTGGATGCATGTTAATTATATTATCTGCTTATCTTAATCACTAGGTTGCTTTACATGGGCTGGGACAAATCAGTTCTTTGACAGTCCTCCTCCTCTGCTGGCTTTCTCCTTATTATCTGCTTTTACACCATATGATGCATGGGGGCAGAGCATTGCCCCTTGCTCAAAGCTGGTAAGAGGATCTGGCACAACTAAGCCTGCAAAACCAGCTGGCCTCAGCATACTACAACAGAAAAATAGTTCAGATCTTCTCAATTGCTAAGTCAAATTTTGAAGGCATAATGCTCCTTATATAGGGTGGAAAGTTTCACAACTATATCCTAGAGCTCCCGTAAAGAATTTTACCACTAGCATAAAATGCTACCAAAAAAATTAAGTGTTTTAGCCCTCTAAACAGAACTTAAAATGATACAGAAGCGCTGACACACAGCACAGGAATTAGGTTTACTTAAAATGTAACAATACAAAACACAAACCAGCTTGCATCACTTGTAAATTCTGCCAATTCTCCAAGGTCTGTCTCCATAACAGATACACTGCATCTCTGATATTAAAGCATTTGCACAAAGTTTAAGTCCCAAATGTCACAGGACTAAACAAGAATCTTAGGTTTTTACCTTCAGAAGTCTGGTGAGATACAGACCATTAACTCAACTATATAATCTAATCAAATGCCTGAAGCCAGAGGACAAATAGAAACAATCTAAAATTAAATTCTGCAAACTATAATGATTATTTTTTAAAATATTTTCTATAAATGTAGCATTTGCTACAAGATCTAGATTGAATTAAACTTTTTTTTTAAAATTTAAAATAATTGATTTGTAAGGCTAGGGCTTGTTTTAAAAAAAGAATGACTCACAGATGTTCTGAGTTGGGAGGGACCCTCAGGGATCATCAAGTCCAGCTCTTCAGTGAATGGCCCATACGGGACTCAACCAACAACCTTGGTGTTAATTCTGTGCTCTGACCAACTGAGGCAGTCTCAGTGGCTTTAATCATCTAATGCTTTAACTTGATGGTCCTATAAATTAGGAGCAAGCAGCCCAATTAACCCAGAAAAACTGACTGCATAACCAGGCACCCAGTATCCAACATCAATATAATTAAAGGGTGCAGAACCTATAAATGCACTTCAGCATTTATACCCTCAAGACTAATTCAACCCAGCCACAGGGACTTCAGGCCCATGAACAGGTGGAGCAGATCAGGTGTGCTGATGGAGTTCATCTTCTTACAGAGTCTCACCTGAAGGGAATTCACCTAAACACACTGGGAAAGCTGGAGCTTACCTTCAAAAAGTTGTCTACCTACATGCTCCAGTCAACAAAACTCTATCCTGCAAAGGACACCATGAAATCAATATTTAGCATGGCAATAATGGAACACCCTCTCTTTTTAAACCTTTCTACATTCAATTTTTACCTATTAAACCATTTCTACTCAGTGAAAAGGTCTTAAAAAACATAGAAAAGTTTAGGATGTGGAGCTACCATGACCTAGCAGCGAACACAGCTCAGGTACCTGGCAGCAAGTCTCACAGTATTAAAGTCTGCACCTCAAGATAGTAGGCCCAGTATTAGAAGATTAAATAAAAAAATTCTGCTGCAACAAAACACTTCACTTACTCTGACAGATTAAATTTGTGTTTAAAAAAAGTTGTAAGCGATGTAACTTAACTTCAACAAGATCAATGAGGTATGGTTTACAGTACCTTCATACCAAATCATAAAATAGATGCACATTGCAAAATGCAGCTTGGACACCTTCACAGAAATAATCATGCTATGCCCTAAACCAAACTGGTATGCCCCTACACTTCAGGGCACTCAGGAGCAGCACAGCTAAATGCTGGATGATAGTCTGGAGCTCAATCAATTACCCAGTCACCTCCACCACACCCACCCACACTCCTTAAATCAACTCACTTTGCAATGTGCACCGCCCCCCCCCCCCCCCCAAACAATACTCAGCCACACCCTGGATGATCATTAATGAAGGATTTTAACAATTAGTAACTCTGCAGGTTTACTTTCTTGCTGCACCTGATGCCAGTCTGGAGCCCCTTCTGCAAACCTTTCACCTGCTGCAGGCAGAAATTTTCAAAACTGATTATTCTACTTCTTTGTGTATAAAAAGCAAACAGACAAGCCTATGACACTCTGTGTCTGCTTTTTTGTTTAAAAACATGAAAAGAAAAGTTTAAAGAACACAAAACCCAAAGACAAAGAATCACATGGACAGTCAATAAAGACAAAAGTTTGTATAGAGTTTTATTAAAGCAACTATAACCACAGAAATGATAACGTTTTTAAAATGAGAGCGTGAAAAATTACTTTTAACTTAATTTTTATTATAGTTATTTCCAAGAGAAATCAGCTCAAAATTATATATTTTTATTACTGGGTATGTATCAACCTCTTAGCTAAAATAAAATTAAACTAAAGACTATTAGATGTTAATGCAAGAGACAGTATTTCTTTATGGAGCTTTAAAACAGTGCATAACTTTACAAACACTTGACTACCTTCCCCTATATATACACTGAGAAGCCAGGGGATTAAGTAAACCCAACTCAAGTCCAGAATATAATGTGTAAAGTCAACATTAAATTAAAGAAAAAAGTTAATGAACAAACATCTAGAGAGAGGAAAAAAAGTTTTCAAGAACAATACCTCCTTCTGAAATGAACTGAAACTGACTGAAATCAATTCAGATTAAGACCTTATTAAGATCTTAAATAGAAATTTTGATATCCAAATAGCTATTTTGTTAAAGTGATACAAGTTACTAACCTAAATAACTGCTGTGTCAGTTTCCTTAAAAATTATGCATAACTTAATAACAAACGTAACACCACAAATTGGAAATAAGAAAAAGCAAACACTTTTTTTTGTCATTGCCAGAATCATTCAGTTGGCAACACAAAGATGCCACAGTTTTCCTACTGTACATTTCATCCAGGTCAACATTAAAATTTGATCACTTACATCATACAGGCAGAGCTAAAGCTCCACATGTTGAACAGCCTTTTCCACTTTCATAAATTAAAATTTTATCAAATCCTAGAGAAACATTCCAGCAAAGCAACCAAACTTATTTTTGCAAATATCAAAACCGTGAAGTTTTTTGTGTTGTTGTCTTTCAAGAACAAGATATCTGTAATACAAATTCAGCTCTTCTAACAAAAAGACACCAGAAGTTACACATCTAAGGCAGGGTCAAAGGAGGAAAATCAGCATTTAGCCAGGTAAAATTTTGTATGGCTTTAAATCAGAAGCCAGACCCATAAAGAGTGAAAGAAAAGAAGGAGGCTTATAGCTGAGAGTGTTAAGTAATATGAAAATAATGCAAACATAAAGGCAGTAGTCCCTTGTTTCTGATCCTGAAGAAATCAGAAGCCTTTAGGTGTAAGTGTATTGTGTATATATATATAGTATAAGAAAACTAACACCAACTGCTGGAAAAAATTCCCATATAACAAAACCAATCTATCCAAAGTGCCTAATCAAAGCATTGAAAAAATCCCTCATGGGGAAAAAGGTTTGCACTGCATGCAGACAGACTCTGCAATATTTTCTCCTACCTAAGCTGTTCCTGTGACTAAAAGGAATAAGGAGACTTTTGTTCTTCAGTCTTCAAAACCCAAGTGGAGTTTGTCAGCTTCTTCATGAAACAATACTTTTAGTATGATAACCTAGAAAACGTAAGGACATCACAAACCTTCTGCCTGTTGTTGTGCAAACTCACTTTCAAAAAAAATTTATGTCAAATCACTTCTAGCCAAGGATTCACCTCATCTGAAGCACCTGAAGTGCTCTGCACCAACTAGGACCACCATAGGTCACAGAGTACTCCAGTACCACATTCCAAGTAATTTCTGTCCTGTAGAATATCTGTGCATAATTACAGCTAAAATAAGTTGAACAGCGTTTATACTAGAAAACTTATGAGATGGTAAAATGAAGAATCATTCTAATACATGTCTCTTTATTTTTGCAATATTAACGTCACCATTTTCAAACAGGTTATTTTTTAAACATATCTGTATCAATGTTTTCCCGGTACTTAAAATAGAAAATTAATCCAACACCAGTAATGCTAAAGTTAATCTCACTACTACTAATAACAATAGTAATAGCATATTAAAAGTGAGTCACCTTTTTAGCTAAAAAAAAAAAAAAGAAGAGCTAAGCATTAGATAAAAATGTAAAAGATACCATGAAAAATGAATGAAATATATCCAAGTATGCCAAAATATTTAGTCATGATTTTCTTGGACAAAGGGGAAGCAAAACTGTAGTATAAATTAATTATATAAAGAGCAATAAAAAAAACCACAGTAGACCTGTATTTATCAGTTACAGTGATAAGCTGTTCAGTTGTTATGTGATGCTGCAATTGTTGACGAGGTTACAGTACTCCTCCCCATTTCTGTGTCCTAGTGATGATGAGTTTAGGGTATTTTCTCCACTCTATGTTACCAGTTCTGATCCTTAACTTAGGTAGTGAAGCTCAGGACGTGCAAAAAGGTTTCCAGGACTCAGGGCTGCAGCTGCACATGTGTCTGTTCTGCAGGTGACCCATGGGGCAAGGGACCCCTGCCAGTTCCACTAAATGTGCCCTTATTGCAGTTCTAAAAAAAGAGCCAATATTTACCATTGCACACATCAGCTTGCAGGAGAGATGCCCTTATAGGATATTATCAGCCATTCAAGCACTCAGCTTTTGATTCCCCAGGGGAGCCTGGCAGAAGGAATAATTCTTGACTGGAATGGAAACATACCATGTGTGACTTTTAAATATTATGTTTCTAATGTTGAAATCTCAGACATAATGGCCACAAACCAAGTAAAAACAACTTGCTACAATAAAAGAAAAAAGCTTTTAAAAGCTTAAAATGTTAACATTAGAATATTTTTTTTTTTTAAATCTGATTCATCTAGGACACTGTGAACATCTAGGCCTGAGTCCAAAGCCATTGAAGTTATTAGGACTGCTTCCCTCTATTTCAACAGACCTTGGATAACTCTCTCATTTCTGTACCTCTCAAACAGACAAATACATGCAATATATCATCTCAAAGCAAAGGAACTCAACACATTTCAGTGGCGGCACATTCATTTAAACAGAACCATGGATACTATATATGGAAATGAAGTGTTCCTCTCAAAGATGCAAACCCGATGTATCCTCAGGCTATAAATACCATCAGGATTCAAAATGGGCCCTTCCTGACCAGTATGTCTCTGACAGGCATGGAAGATAGGTATCATTCCTTCTCATTTACTCAGACCCTGCTGCTTCTCCACCCTACACTGTCACCCAAGGTGACCTGTGTGTCCCAGACAAAGTGCCCACACTGACAAACCAGGAGGTCTAATTTGGAACTAGTGTATTTAGCCCTGTGCAATTTTGCATAAATGCCAGTGTAGTCTCGTGATCTAACAGAGTTTTGCAGTCACTTCCCAGTCAGGCATTGTATTCCTGCAAGGAACAGGGAGCTGGACTCAGTGATCCTTATGGCTCCCTCCCAACTCAAGCTATTCTATGATTCTAAACCTTCAGCCATGTAGCAGCACACAAACCCATTACAGAAACACAGCTTTTTAAAGTGTAGCTCCTTTCCTTTTGCCACTAAAATCATATGTGCACAAGAAAAATATTTTTTAACCATTAACACCCACACATAATGTTTCAGCTATCTTTCCTTAGAAAACCTCCACAAGCTGCATTCACTGTGCCTCCTCAGACTTCTGATAAGTCACTAATTTTCATCCATGTAAAATACACAGTTTTATGTAATGTGACAAGGAATGTTTAGTAGAACCAAAGGGATACCCTGTTCCCCGCTTTCATCTAGTGTTATTTTCATGTTTATACCTCCCCGGCGACTGCTGCCCTACTAACTTCACATTACAGGATGCCTTGCTGCTGCTGAACTACAGCTTGATCCTGCTGAGGAATTAGCACCAGCCAGCCCTGAAAGTCATATAAACTTTTGTCACTCTGAGTTGGATTCCACAGAAGAGCCAGTCTCAGAAGGAACGCTTGACTGCTGCTCTGTGCTGCACCTGACTAGAGATTACGGCTTCTTCGTAGGATTTGTCCCAGGAAGGACATTCAATGACTAAGATTCACAATCCACTTTCTTTCAATAATACAGGACATACAAGCACCATTCTTGCTGGTTTTAATTATAATCATTAGATCCTGTCCCTGCAGAGATTATACTTAGGGCTAGTGCTCTCTAAATGTTCAGTGTTTCTGTCTCTGGGGCTGTAAACTGCCCTCATTCCGCATTCAGAAATCCCAATGCATCAAAACTGAGTACACGGATCAGTGTTACTTAAAAGCTTTTTGTTTGCTATTACAGGCATTTCTCCTATTGAGCTAAACTGGGAAAAAAAAGTGAAATCTAATGGTTTTCAACCAGCACTTATGGATTTGTAAATGTCAGATTTTCAAGTTCTTTTTGCATGCAGGTGTTCTCCTCAAATGTATGTGTTGCAAAGCCTTGAAAATAAGCATGATACTGTATGTACCAAAACAACATTTTGGTTGAGAATGTTTAGTTTTCGGGTTAAATCCTTGTCTATGCATTCTCTTTTCTGCATGCAGAAACCTATTTTAGCATGAGTTTATAAAATGTGAAATCCTTTCTAAGCTCCAGAGAGCCAGAAGTATCTTCCTTTCCAGAGCACGGAAAGCAGCAGCATACACCCCTCCACACCAGCGCCCTTCTCTGCTTGTAGAAACGCCGCCTGCAAAGGGCTGCGAGTACCTTTTCTCTCAGACCCTGACCTCTCCACCATGGCCATCTCTCAACTGGCAACCTGTCTGGGGAGGCTCTCACGGAGGACTTGCGTGCAGACCACCTGACAGCCATGGGACAGGAAGGACTGAGCCAGGCTGTGCATGTGACCGAGCAGCAAAATGCATTACAGCTCCCGCTAATCCCTTGAGCCTCCCAGTTGTTCATCATACGCTGCTGCCCAGCTCATCTTCAACAGAGTCAAGGTGACGATTCCACGCACAGATTTAAATGAAGGGGTCCCCTGCATTGCGTGTCCACACGTGTCTTCCAATGTACACTCCAACTTTTCTCAACAGATTGCGCCTCAAATCCTTTTCTTTATTTGGAGAGGATGTTTATGCAGGTATTGCTCAGAAGCCAGCAAGCCTCGCCCACATTAGAGCCAGCTTGGAATGAATGCTGCTTGTTTTACGGACAACCTAAATTTTTCCACTTACAAATTTTCTCAGGCTTTAGAATTCTGGGTTGAAATTCTTAACTTTTCAAAGACGACTTCTGCAAATATTGTATTTCCAGCAAAACCAGGTTTCTTTCTGTTCAAAACAAATGGGAACTTTGCTTGGTTTCTACTGAGTAAAAAGCACTGTGTAACTTAGTACATTTCAAAAACATGTAGACCAAGGTCAAAGAAGACTATTAGGGCTTGTAAGTTCAGGCTAACAACTGCTACCTATACTCATAATTTCATTTGATATGTGTACAAGTCCTGGGTTGTGGGGGAGGAAAAGCTCTTCCAAAACACTGAAAGCATCACAATAAGGATGTATTCTACCTGCCAGAGCCCGATGACGTAAGGTCTGTAAGAGGTACCCTTCACTGGGGAACCAAGGAGCAGCAATAAAGGGTCTGGTATCATATTCTTCCAAGGGAAACAAATTCCATTTGATTCTGCACTGACCAGCTCCAGGAGCTGACTGTGCCCCAAACCTGTGCTCTCTCATTACACTGCTCCTTCTTCATGGTTTTAGAGTTTTTCCAAATCCATAACAGATAATGTCAGCAGAAAATGCCCTCCAGGAGCATAAAAAATGTGGAGGCAGATCCATGTAATCAAAAGAACTGTCAATTGTGTAATATGCATTTAGCCCTATGTGTACATTACCATACATATTTATTTTATTTTTCTGCTGCTACCACAAACAAGAACAACTTATGTCAGAGTCCAACCCAATGAAATTTAATCTCACATTCTACTTTTCATACACAAACAAGCAATGACCAGACAAGTTCATTAGCAGTATCTAAGCACTACTAAAAATGTAGATGTAAACACTGAGAAGAAAAACAGCATTTTTCAAGGCTGGTTGCAAATAGACTGTAGTTAATTTTGAAAAATTGCATCTAAAATTATATACCATATTGAATAAAGAAATACAAGGGCTGTGATAGTAATAACTGTCCCACTACATGAAACACTGACAACAAAGGTAAAGATTTACATTTTTTGGGCAGTTTTTTTTTTTAAGCCAATTCACAAAGCAAGTATGGAACATGAAAATCCTAAAACCTCAACAATCATTTTTAGTACATGATTAAGAGTCATAGTCTCTTCATATACAATTACATAAATTAGAGACGGAATTTTAAGGGACAATGTTGGTGACTCTGTTAGCTGTTTTCATATTCTTGACTTACAATATCTTGACTTTCTTATCTCCAAGGGGAAAAAAATTAATAAAAATTTCATACCACAAAGTAATAAACTGCTTATGTCATGGCTTTAAATTCTGGCTTTAAATTAAATGAGTTGAAGAGTGGGATACTCCAAACAAACCACACTCTAAATCCTTCTATGTGGTCATTAAAAAGTTTTACATCCAAACAAACATCAACAAATTCATGAAACACAATGTCATGCTTAGAATATAGCAGGGAGAAAAAAAAATGAAACTTTTTTGCAGTTCTTTGCAATAACAGATACAGAAATGAGTGTCAGCACAGTAACTCTGAATTATTCACATATATATGTGAATTATTCAGTAAGAGGCCACAGAAAGTAGACATGAGGAAGATTTCTTTTAGCTCTCTCACTGGGACTGCTCTTTATGTAGATAGTGAGATGATGCTGGACAGCCCAACTCCCCTGCAACCTGTGGAGCAGCAGAAGAGGCAGCAGAGGAAAGGAAAGCTCCTAACACGCAGAAAACTTCTTCAATCCTGCAGTAGGAGGAGCTACTTCTTCCAAAACTGCTTTTATATCAGGCCCAATAGAGCCAACACAGCGTATATAAGCATTCACAGTTCTGTCCAGCAGCCTCAGCAGCTCTTCCCAACTCACCAAGCAACAAAGTACGTGCTTGATAGCAGCAAAGTTTCAGATAATTCCAGTTGTTAAGTACTTCAGTTAGCCTTTATACCCTAAATACTAGAAAAGTGTTTTGCAATAACTAGTTATAACTAACATCCTTGCATACACAGAATTCCCTCCAATTACCCATTTTATTGTATAAAGAATGCAGGATCAGCCCTTGAAAGTTCTTCTTTGCCAGAGTCTTGAAAATCCTTATTAGTGGAACAAATAGGATCTAAAAGGAGACATATATCTCCCCCTGCCTGCAGAGCCCTTTATCCTCCTGCCCCAGGGAATGATATTCATGGAACAACTTTAGTCTCAAAGATGAAATAAACTGAAATCTTACAACCTGCCATAGCCATAGTACATCAAACTGTTGGGACAGGAAGTGTTTGAGCCCCTCAACAAAGCCTGTTACTAAAAAGCCACATTTAGCCCAAAAGGTTTTAAAAACAATTTGCACATATCTTTCTATACTGGTTAAGAAATGACTGATCTGCTTTAACTGACTGTGTCCCAATGATGGACTACCTGACCAACAGCACCCATCGAGAAACCACGCACAGGAAACCTGCGTACAAGCCTCTAACTTCTTACTCTCTCAAGGGAAGAAGCATGAGGTAATAACACGCAGATTTTTCTTTTTCATCAAGATCCCTAAGAGCCTTTGTAGATTCGTCTCATTCTGTGGAGGCAGAAATGCTAAATACACAACAAAACCAAAGCTTAAGTCTTCACCACTCACCCTTCCTTGAAAATGCCTTTTCGTGCTGTAGGAAGTAGTATCTTACTATCACAAATTCGTTAGAGCTGTGTCATCATACCTGGCTAACACCTCTCTAAGAAAGTTCAGGTTTGGTTTTGAATGGAAAAAAAAAAAGCCTACAGAAAAGTAGCACTGCCTGATAGGATTCCTGATGCATAAGGCTGACTTAAAAGCTTTTATTCCTTAACTTTAGCAATCACTCCTTCCCATAGACAGGCCAAGCTCTCTATAAGAGTTTAACTTCCAACTGGCTTGTGGAAGTTCATTGAGGCAACCCAATGAACTTCCACACTACACAACAAACATTAGCTTCTCATGCTCTAACTTTGTTCCTGGTTTCCCCTAAATGCCAGGCCCTCCACAGAGCTGGTGTATGTGCTGTGTGTTAGGGGGGGAGGGGACAGGAGAAAGGGGAAGACAGCTCACTGTACGTCAAAGCAAACCAGCAACCTAGCAACCATATATTAAAAGGTGTGTGTGTTTTTGTGGGTGTCTGTGTGCCAGGAATAACTGAAGCAGATATTATTCCATTTGTAATTCAAAAAATGTGAAAAGGGAAGGGGAGAAACTCCAGTTGCTGGTCTATTTTGGGGTCTGTCAAAATCCACTTTCACAATACAGAGTGGTAGCACTTTCGATCTCATTTTTCGTAATCAAAAATGAAAGTCTGGACTTGAGCAAGTCCTTAGCTTTGGTTTGAAAATAGTCCTTTCAAAGCAGAAACTGAACTTATTTCACATACTATGCTTTCTTCCAGCTGGAAATATGCAAAAATCAAAGGGGCAGTAAGGCTCGAAGGCTTCACACTTAGGTTAAGAGAATATTTACAAATGTACAGAATACTTCTAGATAGATACAGTTAATTTAACAAACAGAAATGTCAAACATTCTCAGGAATGGAACTAGCTTTATAAAGATTCACTTGAGTGAGAAATTTACCCTTTCAATTTTGCCAAAGTTTCTCATTCCACAAGGCAACTGAGAGTTTAGATCAGGATATGCAAGCTCCCACCCCATCACATGCGGCCCCAAGGGTGCATATAAACTTCTGATCTGCCCCGTCCCACGACACCAGCGTGTGCCTCTCGCACGGGATGAGCGTCGCACAGCAGGTGTAACTTCCACGCCACCGGACGAAAACGAATGCGTGGCGTGACCGGAGAAGGGGGAACGGGGAGGCACCTCGGGACTGCACCCACCACCTCACCCTCCAGCTACACTGCCCACGTTGCAGCTCCCAGCAGCCCGTGGCAGCCCCAAGCCAAGAGCAGCCAGCACGGTGCCATCAGCAGCCCGCCGCCACCTCGCCCAGGTGTCCTGGTCTACGAGGCTGGGCTCCTGCTCCTCCTCGCCACCACCACCACCGCACCAAACCATCACCGGCAGCAGGAGGGGAAGGGAAGGGAAGGGGGAGTTACCTTGTTTTTGACCCCGCAGTGGCAGCAGACAGTCCACAGGTACTTGAGGGTCCTCCACAGCAGGATGATAAACAGTCCCCCAAAGAAAGTAACCATGGATGAGGCGAGGAAAGCCCACCACATGCGCTGTCCGCGGCTATCGCAGGGCACCTCCATGGTCACCGGGATGATGAGCGCATCCATCTTGGGCACATTGACGGGGGAGGAGGACGAGTCTGTGTTGAGATTGTTGGCGTTGATATTGTTACTCATTCTAATGCCGCTGCCGCTGCCGCCCGGGTAGGAGCCGCCGCCGCTGCCATTTGCCATAGCTAACAGCGAGCCGGGCGCGCAGGGGCTTCCGAGAGCTCCTCCCGCCGCCAGCGCCCCCCAAAAAGCCCATCACCAGCCATATTGCTGCTGCTGCCGCCGCTGCTCAGCGGGGAACGATAAGGAGAGTAATAAAAATAAAAAGCCCCCAGTCAAAACAAACAAAAAACCAAACCAACCAACGAAACAAACCAAAAAAAAAAAAAAAAGCAGATGAAGAAAAGCGACCGCACAATTCCCGGGTCCCTCTCGGGAGCCGACAGGCCGGTGAATTCCGAGCGTCCTCTTTGTACGGCGAAAATAATATTTTAAAAAAATTTAAAATAATAATAAAAAGATAGTCTCCTCCTCAGATTCCCACCCCTTCCTTCTCCCGCATACACAGCCCCTACCCCGCCCACCCCCAAAAAAAATCATCCACCACCACCACAAACTGATGCCTCTGAGCGTCTCTCCGAGATACCCAGCGCTGCGACCCCGCTGGCCTCAGCGGGGATCCCTCACTCAGCCTCCGCCGCGGATCCTCCCGGAGGTGGTCTGTTATTATTGTTATTAGTCTTTAACTTGTTATCAGCGATACTCAGTCACCCCCCCCACCTCGCACCCTCCTCCTCCTCCTCCTCTTTCAAGTCCAGCCCCTTTCTCTCTTCTTCCCCCCTTGGTGCCAGCAGCAGCCTCCTGTGGCTCCTAATTCATCCTCCGCTGGCCCATCTGTGCGTGCGCTGCCGCTGCCGCCGCCTCCTCGCCCATCCTTCGGGAGCTCCCTCCAGGGCCCGGCTGTCGCTCAGGCTGTTGCTCCCACACGCGCAGCGGCGCCGCCGGCTCCCGCCCCTCCCTCTGTGCCGCCGGGGGACGCGACGGCCCCGCGCCCGCAGCCGCGGCCGCTCCGGGGGCGCATCAAAGGCCCCGCGGGCCGGGGGTGCCGGGCGGGCCGGGGGTGCCGCTGCCGCCGGGGGTGGGGGCGCCGGCTCAGGCGGGCTCCCGGCGCCCCATGGGCAGCGCTCCCCGCTCCGCGCCCGCTCGGTCCGGCTCGCGGCGCCGCCGAAGCGCCGAGCGCCCGCTCCGGAGGACGGCGAAGCGGGAGCGGGGGCTGTGTGCCGAGACGGGCGCTTCACAGGTGGCGGCGAGGCGGTGCCCGGCCGCGCCGGGGAGCTGCCGGTCCAACAAGTCCCGCCGGCCCTGGCGCGTCCATCGCCGCCGCGCCGCGCTCTCCGC
The DNA here is from genome assembly GCF_027477595.1 of Haemorhous mexicanus. Lineage (NCBI taxonomy): Eukaryota > Metazoa > Chordata > Aves > Passeriformes > Fringillidae > Haemorhous > Haemorhous mexicanus. Next base: position 19,781,277 of record NC_082347.1, on the reverse strand, counting down.
AGCCGCGGTGGGGCGGGGGCAGGCGGCAGCGGCCCCCCCGCGCCGGCCGTGCGCGGGGCCGGTTCGGAGGATGTCATGACGCAGCGGCCAACGCACGGCGCAGTCACGGCCCCGGCCCCCGCAGCCCCGCCGGGCCCCCGCGCCCATCGCCCGCAGCCCTCGCCCGCCGCGCAGCGCGGCACCGCGGCGAGCGCGACCCCTCCGCGGCGCGGCCGCAAGGCGCCCTCGGGGGCGGCGGGCCCGGGGCTGCAGCCGGGGGGCAGCGGGGGAGGGAGGGAGGGAGGGAGCGGGGCGCGCTCGGGGCTCGCAGGAGGCGGTTGAGCTGCAGCAGCAGGTGCCCGGGGATGCGCACGGCGCGGGAGGGGGGAGCTGGCATGGAAACGCGCTAAGGGAGCGTGAAATAAACATCGGGGACCGCGGCGTGGGTTTTTCCGCTGAAGGCATTCGTGGCTTGTCTTTAATTGACACGGGCAAGTACTGCAAACGCTCCGCAAACACGCCGTAAATTGCCGCACATCCCAAGAACATTCCTGAATTTAACCCTTAGGAATGTAAATAACAATTTAAAATTACACCTTTGGGGAGGATGGGGGTGAAAGGGGAAGCCAGCAAGAAAATCTGGATAGTCATCTCCTACTTTTTTTTCGGATTCACGTTGAAAAGCAAAGAAATTTATATGTCTATATGTGTATTCTTTTGTATAAATCAAAATCTCCATTTGGCACATGGTCTGCTCACTGGGTTGTCTGTGCAAAGTATTATGCAGATCCTCTTGACATCTTTCCAAGGGTAAAATACAGCAGGCTTTGTGTGCGTGACATTCCCCCATCTTATCTAGTTGCTATACCAGCAGAGAACCACCATTATGAAATAGTAATCTCTTAACCTTTAGTAGTAGTAGTTTCTGCATCTGCCAGGGGCTTGTTTGTTTCTGTTTTCTACTTAAGTGAAGGCAATGAGATTTTATGAGTTCCCAAAGCTTTTATGGGGCTCTCGAACCCTCTCACCCCCACTTTTTTCATGCAATAACACCACTGTTTGTCTGAATTTATCATGGTGTCTCTTTCCAGCCTGCCCTCGAGTCTGTCCTTCAAGAGAAGGCTTCCTTTTTCCAGAAGGGTTTTATAGGGGCTTCTGAATAGAGAAGGCATTAGATAATGATATGGAAGTGTATACAGGTAGGAAAATTGCTACATTACTTTTTCCCAGAGAAAAACAATCAGTTACATAGCAGACCTGAAGCCGGTCATTCCCAGGAAACTGTTGTAATGGAATTTGGTTGAGGATTTCTAGATGCAGAAAACTAGTCAGGTTGAAAAGAAACTGCCTGTCACAGCTACCACATGCAAGCCCAGACTGCACTGCCACAGCTGCTGCCCCCTCCCATGTCTTTTCTTCACCAACCCTCCCCACAGCTAGAGAGCCACCTGGACTGGAAAGTGTTGCCATAACAGGATCACACACACAGCCTTGGGTCCTGGGCTCAGATCCTGGTCCTCATGGTCATTTGCTCGGCATTCCTGTGAGGAGCACCCTCTTCGCAGCTGCACACATACCTAGGAATCCTTTTATCCATCAGCAAACACCAGGAGTGGAACAAGGGCAGGAGCATTGTAACACAGGCACTTGATGTCTGATCTTCAGAAGTGCCAGGTACTTACAGGCACTCTTACAGCTAATGGAAACTACAACCCTGTGCACCTTCAAAGATGAGGACAAAGGAGAGCAGCTGCACAGCATATCCCAGGGAAGGCTTTTGCATGGTGGAATTTCTTCCATACTCTGGTCTGGCAGATAGCAAGAGCTGAGTCTCTGAAGCCATGGCTGCGACATACATCCTCTCTTGCTGTTGTTTGAGAGGGCCCAGAAGATTTGACAGAGAGGCTGCAGTCTGAAAATCCATTTTCTTGCTCTATACATTCAGAAGGTACAAGTTAAAAAGTATTTCTTGGACTCAATACTGCTGTAGCTGAGCAGTGCAGACAGTGTTCTCATGAGTGTTCCAGATGCAAACAGGATCGTTAGGCACCTCTAAAATATCATCCCCATAATGCTGTACCCACACATACCAAAGATGGTCCTAAAGAAAAACTCCAACTAAAGCAAAGCAAGTGCACCACAAAATGTAGTCTGTATGTTCAAATAATTTGATTCAAACATGTTCGTGCAGAGTTTACATGTAGATTTGGACGAGGATAGTAGATGTATTGTGATCACTTGTTAAAGGCTGCTTTTAAGTTCTGGTGCTCAAAAAGTGTCCTAGTATATAAATCCTAGGAGTCCTAGTATATAAATTTCACACTATATATCCAGAGGAAAATCTTTTGTTTTATCCGTATAAACAAAACTTCTATTTACATAAATATGGCTCAGTTCTACAAATATTTACCATGAAACTCACAATGAAAAGTAAATATTGATATCAATTGGTGAGACTTACCTTACCAGTTGAAAGTTTCCTTACTAGGAAATATCTGCAAAAGACAAAGCAAAGTAGGTAACCTTGTATTTTGTTCACCTATTCATAGACAGAGGTAAAAATGATACTTAAATGAATATCCCTTCCATTAAGTCCCATTTGAGCTGACTCCTTTATGAATAAAGAAAGGCCAGCTTTCCAGTGCAGGCTCTATAAAGCAGAGTTTGAGAAAGCCCCCTGGGGCTGTATGCTTCATTTACTGAGGCAACAATTCCATTTCATGTTGCCTTCAGACTAAACAAGATTTTCAAGCTCTGCATCCTGGAGAGATCTATTCCAAACAAACAGAAAACTTCAATGGGTTTGTTTCCAGACTAGTTGTCTATTTAGTATTTCAACACAAGAGCTCAAAATTTACTTGGTTAACAGTGCTCTTTACAGAACATAACAAACGCTATGCTGACCTGTGTTTTTCCTGTTCTTACCATGTAGCATAGTCCAGGACACAATCATGCCTACTCAATGTAATTCTGGAGGATTTGTTTCCAGAAAGCAATGTTTTAGCAGCAAGGGAATGACTCCTCTTTATGTAAAACAGTTCCCTCTTGTGGATATTCTGTGCAGAGTATCACAGAAGTATTTAAAATATTCATCAGTCCTGGATCTTTGCAATTAAAACCCCCAACTCTGTTCATCAGTTCTCCAAACCCCTTGGCATTCTTGGTTTTAGCAATTAAATATGTGAAGAAGAACAAGCTATTGCATTTAATCATAATACAACTTGCCCAATCCCACATTATCAATAACAAATTATTTAATAAAGTGCAATAAACATAACAAGCTGAATAAAGTTGTATAACTGTACCTATATGAGTCAAGTGCAAATCACAGTGGGGCTTTTTATTTTGCTTAAATGAGAAAACTTTCCACACATTCCATTAAGAGAAACCATGATTAAAAAACAAAAAAAGATACATTATATAAAGAAAAGAGACAGTAATCGCAAAGCAGTCTGGGTTTCCAAGGATCCATGTACAGAAGTACAGAATACAAAGAAACTCCGGAATGATAAATCTTTCAATTAAAACTAGAGTCCAGGCAAGTGGTACAGCTTCACTGGTAGCACAATATTGTACCAGGGATTAATTTGACATGGCAGTTAGGGGAAAAAAAAAAAAAAAAAAAAAAAAAAAAGGAACAAAAATACCCCCCCAAAAAACCCCAAAAAAACCACATGAATGGAGGAATGGAGTAACAGTGTGAATATTTATGTGTTCTCTAAATGATAACTGTGTTATACAAAGAATATTTTTTTTTTTTCTTAGAAAGAGTAATGTGAGAGAATAAATGTGTACTCCCCAGTTTTTCCTAAAGGCATATATGGTCTAACTGAATCCAGGGAAATTTGCATGTTATTATCTTGAGGGAAATTATATTAAAAAAAGCTAAAATCCTTTATGTATATCCTAAACTTGTTTAGCACAAGGTGTTTGTTAAATGGTTATATATAAAACCTTCCTAAACTTTGATTAAAGATACAGAGTAAATATTAAAGAAGCATCTTAAGGGTCAGTAAAGGTGTATACTTTCCAAGGGTAAAAAAACCCCAGAGTTCCAATGGTTTGTGTCCAACAGCCTCCTTCACATTTTTGTTGTCCCTTTAGAATACACCACTGGGTTTTATGTAACAGTAGCTGTGGCGGGGCAAGCACTTACACACAGAAATAGCATTAAATAATAATAAAAAGTACTTCTGGTCGAGAGGCTAGGTTTGTGTTTCTGAGGTCAGTGGGGCACTTGGTCTTGACTTCTAATGCTGGAGACCCAGTATCAACCAGACTTCAGATAAAAGCAGATATAGGATGTCTTGCATAATTAATTCTGAGCCTCACTTTAATACTGTTCCTTACTATTCCTACTTTTTCTTGAGAAAATAGTGAAAAGTAATACATTTGTAGTGATTAGATGGATACTGGAACAAAATCATATCATTAAATAATTCTGGGATTTTTGCTGCAATGCAAAATGTTTGCTGTCTGACATGCTGATGTAGAGCACATAAGGTTGGATCTACTGTCCTTGTATTAAAAACTCAAAAGAGAAAATTTTAGCAGGAGATTATACTAATATGCACATAACTATATATTTGGACATGGCAAAATATTATCTCCAGCATTTTTTTTCCATAGAATTTAGACAACCTATTTCAGCGTATATTAATTGAAAATTCTGTTTAGTTTACTTTCTATCTGCCCAATCCCTGTTCAAAGACTGAAGTACATATTTAGCATGATAATATATTGCACACTGTAACAGCTTCTTATCAAAGTACTTTGCAAATAGGAATATATTCAAGCTCATCACATCTCTCTGTAACTGTATACGTGAACACTATTCTTGGCAGTGAGGTTATGTAACGATTTCCTTGAATTAGTTAAAACTTTTGTATTGAGATCTATTTTGGCACTTAACCCTGGCAAAATCCTCCAGCTGGCAGGACAAAGACATACCTCAGCAGAATGCTTTAATGGGTCACCCAGTCATTCAGAGTGATCATCTCCAGAGTACTGGAACCCTAGCACTCAATCCAGCCAAATAAAATATTAAAGAAAATCCCTTGTTCACGCTAATCCATATGGTATGAATAGAAATTTAATTCAAATTAATATTGAAAACATAAAGTATTTTCTTTGGGCTTTTTTTTTACCATTTTGATAAAGCAATTCTTCATATCCTTGTATTTTGCTTAAGAGTTAGACCCATACATACTTCCTCATTCTTGCCAAGTTTCCCAAATCACATAGTTTTTGATTAGATTTGATATTTCTTGCCAATAGGACCACTTCTTATTGGAAAATTAGTATGGTTTATGCATTAGCAGAATATTAACACATAGCTAGAATCTGAACACATGTGACAGCAAAATGATGACTTCAGAAGCAATATTAATTAAGCCATGTTGGACGGTCTGAGGTCTGTAGGTACATTTAATAAATATGAATCCACACACTTACAAGCACTCTTGACTCCCACAGACCAGAGGCTGTTTATTACTGTTTGTACTAATGAGATTTCCTTCCAGCCAGAAGAGAAGAAAGTAGGAAGATATCAGGATATTCTGAAGACAGAATAGTAACAGTCACTGTTAAAACACAGACTAACAAAGGAGCTACAGAAATAGCAGTCAGCAAAGTGGAAAATAAATCACATACATAAAAAAGATCTTTAAAATATCTCTCTTAAACCATTAGTTCCCCCTCTTCTGAGTGGGCCCCAATGACCAAACCAGAGAGAAGTAGCAAACCCTCCTCTGAATGATGATGACAGAACAACAGAGAAGTGCAGTAGTGTGCAGTGTGCAAAGAACCACTGCAGGTGAGCAGTAAAAAGATGCAGGGTAAAACTTCCCCATGGTTCCATGGTCTGTGTTGGGTTTTTTCAGTTGTATCAAATCAGGGCAGCTGCCTCACTATGAAAACAGATCAGGGCAATGCTAGGACTTCTTTCTGTACAATTATGGTTTTGTGGAAGCTCTCCAGTTCTTTGTATAAATATTGACACCCACTGGTCATTCCAGATAGACCCAGAAATTTCTAATGGAGCAATACAGCAACTGTTATAAAAGTGCAGCAAAGATATATGTGTGTGTGTATATATCTATATCTATCTCCTGTGTGTCGTAGCTATAACAACACAAAGCAGTCAGTGTTCCCCAGTTTCCAACAGCAGTGTTCATGCTGTGGCTATAGCTACTATCTACAAGCACAGCATTCCAGAACTGCTCAGATATTGCCATGGTGATTGCAGAGACAAATACTAATTTTTTTTTCTAATAGATTTAATTTGGAGAACTTAATATTTATTGCCTCATATTTTATTTTCCATTCTTTTTAGAAGAATTTTCCGTTCTTTTTACTTGGTATCTTGCATACTGGACTTGTGTAGGCCAGGTAGCTTTATTTGCTTGCTTCTAGAAACTATCTGGCTGTGACTCTAGATCCTTCTAAGGCCCAACTAAAAGGCTATGGAGGGAAAAAAAACATCATTGTAGAATATAAACCCGCAGATGCCTGTTTGCATTGGACGATTCTTTTTTTAAGTCCATCAGCCAACTTTGCCACGTGGCACTGGCAGTGAGTCACTGCTGTCAGAGTCAGAGCCCCTACGATGGAAGCTCTGCCAGTCATTCCCAAAAGCAGCCACCAGCCTTAACATACTGCAGGGCTCAAGAATCTGTTGTGTACAGTTTAAGTGGTTTGGGGAGCAGAGCAATAGCAGGACAGTACTGCTGCTCTGCTCCAGTTAGGCCAAGGGAAATTTTCATTAAAGTCAGCTAAATGTAAAAACCAAGAAAAATGTGAAGATGTGTGTGTGTGTTCTGAAACCAGCCCCTGAGAACAGCTCTGAGCACTAGCTAATTTCAAGTCCACAGGGTGTAAATCTGCTCAACACTGAAAATTCAGACATCAGACATCATACTAAAACTGTACAGGGGAGACCATATGTTTACAAGCAGCCACGCCATTTTTTTGCAACTCATTATGACACTTACACTTTGCTCTCCCCAGGATATATTCACATTTAGGAACGTGGTGTTTATTTTTGACAATAGCCTCAACATAATTCAGGAAGAGCAGTGTTTGCAATGACCTGCTTTGCTTTCTTGTCTCTCACACTTGTCTGGAGGTAAATAGCTGAGAACTGGCAATTTGCAACTGAAAATAAATTGGAACAAAATAAATCTTTTATTATCAAACATCAGCCCATACAGTAGGGTTTGAAAAGCTGAATCTCACCATAATCAGAAGACGCTAAGACGCTTTTTCTCTTCCCACTACGTAAGCATATATCCACCAAAGAGTTTTTCCAATAGGAGGATGAGATAAAACACATTTAACACGCAATCCTGCAAAATGCTGAGCATTCCTGCTTTGATCCAGCAAAGCATTTAAACAGGTGTCTAGTGTTATGCACAAGTAATCTCACAGAATCCTGTAACCGAGTCACATGTTTAAAATTAAGCATGTGTTTTAGGTCCAGGGTGACAAGGCTCGACACCTTGTATGATTAAGTGACTAGTAAGCTGAAGAGGTTGTGTAGGAGTCATGTCCTTAATTGCTTGCTGACTTCATCAGCATGTATATCTTACTGGGGCTGTATTTGCTAGCATGCAAAAGGTGACCTTTAATTCCAGAATTAATACAGCTTTTGCATTTTCTTTGCTGTTTGGAATTATATGTTCTTCAATTACAAAATAATGAAAAGATAATACACAACTTAGTCAAAATTTTGGAAGGATCAGTGATTATTTTTTGTACTCCTGATAAAAGATGAATCTCTGAAATAGTATTCTAAAGACATAATTTTCTGTTTTCTCATGGATATGAGAAAATATGTCCCCTCACAAGTGAATGGTGCTGCTAAGGCTTAAATATGTATCATTAGTCACAGATAAGTGTCAAATGTCAGAGCTCTGCTAATGCAGCAGTCTTACATGCAGTACTAAGCCTGCAGCAAGATAGCAAACAAAATACCCTCAGGCTGAATTCAAAATAGTTGAGTTCAAGGCCAAAGTGAAAGGTGTCTTAAAAATTAAGTATTTTCCAGCAGAAAAAATATTTTTTTTTCCTGTGCTAAATTCAGTGTAATGTTGGGTTACCTAATGGCAACTGGCATAAAGGAAGTGCAGTTTTGACCTTCAGTTGCAGCCTCTGGGCAATATAATAATGGTAGAATGAAGCTTTATTGACTGAATAGTTTTACATGCTGAACTCATGTTCATGGCTTTCATTTAATCTGATATACAGCAGATGTTAATTTCTGTTTCCTCTCATAAGCTGATGGTAATTCAACCTATGGTCAAAACTAAGATAAGTTATTTGGGAAGAGGCGTGGATTGTTTGTGTCTTACGTAGTGGGTGCAGCTTTGCCTTTGAATACAAGTCTGTAGCTGCATCAATGAAGGATACATGGGGACATCTAATAATAATTCACATGTGTGTATCTAACAATAGTTAGACACAGGGTAATTTGTAATTGGTGGAGCAATATCTTTGGAGAAAAGCATAATAAAGTATTTTCATAAATGTTCACAGGTGAATATTCTGCAGATAATTTTTCATTATTAATTAACATGAAGGTTTAGGCAGTGGAATGCTGAATTGTATTTAACTGTGAGACACATTTATCACAAACCTTCCACCTATTCACCATTTCAGACAAGCCCCATTCAAAGTCTCTGATAATACACTCCTGTGTATTTTATGACTTTATCTCACACAACAGGTTTTCCCAGCATCTCCTCTACTAAAAGGAAGTTCAGTGCTATATATGTGAGAATACATTATTGCTACCCTACCCTCAGTATGTTAGAAACTGATCTATGCAATCTATTGACAATTGCAATGGTTAGACTATTTCTAAAGTTTACACAGGTTTATGGAACTTGAACGTGTTCTGTTTTTCATTAATTGTACCTATTATTAAAGGTATATATAATGTGTATTATATGTATATATGTGTATTATAAAGTGTTACTTGCAATTATCAACTTTACTAAATTTATCATCAAGACTTTTTTTTTTCTCTGAATGTCCACAATGTCAAATTTCTAGTGTTTTCTTTTTGTGTCAAGAAGTGGGTAGCCTAGAACTTTTCAAGGTCTGTGAAGAGATGAAGCTGTATAATCATTCTGTGTCTCTTAGAATTAAGGCAGGTGAATGCAAAGCCATGTAATGTGTTTATCTCCCACAATTAAAAAACCCCATGGTTTTAAGTGCTACAGCCATATTAACATTATATTATGTAGAATAACCATACTTCAGTGATCTAAGTGTGGTTCTGGAGAAGCTCTAGCTGTACAGTATTTATGCCATGTTAAAACAAGAAAAATTAAGTTAAAATTTCAGGGGTACTTTTGTTCCACGGACAAAACCCGCTTACTACTAAATTGCTTTCCTAGAAGGAAATGCACCCTGCTTTTATAAAAAAGCATTCATAAAACACTTTATCTTTTGTTTCATAAAAGATTCAGCTTTGTATAGGCAAGTAATTATGAGTAAATTATTAACTAACTGCAACAGAGCCATAGGACAACAAACGTTTGCCAAGGGCAGGTTAACATTGATGTAAATAAATAGTATTTTCATAGACAATATTTAGGTAAAATACTTCATTCATTGTGCATCAGGTTTGTGCCCTTTCAGTGACAGGCACTGGCAACTAATTAAGATGTGTTTAAATCCCAATTGATGTGTCAATGCAACACACTTCTGTATGCATTGCATGAATCACAAAGTAAAAGATTGACCCAGGCTTTATCACTATCAGTAAAGACTTAGATTATGTCAACTTTTCTTCTTAAAAAAGAGGGCTTATACTGTGCCATCCAGGAGAAAAGGCAGTAAGTGCTTTCTAATGCAAACTAAAACATACAGCCAACATTCCTCCATGTTTTAACTTCATTTGAGAAAAAGTCCTGCCTTCCAGACTAATAAATTCAGTATTAACCATTTTAAAACATGGAGTGTAATCTCTTCAGTGTTCTCTGGAATAATATCAGGTTCCAGGAAATACTAGAGGCAGAGCTATTTCTTCTTTGGATGCTCAGAACAGATTTGCTTACCTTCTCCAGCTTGCTCCAGCTTCTTCAAAACTACCATGTTAACCAGCTCTCACCTTGGACCAATAGTTCTGCAGCACAGAAATATCTTGTCATCCCAGTCTAAGAATCATAAAAATATCCCAATTCAGTGGCTTTTTAAACTCTCCTTGATGTAGAATGAGATCCTTATGAACTCAAGGTACAAAGGAAAAGATATCCCTTACTGAGGATAAAGCTGTATGTGAGGAATCAGTGCTTTCAAATGCTTCTGCAGTGTGACATAAGACAGTCCTACCCTCAGCCCTGAGTGGGAACACAACAGGCAACATCCTGGTGGGGACAGGGGCTTCATGATGAAAATGGCCACTGAAGGCAAGAAGATATTCCAGCCTGAGATGGGCTTTTGAAGTAGCTGGTTACAGAGGAAATGCAAGGTCTTTTCAGCCGCAGTCAGATTTTTTTTCCAGTTATTTTCCAGTATTTTGAATATTCAGACTGTCTTCATATTAAACTTAGATCCACTGGATGTGGGTCAATGTACACACCATTTCCTGTTATATGCCTAATATCTCTTGTATAATGGGTACATGCTCTTGAAAACTAGACAGAGGCGTTTAAATCTCTTCTAAACCAGGCAATGTAACTATTAGTAGAAAGTACTACAGATGGCTGACTAATTGAACCATGGAAAGCATTATCACACCATTCCTCAATTTAGAACTCATTATTCATTTGAGTTCAATCTCATTTCATTACTGTTATAATTCCATATAAAATTAAATTGAGTTTTAAACTTAGCCACCTGAGTGAGGTTGTTTTGCAATCGTCCAAAGTATACCTCACTACCAGGCCACAGAAAATTACTATGTTTTGGGTTTTGTTTTGGTTTGTTTTTTTGTTTTGTTTTTTTTTTTTTTTTTGCTTGTTTTCTGAGGGTTTGGGATTGTAGCTTACTTATTAGAGCAGAATCACTAGGCCAAGATGCACATGCAGCCGTTGCTCTGTGACCTTGAGTAAATTACTTGTACTCCATGGGTCCTGTGTTTACTTCTGTACAAAGGGTATTGTGGGGGGTAAATATCTCTACAGCCCTTTTAGAGCATTAGGTGAAAGGTCCTTTAAAAGCTCAAAGTATGACTTATTAATAATATATAAGCACATATCTTTCCAGGTTATGTCTCAGGCATCCAGCTTGGGGATTTGTGCAAAGCTGCATGTCTTCTCCAATAAAACAGACTAGAGCAGCTACTTATTTAAAGTTCTTTTGCACCAGATTAACAAAATGCCTGAGAGAATGATACTAGGTCACCTTCTTAAAATGGCCTGAATACCAGCAGAAGATTAAGAAATGGTGGGAGTGACTATATTTTGTTACACTGAAAGCATTACAAGCAAAGTGTACATGAGCAAAGTGACATTCACTGACAGATTGAATTGCATTATGATAAACTAAAAATGGCAGAGAGGCTTAGACCTTTGGAATAATAACTCTTAAAGATTTTCCATTTTGATAATAATTTGATTGACAGAGGGTACAATGAAAAATGGCTATGACTTTTAGTTTGGAAAACAGCAGTTTTGTGATCCAACTTGGTTTCACCCCAACACCAATGGTGTTACAATCTGCACCTCTCCTAGTTTTCATGAATCCTGGGTCGTTCTTTTTAAAAGTGCCAAACCCCCAATTTTCCAGCAGTAGCTCAACAGCTGTAACCAAACCCTCATCATACCAGACCGTACATGATAGAGGAGCACAAACTAACTCTCATGTGGCCAGTGAACTTACAGTGCCACCCTATAATTAACCATTGCTGGACTTTGTTTAAGATCATATGTATTAAAGTATGGTTGGAGTTCTGAGGTTCTGAAAGGCTTAATACCATCCATTTATACAGCTCCTCTTTCCTTCTGAAGTATTGTAATGTAGAACACGAGTATGTGGGTTGCTTTAATAGCATTGGCAGTAATATGCCTCTGTGTGTGTATTTTTGAGTTTTGTAACTAAAGACATTAATGCAAACATATCTTCACTTAATGTGTTGTAGTTGTAATGAGGATCAATTTCTAGCCTTATATTTCACACTGAATGGCAGCTTTTTAATTCTTTTTTAATTTGTCTCTTGTGAAAGAAAGTGAGAGGTGAGAGTAAACTTGGTAAATGGCCAACACCAACATAGAAAGAGAAATACTTTTTTTCTCCAGGCTAGTAACATCCAGCTGGGAGTGAAACCTACTTTGTCAGTATAGCATGAGCTAAGCCAGTCAGTCACTGGCAGCAAGAAACCAGGTCACAGTGGTCTACAGCAATCCTGCTGCTGGATCGTACTCTCTAATGAAGAATGAACATGGACAAAGGTACAAACTGCATCAGCAGCAGCAGCTGGGTGAAAATGAGACTTAACTTCTTATAAGAACCAGATGGTGGGCTATTAGAAATCGTCTAAAGCTGCCCTGGAGTGGCAGGAACCGGCTTGAGTTCCTGCAGCAGGCAGGAACTGAAAGTATTAGTGTAAAGACTTTGTCAGATGAACATGTTGAGGCATTCATTCCTAATGTCTCCTTACTTCTATTATAAATTTCAAGGGCCATGAGCAGAGGAGAAAGACACAAATTCTAGAAACAGATGGAGAGTCAGTGAGGCATAGAAGTACAGGTGCTATACGAACAGATGGAGTGAGGGGGAAAAAGGAAAGGAAAAGTGCTAAGTCTGAGAGGTGCACAAAATTCAGCAGGTGTATAGCAGTTCAGTCTTGTAGGGGGATTTGGAAAATAATTACATCACTTTTTTCTCAGATAGCTCACTCCTTCCCTCAAGAGACACTAGTTTCTTCCCTACTCCCTGTGCATTAAAACAAATTGACTTGTCCTTGAATACATCTGACTGCCAGGAGTTTTTAAGAAAGTTATCTTGTGACAGGGCTGAACTAAATCTTATTAAGAGTCGTTATGGTCTTAATATCATTGCAATTCCTTTTTCCCAATGCTAGACTACATTGGTCTACAGATCAATATTAAAAACAATGGCAAATCTGGCTCAATCCCAAAGCAGATAATATCACTTTCCAAAAAGATGGTGCCTGTAAAGGTATTCAATTTGGTAAACCATCTGATAAACTTGGGTTGCATTCACCAAATCTCAAATCCAGCATCACCTTCCCATTACACAGCAAAGCACAATCTCATTGTCTGACATGAATTACATCAATTTCACTTTTGTGGTAAAAAGACATACAATAGCTGTAATTTATCCCAATAACAGTTGTTCAATGATTTAGACAACTCGGAAAACTTAAATTCAGAAATACAGTACATTTCCCCCTCTGCCTTTACTGAGTCAAGGAAATGTCACTGTGAATGACAATGTTCTGTATCAGAATTTGCTCTGTGAAACCTGCAAGCCTGAGCCTAACAGGGGTCCTGGCTGGAGCAGTCTTGTGACAGATTCAGAAGCCATAGCCTCCATGCCCAGGCTTAGGTAGGGAGGCAGCCTCCCAGCAGGAGATGAGCGCAGGGCTGCGCCCTTTCACATCTGAGAACCAGTTCTGTGATTAACCACTCAGCTCTGATGAGAATGCACGTGTGCCTGCTCTCCTGCGGGCTCACGTTTGCAAATTAACATTTGTAAGCAAGGCATGGCTTTTTTTTCTTCCATTTATCATTATGCTTTATTCCTTACCTTTTGAAAAAAGAGGACTTAACATTCCAGGCATTGCCTACTGGATATCATTGGTCACAAAGCTCTCATCTTCTATATTTTTGAAGAGAATCTCTGGTTCTTTCCTACAGTAGCATGTCTATTTGAAAAATAGGACTGCTAGGAAAGATTATTTATCATTTTCTCATTAAATCCAAAAGCCAGAAGAGAAAATATCTGATATGTCAACTAACTAGTGTTGTTCTTCCTTTCACACATTTTGCAATGTAAGCTTTGCAGATCATGCATACTTTGATTGGTTCCCTCCTCTGTAGCAGGAATGGGTTCCATTTGGAAGATTACTTCTAGAGCTCCAACAGAGGCCTTGGAGTCAGGGTTCATAATTTCAATTTCCGTGTCTTGACCACAGAAACACTTTGATGCAAACTCCAGATACCCCCATGGACCCTGACTTTAAACAGGGTCAATGCTCAGTCCTTTTCTGGCATGTGATCAGAACAAATGTGAGCACAAAGGCAGCAGAATAGGCTGGGACCCCGAGGTGGCTTTGCCGTGGCTGCCATCACACTCATTTTCTTTATGTTTTTTGGGCCGCTCTGTATAAACCTTTGCTTCACCTTTGATTCTTAGGTTCAGTTTTGTTATCTCAGTTTAGCTGGCTTTAGTTACCATTGCTTTGCATCTGTTCCATTGCTTTGCATCGGTGTTTCATCATAAAATCAGAATGATATCACAAAGGTCTGCCAGCTGGCTGAGAAACAAAGTTGAATGTTTATTAGATTTTTGAAGGCAATATGCAATAGGTCACCATTTTAGTAGATTTATGCAAGTCATGTAGCCCTACTAAACTGAGATATCTTATAAACTATTAGCTTTGGGAGCACTGCAGGATAAGGCATACATTAAGCAGATTAAAAACAAATAGGAGGTGGCGAAAGACAATAGCAGCCATTAAAGGAAGGATCACAAGATCTGTTGGACAGAGTCAACACTCTTAATAGGGAATCACTCTTGCACAAAATTGAGCATTTGAGCCTGCTGCAGTGATATTCAGAGCAGCAGTGAGAAGAAATCTGTCACTGACCACCTTGTGAACAAGGAAATAATTCAGTGCAAGCAGCCACCGGTACCACAGGCACTCTTATCCTGAAGAAACTTTTGAAGAAAAGTACCTGAAAGACATTTGTACACTGAAATAGTAAAATAACAGGTACTGAAAATCCATACAAGTACTGTTACAAAATCCTTATTTTGTTTAGCTAGTATATTTAAAGGAATTTATTTGTTGACTTATCCAATACATTCAAGGCCTGAATTCTCAGACAAAAAAAAATTGACTCAACTCTCATGGAAGAATTCTGTAGACAAAAGAGACTTTGTCTTCTGATTCCAGCTGCTTGTTTTCATATAATGCAAGAAGCAAAGGGAGCAAACTCACAAAAAAAAAAAAAGTAAGAATTTTTTTGTACTCATGAGCAAATGCACAGAAGAACATGTATCAAGTCTAAAGTCAGAAGCATGACAGATGCACCCAAGGTCTTGCTGACATTGGCAGCCTTACAGGGGCAATCTGTATGGAAGGACAACATGTTCCTGAACAACTCCTTCTAATGAGGTAGGCGTAGAGACTGCTTTCTTTAATATCTCTGGCAAGAAGTTGTGAGGTTCGTGCTTATGAATTGAGCACTGCAGAATCATTGGAGGAATAAAATAATAATAATAATAATAATAATAATAATAATAATAATAATAATAATAATAGTTGTTGTTGTCGTTGTTATTAGTACTACCAGATTGATTACAGGTCCTGAAATGGATCCCCAGAATCCTGCTGTATACATGAATCATATTTTTCTTTTCCCTCAATTGAAGACAAAGCCACCTAATAAAAGGCTCAAAAGAGTCTTTATCATAAGCATGTTACCATGTTCCATAAGAATGAAATTATAATGGGGAAATCATACAGACTGTGAAAAATAGTCTATAAACTAATATAATTAAAGAATGCCATGTAAAATATTGAGATATGCATCTAATACTTTTAGTAAGGGATGTTTACTAAAAATCTTATTTAATTTCAGGCCTGCTCATTCTTTACATATGTAATTCCGAGACATAGTGGGTTTGGTTTAGTAGGTAAAAATCAATAATATACTGTATTACATGAAAACTGAACACACTAAACATACTTCATTTCCTTAGGAATTGGTTAACAGCTGGTATGTCATTAGAAACAATGGAATCCTCTTTTAAAGGATGTGGGGCAAATAGTCTCTGTGATGATCCTATGAACTGAAAATCCTGTTGAAACACCCCAAGAGGAAGAGCCATGCCATATGAAAGAAGTAGGTTTTGAATATCATCTACCTTATTTCTGCAGTGGTAGAATGAACCAGGCTCATGGGAACCCCTGCCTACTAAATCAAGGAAAGTTAGGGCAATTTTTCTGCTATAAAAAACTTAAAATGCTTTCTGGATCACAACTAACCCATCTTTCATCCCCATGCTCTTAACACATGGGTTCTTACACATGCTTCTTGTCTCTGTTTTTGTGAATGAAACAATTACCCCAGAAAATGATGCTTTTCCCTTTCTCTCAACCCTAGGAATAGGTTCCAATAGGGACCTTCCCTTCCTATTAACCTTAGCAACTCTTTACCCTATCAACCCATTGCTGAGATCTTCCCAGATTGAACATTGCTTTCTTCTAGCTCTAGTTTTAAGAACAAACTGCACTTTTCTGGCCAAGTGAACTCAGGCAGAGTGAATTGCTGGCATGAAAGGTGCTGTTTCATACTTAATTGCAGTAATTGCCTTTGAAACATGAAGTTCAGGGTTTTCTTTTTCCGTAAAAAGTCTTTGATTCTTCCCTTATTGCCTGAGTTTTTACATCCCTGATAAATAAGAATTTTGGTAAGTATTTCTTCCTAGAATCCTGATTGGAATGATACATTAAACGTACCTCCATATAAAGTATATCTAGATGTGTTTTCTGTTTGTACTATAATGGCACTTGGAAATCCTAATGAGGATCAGTCTCATTGGACCAGATACTGCAGTGCTTTGTAACTACCATTCATGCAAAAAAAGCTCTGTTTTGCATCTCCTTTTTTTTTCCACGAGCTTACTAAAGAAATTGGATACTTTAAAAACAATATTTTATGGTATTTTTTTCTCTACCCATAGGTAGAGAAAAGTTCTATGGGGTTATAACTGTAATGTTTTCTGTGATGTTTGTCATTGTGGTATCTGAATCTTTCATAAACAGCTAAGGTACAGGCTGCAGTGTTTCTGATCATTTCTATATCAACTGTAAATTTAAAATGAACCAGATATGGTGGCATTTTCACTTGTGGAAATAAAATTACACCTAAAAAGGTAGGTTTGCTTCATCTATTCTTCTAAACAATTAATTGAATGAGAAAGAATAATTGTGCTTACTGCCCAGACTCAGCCCAAGAAATGGTGTTACATGTCTGAAGCCTCCCTGGAAGGCAAAACTGAACCCAGAAACAGAACAAAATAACCTATGTATGACTGCAATGCCTGTGTGATTCTGTGCAGGGTCTGGAAATCACCCACAAAAGAAACAGACTACCACACTTGCCCAAAAACTTTCTGGCACTTAATTCAAACTAGCAAATATGTATTGTAGCCCTGCAGTGCATCTTCTGTGTTTTGGCCTGAAAACTGGATGTGGACATCACAGGTCAGCCTTTTCTTTTTCGGGCATCCTCTTTAGACCTGGAAAAGTACAGCTCGATTATGAAGAAATTGATAGATATTTTAGGGTTGGCTTTTTGTTTGTTTGTTTTTGTTTTGGGATGGTTTTTTTAGGTTTGTTTTTGGTTGAGTTTTTTTTTGGGGGGGTTGTTTTGTTTTGGTATTTTATTTTAATTTTGGTAATTTTATTTTCTAATAACAGTGAAGACAATGGTTATCTTTCAGCAGTATATAGTAAAAATTGGCAGTTTTTTTCATAATGTGCAGCAGAATCAGCTCAGTTGTATTAAGGTTATTCTTTCCACAACTCATCTATCAGCCACTCATGTTTTCATTTTCCTATGAATTAAAATATCATCATTTCAGTCATCATTTTTAGCAGCTATTCCTTTTTCACTATTTATTGCATCCAATTCAAAACTTCACTGGAACAGTTGCTCAGCAAACAATCTTCCGTATGTGTGTCCTTCCACATAATAATAATTATAATAATAATAGTTTTAGTTCAATCCTTCAATCACATCTCTGAATAAATGGGAGAGCTCCCATTGGGATGACCCATGTTAACACTGCAGCGACTTAAATTGTGTAATTCATATGCTTCCTGGCATTAGAAGAGGCATTACCTTGTGCTCAGGGCAGTCATATGGGTAACAAGATCAACGAGGTATTTCAATCTATGTGACATGAATAGGCTTCACCAAAACGAGCGAAATGCCGGAGTTATAAAAGGCAGAGCATAGATGTCATGTTTATTTTGTGCTTCGGGCTCGTGAGCTCTAATTAGCTGTCAAGCCAATTAGCCCAAACAGGCATGCCGGAGTCCTTGCTGTAAGCCCAGCTCAAGCGGGCGAGCCCAGGACTGAGCAGCTCCGGGCGCTGTGGGCGCTGCCGGTCCCTGTCACCTCCTGGGCGCAGCAGCGGAGCAGTGACAGGGACAGGGACACCCCTCGTGTCCTGGGGGCTCAGCACGCAGCACCACAGCTCTGGTAACACAGGGTGCCCCTGCTGGGTCAGCCTCAAGCATCTGCAAAGTGCTGTGGACTGCATTCCCTTTTGCTACCTTCTATTTAATGCAAGACTTCCCAGCAGCTAAAGGCAAGGGGCAGATTTTGCCCTGCGTTTGTTCTACAGCTGAGAACCAGCACAGGGTTTATGTTTCCCTTAAACCCTCAAAACAAGGATTAAGTGTGACTTCACTGCTGTTGGCCTAGCTGGTTCTGTTAGAGAGGTGTGAAATTCATCTGGACTGATCATAGCAAAAATATTTTAGTCTCCTTTTCCAACTGATATTAAAAACTAACTTCTGCAGAAGGAAACTTTCGCAGGAACAGCTGCAGCCGCAGTAGCAATAGATGAGGAGACAGGAGGAGAGCCCTTAAATTTTACAAGGTGTTTTAAGTTCTCTGAGGCTTTGCACTGTTTTAGGGTGATCGTGCTTGTTCCATTTTAAGAGCTGCTCAGATTTTTGGCCTTTATTAGATTTTTTTATTATGCATTATATTATATTGAGAAACAACTATATTTCAGTTATAGTCCCTTTTTTGAAAAGCTAAAATTCAAAAATGAAAATTATTAACTCTGTACTATGAGACTACTCTAAATGAGACTGTCCTGCTTGGTTATTTATCATATCACAGTAGAAAGCAGTAGTGTCTTTTGCAGTGTGTGAGCATAAAAATACGGTTTTTTAGATGATATTTGTTTATTCCCTAAAGCTAAGAATCATTTAGTTTATCAGGTAAAATCAGAGCAGTTACATAGATAGCCCTGAGGTTGAATAGTAACCACCTAAATACGACTCAAGGGGAAGTTGCTATGACAATGGCTTCTGAACAGAGTAAAAAATAGAAAAAAAAAAACCCTCACCACTTGCTTATCAGAAGAAAAGTATGACACAGGAGTTGAGGTCATCCTGAAATTAGACCCCCTGCCCTAAAGCTTTCAGTAAAGCTCTAACAGAGATTTCATGAATCCAAGCCTCGCTGTGACCCCCAACGTCTGTAGAAAAGTAAAAGTATGAGAAATATTCTCTCACTCACAGTTGGAAAATAATGAGAAAACCAGGTAAGCTACACAAAGGAACAGAACCAATTGAAGCCAAGGAGTTAAGGATACCAGTTCTCAGTCCTATTGAGACACCCCATTTGTGCATCTTCCTCTGTAACTCCTGTGCATTGGCATATGTAGAAGAGTTACACATGTGATGTCCTACCCCAGAATCTGAGGCCAGTCAGCTTTCTCTATCAGGGCTCCTTTAACATCTCCCCAGCTTGATATGCCTGGCATGCATCACTCTGAACATGTGAGCTGTTAATTACCACAGTGCAAGATTTCCCTTGGAGGAGAATTCCCATGGTGGGATTTGTCTGCAGAGCTATTCTGTGCTACTTAAGGGACAGCTGTTACACCAGATGAGAAAATCCGAACACAAATTGAGACAAACATGCTTTGATATGTGGAACTGCTCTTTTAGAAATGCCAAGAGGTTTGCATTACAGCATGGCTGCAGGGGTGGGGCTCCTTTGATATCTCCAGGTCTGCATTTGGCACGCAGTGCAAGTTAACTCAGCTGGGGGAAAGTGGCTGCTTGGATGTAAAGCCTAAACACAACCCATGTTTTTGGTGAAGGTCAGATGTGCCACCAAAAAATACCGGATTCTGAAGGTAAACAACATGCTGTGTTTGGGTACCTTCTGAAATGGAGAGAGGGACTCTACAGGTGTAACATTAATGTTTAGCATAAGGTTTCACAGAGTGCCTTCACTTCAGGATGCAAAACCTATGATGCTGTCAGAGGCAACTCCTGTAAACTCCTCTGAAATCAGTTCAAGGGATCTCATACTAGATGCCCAGAATAAGAAGAAGCCCAAGTGATTGTTCATTGCTAAAATTCTGGACATTTTTCATTACTGATTTTGCATTCAAGTAAAGAACAGTCAACATATTTCTACTAGAAAGAATATCCAGCTGAGGCACTAGGCTGTCAGCATGTTCCCTCCAGGCAAGATCTTCTCTCTGCTTCAGCCATACTCAATTATATTTTGTAAAAATAAGCATAAAGACAGTCTTACCAGCCTACATGTAAAAATGCTTTTCTGATTTTACACAGACCTTGATCCATTGATTTAATGTCCTTTAGACATTGATTAGTTTAATTGGCTAACAGCAGTGGAAATCCCATCCTGAATTCTTCTTCTGACTCTCGAATTTTGCAAGCCTAACACTCCACTTCTTGCTACAAGGTGGGCTTTACTGTTGACCCAGCACATGCAGTTTCACAATCAAGAGACAGCCAGCTTTTTATGAATTATTCCTGGTGTATAACCTTAATCCATGCATGTGCCTGGATTTCCTTGCTAATCCTTGTGTGTTAAGCAGTAGGTGGTCGATGGGCTTAACACAAGGCGTGTCTGTGACAGGTCTGTTCAAAAGAGAGAATCTCAGACTTTCCCTCTCCACTCCTGCATCACTCTGCCTCATGAACAAGGCTCTGTGTGAGAACAGCAGAGCTCCTCACACTGGCATTTTTAATCTCTCTTCAGCTGCCACATTTAGGAAAAAAAAGTGGCTGTAGCACCAGTGTATGTACACTGTGCATACACATGAGATAAAGAAAAGGCAGTCCCAGCTGGCCAGAGTCACCCCAAGCTCTCAGGCAAAGATCTTGCCCCTGGCTACTTTATCTCTGACTCTTTGCAGTCTGCCTCCCCATCCCTGCACGCCTCTAACCAAAGGAGAGATGATATTTCTGTGCCAGGCAGGCAATTACGGCTTTCAGCCACATGGCTTTCTCCCAGCTATCGACCACGTTACTTTCAAAACAGGAGAAAGTCAGAAAATTTATGTCCCCAGTTTAGGCTCAGTCTTCAGTTTGCAACACAAGCCACACCAACCAGAGAGCGCATCTCAGGTTAATGACAAATGCTCCACTTAGAGCAATTGCTCAATATATGCTCCCGAGGACTTTATCTGACAGCCTATATAAACAGTATGATAGTATTTATCTTAATTGCTGCCTAGGAAAAATGGTTCCCCATTGGAAATATAAAGCATTTCCCTCTTTCTTCAAAGGAATTTGGGAATTGGTTCTCTCTTACCTCAATTTCTTCTGTAATTGATGCTAGCATCCGAGGCAGACAAATGGTATTAGTTTCCTTAATTTTCTTGACTGATAGTCCCGAAAAGATGTTCTCAGCTGGTGATGTAAGGAAAACATTACTGTATCAAGAAGACACAATATGACCAGATAGCAGATAGAAGGTAATGCTTTCAAAGGGACCTGTTCCTCAAAAGACATGTCAACAGTTTCACGCTTTAACCATCTCAGTAATGCGGTGACGTCTGGCCTATGCGGTTCCCATTACTTGACATACCACAGCATAAAATATAGCAGCAAAGAATGAAGTGAAGTACTGAGCTGAACAGAGAATCCATGTGCTATAGGAAATCTGGAGCATTTTGGCTGACTCAGTTAACTCCATTCTCTTATAAGCTTTTCAGTTAGGGACCAGTTGTTACCAAAGCAAAATGTGCATGGAGTCAGATGGACACTTTTTAATAACTGACCAAAACCCCTAACTTGCAAGCTTGAAGTAAACTAATATATCATAAATTCTTACACTGATGTCAATAGCTGTAATGTTGTCCAGTCATACAGATTTTTTAAGAAAAATGTGGAAGTTACTAGTATTACTGGTATAAATGTATTGATTTCTGCCTTCCTTATTATTTTAAATATTACTGCAGTATAGAAAAAAACCTTCTGAAATGAGCTTTTCAGGCAAGTTTCTCAAGTGACTTGCAAAAAGTCTGAACATAATTTTTGATATCTGTAGTAGTTGAGCTCTTTTGTGTCACTACTGAAAACATGCAGTGCTGATAGCCCTGGTGGGCTACTCCCCACAAAAGCAAAAGTCTTCTAAGAACCTTTCACCCTGTCTTATTTGAGATAGGCAACAAAGGTCTTTTTTTGTGTTTTTCTTTTTTTGTGTTGGTTTGGTTTGGTGTTTTTTTGTTGGATGGTTGTTGGTTTGTTGGTTGGTTGTTGGTTGGCTGGGTTTTGGCTTTTTCCTTTCATTAGGAAATAAACCTTAAACATTACAACATCCCCAAGAGGACCTCAGACTTTAAACTACTGAGTCAGTGATGTCAAATCTTCAGAAATAACTGTTAGATCTGAATTGAGGCAATGACTGAGAGCGACAATTTCTACATCTCATCACCAAATCCCTTCAGGTCAGGGATGTGAGCTTACATCCTGAACCATCTGCTGCCAGAAAAAAAGCCTGCTCACTTACAGACCTCACTCTTTCTCCTGTCCAAAAGGAAAGGGGAAAACTGATGATGGGTCTGAACAGCCAGCACTACACCTTTCTGGAAAAGCTACAACACCTCATTTCCACCTAGCAGGTGATGAGACAGTAAAGCTGCCTGCCCAGCTGCAGCAGCAGGAACTGAGTGCCATTGTTGTGCCCAGGCTGGAGCTTTTACTGCATACTTGCAGAGGGCAGTTCAGCTCTGGTGCATTGCCTGCTCTTCCAGAAGGAAAGGCTGTAATCTTACCACCCTGGGGACCCAGCTACCTTCTGGCAAGAGTCATTGCAGTGTTAGCTGTGATTATCAGTCTCCTCCTCCCCTGAGCCTACATCCTCTCCCTAAGGCAAAACAAAAACTTCCTCACAGGGTTTCTTGTGTCATAAAAAACAGAGCTGCAAATATCATCCTCAGTCATTTTGTGCATTTGGGTTATGTGCGTGGTGTGTTTGGGCTCTTTGCACAATGCAATTTCAAACTCAGAGATATCTGTTCCTCAAGTAATGGAACTAATTTAAAACCACAAGTTTCTCCTTTTATCTTTACAAGGATGTATGAGTGCATTCTTCCTCTAGAAAATAAAAGTAAATTATTCTCTCTTTCCAGAGCACATTTGATTATTCATTTTATGTGTTTGAAAAGGGTTCTGTGAGTAGTCCAAGATGTAATATTTGATTTCTAAGCCCCTGTCAGAAACAGCAGTTAACATCATTAGACATTTTCTTTCCATAAAGGAGGCTAAAAAGGGGTAGCCCTAATGGACACCCTGTCACATCTTATCCATCTTAAAAAACATATCTCTCATAGTAAACAAATACAACAGGATGCCTCACTGCCTTTAGCTTTCCTTTTAGATGAGCAAACCAAAGTCATTCAGATTCTACAGACACTATTCACATTCCCTTTAAAGTGAAATCCCAGCCTCAGAACACCTGCCAAGAGAAGAGAACAAAATAATATGAGGGAAGACTGTGTAAAGGGATAGAAAAGCCTCAAATCCCTGAGAGAGCTATTATTAACTGACAGATTTAGATTTCATTTCTGCTAGAAAAAATTCAGATGTTAGGGATACTTCATCATTAGCTACAGAGCAGAAAATAAAATATCATGCCTTTTACCATGTATCCCATTTGAAACAAGACATATATTTTAACCAAAAACTGGAAGTACAAACCAATATAGTCAAGACAGATCATCTGAGAGTTTGCCAATTCATTTCTCAGCAGAAAAGAAAAAATTTTAGCCTTTCCTAATAATAGTAATTTTTCAGGAAGAAGCTGCTCGACCAAACAAGTCTCCTGAAATTAAATGTGTTGAACCATGAGAGGAAACAGACCATAGTGTGTCTGCAGGTTCTTCTGTAAATGACTGGAACACTTTTTGAGGAGAATGTTACAATGGAAATGGCAGAAACTATGACATTAACTTTGGGGTTTTTTTCCTGTTTCTTTTCACCTTATTTATTTAAATCTTTCCTCTCATAGAAAAGAAGCATGAATAAAAAGAAATTAACTAGCTTTAAAACTGCCAAAAATGTTTCAGTTCTAAATAACTGAAAAGAGGTTAAAGGAAATAAAAAATCAAGGTTTGAGAAAAATTGTGTCCCCTCTGTACTTCTACTTATGTGGAATCAGCAATGTTTTCTAGTGCTTATGGTGACTGCTCATGTGAAAAGCACTTCCACCATTTGTTTTTTCTTTCTCCCTAGTAAGCCATCCAGATGTAGTCAATGGGAATAACAGGAGGAGGGCAAAGGTAGGAGAGTGGTTTCTTTGGGTACCAGGAGTAGGACAGCTTTATCCTTCAGCCGGAGCACTAGCAGAATCTCCCCTCTCTTTCTAGCCCAGTATATTTTCCTTGATCTGTAGGAATCTTGTTTTCCTACAGAATTTTTTTTCTTTCTGCCAAATGAGGATGAAATCAGACAACTGTTTAAAAGTGATTTGAGAGAGACAGTAGTTGCAGGAAACAGACAAGGACAGAAGAGCAAGTTGCCTTTCTTTAGGAAAACAGACTACAGAAAACTAGGTGAACAGAGAATGGCAGCCCATTTGCTGCAAAGCAGAAGGGTGTGAGACACCAACAACCACTTCCATGTCGAGCTTGAAAATGAAAAGGCAGAAAGAAAAATTTGAAGGCTAATGAAGCATTTTTTGAAGTACATACAAAGAGTTTTATAAATGTTCACATTGTTCTGACATCCCATCTTGCCAGCAGCATCTTTAGATTGACTACATGGAAAAAAAAAAATTTGTTGTTTAACAACTATCCAGTGGTCAGAAGCAAGGAGGACACACATGTAAGGGATGGAGCTACAAGGGTCATAGGCTTGTGCTCTCTGCCTGACCTTGGCATTGTCCTGTACAAGATCTTCAGCAAACAGGATTTTTTTTGGCTCTGTGTCCCCTTAACCTTCTTGACCATTTTGACTGTGAAGTATCATGATGCTATAGTTACAGACATACTCCTATTTGCTGTCTCTCATATTCCATTTTGATTAGGCAAGGTTTTAAACAGAGTTACATCTCTGTAAATCTCAAGGTCCTCCCTAGATTTCCATGTTTAAATGAAAAAAGAAAAATTAAAGGCTTAAAGACTGCAAATAGTTATTCTACATGAAAGTAAAAGTGATGAATAATTCAAATCAGAATTCAAGCAATGGTCATACTCTGGATGCATTCAGTAACTGCTAGAGATAACAGTAATTAGCAAGAGGCTTTGGAAATGCCTGCAGGGATTTTCTCCTTCAGTCCTATAAAGCTAACATTCATATTTAATTTCCTATTCTCTGCATTCTACTCCTTTGTTTTTTAAGTGCATCATTACATAGTAAAGAAATATGTTTTCTTATTTAGTAATTCTCCTCTTCAGTGAAAAAAATAAGACAAAATAGGAAAAAGAAAAGGGATTTTATTTCCTTTAGGGCCAGGACATATTTCTCTGGCCTTTTGCTTGCAGGCTGCACCTTAAGGAAATAACAGCATTGCCTTTTTCTTTCTCTTCAGGTTTTCATTGTAAGGCATTCCTCAAGTTTTATCTGCTATGCTTTTTTCCTGTCTAGAAAATTTTCTTCATTTTTCTCCCCTTCCCTTCTGACAGAGAGAGGAAAAGATGCTGATTTATTCTGGATCAGTTATCAAAGAGGACCAAGCCTACACATAAGTGCGGTGAAGCTGAATAAAAAAAGCTATAGTGTACTTTAAAAGGGAGACATGAGCTGAAAGGTAATGAGGGATACTCCACTGGTAATAAGAAACTCACTCTTGGGACCTCATGCATATAACAAAAGACCAGCTAAAGGATAGAATGCCCTAAAACAGGTGGATATATAGGACAGGACTACAGCAGGAAGTGTCTCTGATGTGTCACTTTAATCAAATCTGACTTAAGGAAATAAAGTGCTTAAATGCCTGCACAAATGTTGCCAGCACGGTAAAATAAAGAGAGGAGGGAGCCTACAAATAGAGCCTATGGAAGGACCTGGCTGAGTAGAACAGCCAGGTCACAGGAATTCATGGCAGGATGCCAAGCTAGGGTAAGACCCTTCCCTCCTAAGCTTTGTACCAGTTGTGTCACCAGCTGTCAATGAAGAAAAAAAGAAAGGGGCAGTTTCTAAAATAAAGACCACTTCTGTGGCCAAGATTCTCTATAATATAACACTTTTCTTCTCCCTTTCAGCTTTATTTGCTAAATAAATGAATAATTGGATTGTGAAACATGACA
Source organism: Haemorhous mexicanus (assembly GCF_027477595.1). NCBI lineage: Eukaryota > Metazoa > Chordata > Aves > Passeriformes > Fringillidae > Haemorhous > Haemorhous mexicanus. The sequence continues at coordinate 19,754,838 of NC_082347.1, read as the reverse complement.
AAAGAATATTAAAGGCAATTAGCAGGTGAAATGACCTGTCTGCTGGAGCAGTTCTAACCCCATGTAGTACAAACCTATGTAATTCGTAGGAGACTGATGGATAATTAGTCCTCAGTGCTGCTGGAAGTCTCTGATGTGTGAAAAATTAGACAAACTTTCAATAAGCTTTTTTCTGCCACTTCCTTCCCAGTCACACCAGTATGTTCCAGTCATCCACGTATAACTGCACATGTAGCAAGGCTGAAAGCTAGCTCTGAGGCAGACACAGGTAAGGCAGCAACCCAGACAGCTCCTTGCACTGCTGGCTGTCAGCCTTGCTCTGGCCTGAGCTCCACTCTGCACACTCTGCTGGGAAAAGCTCTGGAGACCTGCCCACAGATTGTGCTGCATCAGCTTATCCAGATCAAACACACTGAAGTTGAAGTTCTCTCTTTGTCTTTGAGGGCTCTTTGCTGCCTGGCACAAGTCTAGCAAAGCTTTCCCTTTCACAAAGCCACTGCAGCTGAGGGTAGTTTGGAGATGAAGCCAAGACTCACATAATAGTGAAACAGGAGAAGAAACATAATGGTAGAGCTCTGAGCTTACCCTTCCACAGCTCTGAATGCAGCAAGGTATGGGAGCCATGACTGGACTCCAGGGTATCCAGACTCAAAATCTCCACCTTGAGAGGAGGAGCTCCTGGTTACCAGGTTCCTCTTCTTTTCCTTTCATACTGAGGCCAAGGCAGGCAGGAAGGCAGCAATGCCCTGCAAAATCTGGATAGCACTTCTGCGTAGCAACAATTTTAGTGCTTCATAAACTTCTGTGCAGATGAAAAAGAAAATGCAAAATTTAGTAGAATTTATTAGTGAACAGAATGTCTTTTTTTTTTTCTTTAGAAATATCTTTTTCCTAGCCTCTTTAGACTAGGGAATCACTCTTTGCCAAAGGACACACACTCTTCAACTCTGATTCTTTACTGTAAGAATAATACTTATTCAGACTAAAATAAAAGTTTCCATTTTCTATACTGTGGCAAAATCTGTATGACAAATGTTCCTGCTGAAAGATTCTGTAGCAATGCCAGCTAAGGAGACCACACTACAGCTCTTCACACGCTGCCATCTCCTAACTAGGCTTTCAACCATGCCCTCAGTGCAATACATAGAGCTCTTGGGTCGTGTACATGCTCAAGATGTACATGTTGTTCCAAAACTCTCCCTTTGCCTGCAGTCCAAATAGATAACCTAGTACTCCCTGAAGCCCCTTGGAATCCATACTCACTGTATGGACAGTGCTGTTTTACATTTTTCTGGGTAGTATTTTGCATCCTACTTCAGTCTTCAAGAATTCACAGATTACTTATAGGGAACGCAAGGTGATAAATTCAAACAGGTACAGATTTACATGGACCAAAAGCACCTTTTAAAATTCTAATTGAGCAAGAAGGAGACCATGGCAAACTACAAAGGTTGTAGAGAGGCAGTTCACTCAGTGCAGCTGGTGTCACACTGACCTCTCTGGCTTCCATTTCACATTCTTCCTGCTGATGTACACGTGTGTATATTCACATATATACACATGCACACATTAGCAAAGCAGCTGAGATTTTCCAGATTCAGTTGGACAATGTTTATTTATTTTATCATTCTGATCTCTTGCACTGTGCAAACTTTTGCTGTTGGAATATCTGGAAGAAAAATCTCCAACAAGACAGTAATACCTCAGAGCCATAGAGAACGTTGTAATCCCTAACTCTGTTACACATTGCGTGGTAGATCTAAGGAATCCCTCTCATCCTACATGAACCTTTTACTAACCTCATTGAAGAAATGAGAAGAAATTACAGCACAGAGGAGGAAAGAGGAAGATTCCAACAGCACTAGCAGCGCATTGGGAGATCCTAATTGCCCTAAGGGCTGCTTGTCCCCTCCCCTTGGCACTGGTATCCAAATAGCTACATGGATGAGGTCTTGCATTCTGTTATTTGTAACATGGTATATTTAATAGCCACCCAGCGCTGTACTGCTGCCATAGATTTATGGAGTCATAAGATTTATGGAGTGTGCCACCATATCCAAGTTGATTATCCCTTTTTATTTGGATGCATTGGGCTATTTTTCATTAGAGATGATATATTTTAATACTTGTGATAGTAGTAGGTGGCTATATATTTCTTTATTTCTTCTTGCAATATGGCTGCTTTGGGAGTTCTCTCTTTGCCTGAAGTTGCAAGATTCAGTATGATTCATGTTCTCAACATTTTGTTGGGGATATAAACTGTGAATCTTACCCTGTACATGACAGAAATGCAGATTTGCTGAGCCATTGAACCATCAGAGAAAATCCAAAGTTGCATCATTCCCCGGTCTATCATATTGCTTTAGTCTCTTTACTTTGGCTGAAAGTTATTCTTCAACTTTTAACTTGTAAGTCTAGTATGCAATCACTGGAGGACACCTTAAGGGAGGGGTTAGCTAAAAGCACCCAATACTCTTGTGCTCATGCCAGTCATCCTGTTCTACATTCCCTGCAGCTCATTTTCGAGCTTGTACTGCAGGTTAATGCACACATTCACACAGCTAAGCTCTAGCCGTGTAGCTGCTGCAGACAGATTCAGCTGGAAAACTTGCCCAGGAACTAAATAAATATTCAGGCAGCGAGCCCACACTGAGCTCCAGTCTGCCACAGCTCTGTTGATAGCTGTATTTCATGTGTGGAGTTTAAAGCTGGCTGCTTCTTCTGTGTGTGAGGTGCAGGGATGGCAGTGCTGGTAATGTTCTCAGGAGACAGAAGGACAGGACAGGAAGGCAGGCAGTGTGTGACCCCACCAGCACTCCCAGTTTCAGGTAACCACGAAGGAGATACCTACTTCAGGAGAGTCACACAACATCTGTTCCTTGCCTATGGCAAAGGTCACAGGGCAGCCCCACAGTAAGAATATCTCCATCATAATGCGCCTCAGCAAGGAAACAGGAGGGGTCAAGAGAAATCACACCTAGAACTTAATAAATAAACCTTGCAAATGACCCTAGTTACTGATTGTGCAGAGATGGAGGTGGAAACCGAGCACAAAGCTTTGCAGCCTGATCCGGGCTCTCCTCACCAGGATTGAAGAAAATTGCTTGAAATAAAGACTGGGTTCTTAGCTTCAAATGAGAGTAGAGGTTACTGTGAAAGAAATTTGAGTGTGATGTCTGGCTTCGTAGTTCCTGGGCTGAAAGTGTTTGACAATTTTCTGGGAAATTTCTCTCTTGCCAAGATGATCTGGAATGGAGCTAAACCTTGATGAGACCCAGGACCCCCATTTATTTCAGTTTTGACTGCAGTTATATTTAGCATAGATACACTATCTTAAAAATAATAATAAAAAAATCTCAAAACTACTTGCCAAAAAAAGTTTATGCCCATATATGTGATTCTGTGTCATAACAACTCAGGCTCTGCTCCGTGTCTTAATGACGCTCATGTGATATCAGTTATAAATGGGAACTGTGAGAGCAAGTGACACAGTGTATCTGAGAAGGAGTTATAAAAAAATATGCTAATTCTTGGAAGATTCTTGGAAGTAAATTTGAATATGTTGATGGAACTCTACAGAAAGTAACATATTCCTCCACAAAGACCTTTCTGTTGCCAGGAACCTCTTTTTATCCACCTTAAAGCATTACTTTATATAAATGCAGAACTGGTGTGTGTTTTTACAAAAGAAAGAAAATTCTGCCCTAGCTGTGTTCACATGCTCTTGGGGATGCAGAATCTTTAATCAGCCATTATGTTGTACAGCTTTTCAGATGTCTCTTTATCTTCCAAATTCTGATGACTGAAACATGTTTAGAACAAGAACAGCTATATCTGTAAAAACTTGTGCCTTTTTGAAAAGTCATGGCTAATGATAGTTTTTTGAAATGAGCTTCTCAGTACTCTCTATCCTCTGGAGGGCTGGTGGGAGGAAGGGATTGCATGTGTTCATGGCTGCTCCCGCTAGCTCCTCATTCTACTTCTGAAAGCTCTTTTATGGCTTTCTGGAACTAGCTGTTGTGAAAAAGAAACAATAAATGAAAAACTAAAGTCCTTTGTGCATTTATCAGTTGCACCTTAACCCATTTGCAAAATGAGAATGCTTTGGAATCTGCTTATGCAGATAGCTCCTGTGCTCCCTACCTTGACTGAAAATAGAGTAATGGCCAAAATATCTCAGTTTAAGCAACTTTGCTCAGGAGATGCTAACTAGTCAGTCACACACAAATTTTTTCAAGAATGCTGAGTTTATGCAGGTTAGTTTGAGTTTGTATGAAAATGCATTACCTTTTATTATTAATTATAATTTCTTTCTAAAGTTTTGCTCTAGTGTTTCATGCTGCCTGTAGTATTCTTCAACTTCTTTCCTCCCCTGTGAGCTGTGACTCCTCACTATGTGTCCATGCAATGTCCAAGGCTTGCTCTCAAGAGGAGATTGTGCTGTGCATCTACAGATTTAATTTATCCAAAACCAGCTGTACAATAACCACACTACTCCATCTCAAGATGGAAACAGAGCTGTTTTCATTCACAGTATTATAGGGATTATTTCCCATGGTTTTCATTAACACCCACAAGGTAAATTGATGATTGTTCATATAACAGTTGAGATGCAGTGTTAAATTATTCAGTATGGATGCTGTGATATTCATGTGATGTGATTTTTGTTCTTTTGTAAACAAGTATGAACACTAAAGACCCATGACAATGCTAATGAACTGAAGCACAGGTCTAATTGTTTCCATTGGTAAAATTAAGGTAGCAGCTTATATCTCTCTTTTCTACAGCTTCTAAATTTGAATAATCAGTCCAGGGTCAGTACTGTTGCCCCTAGACACCTTGCATTATGCAGTGCTGGGAAAGTGAAATATGAAATCATGAAATAAAAAAATCCAGAAATCGATAAAAAACCCCAACAACTATCTCGCTAATTTCTTTGGTTGCTTTAGCAGCTTACATATTTCTGCCAGAAATTAAGCCTCCCCCGCTTTTTTCCTATGAAGATACTGATAATTGATGTCAGAGCAACCAGAGAACATGCATTTCTAGTACCTAAAATATTTGACCAGAAACACTTCCTGGTCCTTTTTAACTCAAGAAACATCAAGACTTTTTTTTTTTTCCCCTTTATGCTACTTAAATAAGGATGAAGAATAACAAACTGCAAATACAGAATGGGGAATAACCCCACTATGTCAATTAAATGGACTATGTAAGGAAAAATATTAGTGAATTCACTATTCATTTTACAACATTTCAGCTTGAATGATATCTCTGGGAAAGCTTCTTATGTCTACAAGGGTTTTTCCAGAAGAGAACATTTACAATAGTTGTCTTGGCAACATGAGCTCTGTAGAACTATAAATCAGAGCTTACAAAGGTTCGTTTTCAAACTCAAATAAAACAGAAGAAAAATAAGGCAACTAGTGAGCAGAATTTTATGATCTTAAATGCATGAAATGACCAGATCCATTACATGTTAAACTATTCCACCTTGTTTTGTGCTGATGAAGCCTTGACTGAGGTAAATCTTGAACAGGAGCCAGGAGCAATGCACAGAGAAAGCTGTAACAAGCTGCAGTGAGCACACATTAAAACAGCTAACAGGATAATAAGCTCAGAGGAAGAGGACCCTTAACAAAGTCAGAAGGAATTCAGGAGTACAATGCAGGAGACTGAAGGAACTCATGGTTGTGATTTTTCAAAACCTAAATGTTGTTATAAAAAGAATAGTTATAAAACAGTTATAATGGTTATAAAAAGAACAGTTCCACATGGCCATCAGGATCCCAGCCTTGAGAAGCAATGGAGGGAAAGACTAAAAAAACTCAGCTGAAATGGGGTAAAATATTACATTGGTAATTAATGTCTTTAGACATATTAAAAATTTATCTAGAAAACCTCCTAATCATTAATAATTTTTAAGTAGACACTAAACAAGATATTTTGATTATTTGCCCTTGTGCAGTCATAAATTGCTTCCAAGGTTTGCAGAGTTGTAAAACATTCCATCCCATCACATTTTTTTACTGGAAAACCAGCAAGCCCTTCCTCTTCTACACAGGAAAGCTTGGCACAAAGCAGGGTGTTGACAGTGCTGCCATCTGAGTAACAGAAAAACAGGGGCCAGCTCCACCTGAGCAGGCACACAGCCTGTCCTCGAGAAGTCGCTGCTGCTATCATTGCCTTCATATTTACCTTAATGGGAATCAAGAACTTCAAATTGGGAATCAAAGTCTTGAAACCTTTCTTCTCCTGGTATTTTAACTACAAGTTTCATCTAGCAGCAATTGAAAGGCAGAGCAGAGATATGTGTGACCCTGAGGGAGCTGAGCCTTTAAGAGCTGCCCCAACTCCCTACTCCCACCAGTAGTTTTTGTCCAATACCACAAAGAAAATATATTATGAAATTTCAAAGAGGTAGCTGAAACATTTCTATCTGCACAGCATGCAAACCTGATTTCAACAGGAGACAGAAGATACTGAAACAGATGAAAGACAAATTCATCAACCAGTGATTTCAGCCTGAATACACATGTCAAGAAAATTTTGACTGCGTTTTCCCAAGACCCCTGCCATGTCTTACAAAGATTTTATTTCTCGTTCAACTTTCTGGACAGCAGCAGTAATATATTTCTAGCTTGGCACCAGCCTAACAAGGACAAATACAGTTCCTTCTTCAGTCAGCAATCACTAGTAAAATGATAAAGGAAACAATTAACTAAAACTCACAAGACACCAAAAAGAAATCAAATTAATTTTTACCGGAAAAATGCAATTTATGTGATCCTACTGGTGCTGTTCCATTTAAAACTCAATGGTGATCTAATAGAAGCAAAAAGGGGTAGTCAATGGCTAAAGTTACTCTCAGTGAGAATTTCAAAAATTTCAGTAGCACTTTTTGTCAGAACTTTTGTCCTTCCTTGATCTCCTAAACTCTTCTCATTATAGCTAATGTTCTCAAAACACTGTCAAGGATCTTGATAGATGAAACTTAACACAGAAGCAGCATGTCTGGATAGAAATCACTCAATGTCTCAGTAGGACATTTCTATTCTGTCTCAAAGAAATGTTCAAAACCTTCTGATCTTCAGAAGGTCTCAATTTATTTCTGTGGAGGTAAGAAAAAAAACAAACCCTCTGTGTCTCCCTGCACTTCCCTTTATTATTTTTCTCCTTTGCCACCTGTTAACCTAAGATGTAATAAATCATCTCTATGCAGTAGGGCAGACATGCAATGCACACCTGTGATCCTGAAACTTGCTCTTGTCTTCATCTCCGACGTAGGGAGGGACAGTAACAGCAGCTACAGGAAATGTTTTGAGTTTTTGCTGGTGCTACACATCACACAGCCCTGATGTGCAAAGAGAAAACTGCTCCTGAGCATGACCTGCTCGGCAGAACAGTCACAGTGTAAAGATTCAAAGGACATAAGGGCACCGACTGAAGCTCTTTAAGGAAGGAAAGTATTGCTTCAAAGTATTATTTAGGAAGCTGGTACACTTTGAAATCATCTACCAACGCAGGTCAGACTGTTGTCTACTCACTGCTTAAGAGTTTGCCTTGATTAAACTTCATCTTTCTGGAGGAAGCTGCTTTCTTTCATTCTTCCATGTTGCCCATTACCAAAGTATCTATGAAACTTAACATTTGAGATGTACTTCTCTTCAATGCACCACAGTGAAACAAAGATAAAGTACAATTTCCCCCATTTTATTGATGGGCAACAGAGCTGAGATGTTTAAGACTGTACCTAGGATTCCAGGAAAACTGTCAGAATGAAGAAAAGAGCTCCACTTTCCCATATTTTTGTCTGACATATGAAACCTCACTCCATTTAATACTTTTTCTCTCTTTTCTCTTTTTTTACTATGCCAGTTAGTCTGTGAGTGATTCTTGATAGAAACAGTAAAAGTGCAGGGGAAATAAAACCTAAGATACATTTAGAGCTTCTCAATGCACAAGAATGTAGCTCCTTATTCGTATGGGGATGGTTTTCAGTGCCATCAAAGTTTGGTTATGTTAAAACAAATCAGACAGTGTTTGAAACAGGTGTTTTTACCAGCTTGTGTACTGTAGCTACTGTAATGGATAGATTATTCAAATATTCTTAATAAAGCTGCAAAATTTTATTTTCTTTCTCGTTTCCAAGGTGGAAGAATGTATACTTACATGATGGAAGTAAGAAGGAAAATGTTTAAGTTGGGAAGACAAATGCTGAATTTTCACAATTGCCTGCAAGGATGTATTTTCAAGAGACTCTAGTCTAAAAGCTGCTCTTTCACTTGCCATCTTGTCCTCAGAGACAAGTTTTGCTCATGTCAAGGCTGAGTGATCTCAATATCTGAAATGGAGCATGATGACAAGCACAGAAGAGAATGAGAAATAGAAGCATTCACTCTCTATTTCAATCTCTTTTCATTTGATTCTTGCTGCTGATGCCACTGCAGGTGAAATCATTATATTTTTGGTGCAGAACCTCTAGCTGGAGACTCAGAGCTGGTAGTTTTAAGGAAAAAAATAAGTGATGTTGTTCACTATATTTTGTAATTGTCAAGAGATACTTCTGCTTCACTAATGGAACCCAGTGCAAGCTTTTTGAAGAAATCACCAGGCATGGGAAGATATGGTAACTATCAAAAGAATTCCAACTTTCTTTACTCCAAACTTTAGCTGTTAAAAGGGTGGGCAGAATGTGTATGCATTCTGGAGCATCAAAACAGCTGCAGGCATAGGAGACCAAATCCTATAGTGGCATTAAGGTTGTGAGGTAAGCATTAGCCAGCAGGAAAATATCTAGCAAGAGGTAGAAGAAGAAAATAGCTACTGTAACAAGAAGGAAACACTCTCTTTGACTGGCCTGGGTATCTCTCCAATGATTATCCCTCAGAAACCTTAATTATCATCATTAATATTTTTTTATTGCTCTCAAAACCCATTTAAACATCACACTATAACAGAGGACATAACTTGGATGTCACAGTGAAAAACGCCATTGGAAGGGCTGTTTTCATAATGCCTCTTTGTCAGAAGCAGAATAAAGACTAAATCAGTTGCTGTTCGGGGTTAGTAGAGGAAAAATAGTTTTGTGATTAAAGTAGTGTTTTCAACATTTTTTGTGCTTTTGCAAAGTTCTGTGATTGAAGAAGTGTTTTCTAAATGTTTTGTGCTTTTACAGAGTGGCAACTATTCTTGAAGGCACTTGCAGAGCATAATGTGGTGTGACAGTTATAATCCTGGGATGAAAATGTAAAAGTAAGATGCTACACTGCAGCTGGGGAAATAGGCAATTAAATTATTTCTCCATTGTTTCTTTTTCTGGTTTTTCCTTATAAAACTCTTCCCCGTAGATCTTAGGCATTCTGTAAACCCCACTTAGAGCATTTCCAAGTGTAGGCATATTAAGTGACTTTTTAAATTCTTTGCATCTGCTGATTGGTCTTCTGTCCAAGTGACTGCTTTAAAAATATGGGTTATTTTAATCTAGAATTCAACACATTGTGGTGTAAATTTCAGATTTTATTTATTCTGTTAACCCAAGAAATGCTACACAACATTAGGTGTTTTGAAAAAAATCCTATTCCTGTATGAATGAAAATAAATTGTCAGAACCAGGGAGCAGCTTTAGAATAAATAACTGCTTTTCTCAGTTTTTCGTCTGTAAGTTAGGAATGATAGCATTCATTTTATCTCATAGTGACAGCAGTAATGAAAATTAATATTACACGTAGTTGAGATGTTTTAAAGATGAGAAAAGATCTTGAGGGTAGGGCATATGTTGCTATTTTGCCATCAGTAAAGATGCAGTAAATCTTATAAGGAAAAAATATATCCTAAATAATATTTCATTATTGCTTGTCTGAAATAAGCAATTTCTATGATAAACTGATTTTGGATAGGTCTGTTGGCTGATCTGCCTCAAGACAAACAATAGGAGCCCAGAATGCATGCTTCTCTTGGTTCTGAAAACCCTCACCATTAGGAAACTTCTGGGCATAGGGAAGTTACACTGAAATTTTATTCAAAAGGGCCAAAGGAGGAGTGAACTCCTGTGGAGAAGATGTAGAATGAGTAAAGGAAGAACACATGATAAATTTAACATGAAACCTTGTTTCCCTGTCTGTCAAATATTTAGTTAGCATACACTGTGCTGTTACAGATCTGCTACACATTTCTGCAAGAAGGGATCTTAAGAAGTGTTCTGTTTGAGCCACATCAAACTAAGTTCTCCATACCGATTAAAGATTTTATTTCTTTGTGTAGCTAATTAACAAGGGATGGAAGGAATCTAACTTTTTACCCTAAGTCATTTTGGCTGCAAGGACAGTCATGAAAAAAAACACATAAAAATTATAGTTGATGGTAGAATACCCCTCTCCTCCTTCCTCCCTCCTTCCCCCCAAACCCAGTCAGAATTAGTCTTACTCCATGAAGTTTATGGAGTTAGTGCTCGTATGGAAAATAGTCCTGGCAGAGAGTGTCATAATTGTTATGAAAAGTTTATAAACCTTAACTATCATTGTTCTGGAGGCTTCAGTAGTAGGATCTAAGGCCACAACAAAATGCCCTCTCTTGATTTCAAAAGAATGCAGGATCCCACCTTCTGGGAACAATGTTTTTCTGCTCATTATACTATGTATTACATAGCATGAAATTAATTAGAGGGCTTGTTAATGGTCCCTAAAACAAAGACATCTGTGAATGTGAAGTAAACTCAAAATGAAAAACAGCATTTTAAAATCCCAGCAGAATTTCAAAATTCTAATAGATTTGAAATATACTGTAAACTATGGAACATTTATTCCTTGTGTTTCTAACAGATACTATATTCTGATGCATTTTAAATACAATTAAGATATAACTACAGCTGGAAGTGTTGCTTAGCAGATATGACTCTATCTTGACAAAAAACTCATACAATACTATGCATAAAAATCTCTTGTTAAAATACTTACTGAGCAAAACTGTACACAGAGAAAAATACCCATTAGCTTTTCTCATTATAGCTAATGGCAAAACCTCATTGATTACAACAGGAGTTCTTTACAGAGAGCATTTCTGCTTACTTTCACTGCAGGCCAAATTATACCTCTGTAATCTCTGGAACCCTCAGTATTTTCCATTGCCACGTCAACAGCTGCTAGCAAGTGCTCAGCCTTTATTCAAGTGCCTGAGTCTGTGCTGATGTCCCCAGCCAGCTTGCTCCATGGGGTCACATCTGAAATGCACACATTCTGCTGCCTGAATTGTCATTTCCCTCCCATCTAATAACTAATCTCAGCAAGCATTTATACCAATCAAATGAAAGATGTGCAGAACATGATTATTTGAATGCAAATCTCTGCATACACTCATTTTTGGGATAGTAAATCAATTTAGTAAAGGTCAGCGACAAGCCTATTTTAGCTAAATCAAGATTAATTACTGAAATGCTAAGTAATAACAGAGTCACCAGTTGGATCTCAACAATGTTTTATAACATGTTTTCTGTTAATTTGATTTAAATCTATTTTGATTAGGTATCATGTATGGAAGGGAAGCAAACGACTCTTTGTTAAATGTATATAAAAAATGCATGTTGTTAGCCATTTGCAATATGGTTTAAGCAAAGATGCTTAAATTTTAGCTCATTTTTTTTGCTTTCTATGAGCATGAGAATGGGATTTTGAGTTTGTTCACATGAAGATAGTGAATTTCAAAACTTCCTAGCTATCAGCATCAGTTGCTTTCCAAAAGTGCAATTTCCCCCCTTTTCATGGTCACTCACTCTGGAACATACAGAATATTACAGTTCATGTAACCAAATGCAGCAATACACAAAATAGCATATATTTTTAAAATTTGTAGTAGATCTTGGAATGAAAAAATGTTAAAATATTCTTAAAAATGAGTCCCCACAAGGCATTCCTGAAATGCAAAGCCTCTAAAAAAACATGCAAAAAAGATTTACACAAGCTCACAGGGAAACTGCCATTTGAGATCTCATCCAAACTCCCATCTGATGGCTGTAGGTGTAAACACACACCCTGTTACAGACAGGGGTCTGCACCCAGCAAGATGCAAGGAGCTATCTACATGTAGTGGGACTTGTGAAGAAAAAATACCTATAATGTGAATTATTTTCCTGGCTCTGACAAACTTGGCCATGAATTATTTCTCAAGTAGCCCTGCCAGAGAAGGGCACTGATAATGGCAAACTCCTGCTGTCTTCATGCTAGTTATATTCTCCAGTTCTGTGCTAAAGTCTCTGTACACTTTTCATTTGTTATCCTGAGTGAAATATTTTACTTTTTTTTTTTTTTTTTCCTGGAAATTCAGCTTTTTAATTTTCTGAAGATAACAGTAAGTTTGTTATTACAATGAAATGATAAAATGTACAGTTCTTCAGCCCAGGCCATTTGCAGCAATGGAGCATCATTTATAATGATGCCAACTGGAGATGCCAAAGGTACCATTAACCAAAGATAGGGAAAACTCAACAAAACTGCAGAAAACCAGCAACATACATTTGCTGTTATTATTTTTCAGCCTCTTTTAGTAAGATATGTTTTCAATGAGCCGAGCCAGAACAAATGCTATGGCCAAACTTGAGCTATCTTGGAAAGAATCTATCAAAAAGACAGTCACAGCATTACCACTGCAGTCCATAATGACAATGCAAAAAAAAAAATTATTTTTTTTTATGTTGTAACCAGATAAAGAATTGAAGCCATTACCAAATTGACAAGGCTGCTGACATAAAGTATGCAGACAATTATTTCTGTTCATTGATGGCTATATTTCTCACACAGAAAGCATGATAGCTGCTCTGCTCTTTTGCTGCCCATGCTGGATTGTCATGGACATTATTAACTACACAGAGCAGCATATAAACTGGCTGGATTCACTTTGCAAAGGGCTGGGCTCACCATTACAGGATATATTCTGTACAAATTCATACTTACCTGCCTTGCTTTTGTCCATTAGGTGTTTCTGCAGGGCCCAGAAAACTGTTCTCAGTCACCTGCTGCCTCACTGAAACAAGAGCAAGAAGCCTTGGGGATCCATGACACAGGAAGGCCACTTGGGGAGTTTGCTGGGTCTGCAGGGATGGCAGTGGTGTGACACCAACACATACGTGTAGGGAATGCAGATGCAGAGATCAGTGGTTGGCTATGAATCACATCAGCTACACACACACGTGTTTCTTTTCATTTTTTAAATTGCTTGGTATTTGCCATCTTACAGCTCCCTGTAGTTGGCTTTTGAGCTGATCACCTCGAAGCAACTTTGGTCAAGTCACTTTTTCTCTCTTTTACAGATAACGTAAGAATAGGCTACAGGCAACCTGCTTCTGATGGAAAACTAAGCACTTAGTTGTCCCCTTTGTTTTGTTACTTTGTTCTTAATTCAGAACTGAACTATTCTTCTCATGCCAGGGTTACTAAGCTGCCCTTACAGACCTCATGAAGAATCTCCTTTGCTGCTTTCCCAAAACTCTAATCATTTTGCATTCTGACCTCATGAAGCCTTTGATTGCGTTATAAACACAGAGGTGTGAGGTTGTGCCATCCCTTTTACAAAGTTTCTCTCACCTCTTCTCCAGTATATTACAGCTACCTGCATCTACTAATTGTATTGTTTATAACAGTTTTACTAATTTGCCTAGCATGCAAATCAGACTTGCAGTCAACCTGCAGCCTGGACCCAAGGTGGAGATGTCCCAGGCTCTGCCTCTGGTAACATTTTGAGGAACAGGTAACATACCATGTTGCTACATGAACCATTTTAATTTTTGAACATTTTTGAATGTGAAGGTAAATAATCTTAAATCCTGGCACTCTTTTCTAAGAGAGTAGAGATTTCAGCAAATAACACCTCTTTTATGGTATCTTCAATATTTCTCCAATTAATGCCTAGTTTTAAAAAAAGTAGAGGTGAAAGAATTTCTTTGAGCACCTTTTCCCTGAATAGTGTTACAGCCAATATATTTAGCTTTTCAGCAATGCCTTTTATCTTCCCTGACTGCTCCTTTTATAACCTGGATCAACAGTCTGCTCCAAACAACTCTCTCAAAACCTTCCTAAGTTCTGATGTGAAAAAAACAGATTTTCAGGTAAGTTTTCATATCTCTAATAGAACACTCCAGTTTTAGCTTTAATGAGCAATATTCATTGTTGCCTGCATGGAAACAATCTCTACTTGGAAAGACTGAGTGTTGGAATTTTAAAAAATTTCTTAAATTACTTCCTTTACACGGCTGTGGAATCATGTTGACCTTTGAAAGTCATTAAAATAAAACAAAATAAAATCGTACTGCAGTGGGTTATTTTCAACATTTCTCCTTAAAATAAATGCTGTTCTTTATTGAATATATTTGCTAGATCCTAAACACTAAAATGGAAAGTCACAGCACAGTATGGAATGCCATATCCCACATTACGCTCATCATTCCATTTATGTAAACGTCATTATATGCCATGAAACAGTGCACTGTTTTACTTTTAGTACATAAACCATTTTTTAAAATGTGGTACATGTTTGACCTCTCCTTTCTGATTTATTGGATAGCTTGCAATGGAAATGAACACCAAATTCAATGAAACCATCTAATACAAGGAAGAAGAAAAACAGATAAGCATTCAGCATCCTAACTAGAGGAGCAGCTACTTTTTGGATATGTCTCATAGCCTGGGATCATTTTTCTAGAATATTCAAAACAGATGCTCTTTTAATTAGAAGCAGAAAATCTGAATTTCGGCTAGCAGCACCCAAGAGTATGTTTGAGTGCATTGGAGATAAAACATCAAGTTTACATAAGTTCTGCCACCTTCTGTTATGTAAATGACTGCTTATGTATGCATCTACTTGGTGGCATCAGCTCAGCCAAAACCTGTGCCTCTCCCTGTGGCTGTCACTGTGTCCCCTGCACGGAGGATGGACTGCAAGTCACTGAAAGAGCATGATCTGCTCTCCTTGAACAGCAGTGGTGGAGACCTGCAGCTTTTCAGACAGTGGATCCTGGATTCCAGTGCCTGTGCTGCCTATATGCAATTTAGTTAGCTGCTGCTGTCTGCAGCTATATACAGAACCAGATTTATTACTGTGGGTATGTTACCAAGAGAGCAGATCCAGCCTGATAGGAGAAAAAATATTAATTCCATTGAGTTCAAAAAATATCTCCTGTAGCCTGCTTATCCTTGTCTCTATTTTATAGCCATGACAGCAGTAATAGATGTCTGAGAAATACCTAAGCCAGAATAAACCTCCAAAGAAAACCCAAGATGAAATGCGACCTCTCAAAAACTGTAATTTTATGACAGCAAAAATACAATAGCACCTTATTGCAAATGACAACTTCATAGACACAAAGAAACTAAACACATATTATCACCATAGTTCACTCCATGTCTAAATGTGGACAAGAAGAATGAGAAGAGAAAAGCACAGCCTTGTTTACAATACTGTCTTCTTGAGGTTCAGGCAGCCATTCCAAAAATAATTGCCAGCAAGTCACCAC
This sequence comes from Haemorhous mexicanus, assembly GCF_027477595.1. Lineage (NCBI taxonomy): Eukaryota > Metazoa > Chordata > Aves > Passeriformes > Fringillidae > Haemorhous > Haemorhous mexicanus. Next base: position 19,739,339 of record NC_082347.1, on the reverse strand, counting down.
AAAAAGCATTGCCTGGACCTTAACTCCTTTTGGCTCTACATAAGGTAAAAGTTAAGTGTAGCAGTTTTATTCCTTCACAACGCAGGGTTGTCCATGACAACACAGTTACCACAATTCTTATCTTCCACACTGTTTTGACTGGCTGAAGTTGCATTCTGTTCACTGCATTTCCAAAGGCAGAAATATCCTAACAATTCAGCTTTCCCCTGGCTCAAGTCTCGGTTGGAAGCTGGGAGGTGAGTGCACAAGAGGTACCTTGCTGGTTTAAGGTAACACAGTCAATCATGAGACTTACCTAAGCTCAGCCAAGGGTCACTATCAAATATTCTAAAAGCCCTAGAAGCAGGGCTGTCTATCAAAGACAGCTTACTTCTGATAAAAGGGAAACACAACTTCTTCATGAGCTCTTTTACTTATTCCACAGAATGAAAAGAGGAACGGGATCTAATGGAATAGGGTTTTAATTGGCTCACCAATGCTAATGAGACCTGCAGTTATTATCTTGCTCAATAATTTCTCACTGGATTTGATGAAAAAGGTTAAGTATTTAGATTGTCCTGACATACTGAACACAGGTACCACACCCAGACAAGCTTGTAGACCCTGGCCCTAAGCAGACCACAGGACATGTGAAAACAGACTGTAGCTGCTTGTTACTATAGAGAGGACAGAGTGGGAGGCAAGCTGTAGAGTTTTAAATAGGTTTTTAAGACCTAGAAAAAATGCCTGAGTCAACTGCAGAGAATAGGGAGAGTGAAGGGAAAGAAAACTGATAATGTGAGATGCATAAGCAGATTGGCGAGACTGGTGATACTTGGTGCTTTCCTTAGAGATTCAGCTTGTAGAATTAAGGGACTAAAGAAAGAGATTGATTTAATTTAATATTAGAATACTTTTAGCTCTTGACCAGGTCATTTCAACATTAAATTTGTAACAGCCTCTCTGAAATTACACATTAGCGACAACAGTGAATCCTTTAGAAAGGGGAAAAAACATTCAGGAGCTGCACCATTTATACAAGTTATCTATTGAGAAGTAAAATGTTCCTAACATAAATAGCCTTGTTTTGTTTTCAATGTCAGTGCTACTTTGACAGAATCACATGGAAGTATCAAAGGAAAGAGCCAAGTTTTGGAGCACTCTCTAAATGAGAATAAGAAAACACAGTGTTTTCCTTCCATTGTAGCTGCCTTGGTATGCAGTATTTAAAGGCTAGCTTCAAACTGCAGAGTCCTGTCCAAAATGAATCTTGAAATAACAGTAGTCGGAGCTGGAAATTGGAAGGTGCACTGTAGGTATCTTCTTCCCAAGGAATGACTTCAACTTTTATTTTATAAAAACATTTTTCTTTTAGAATTCAGAGAAATAAAAAGACTATATCCATAGTTGCCTGCTGATCACTAGGACAGCTCTGAGGCTCCTGAAACACTCTGAAATACAAATTCTTTCATTTGCACACAGGCATTGCCAAAACAGCCTTAGAGCTATGTTACAGAAGAATAAATGGTGTTGGGGCACACCACATGAGAAGCTCAAGGTCACAGAGTTAAGGAGGAGCAGATCTTGGAATAAACCAGAACAAGCCTATAATTCCTGGTCCCTCTTGGTTGGCATTCTTTCCTATTCCTATGCTCGAGTCTGATGACTCTACAGCACTGTAAATACCAGCCAGTCCTTCAGTACAGAAGGACAGGGTTTGCTTTAATGCTATTTTTAGTTAAGCAGATCCCACTTTTAAATCTGCAACGCCTTCATTTTCAATATCGTGATTATGTTTAATGTTCCATAGGAAGATGAGGGGATTAGTATGAATCAGAAAGCACAATGCAGCGTAGGCAGTACCATGCTGCCTTCTGAAACACCAGCACAGAGCAGGTAGGAGCTTCAGAGGGGGCTTTGCACGGGAAAAAGGCATTAGGCAGCTGGACGTGTCAGCTGGGTGCCTCATCAGGCAGCTGGTGCAAGTGGAAGGTCAAGAGCACATTTACTGTTTACTGAGTTTGTAAATTACTAATTACTCAGCTCACTAAGCAAGGCAGGCTTATTGCCTGCGCGTGATATTCCCCCTCCTGTCAAGCCTAAGCACATATGGAAGAGAAGGAATTCTCAACTATATTTTGATAGATGGAAGTTAATAAAGTACCATAATAAAGGATGTAAAGAGCTATAATGGGTAGGTCACTAGTAAATATAAGCACACTTCTGTGTTGGTCAGAGAACAGGTGTAGGAGTCCAGCTGAGCACTGAAAACAGTACTCTGCCTCTGCAGAGAGCTCAGGGGCTGCCTTGCTAAGCAGGAGATGGTAGGATTTGGTGTCTGTGTCCATGGGAAGCAGTGGCCTAGGAGTTAAAGAGTGGTCTGCACTCACATTCCACTGTGGGAGACAGAGGCAGTAGCCAGGCAGACACTGCCTTGGAGCCAGGGAGATTTCAGAAGTAGTGGCCAGCAGAAGCTGTAGGAGCTAGACCACAAAGAAGGAGACTGCCAAGAAAGGAAACAAGGAAATAATCTGCAACATGAGGGTCAGGAAAAAAAAAAAAAGTGTGATGGGCCTTGAACCAAGAAACAGATTTGTTCTTCCTGTCCTGTCAGCAAGAGAGATTATTTTGGAAATGAGCTACTCAAGAATTTGTAAGAAAAAGACTAGAGACAGAGTATACCATCACCTCAGCTTGCAAAACGAATGACCTCATTTAGCCTGCCTATGCTGGGGCAGTCAAAGATGACTGACATAAGGATGCTCGTGGTAGCTTCAACTGAATAAACCCAAATGAGAGGAAAACTTGATTAGGTTAGCCAAGTGGCCAAATAGGCATGTCTTCTGCATAAGTGTACCCTTGCACAGGGAAATATCTACCAAAAGAGGAATCAAAATGTGACATTTTTGGAGTGAACAGGACTAAAGGATACCCTCTCTACACAGTTTTTGGGTATATGCAATATCTACCAAGACCCTTTATGAAGAGGGAACAAGATTTATTCCCTCCTGTACTTGACTGCTCAGACAAGACTAGGAGCAAAGATTAACAAGTTACCAGATCTTCCCAGGGTAAAGACAAGAAAGGTCAAGCAAAGAGGAATTAAATCAGTGTTTGGCATGGAGGGATGGAAATAAGGGCCAACTATAGCAGACAAATGAGGCAGTGCATTTCTCAGATATTGGAAAAACCGAAGTAAACATTCCAGGTGGGGGGATGGACTTGAAAACAAACAAAATTAAAAAATCCTAAAATGCTTATGCCAGTGGAAGAAAACAAAGCAGCAATGAAAATCAGCATTTAAACCCAACAGAGAGACTTTGGATAAACCACATTATTTCAGAAGTTCTACACCAAGGCCCAAGCATGCCACTCAATCTATACATATCACTAGAAGCCAGGCTTTATAGGCAGTGTTCAGGCACTGGGAGTAGGGGAAGTGAGGTAATGCATTGGTGAGAGGGCAGTGAAGAGTATTCTGCTAGATATGCCAAAAGAGCTGGGTTTGTGTCTGCAGCTTTCATTTCTCAATTCTGGCTGAGATAATTCTGCATCAGAAAAGGGATATTCACCTGAGATAACTTGGAAATGACAACACTTCATAGCTTTCTTTTTTTTTTTTCCTTTCCTTATTTTTAGACTAGGACTACTTTAATACAGACTTCCATGGAGACAGTTCAAGACCTTTTCAATCACAGTTTGATTTCCAGACCCTGCATTATCCTGAAATGCATGAAATTGCATCTGACATTCTGAAAGATCTGTTTCAAAAGTAAAAGGCACTATGGGCTTCTCAAAGCACTTCATGCAGCTCAATTCCCAGTGGACAGATGGGAGCACCAAGGGACTGCCAGAGCATATCTTAAGTCTTACAGCAAACAGAAAATGCATATACATCTACTGCTTTGAGTATATGTGAAGGTGTTCCTCTAAGCCTTCTCAGCATCATTTATTATATTAATTTGTACCTCAATTGTTTTTGTAGGTGCTGTTGCAAGTTATGATCTCACATCCACACCTGGCTGCCTACCATGGTGCTGTGGTAAGTGACCTTGGTGAGGTTCAAATAGTCCTGGAAGGAGTGGATCTTTGAAGGAGATTTGAAGAACTCCCTGAGTCATGATGAGATGCTGGGCAGTACATACCCAGCTCTTGGAAAGCGTTGATCCTACAAGCGACTGTGTACTCGCAGGGTCACAGGGCACGGATCCCGTGTGGGAGAGGGGGGAAGGCAGTGGCTTACACTCTGCCTGATTAAAGTTTTATTTTAACTCCTACTTTAAAAGCTGTCAGGTTATAAAAGAAATAACATTCCCAAGAAATTACTAAAGAGATCTATGGGACAAATCAAGCTGGCAGAACTACTGTGGAATAATTATGGTGCAAACAGCAGAGGCAGAAAGGCAGGCAACAATTTCCTATACACAAGTATGGCTAGAAACTGCTTCTCCCTTGTTTTTGTCTTCTCTCAAGCACAAAAGGGCTGGGTAAAATCTATACAGACAGAAACATCACACCTAGCAGGCAGTGTCCATATAGCCCTGGAGTTTAAGTACCATCTTGACTCCCTTGTGCTTTCCATCTTTGTTTCTTTCTGAAATACATTTTAACTCATATCATCTTTTGAGCTTAAAAGAATAATCAAGAAGTGAAACTTGTAAGTGAAAAGCAGATGTAGAGATCCTCAGACTGTTGAATAATGTGATTATGGATCTTCAGTTTTTGGAAGGAGCAGCAAAATGTGATGCATTAAGTTGCAAAGACTTTAGCACATCTTTTCAGCAAACTATACATGTGTTATACTTTTGATCTGCTTTCTACAGAGGAAGACCAGTCACTCCCATCACAGACTGGAAGCTTGTTTTGAAAAGGAAGGGCAACGGTGAGATTTGGAGTTTGCATGAACTGCTAGTGACCCCCTTTGCTGTAGTGTCAGGGGCTCTGCAGCACTGCCTCTGTGCCTCACCCATCCCCACACTGAGCTTTCAAAGGTCTGCTAGAAATCAGCTGCAGAATAATTACTGCAGCGCTTGGCTCCAGATCTAACTTGGAAAATGCTAAGTCATCAGCTCTACAAGATATAAATTATCACTTCTGGTCAGTTTCAGTGAAAAATATGAAAACCACAGCATCTTAAAAGAGCATCTGGACATAGCTTAAGTCCAGTCCAAATCAAATAAGAACACATGATGGAAATGTGTAATGCTTTCTGCAGTGGCTTGTGATGCCTTTAGCACAAAGGGGCAGACGAGGATGGCTTTGAGACTGAGCAGTGCTTGTGCCACCCTGTGTATATTTCTTGTGGTCTAAGCCTGGTCTGAAAAGCCAGAAAGACTTCTATAGTAGAACTTCTCCATAATCTTAAAAAAAAAAAACAATCTTGAACACCTTCCTTTTCAGAGTTCCATTCTTAGTGCCTGACTGGAAGATAAAAGTCACATCTAGACAGAACTACTGGTCCAGGAGATTAACACACTAGAAAAAATATTTTGGTTATGAATTGCTATTCAACATTTTCTGACTCTCACATTTATTAATATTCTCTAAGTGATTTCCACAATAGGTTTTTGAGCTAAAGACTAAAAAATTTAATTTTTTTTAAACCCTAGTCTTGCAAATCACTTGATAAATAGCTCATGTAAGCTGTTTCCATTACTTTGAGTGAAACCAGGCTCCTTTTGCAAATAGTTGTTCTAGAGTTCAACATCTGCCTTCCTTAAATACTTCTATTTGTCTATGATTAGCTATTTCACAAACATTTTTGCCATGATTTCTTCAAACTTCCTTGCTAAAATACTGCTAAGATGAGAATACTGCTCATAGATAAAATTCTCCATTTTCTTAAAACAGAGACAAGATGTACTTTCAGTTATTTGTTGTACTGTGCTAACAGAATATTAATCAAACAATTAAAAAACATTTATCCAGAACTAAGTACCTCACAGTCTTATCCAGAAAAAGTTTCAATGTGGAAAGGATGTACCAATGCTCCTATTATATAGCCTAAGAGCAAGGCTTAGAGAGGCTGAACAACCCTGTAGAGATCAATTAGAGCCTTTGAGAAAAAGGAAAATATAAACAGGTACTCCACTGGAATACCTTTCCTTTCCTGAATAAAAAGGAAAACTAAATTATCAAATGACCCTCTCCAAACAGCACCACTCAGTCACAGAGCACTGATGCTTGTCAGATTCTTTTAGGAATATTCCAGGCACGAGTCTTTGTTTTAGCCTCTCTGACACCTTGTCTAATTCCTGAATCCCAGTGGTATTGAGGTAGGATATATTTTGGCATACCACAGAAAGTACTAAGCTATTGTGAAAGATTTACTTAGATAACTTTCTGTAAAAAATGCAAGAGTCATTACAAGTATCCCATTTACTTCTAACTTTGAAGTTAAAAAATAACAAATGCTTTAGCTAGCTAAATATTTATAATAGCTTGTCTTTATGCATGCAATGCATAATTCCTTCCAAGTACTTTAACAAGCTAGAAATAGAGAAACATCCAAAGCTGAAAGAGCCATATTTGGGGTGAAAAATGGAAATTGTTTAAAAACATCACATTCAGTTAGAAGAGAAATGACACATTTTAATGTATGGGCTATTTTGAGTCAAGCAGGCGGTAAGGATTAGAGATAGAATTTGGCCAGAATATCAGACCAGGATATCATACTTGCAAAAGAGAGCAGCTGTCAGTAATAAAAGTAAATAAGCAATAGGAGCCCTCCAAAGAAAGAGACATCTGCACCCATGGCCAGCCTGGAGGCCGAGCTCAGGCATGAGCTGTATACAGCAATTTCAGTGCTCCTTCCTGCAGTGCCCTAGGTTTCCTGGTGAGGAAGCATTCCTTGAAATAAACACCTACTGTCCAAAATTACCCACAAGATGCCCAAGGCATATTGTGTAGTTGCATTCATTTGTCTTACAAAGCTCTTGGAACATGGATGCTCTTCTTTCAGCATAGGTTTTCCCCTCGCTCATGCAGCAGTGCTCCCTTTTCTACAACTTGGATCTTCCCTGAACACACCAGCCCTTTGATTTTAGTCAGCACAACAGCAATGGCAACAGGTGAAAGCCCTGGGTTCTTTCCCATTATATATAAAACATTTTTGTGAGAAGTTCATGATGCTGGCAGGAACAGCCACAAGATGGGTATTCCAGCGATGCTACAAGCTGTCAATATTGCCACTCGACAGCAGCTGGCAGCAAAGCTTGTCACTGCAGGCCTGACCTCAGCCTTCACTGCTTGGGTACTTGCAAATCCAACTCCCACGTCACTAAATGCTATTTTCATTACTGGGAAAGAATGAAGGGGGACATATTTGCTCTGCAATCAATACATTTATCTGTGCATTCAAAACTTTGGGTAGACAGGCACACAATTAAATGCCCAAAGTGCTTGAAAATTTGCATAAAATTCATTTATATATATTCTATTAGCCAGTTTTCTGCAGTTTATCCATTTATGTATTATGTTATGTGTACCTGCAAAATGCTTTGTTCTTTATAAATCAGAAAGTGCACTGTGGCACTTGTGCTCTTTGGTTTCTTCTCCGCTTTTTAAGTCTGTTTGCCAAATGCCGTGGTTTTGTTTGCTGAAATTTCATGACAGATGCAGACTGGTAGTGCAATGAAAATGCATTGGACCATTTCTGTGGACTCCCAAAGAGTTCAAACCAGAAAGGCATGAGGGAAGGAGAGCAGGGAGTACCAGCACTTCTCTCATGTCACTTGGCTGTGGAGACTCAGCTGGGCGCGGTAAAGCACCGAACGTTCTGTGACCAACAAATAACACTCCCTGTTTTGTGTCTCAGTTGCAGCTCCAGCAGCTCCAGCCCCCTCCTTTCACCAAACAGATATGCTGTCTAAAAGCTGTTACATTAATGCTTTCTTCCATGTATAACAGCTCTGGAAATTTTCCTATCTGGGTTGCTCAGTGGCCACAAATGAGATCCCAACCTCTTTTTTCAAGGTTTTATACAAATTCACTGATCAGAAGCTATAGCCTGAAGTCAAAGAAACTGTCAAGGAAAGAAAAGTGGTGTTACTCTTCACCCAAGTGAGACAGAGAATGACACTTCTTTGGGGTGTGTCTCCTTAGTCTAGATGGCCCATGAAGAAAACACACTACAGAAGATAAAGACAACCTGGGGCAAAGTTTCTGAATTTGAGGTAGATTTATTCCAGTTCAAGGTTATTATTTTGTAATATTTTTTCCTTTCCTTTCAGCTCTGAGATTTTCACAGAATACCTAGTGTCAAACCAGACCGACTCGCCTAGGATAATAAAAGGTATCATTTCCCAGAAATGGGAGACAATTTTCTGAATCCTCACCTAGTACCTTATCATACCTTCCTTCCTTATTTCTGCATCTTTCAACACCACTTCCAGTATATTGAATGCAACCTTGGCTCTGAAAAAAAAAAAAATTAAAAAAATATGTTGTTTAGAGACAGAACAGCTCTATACAGGAGCCTGTAACCTCCTATCCTACCTTCTTCTCATCAAGATACACATCAAGGGATTTGAAAAGAATGGAAAAAAAGTAACTGAAGTAACTTTCAAAGCTATGTGGCTGACAGAAAACTGCCCCATGATATAAATATGATAAATATGTACAGCTATAAATGAGCATCTCTTTGGAAGCACACACCTGACAAATCCCTTGCAATCTTCATCTAAACTACTGTAGCTTCAGATGCACATATTCATCCAAGACTCAATATACTCACAGACTCTCAGTTAAAACAGAAAGGCAGCTACTATGCCAAAGGGAGATGTTGTGAACTGCTCTCAGCTGGGAGTCTCATTTATGCAGTTTACAGAAAGCTCTGAAAAGCTGCACATGAACATGAAACACAAATGCTAACAGGGTACAATGAGGCTGTTCTCACAAATGTCTCATCAATAAACATCATAAAGGACTTGCATCAAAAATACACTATAAGCAAACCATAACAAATAATGAAAAGATAAACTGGAGAGCAATAAGGAAGGCAGAGAGTATAAATGTGACCACTGAAACACAAATAAAGCAGCAAGGTTACTGGTGAAAACAGAATATTTTCTATATAGGAAATTGTGCATATCTTTCTGCTACAATCAACATCAGTACTGGGGTGAGGAGTAAAAGGCACAGATTCATTCTTTTATCAAGATGTTGAAGTACAGAGAACCAAGATCTTTGTGTTTGCAAAGAGTCACTTGGGAAAAAGTAATTTGAATTTATTTGTAAGTGAAGCACTTGCACATCTCACATTGCAATGTGAATCAAAATTCGAAGAGCTTTTATTTCTACAGTGTAACTTACTTCAACAAGCCTCTGTTCTCGAATGAGTATTATCCACACAGTCCATTTTGGTTTGTGCAATCAATGTTAAATTCACCTGACTAGATTAACTGTCTTAAGCACCTCCACACAGAAAGACAGTAAATAAGGAAAAGAGATGCACCATAGAGAAAGAAAAGAATAAGACAGGGCAACAAATCTCATTTTATCTCATGCTGCAGACAAAGCTTGTCTCTAAAGGTATCAGGTGAGCGCAAATGCAGTCCTTAATTCATCCAACAAATTCACAAACCACATTAGCACAGAAAATGAATAATATGAAAAGGCTATTGAAAAACTAAGTTGAAGATAAAAATTGCAATCTATTTACTCTTGAGCTCTTAAAGGATAGGCATTTTCTTTAATTAGAAGCAAGCATCCACGTAACAAATGCAACCTTGTAACTTTTAATAGCTGGAGCATAATCATAATCAGTTGTGATGGAAATTCCAGATTGCATGCTCTCATCTCTTGACCTTGGAGTCACTATGTTTCTCCCTATCCATAATTAATACCTTTGAATAAGGAGGAAATGACTTTGTTGTGAAAGTCAATAAATACAGGCAGTCTAACGTCCTTCATATTGTCACAAGTGCCACAGGTCAAGTCTGTGTTTGAAGCTGCTGCAGCCCAGCAGCTGCACAGGCAGCACTTGTTATTCTGGACAGAAAGGACAGACCACAGAAGGTCAGGGAGGTGCACACCCCATTTGCAAGCACAGTGAGGAGGGCACTGGAGAGATGACTTGTACACCTTCATGCAGCTCCTGGTCACAGACTCCCTTCTGTTAGCAAAGAAAGGGATGGGATGCTGGTACACAGAGCCTGCTGGAGATCAAGGCTCTAATTCAACTGCCTTTCAGATGTCCTGTACGTAAAACTGGAGCTACCAAGCAGCTGCATAACAAATACTGATCTTCTAGCACCAAGTGGTGGTAGAGCAGAGCAAACTGTATTAACAAGCTAAGAACCAACATGGTCCAGACATTTCTCATTCAAATTGCTCCTTTTGTTCTGCACGTTTCACAAAAAGGAAAAACCAAATATTTACATCTTGTTGGAGAGAGGGAGTTGTGTCCATCTCTGCTCTTTTCCAGGCTAAAACTAACTGATGACTCCTCCAACTCTGGCTAGAGGCCATGGCAACATCAATTATGTGGGACTGCTCAGCTTTATACTTGAAGAAACTCAATTTTACTTAAAAAAAAAAAAGTCCCACAAACCCAAAAAGAGAAAGAAAAAAGTTAGAAACCAAACCCCCACAAACAACAGAGCAACAACTTTATCTTTCATTGGTCTCCCTGCATTAAAAAACAACAACAACAAAAAAGTTTGCGTCCCCTACCCCTGCATTCCTCACAGGTCAGAATTGTTGGCTGCTGAAAAACAAGAAAAAGGCAGGAAGGTGTTTTTCCTCTGAGCTGCAAAAGTAATGCTCTTGCCTTCAGTGGCACTTGGGCAAGAGCTCAAACTCTGTTCTGAAAGACCAGAAGAAAGGGGAGCAGGATGATGCAAGGAGCAAACTCAGAGAAATGCTGATTGTGAGATACTGAAATGTTATTTCCTGGAGTAATTATTTGCCTCAGTGAGTACCCAGAAATCAGCTACACTTAAGGTAGTTGGACACTTCACACAGCTTTGTGTAGCACAGCTCTCTGGAGAGGCTACATACTTAGAGCTTTAAAATGCCTCTCCTCTTTATGGCATCATTTAGAACATTTTATTAGCCATATTTTAAAAATCCCACATGATTTCTCCAAACCTGGTCTTTATTTGCTTTGCAACTTTCTGTCTGTAAAATAGGATACAACTTCCTATCTGTATGATATCTGTAAAAAAACCATTAGGCTGCATAAAAAGGATTCTATAATCTTCTGAGATAAAATACAAGCTCTTTCAAGAACCAGAGGCACTCAAAAAACCCCCCCACCGCTGCCATCACATCTGGGAACACAGTGCTCTGCCTTTCACAGAGAATTTCACTGTTAAAGAGCATGTTTTAATTATTTTCCTGTTTGAAGGAACAGCTACCCACTCATTGACCTCCCTGCCTCATTCCCTCTAACGCGAGATTTTGTACTAATGCAGACAGGTAAAACACAGGTAATTTTACAGCACATCCATTGGGTCAAAGCAAATGAAAAAGTAAACTGTAGCAAACAGGCGCTCTGGGGCCTCCAGCAGGGTGGTGAGAGAAGCAAGAAACACAGCCAGTGTCTCAATCCCTCCGAAAGCAGCAGCCCAAAATGTACAGAGCAAGCACAGCAGACAGAGCTGGAGCATAGCCACACTCCTCCTCGTGCCAGAGCGAGCTTGTTCCTTGTGCCCTTTGATGGTAGAGGTTAGCACTGGCAACAGGCACACAGAGCTTCAAAACCTGCACATGGAGGTGTCATCTGTAACCTGAATAAAGAAACTCAGAAGTGAAAGGTCACGGCCCAGCACAGCTCACAGAAGGAAAGACACGTAGAGACTTCTCGTGAGGCACTGGGACGATTTGCATACGCTGGGTACAAGACAGCAACACATGGCAGAGGAGCTTGTTGACAACTTAATGACTGTATTACTTACTCTGGTGGCTAAACAAAAGAAGATGCAACTCTGTAGTTTTATCATGTACAAGGAAATTCTGTAAGTCAAACTTTGGAAGCTGGTACCTAAAAGTGTACATCTTGTCAGAGGGAAATATGCTGTTGTCACTGAATTCTGGACCTTGAAAATTAAAAGCTCAAGGTCCAAATAACTAGACACTGGTACATCAAACTTGTGCCTTAGAGGGCTTCCTCTACAAATTTGTATGAATACACTGTAAAGGACTGCAGAGAGCTCAGAATATGTCATAAAAGGAAAATGCTACTCAAGCTGTACATGTTTCCATAATGAGAAAAGCACTGTATCGGTGAAGGCTTATACAACAGTGACTTCTGCTGCGAAAACCTTGTCAAACCAGCATATCAGTTATGAGGCTTAAAACTACCTGCTATTGCTCTCTTTACTCAAAATACTGAATATACTTTAAATAGAACTTAACAATATGCTTCTGACAGGGGCATTTGAAATGTGATGGGCTTCAGCTCCTGTTCTTGCTCCTATAGCAGGGAGTAAGGTTTCAGTTTTAAGTGAGACAAGGATGCAGACATAAAAATCCAACCATTCACTAGTCCCAAAACTGAGCCGAAAACCTTTTCATTTTCATGAAATTGTGAACCCTTAATTTTAGTCACAGGTAGAGTCAAAAGAGTTTTCAGGACTTGCATCTGACATCTTGATCAGATGCCATTGCATCTTACCTGAGTTAAAAGCAGAGGCAGTTTTAGTGAGCTTCTGTTGTGCCTGCATCCTAGGAGCACTTACGTATTTTCCTTCCAAGGAAGAGTGCAACAACATGTTTGAAAGCCTATGCCTCTAAGAAAAAAACAGAAAACAATAAACTAACAGGCTTTGGAAGCTTGAAAAAAAATCTCTTGGTTCTTTTATTTTTTAAAAAATTGAGTGGTTTCAACTAAGGGCTTTACTTAAAATAAAAGAGCTCATGAATCCTCACAAATTTTAATACAAGCTTATCTCCCGGAAAAACAATTACTAATGAAGAAAAACCATCTGTTCCCCATAAATTAAAACTGGTTAAATATTGGAAAGTATTTATTTGACTAAACAAAAGAACTCTCTGCACCCCTCTATGTTTAAAGCCAAATATTCTAACTTGTGTATTCACGAATAAGTGGAAAATTACTGTCTGCACAGGCTATACACATTAAGTTAGTCTGCACAAACTGTCACAAAGGCTTTCCATTTTAAGTCATACCTTTTATAAGAAGGACTTGACACTAAGCCAGTGAGCCTGATGCTCTCTCATGCTTTTTACATACTTGAGAGACTAGATTATTATTGTCTGGTCTCAACTAAAGGTCTTTGGCCATACAAGGCTTAGTATGCCCTCATCAATTTAGAGTGATTGTTATAAAATAGCCCATAAGAGGTGTCTGAATTTAACACACTCGAAGTCTTGGATCTACAGATAAGCAATATGCAATACTTTTCAATTCCCTCAGAACACCAATATTTGAAATCCCACTAATTTTGCTTTACAGACTGCCACACATTATTTTAAGATTCAGTTTGTTTTTCATGCCTTGCCTGGCAGCTGCTGATTTAGAGTCATCACTAGGGCTATAAGTTCTCACCATCGATTTTGCTGATACTTTCTATCTTATGGAAGAAATTGCCTTAGAATACATATAATTTGATTTTCATAAACCTAAGCATGTTTGTGTGCTATTTTTTTATTTTGGTTTGAAGGTTTTTTGTTATTGAAGTACTTGATGATTTACAAAAAAAAAAAAAAAAAAAAAATTTACTGCCAGGCTTGTGACCTTGAGGAAGACAGTTGAAAACTCTGCTCTTAATCTTGCAAGAAAAACAATCAGTGCTATATACAGCATGAATTGACTGTAAATGAGATGTTGTAACTCTAAAAATGAATTGAGTTTCAGAGGTGTTTGATGTGTGAGTTTGCATCAAGGGACAGGTTCTCAGATTTTAAAAGGATAATTTGATAAATGAAAGTAATAATCCATGTGTGCTGAAGAAATACTTTTTAGTGCGTTTTTTTGGTGTTGTAGTTTCTGTATTGCTGTATTAGCACACTGTGAAAATGAACATTTATTCTCTCTCACATACCAGAAATAACTATTTTTTCTAATCACTTTACATTCTGTACTACACAGAAAAAATCCACAAGCACAACTTTGAATGATGAGCAATTATGTAGTATAGCTCCTGTTTTCAGTAGCTGGCTTGAGGCATCTTTTAAAGGGCACTTTGTTTTTCAGAAATTACTGATCATTTTTCAGGAAAACAGTAAATACCTAGATGAAATAGAACAGCTTTCCTTTTGAGGAATGTCTCGTTTCAATGCTTATTAAATGAAGTATCCAATTCCAATGCTTTTATTTTCCAAATATGACTTTCAGGCTAATAACACCCTTTTAAGGCAGGTATATTAAAATTAAACACAAGGCTAAATAATTGAAGAGCATCAGGGGTTTGTGGATTTTACATGACTCATCAGTTTCACTCTAAACTATTTTGCCATATTCCCTTTCACAACAACTAACAAACCATATATTGACCAATATATTGGTCAATTACTTATCTGTAGCACCACTGATTTTCAAGACTCATTCTTGGTAAGTGTGGCATCTGCAGAATTAGATTTTTAAAACTTACAAAACAAAAAAAAAAAAAAAAAAAGAAGAGAGAAAAATGCTCCACTCACAAAACTTAGGGACCTATATACATTAAATGGGCAGTCCCACATTGGATAGCCTAACTGGCCTTTTCTCCCCACTGAGAAACAGGACACTTCAGTTTACAGTGACTGTACAACCATGAATTCATACCATCAATCTGGATGATGGGTTATGATGGAAAAAACCCCTTTATTTAAACAAAAAACCACATCCTATAAATAGCAGGGGGTAAAAAAAAGTCACAAATCCAAAACCATTGAAACAGACGAGGCTTACATCTAATAAAACAGGAGCTGAAAGTAGCCTACATAATGAAGTACATACCCTGAGGCAGAGAAGTTAAAATAGTATTTTCACAGGAACAAGTATTAAGGTGCCACAGATGCTTTTGGTTTGGACATCAGATTTTTAAAAATAAGGGAGCCAGATATTGAAATTCTCATTATCAGAGCACTGAGAACAAGAAAGAAAATAACTTTCAAAACTCTGTCTTAATTGTTTCAAGAAAGGATTTATCTTTCTGAGTGGCTCCTTCTACAACTAAGAACTAAAAAAGGATTTTAAAGGTCCATGACTTGCAACATTAAACAGTGGTTTGTTGCAGCTCTTGTTCTTTCCACCAAATTGTGTATTATGGACTACCTGCATCTTGAAATGTCTGACATTACAGAGGGTGTAAAGTAAAAATTGGGCTTTAGAGCAATAGTAGGGTGGAAAAGAAACAAGATAAAAATGGCTACTTCAGGCAAATTTCAGTATTTCAGAACTCTTTATAAACTGTCCTCTTGTAACTCCAGTAATAGTCAATGGGATAGCAAACCAAGTTAAAATTAGACTAATATTAGTTCATTTCTAGTGAAGGTCAGGCACCATTTGTGCATCTCAGTAATTTGCAGCAAACCAATTCATCTACACCTCTGCATACCCTACCAGTCAGTGCTGGTTTATCACAGAATCTGAATAGTGCAGAGGGAAATCCAAATCAATCCAAAGACTGAAGCCTCTGTAAGCCAGCATAGGTCACAAAATCTTAAGGCAGGGTTGTGGACTATCTCAAGTTGTCTTGGGTTGCTTACCAAGTATGTCCTGCTACAAATGTACTGCTGACACTGCTGGAAACATATGAAGGCATCACTTCCAGAAACTGCAGACACGCAGACCTTGCTAAAACATTACCTGAAACTGCTGGCTGCTGAATGCTGGAGTGGATCAGCCACTACTGCTCACGAGATCATCAACAGTGAGGACACAAAGTGTTTAAAATCAAACCAGTGATTAATACACAACCACATAGTATGCTTTGTGAAACAAACAGACTTTACATAAGGACCCAAAATACTTCAGCATTAGATAACAGGGCGAGGAAGGGAGGGACTAGGTTGCATCAGCAATGGAAAAAATATCTTTGAGAGTTTAGATGTGTAAGCAAAGCATAAAGCAAGGAATGGGGAAAAGAGGAAAGGCTGTACTGGATAAGGGACACACCTAGAAAGAAGATCTATCTACTAGTGATAGCAAGACTATAAAGCAAAGGGAAACTAAAGCCACAGTAACAGTAAAAGAAGGGGAAATCTTGTGATGTATCCATAATACAGCTCTCACAAACTACAACCTCACTCCTAATCTGAGAACAATTTCACAGAGCACTTGACAAAACTCTATGTCTGTGTATGGTTACATAGCAGAAAAGGGACTACTGAAAGGAAAAAGCAGCAATTGCCCATCAGAAATCCCATTTTGGCTCTGGAAGGCACAGAACTGCCCTATGGAGCCAGAACTGGAAGCATTTTGCTAGATTTACCTCAGGCAAAGACTCAATGCTTCCTCACCCCTCACTGTCAGGGAATAGCTCTGACCACTGTGCAGGACAGTGGAGGAATGTCAACTTCAGACAGGAATTCAAGTGAACTCATGGCAGTTCAAGTCTTGCAGCTCCGAGGGAAATTGCCATGTAAAGACCAGGAGGAGGGGAGGATGTCCAATTGATTTTTACAACTTCACTTGAATTATTTTGCAGCTGTAAAACAGTCACTCTGGCACAAAATATGTAGTACCACCCTGACAAATGAGTTCTAAATAATTGAACTGAAAATCAGTCAGAGCAGGTTCCAACAGATCACATTATAATTGCAGCTATTAACAACACATTTTTTAACACAGCACAAGTCAGAGTATAAAAGTATGAGAATTCATCTGAATGCTAGAAGTATATTTTCAGCCAGAAGCTCTTCAAGGCCATACGGTTCAGCCAACCCCCACAAAAGCGATACACATTTGCCACCACGGGACCAACCTTGGCAGTTGCTGAGGACATGCAGTTTTCATCACCTTTCTAGAATTCAGCTCCATGTGTTTGGTTTCTTCAGCAATTGCACTTACTCATCTCTGCATCACAAACCTACTTGTTACTATAATGATACAAGCAATTGCTGGCACTCTTAAATCCTATTTTCACAGCAGAGGACAATTTTCTCTCTCACACCTTAGGTTCTTTTGGCTGACTTTGCTGGAATTATCCTCTAAAAGCGTTGTAACTAACAGTTAGTTTCATCACAAAACTATAAAACTTACAATCATGTTTAAACTCCTTGCACGTGTTTAGATTAAAAAAAAAAAAAACAAAAAACAAAAAACAAAGCAGCATTTTCAGCCCTTTATTTCTTACACCAGCCAAAAAGACAAGCTTGAAACCTAATACCTAAAGTTTATCACAGTGGGCTACAAATGTCAACTCAACCTGGTTAAAAAAATCTGATGATTGAGCTAACTGCTGAACTCAAATGGCAAGCATTTGCGGACCAAACAGATTTGTCAAATGAAGGAATAAACAAAATTTTAATTGATCACTGTTACTGCTAACAAGATAAGATTAATCTGCAGCAAAATGAGGTGCAAAAGTTGCAAAAAAAAGGGTCACTTACTCTGAAGATCAAAGTCATCATCTTCAGAAAGCTGATCATTCCCTGCCTTCAGAGGAAGGGCATAGGGAATATTACATAAGGAATGTCATTAACATTTGCACTGAAAAAAAATTTAAAATAAAAAAAAAGCTATTGCAAATATAAGTATGATTTTATCAAGAAACAGATTTTTTTTCAAGCTGTTGAAAAAATTTAAGATTTTGACAGACTTGTTTCTAATTCTGGAGAACTATGAAGCATGTTTGTGAATTAAGAGAAAACTGCTGTCTTTCTTTTTATATTAAGTTTTCATGTATCTTCAGGAATTCAGGAAGGACGTGAAGTCATAAAGCCAGATTGGACACTTTGGAAGTGGGGTTTGATGGGAAAGGAGTTGTTTTGTTTTGTGCATTGGGTTTGGCAGGGCTGGGGGGATGTTGTTGTTTCAGGCTCGGGTGATTTGTTTTTCTTAACTAGCAGCAGCAGCAGCGCTGTTGAACACTTTATAGTGTGAGCCAGTGAAGGAAAAGGGTCATAAATGAAGATATTCTATCTTTGAAAGCTTCCTCAGCCCTTGGTGCTATTTTCTTCAATATGGTAGACACAGAAAATATCTTGGTGAACACACACATTCAGCCTATAATGTACTGTTAATAAAACATATCAATGACAGATAATTTACCATAATATGAAGTGACTAGGCTATATAATACTGAGATTTTATGATTTGATTCTTCAAACAGTTATTATATCTCTTCCGTTTTCCCTCCTACATTTTTACAGCAAAGACTCATATTTTAAAAACCTGTGTGGTGTGTACATCTGTGTTAAAAAAATCACCTAGAAATTCACACTTCACGCAAGAGGATAAAACCTCTTCATCTTTAACAGGTGCATTTTGTAGAGGAAAAGTAATTAAAATTGCTTAATTGAATGAGATCTAAGGAAATCTGAAAAAACTTTAATATACCTCTTTGCACTGTTTTTCAAGTGAGTTAAGTAGTAAGATTAAATAAATATTTTTTTAAAAATTAAATAATCCAAACCAAATTCCACACTGGAAGTCTACAAGATAACTGTGGAACTGAAAATGTTTTCAATTTCTTTAGTCACAGTCTCCTTCCAGTTAACCACAGTTTATCCACAGTTTGCCTCAAGAAAAGGATCCATGTAGACAGACAACTGATGAAGTTGTCTAAATATAAAGTTCCAGTCCTCATCTAAAATTATAGATACTGTAAAAGACAACTACTCCTACAAAAACTTGTAAGGAATTGTTTGTTAAAACAGAGCTGAAAAATCCCAGATTAAGTTGGTACTTTCATACTTAAGTAACAGGATCCCCTGTTCACCTGGTTTATGGATTCATGCTCACATCATTTGTGTTGTGTTAGCAAAAGCATCTCTTTGTATTCAAAGAGAAATGACAAATTGAATAGCTAAAGTTTACTGCCAGATGTTATCAAAAACGCACTTTTTCAGCCATTTTCTAAGCAAAATGACACATGAGTTTACATTGGAAAAAAACCCAATCAAATGATTAAGAAACTCTCACACTCATGGGCACAGCAGCCTAAGAAAATTTACAAGAGACCAAGCAGCTTTTTTTCTGCTGTTCAGCTTCTGCTGCAGCTCTGGAGCCTTCACTAGTTGTTGCACAAGACCAAAACCTACTGGGTATCTGTATTCTTCATAGTATTCTCTTTAGTTTCCAAGCCAGTGCATATTTCTCCAGTATCAGTCTATTTGAACAGAAGCTGTCCAGGAGAAGTGTAGGCACAGAATTGTAGAAATTACATGGAGCCTTAAACATAAGTCTAGAAAAGATCACAAGAGTGTATTTTAACCACGAATACATCCATCAGAGACAGACCTAGGAGAGCTGCTCAAGACTGCTCAAGGCAATGTTTGCACTCACAACAAAGCATCAGGATACGGCCTCCATCTTCTTCAGGCACTGAAAAGGAAGCCTTGTCCGAGGCAGAGAGGTTGGCAGCTGTCACAGGGTAATTTTGGATCAGGCAAACACTTACCCTGCAATTCAGGTCAATGTGAACACAATGTAAAGGTTTGAAAGCAAGTAGATGTTTGTCAACAACAAATCATATATACAGGCTGCAGTATCTTCAGCCATTTTACGTCAGTTTAGCTGGGGAAAAATAAAGTTCAAAGACTTTTATTTCTAGTTAACTCCACCTGCAGCCACACAGGCTCAACGGTGGCTTGCAAGCATAAGGGTGAAATTTTCAGACTTTTTGTTACTAACCCTACTATTGTGAAATTCTTTTTAAAATATCCACATAACTACATTCTTTATTTAAACACCTGGGCAGAATTACTCATTCCAGAACAAGGGCTAAATCTATGTCTGGCATGTAATGTTATAAAAGAAAATGGTATATCAGGAAACTCCTGATCTGAGCTAAAGGCATCTCCTCCTAGTGTTCACTCATGATTTCAGTTCTACTTGGTTGTGATCAGAAGATATGCAATGTATGACTGTCACCTACCTGCCAGAACCTGTCTATTCTCATTTTCTTCATCCCCTATTAGATGCTGTTACCATGGTGTGGCTTTTTCAAGAGCAGGTAAGGTGCAAGTCCTTATGACTAAAGGCTATTACTAGTTATGCAGATCACGAGACTTGTCCATCCACAAACTGGGTTCATGCTGAAGCTGACTATCTGGCATCTGAGAACAAAGAAACTGATAAAGCAGATAAGTTAGTACATAATTATCTTCCCTAGGCTTTTGGATAACTTAGTGAACAAAAGAGACTGGACTCTCAGAAGTGTAAAAACTGAGAGCATTCTGCAATGTGCCTTTGAGCTAATATTCTCACTTCTCCCCAATGACAATCTCTTGAAAATATCAGTGATAGACTCATTCTTCAGTTAAAGCCTCCATCCAGTCAACAGCATTGCCATTTGAAATCCTTAACACCAATGGGCCAGAACATTAAAAATGTTAACACAAACCAACATCTAACTTCATGTGTCCTACAGTTTGTGACCATCTCTGGTATTTATGCATCCAAGGATAGGCAAGAGCACAAAACAAACTTGTTCTTCTCAAGGTGGGCATTTGAAACTATCAGGTGGATATGCCAATTTTAGTCAGAAATTCAAACCTTATATGAGGACTCAACAAAGTTAAGAAGAGCATGAGCTCTATGCACCCGTTACACACAAGTGAAGTTACAGAAATTGACCTTTATTTAGTAATCAGTTTCTTTAACTTTTTTTTTGATACAAAGTGACATTTTCATTTAGTACAGAAAAATCCATGTCAGAACAGTACCTGTCTGTTTCAGTTGTACCACTGGAGTCTACTCTGATCTCAAACTTTAAAAAATAAACAAAACAAACAAAAAATTGAGATAAACAAAAAACAACTTCTGTCCCTCACCATGAGAAGTACTTCAACTACTAATTCATCCATTCAATTTCATATTTATTAATTTATATATACAGTATTATAATAGTATGGTATAATACTATATAAAATACTATATATATTTTAGATGTTTTTATAGTTCAGAATACTGTATATAGTGTATAACTATATAAATACTATAAAAGTATTTTGAACTATAAAATAGCAACTGTAAAACAAAATTTAAATTTAGGACCAGATCTTTCTTGAAGAACTGTGCAAGAAGAATCCCTTTTTTTTTTAATTATAAAAGCTGCAAACAGAAGCAAAATTACAGCTTGTAGTGTAAAATTAGAAACCCTACATAATGAAATGTTAGAAACAGTGGCTGAGAAGCAGGTCTACTCAAATAATATTTTAAAAACAATTAAAATACAGTACCCAGGAAACATGGCACAAGAGACAGAAGAAACAGGTACAAAATCTGTGTTAGGAACACAGAGTCAGAAGTGCAAAAAACCAAAAAGGGAACCGATATAATAGAGTTTGGTACAACAGGTAAATAAGTATTGCAACCAAAACTAAACGATCACTTATTTCTGGACAGTGAAAACACTAACAATTTAGTACCTTTCTAAAGGCTTTTAATCAAAGCCCTAAAACTGTGTCTGCTCTTAAATAAAAACAGTCTATGTGAATGCTACACACTGAAATACAAAGCTTAAGAATTACCCTGCAAAATTGCACCAACATAAGCTTTCCATATTTACAGTATCTAAAAGTGACAGAACACAGCATGCTAGGCCTAGTTTATAACTCTACTCCACCTGTACTTAATCCAGGCCCAACAACGGAAAATTATTCTTCGTCAACACATGTTAAACTTGGATTGCTTAGATACATTATGATGCTTAAATATTAGCTTCATGCATAAAACAAGAAACAGTATCTTTGACAGACAAGCTTTGACAGGATCCAAACAGTGGTCTGCCCTGTGTAGGAGTGTACTTCCTTTTGAGCTTACTCCCAAGACGTACCGATTCAATCCCACGTTATTACCTGGTTGTCAAGCCAACAATGTGCTTAGAAATGGTCAAAATTGTAACTAAGAGTCACATTGCGCATAAATTGTCCACTCATTCTCAGAAATTTCACTCCATTTTGGAGGGTTACCTCATTAACTGAAAGGACACAGAGTTAAAAAAAGAACAAACCAAACAAAAAGACATTCAAGTAAACAGCAAGAACCAAATACTTTGAAAAGGTTTTTGTAAACGTGTCATTCTACAGGGTTTTGCAGCATTGTTAAATTCATTACTCATGGACAAGTACACACAGGTCACCACCCTTGCGGCAACCTGTCATGCGTACACGTACGATGTGAGAGACAAGCTCGGTGAAGTGATGATCTACCCCTTCCCACATGCCTCGTCAGGTCCTCGTGTGGTCAGTGTTATCATTCCCCTTCACAAAACAGAAATCACTTATGGATATCTTTATAAAGACAGAAATGAACTGAGTCCGTTGGGTAGAAAGTTAGTTGGTTATTTACATCTGGAAAGTAGTTTCACAGCAAAATAAATCTACAGTGGGCCAGCTGGGATCCACAGGACCTTGTTTTGTTCTTGGTCGACAGTTGTCATAATCTGAGTGCAAATGCTTGAAAGGGCTCCTCCCTGGACAATGCCTGGAGAAAAAGAAACCCCACATACAAATGAGATGGGAGCAAACAGTTATGAGTAATTACCAAGAACAGTCTTCTGCATCTATCTGACAAGTGTTTATCAACAGATCAGAGTTAAGCAAGTCAATTCAGTCTCTGACAGATGCATGTCTCTATTTTAAAAAAAGTAAAAACAGAGTGAAGAGGTCAAGCATTCAATACACAGTTTCTTCTGCTAGCTCCTAAACAATCCAGGGAAGTCAAGGAACTGATGGCTATAATCAGTTAAGACAACTGTTTTGTAAGTTGTACTTCATGTACTATTTTCAGAGGCATCAGGTGGCAAAGTTTAAGTCTAAAGTTGGTCAGAACCTGCTATAATAAACCTTCTCTGTCCAACACGTGGTGTTAAGAGTTTTATATTTACGGGGTAATATACACAGAGACTATAGCTGTAGCAACAAGACACTATTTACAAATATTAGAAGTAAATTCTGAGCAGCTCACAGATCACTGAGCTAAATAAAACAGCAGTGGTTGCTACTCCAATTCTTATCATCAACCAGATTCAAGGAACAAAACGCCAACAGCAAGCAACTCCCTGAAAATCAATTCACAAGATAAATGAACACCTTTTATTCTACCCTTGCTAAACATAAAAAGTAAAATGCCACCACTGACACATGAGAGGAGAACATACTGTCTTCAATACTTAAAAATGGAGGAACTTCATGACTTGAGAAATATGTCAGCGAGCAAAGCCTCTGGCTACAGCTATCACTAATGCTGAAAAAGTATGGAAAGTCTTACACAGCTTAAGGCATAATTTTTCTTTTTGAGAAGAGAAAATACGATGTCACATAAATATATAATATTTGGCTCTGCAATATATACCACAGTTAATGATGTCAGGTGGCTTTGGATACAGAACACAGTAACTGAAAAGGTCTGTGAAAAGTGACAAATGGCAGGCAAGGAGTGATTCAGATTACACACTGTGTTCACAATTTGGTAGAGGAAACAAAGCCAACTTGAAAGTCATTAGTCAAAAATTGAACTCCATGAAGTAGTTAAAGAGCTCTTAGTAGTAGCTCTTAGTTAAACAGTTACAATCTATAGCTCCAGACTAATCTAACAGATTCAACGTGCTTATATCTATCTACATGCTATCTACAGGCTTATTTCATGTACAGTATTACAACTTTAACAAGCTTCAATGTCAGTGCAATTTGAACACCAACCCTCTCTGACTACCAGCATCTGGAAGTGCTGATGACAGCTGGAGCCCACTGCACAGTGGCACCAACAGAAGGAGGCCCTTCCCACAGGGCATGTGAGAAGACACACATAAGACTCTCTCAGACTGAGTGCCCCTTCCACTGTCAGGCTCAAACTAAAATGCCACAAATGCCTAAACAAGAAGCAGAAGATAACATGCAGTGATGCAATTTGGCCATGTGCATGTCAAGTTCTCTGTAGGTTTAGTATGCACCATGTAAAAAACATTTGTATGGCTATTATATAACATTTTGTTGAGAACACATGGCTTCTCTCAGGATGCACTGAGAGAGCTCTAAACTAAACACATCCTTTTGTCTCTCTGCACTCGGCAGTTATGCCTCAAAATATTTCTGTAAGAATCCCACTGTTCAGGGGAAGAAAAGTTAGGTTTTGGCTTGTTAGGGTGTTTGTTCATTTCAGAGTATATTTCCATGTGGTTCCACATACCTAGAATTTTATCCCCACTCTTTTGAATGTATCGTGATGTCCTGGCAATAAAATTTAAATAGAAGAACAATCTCCAAACACTGTTTGGTTTTTTTCCTCTAGTAAAAATACTACAATCCAAGACTGATTTCATAATTTTATGAAGTTAAAAAGGCTTCTAAAGTTGAATTTAATTATTCCAAATTACAATGCATGCTCAACAAACCTTGGATAATTTTTTTTCCTGGTGTTGAAATATTTAAAGTATATCTCACAAATCAAAATCACACAATTACAGAAGTGTTGAGGTTGGAACAGACCTTTGACAATCATGATTTGTTAGTTTAAACTAAAAGGGGTTTCTGTTGTTTTGTTTGATTTTTACAATTTGGAAAACCTTTCTACTCCTTACATGGTATAACACTAACAACACTATGTGAAATCATCATATCTTTACCATACTTTCTATACTACTGGCTAGTAATAAACCTTTTCAGAAGCTCTTTAGATTGTAAGATTATAACATTCAGAACAAAGGAGATTTCTATCTTGACATTTCCTCCTCTGGTAAAATAAAATAAGAACATGAGTTGCTCAAAATGGAAGGCAGAATTAAAAAAACCAAGGTGCTCATTGAAGGGACATTGCATTTTAGTTCAAAAGATCAAATGGATTAAATTACCACCATGTTCCTACTTAAAGTTTGATTAAATACTAACCTGTAAAGTACTTGCTATACTCCTGTTCTATTTTTTGAGCTGTCTCAAATTGTTCTTTGGAATGTTTTTGTGTAACTTTGTCCCTCAGGAAGATCGGGTCTTTTTGCTCTCTGAAAAAAAAAAAAAAAAAACAAACAAAAGAGAAGGAAAAAAAAAAAAGAAACACCTTGTATAAGAGTAGTTTTTTTAATGGACTTGAAAAGAGTGCCTCTAGTTGGGCGAATACAAAAGGCTAATTCACATGCAAGCAGACTCCTAGGCCCAGAGTGCCATCTACTGTGTTTCAGCAGCATCAACAGTGATCAGGATCATTTCAGAGCTAACAAATTTATTTGCTCTCAGACCAAGATGGTATTTCTTTAAAGTTTCAGAGACTGGCAGGCAGTGGATGAAGAAAGAATGTAAGTTTTTCTAGTTCATATGAATTGCATCATCATCTCATATACTCCTCAGACAAAGCTGGGCACAAGTATCACTCTTTTAAGGGCTTGGGAAGTATTGAGCACCAAGTAAACAGTATTTCCATGTTATCATATCTATGACATTTTTGAGATGCCCCTGTTTCTATTACACAAGCTCTTGAAAATAAAATATGAAAAAAACAAAACAGAGAAATACAAATGCCAAAATAATTATTTAAAAAACATAATTACTAAACTAACCTATCATTGCTGTGGTGCATTTCAGAGAATGCCAATAGAGCTTGTGCTATATCAAAAAGGGTGTTTGGACAAACTTTTGGTGCACACAACAGGCAGACAAAATGTGCCACTGCAACTTATACTGATGACTGCCAGAAATCCTGGCTTGACTAGTTTGACCACTGTCCCTTTCCAAAAAAAGGAAACAGCTGTAATGGTCACAATTTCACTTCCAAAGGGGGTCAAGACATGACAGTTCGATTTATCATTTAAGCACGCAATCCTATAGTGGTAATGAAATACACCTCATGGCTCTATGTCCTGTTTCTACTTTAAAGCAGTGATACTCATCTTCTTTATGAAATAGATAGTAGTCAAATTTACCTACAGATTAAGAATGTAAGAAGTCTTCATCTTTAGATACAAAGACAGCACAAGTATACGATCTCTTAGCAAAGTGTTTCTCAATATTCATGGTGGGAGACTATTCCCCTTCTTGCCAAATCAATCTATCAAAATGTGTGAAGGCTTTTTCAAATATCACGGGAGGGATTGGCATTTGCACGTCCTGTGCTCTGTTCCTGGCTATATTCAAACAGGAATTTCACAATTACTGAAGAACACAGCTTGAAAAGACCACAGTATATGCACTATGTGGCAAAAGGGGACTTCCGTTGCTTCCTTTACTGGAGAATGAAGGTGGGAAAGCTGAGGCTATGGATCAATTGGCACTGCATCCATATTCTTGGCCCTTCTAAGAAGATGAAGAACAGCTCTTTGTCATGGTCAACATGTCAGTGGATCTCACCCATATGAGTCCTACAATGTACCACAAAGGTTAGCAGGAAAGATCCTCCTAGAGGACATTCGGTTTGGTCTCCATAGATTTCTTTGATAGATTCATTTAATTGTCATGCAACCCAAACGAATTTAAGACCGTATTCCTCACAGTGGGTTTTATAAGGACTATTTTCCCCATTTTACAGAATCACAGAATGTTCTGAGTTGGGAGAGACTCAGAAGGATCACTGAGTCCAGCTCTTCAGTGAGTGGCCCATACAGGGATAGAAGCCACATCCTTGGTGTTATTAGCACCAGGCTCTGACCAACTGAGCCAAGCTCAGTGGCTGTCCTAAGAGATTTAAGATGACTAGCATGAAATAAACAATAAGGTAAACTTAGACTTATTTTAAGGTAGAATGAACATTCCTGAACTACACCCCTCACAGACTTACTTGATTTGTTTAGCATTTTTGTAGCGAATAAAAATTACAATAGGGTAGATATGAACACTGTGGAGCCGTTCGATGGCATGAGGAGCGATGTCAAGCAGACAATGACAATCCTAAGATCAAATGTAAATGCAAAACACTCATTCAGTTAAAGAGCACAAGCACGCATGCAAATCCCCCATCTCTTCCCCTACTTAAATCATAGCAACCCAACAGAGTTTTGCCATACATACAGCATTTTGGGACTACTGAGCAATTTGTACCCAAAGGATTTATAACAAAAGATAAAAGATGAAAAATTGCAAGAAATTGCATTCATACTACCAAAAGCATGCATTGATAGAAAAAAATATACTTGAAGAACTTATGAAATGAAAACTTAGATTTAAATATATGCATTACACTTTTTCAAAGTTTAAATATTCCTATTAATTTTCTCTTTCAGAAATCATGAGCAAACACAAGCATTTCCATGTTTGATTGAAAACTAAGCAGTGAACAGACTTCAGGTAACATCTGTCTCCAGGATTATGATGATGTTTATATTCTATAAGACTGCATTAAATGGAATAGTTTAAAAAATTAAATCCTTTTCTGGAAGTGATAAGAGGATGGAATTTAGGAACATTATTTCTAATTTTATTTAGTAATACAGTAAAAGAATAAGAACATTTCTAGTTTTTATAAAGGTGAGCTCATTTTAAATAGTCACATGCAAAAGTAAGGTAAGTTTTATTTTATTTAGCAGCCTGGGGAACAGTTCTCTGAATATCTTAAAGGATGACACTGTTAACATAATTTCCACCCCCCAACATAAGTATGTAAACTGTACAAAGAACTACAGCATTAAAATTGACTCACCTTTTCTGTTATTTCTTTTATTGAAGCTACAGTTGTCACATCAAAATGTCCACTCCTCCGTTTGTAATCAATGAACAGACAATCCTTCACACCTCGCTCAATGGCTTGCTGGGAAGCTTTCATAACCTCTGTTGCATAGAAGAGATCTCCTTTCATTACTGTTCCTTAGGCACAGAACAAGGCTAAGAAATGCCTGCAAATTCAGATTCTTGGGGTGTTACCCATCTTCGTGTTGTCATTTTGTTGATTTATACAGATGTTACTACCATGTATTCTAAGCATGAGTAAATTAGCTGTATTTGCATACTTACCAAGGGGACATCTGCAAAATTTTCCAGGGGATTCTTTGACCAGCATGTCTTTCACAGCATCAAGTAAAGGTCCTAGAATAAGGACAGGCCTAGGGGAGGTACAGTCCACTTTCTGGACACGCTGATAAGCCAAACTTGCAGAATCTACACACACAGAAGATATTTGTAAAAGCATACATTTCCAGGCATTCCTCAAACAAGCAGAAGCATCCTTATAGGAATTATGAGAAGACCTCCTCTGCAAGGGATGGCAAAGGGCCCTTGACAAATACAAAATATGGTCAGTCATTATTGAAATTTTTCCACTTGACAGCTGAAACTAGACATTTTTCTAATTGAACCTGTTGTTCAATTTAAAAAAATGAACTCCTCACCTTCCCCAGTCATCCCTAAAAGTGTAAACAAAACACAATATTTGATATATCTGGCTTGATTTGTAGAGCTCTTACAAGGTAGTAAGCATTGTAACCAACATGATTTTTCTAAAGCAGTGAAGAAATAAAAGTGAAGATTTTGAGTGGTGCACAGGATTTCTGTCTAGACTAAGCAACCTGGACCAAAATTAAATAGTTGAAAGAAACATCAAAACCATGCATCAAAAAGAATCTCCCTCTCCAAATGAAATAGTAATGCTCATAGGTCCAGGAAGAAATTATGAAAATATTTTAAAACACACTGGCTTGTAATTTAATACAAAAAAAAATTCTTATTAGAGATAACGATCACCATTTGTATTCAGAGCAATTAGAAAGTAACACTATTTGTTGTGCTGTGCTACACCTGATTAAAAATGAAAGAGAAGTAAAGGCAAAGCCCTCCCAAGTATAACAAAGGTACTTGCCATCCAAGAAAGGAATTGAGTCCGTACTGATTGTATCTAGAGCCAATAAATCTTTTCCATCTTTGGAACCACTTCGCTTATGTTTATGCTTTCTTCTGAAGAATGATCTCCTTGCTGCTGCTGACAATGTCTTAGATGAACTGTTTTCATCTTTAGCCTCGGACATGCTGTGTCTCCTGTAGAATTCCTGATCCATCCTAAAATAAAACAGACAAAATGGCTGGTATTTAAAATTATATTTTTAATACTTTTGACAGTATCACAGCTGGTGATGCTGTGCCTGATGCGCCCCAGGATATTGTCATTTCTAGTTTACTATTTAGCAGCATTAAAACCAACTTGCTACAGCAATATATTTAATTCAATGTATATTAAAGTATGTCATCCTTAAAATGACATATCTAAGAATTACAATCTTCCAGAAAGAACAGAAGCAAGCAAGTCTTTTATACCACATTTCACTAGTCAGACTTGTAAAGACAAATACTGTAACTGAGGTCACTTACATATATTTACTGGGAATCTGTCCTCTTTCCAGCTTCTGAGCATTCTCATCTAGCTGCCAAGCCATCCAACAACCAAAATTTCCCTGCGGTAGAGTGTCATCCACATACAAAATGTCATCTTTCTTAAAGCTTAAATCCTGCTCCATCTCTGCCACACGGTCATAAAGTGCTCTGCAAAGGAAGACAAACAGGCTCTGCAACTGGTCTCCATCAGCTCAAGGGAAAAACACACCTTTTCTGAAAAAAGTTAACAGATTAGTGCCATTCTCTACATCTAAGGAACACATGAGTGAAAAGTGAAGACTTGCTATACTAGAGTGTGTACTTGAGGGAATAGCTGGATAAATCAGTAAATTTCAAATTTAAAAAACATGGCAAAATTTATGTTCCCCCTCTCTCTCATATGATGGTCAGCATGTTATCCTAACAGCCTTATGCTGTCATTACCAGTCACGCTCAAATACCTGATGTAGAATCCATCTCCAGGAAGCTCTTTTATCTTATTAAACTCTTCTATCCTGTATTGAGTCTTTATTTTGATGTTTTCTCCAGGCTTCAACATTTCCAGATAAGCTTCCTCAGCTGTTTTATTTCGCATGTCAATGGACCCATACTGCAAAACACAAAAGTAAACCTTTAGATGTGAAATTGTATTTTAACAAGACATAGAAGTAGGTGAGCTTGTAAAACATGCAAAAATAGTTTGTTTTTCTCACTTGCAGTTTCTATATATGTCTTGTCACTTGCAACTCAAGTACAGTTTGCACCTTAAGACATCTAGCAAGAGACTGAGACATTACAGTGGAAAACAAAAAACTCAAGTACAAATGGCAGACAGGTACTGTGAGAGAGCACTTGAAAAGTTTTGCAAGTGTAAGCTGAGAATAATAAAATTCACACTGAAAAACAATAGTATTTTCAGGGATAGCAAGTGGTCTGAAGGAAGTCAAACGATTACAAAGCAAAATCTGGATACTAGAAGTTTAAAGGGAGAGTCTCAGTACTCGCTTGCATTTGAAAAGCTCATAAAGATGTGTGTCTATCACCCTATCAGTCTTGACAAGCAGATAAAAATTCTCATTTCAGATACTGAAAGCAGAGTCAAAGACACCATACCTGGTTTTCCCTAAACTCTCTTTAGAATTTCATAGTGGTAAAATCAATATTGATCTCTGCTTCATAGTACCTTTCACATCCTTGCCTTTCTCCTACATACAGCAATTGGATTCAAAGCTTCCCATTGAGATAAAGGGAGCAGATAGGTGTTAGTAATTACAGGTAGACATATGTGAGTCCTTCCAACTTCAGAGCATCCTGTGCTATCAACAGTGACAGTACTCCAGGTTCACATCATCCAGCTCCTCATGTGCTGCAGCCAAAATTCAAGTTTGCTTTCTGACCATTCTTACCTGGGTTTTGTGGCAGGAATTCCACACTCACAGAACATTCCACACTGTGGGACAGGACAGCACTTGGCATCTCCCTCTTTATGCCATCCCAGACAGTAGTCAGTGCACTGCAGACATTTTTGAAGTGCTTACCTCAAGTATCATGTCACCCAAGACTAGTCCATCAGGTCCTTTTGCTGGGCTGTCATCATCTACATCTGAGACAAATATTCCATACAGGTTTCCACCACATATCTGGATACCAAGATCAACTTGGGATTTTTTAACAACAACAATTCTAGGTTCAGGGGTCCTTTTGTTTGTGTCCACAGGGCCCCTTTTGACAGAAAGAAATAACACACATACTAGAATTGAAAAACTTGCCATGCATAAAATCAACTTTCCATTGAAGAATATATTTTTATATAAATATTACTCAGAATAGGTCACCTAGAGAGTCTTAAACAACAAACATCACCTTTCCAGCTAAACCAATCTTGCAGAAAGCTTTCTTCACTCCTTGCAGACCTCATGTTTCAGAAACAGTCTGAAAACATGCACATTTCTATCCTGAGGTCCACTTAACTTGTCTGCTGACTTATTTCAACCAGACACAGCATCCACAGAAGTACACTTCCTTATTCAACACCCTTCATACCCACCCTGACCAGTTCTTTTCCTTTAAGACAGAAGTTTCACTCTCTACCTTAAGGAATTCCGGGGACTTGTAGTTGGAGTGGTTTGTTTGGATGGGGGCGTCATTGTCCCTTCGTCCTGCTCACTCACAGTGTCGATTACGGAATGATTGTCAGGCGTTGCAGCTCCGCTGCCTTGGGGGGTGGAATGGTTACTCACAGGTTCTAAGCGAGAACTAAGACAGGGAAAAAAACAGAAGAAAAGACTGGTGGGTTAATGCCAAATATTTTCCACTCAAAATTTTTAATTTGGCTGTAAGTCAATTTTAGAGTAACAAAGATAAAACCCAAACACTGTAACTCAAATGGGCATGCCAAAAAACATATGTTCGCCATAAGTCTATGAGAAAGACAAAGCTCTGTTTTGAAGTGTGATAATTCATCAAAATAGGATGAGGAATTTCACCAGGTCATTTGCCTTCTCTAATTAATATTGGAAATTCCAATTTTGAAAAAAAAAAAAGGCAAAAAATACTTTAAGTATTAAAGTTTCATAATCCTAGGAAGAAGTCATCACTAGATTTTACGCTAGTATATTTAGAGATTATGCCCAAATAGAAGAGAAAATATATTTAGATGCATCAAGCATGCTTCTTTTGACAAACATGCAGTCACACATGATTTTTCAAAGCAATCAGACTTACCAGCACGCGTGTGCTCACGTTTGCAAACATATTAAATGTACAGAAGTTAGCCGCCAGCTAAATAATTGTGTGGACAGGAGAGCTGTCGTTTTCCAGGTCTAGCCAGCCTTACCTGGACCGTGAGTGATTGCCCAGCTGATACATGTGTGGGTTATACTGAGCCAGAATAGTGATGGTGTCGCACTGCTGCCCAATGATTAGTCGAGCCTGCTGCTCTGTAGCATTTCTCAAATTTATTCCATTAAACTATGGGAAAATTGCACAAACCAGAATGTCAGGTTTTCAAATGGAAACCAGGAAGCTCATTCTTTCATCCTAATTAGTGTAATGTCTAAATGCTCACTTATTCCCACTGGAGAAAACAGAAGAATGAAAATGTTGCTAAACAGTGATTTCTAGGGTTTACTCCTTGGAAGGAATCATCATAATTTTCAAGTATTTTGTAACCTGACAAGGAGTTTAACAATACTTTCACTGTTAAAAGACACGTATTTTCTGAGCTGTGCTATGATTTGATACAAGCTGGTTCAGATCAACAATATGAGTAAATTCAGAACCTAAAGATAAATTCAGATCTATTCAGGTCTATTTCAGTATCAGAAACACACTGTGCAACAGAAGGTGCTTTAACATGATGTTACACTTACAAAGCAGTTCTGTACTTTACAAAATGCTACTCCATGTGTTTATCTAACGCAGTAGGCAGAAACATCATTGAGCCTACATAAATAATTTTTTAACCAGGTATCTTAGCTATGAATATGGTACACCAAGAACAGCATGAAACTT
This sequence comes from Haemorhous mexicanus, assembly GCF_027477595.1. NCBI lineage: Eukaryota > Metazoa > Chordata > Aves > Passeriformes > Fringillidae > Haemorhous > Haemorhous mexicanus. The sequence continues at coordinate 19,706,507 of NC_082347.1, read as the reverse complement.
GGTAAAAGCCAGCTGCTTGAAAATATACTCCCCTTACCAGGCAGAGTATGGGATTGGGACTATTTTGTTTTAAGTACGGAAATTAACTAACTTAAACTTTAATTACATCTACATAAGACAAGAAGCAGATTTACCATCAAAAGATATTATTTTTATAATAAAGCCTGAAAATGTCACAACAATCACAATTATGGACTATTACAATAGAGTGTACATCTCACAGTGCACAAGGTTTCACAACATAGTTGTTTTGGGGAAGGCAGATATGGCTGCAGTCATACAAGCTGATTTATTAAACCTTAGCAATAGGAAGCAAACAATTACCTCCAGTAACTGATCACCATATTCAAGGCCAGCTTGATGGGCAATGCTCCCACCTGTTACTTTAGAAACAAATATTCCACCATTTTCTCCGCTCACAATGGAAATCCCAAGTGGCTCAGAACCCTTCTGCACTTTAACATGGCGTGGCTCTTCCATGTAGGGCCTTTTAAAAAGAAATTTAAAACTGAGTTGGAAAAAATTGCACTGGAACACCACAAGACCAAAGCTACATGCAATATTTACGCCTGTCTGAACTGTAATAAGAAAACAGCTTTGAACAGTTACTTAAAAAGCCCCACTAATTGTCAACAGTTTTAAATGCATTCCTTTAACACCATGCAATGTACAGTGGCAGAAGTAAGTGTACACCAGGTACATGACTGCTCAAAAAATGATGGTAAATATGAATTATAAATAGAATGGTCATGAAGTTGATAGGAAAGAAGCTTCCAGATGCATATTATATGGAAGTAATTGAACCACTGTATATAATATGTCATTGTAAAACCATATTCCAGAAGGGTATGTTACAAATACAAATGCTGGGAGTCTTCATTGCCAGGGAAAATAAACATCATGAATAGTAAGGTGGTAAACCAAAGGACAACAAAGCACAAATATAATATTTCATATTTGTATGCTGGGAAACACAAATTAGTGATGAAAATTAAGCAGTTGCAAACTCAAGCCATTAGGACAGCGGTTTGCATGGCAGCATTACAATTACCATGCAAATGCTCCTCAGGGCAATTATCCAAACGTAAAAAAGCACAAAGTGCGCAATACTGCTCGAGAAGGACAACCTTAGATCAGGCCAACCTCAAACTCCTTAGTGATGAGAACCTAGGCCTAGGAGCCACAGGGATTCTCAGAAAAGACCTATTACGGAACAGATATCTGAAAGATGCAGAAGATTTGAGAAGACAAGCACACTTAGAACAAGACAAACAGTAGTAAGACACTAATAAGTATAACAAGAAAAAGGCTTACACAAAAGAATACCCTGATACATTCCCCTTTCCTACCCCCATATTTGGGATGTATCCACCTGTATAAATGAGGCTGGTCCTTCCATCACATGCATAAAACCAACAGTAGCCTTCTCAAAAGTCCTGGTTTTCACTATTATAAACTTAAAAATGTCTACACAGCAAGAGGCACCACCAGGCACTAACAACTGAGCTCAGTGCAAATGAAATAGCTTGGGCACCAGGTGTGGTGTATTTTTTTATTTTAATACCACTATACTGCATTTGACATGCATTAATTTGAATGTTTTCTTTCCTAGCATTTCATTATGCCATATAGATGTTCTCTAAATTGTGCCAACTGCTTAAACTATTTTATTGTGCTTTTCAGAAACCAAAAGAGACTTCACTCACTACCACCAAAGTGAGCAAGGCTGAGGAAAGGCATTTTTGGGAAAAGTAGGATTTGGGGCTGGGGACAGAGGGAAGGGGAGACACTGTTTCATAACTATGCATATTGCCATTCTTTGAAGGGATCTTTTTGGTAGCCTTCTGCAGCAGTGGCATAATAGTTTGCCAGCTTATTAATGCACATGAGATAAAAACTGTTGGCCGTTGACATGAATGCAAGTCTGGAACTCAGCCATCTTACATCACCATTAGAGGTAATGCCCTCAGCAACTGCTTACCCATGTAGTGAACTTATTACTGATGTTCACATTTTTTGCATGTAACCAAAAATAACTAAATTCTGATAACTTGCAGAAAACTGATTACTTTTTCACTCACTTATGAGTGCGTAAGCAATATTATATGAAGTTTCTTCTTGTCACAAAATTTACCAAGGTCTATTTCTACATTAAAAACTAAAACTGCATCTTTTGGAGCTTTGTCTATTGTACCTTTCTGCTTTTTCATCTACCACACCCACTTTTAATTTGTTTCAGATTGGAGTAAGAAGGAATCAAACCTATACAAACATATCTGAGAATTCTATTAAGAACAGAATGACAGGTAACCACGCCTGTACAGCAAAGCACTAATAAAGTAAAAAAGAAGGATAACATTAAAAGGGTATTTTATTTGATAAGCAGTTTTATCAAAATCAAGTGAAGCACTTCTCTGTAATATTTAGACTGCCTGCCAGAATCACTAGACACGAAGTAGAGAAAAAAAGTCCTTATTGATGAGATCTTTTAATTTTCATTAAAATTAAAATCAACAGAACAAATAGAAACACTGAATTGTTTAAAATCTATTTAATTATTAATTTTATCTGGGGAAAGGCCAAGTGAATTATTTGTATTTTGTAAGAAATGGAAAGCTTATAAAACCCTGCAAAATTTAAAAATTTCTTAGGATAGATTTAAGTAGCTACTTTCCTAAACTGATAACTATTTAATAGTTTGTTTTGTTTTAAAAACCCACCACCAAACCTTAGAATTATACTCTTTTTAGTAAATGAATTCAGACTGTGGTTTATACATAAGCACAGAAAGAGCAATGGGGCTGGAACCTGGATGTACTTCAATAATATGATCAACATTAAGAAAAATTGTTATTTCCCAGAGATCAGAACATGTATCTTGTGCTCAAAGACACAGATACAGGCTGCCAAAACCCCAGCTTGTTCAGCTGAACACTCACATCATTAGTCATGAGAAAGAGAAAAGACACTCAGAATTTGCAAGTGACAATCAGAGGAACATTTATACAAGAACAGAAGTTGAGTACATGTAGTACAAGTGTCACACTGAAGAAGGAAGATAAATTCACAAAAACCTCTATATGTTTCCTTTCAAATAACGCTGTTCTTTGTATACAAGTCATTCTATAATTGCTACAATAACTTAGTCACAAATTCTTCAAACAAGACAAAAGTTTCACATAACATTTTATAAACAACTTTTTATTACCACCAGAAAAGTTAAAATACAGAACATCCTCACAATATTATCATTCACATTTTTATGGTCAGTGTTTTCACATAAATTAAGCACACAAAAGGGTCTTGAAGCTAACATAAATCTAATCTATTTCAACACATCAGAGCTCTTTTACACTGCCAGAGTGGCATTTAGCTGCCTTACTGGAAATAAAAGTCTGATTCAAATTTGTGTCTTACTGTTCTATGCTTTGAATTTTTGTAAACCTTTTCATGTATACAGTCTAGCCAGATCAGGTTAAAATGAAAACAGATGTCCAAGACTGATACTATAAGCAATGTATCTTTGAAATATTCATTGTGAGATATAGGGTCATTAAACACAAAGCCCATGTTTTTAAGAAAGCTATCATGTTAGATTCCAATTCTGCAAGCACCTACACATATACTGAATGCTATTACTAGCAGTGGTCCAGGTACAGCCAAAGGGATCAGAGCAGTGAAATTGCATCTGTACATGTTCTGTACTGCTTGAAGTAAAATTGCACCTGTACTGCTCTTCCACAGTTATGTGCTCAATTTTTCATTTTATCTGGTTATATGGACACAAGGCACAGTGGTTGGAGCACATATTCTGCAATGCTAAGGCACTTGATATTTAGCTATCAGATGTTACTAGGTCTTAATTTTGTTTAGATTTCTAGAATACAGAACAAGGCTATCATAAATAAGCATGTGAGGTAGTTGAACTGAAAGAGTATATTCCAATTTAAACTGCTCTTACTTGGTGTTACCATGAGTCTAACACGGAAGAAACAAAACCTTTATGAAATCACCCATTCTTAAAATCTACAAAAAGATCTCTTAAACAGTATCTAAAGGAAAAAACATTCAACAACAGGACCTGAGATGCACCTCTGCATCTCCATATTTTTCATTTAAATTAAACGTTCACATTCCTTCAGGCTAATAAACGCACAAAATTTCCTCAGACACATTGGTATTATAAACAAAAAACATGGGGGCCTTACCTATCTTTTCTACGTTCTCCAACAGATACAGGGCTAATGGAAATCCTAGGTAATGTAGAAAGGGAGTTCTGAGACTGGCTGCTGGTGAAGGAGGACGTTTCCAAGTTAAGAGGTGACTGGGGAGGAGTTATCAAGCTGGGACTGCTACATTCTGAGTGTGACAAGGAGCCTAGGAAGAGGCAACAGGAGTTTTAGAGTCCTGCATCTGTCATAGTTGGCAGATCTACCCAGACACAGTGAAAGACACCACACACATCTGAGCCAAGAAAGAGGACTGACTGTTCACTATCTATTAGTCATGGCTTAGGAAGACCAGGCAACTCATTTCAGACAGTGCAAACTTACTGTCCTTAATGACTCTGTGTTAAACTTGTCCTCTCCAAGTGCAAACAACTACTGCCATTTTCAACAGGAGACAAGGTTACAGACAAGCTACACCAGGAGTGTGTCTAAAGAGCACGTTTAAGAAAAATAAAAGACAGGAAAGAAGTAAAATAAAAATCTAATACGTAGGTTTGTTTTCAAATAAAATATTTATGTGCAGCCCTTCACTTTACATAGGAGGTACATTATGTGACACCTGAAAAAGATAACAGAAGTCAAGCATGCATCCTACACAGAGAGGCAGGAAAGCTCTGAAAATTCAAACAAGCTTGACATGACTTAGATTGCATCTTTACCCTGGTTGTACCCTTCCTAAGTAATCTACAGAACAAGTGCCATGACAATTTGCTCCCTTTGAAAAGCAACAGAAAATAGACCTCAAATTATTAATCACAAATGAAAGATATTTTCCAGAACTTTATTGGCCCAGTTAGGAAAAGCATTGCACACAATACATTAAGGCTGCAGAACATTTGAGCAGTGATGGCAGCAAAGAGTTGCTGATTGCTGTCAGCAAACTCCTGATTCTGCCGCACTCCAACTACTGCCTGTCTTTAAACATCTCCCACTAAGCAATTTTGAATGAAGTACTGAAATATTTTCACTGCATTTTGAAGTATAATTTACAATCAGTGACACAACAGTAAGCAAATAATATACTTAAAGAAACAAACAAAAAAAAAAAGGCATGTCAGCTCACTTAAAATTTTCAAGGCATCATTCTAGAAGAAACAACAACTACAAAACATACAGCAATGCTTATTCTTACTACTTTCTGCATTTTTACTCAGTGTGCCAGTACTCGAGTCAACCATCAGAAAAAACAACTTTCACTAGAAAGTTTCTTTTCTTTTTTAACATTTCTCTGGCAAAATGCAGATTTTGTAACCTTAATAAAATTGTCCTACTTAGACTGTGGCATAACCTGATTTAACAACTGCAAGAGATTTGTTTTGGTTATGCTGAAACCAGTATAACTAAAATTACTTATTAAATAATTCACCTCTGTCAGAGCCCATCATGGACCTTGGATATCTTGGTGTTAAAGGGATCTTAATTCGTTCTGTTCTGTACTGCAAGTTACTCGAAGAACCTATTTTTAAAACAAGGAAAAAATAAAAAGACAAAACAAAAGCAACTACAATCAACAAAAAAAAGTACATTTAGATTGTACTTCTTCAAAGAGCATTAAAGTGGCCTCTAAATGATCAAGGCAAAAGCTTTGATGATTACCCACATAAATGCGAATATCACAATTATAGCAAATTATCTTGATTACACAATCAGTATAAACAGAACACAATGCAGCTACACAGTATATATGCACTGTACATACTTGTATGAAAAAATATTTTTAGTATTTTCCTACTAAATTAAAATTTACTCCAAGTCCAAGCAAGAATATAACATCTCTGTTCACTAAGAATCCATGGGACTTGGTAAAGGGCATTTAAAATATTTTGATTACATTCTGCTTGGATGAATACAGCATCACAGATACTGGCTGCAAATTGTTATGCCCCTTTTTGCTGTGCTTAGAAAGCTACCATGCTCTACTCAATCTTTGATGGAACACAGGAACACAAGCACATATAAAGTCCCCAGTTATTACACATTTTAGAATTATTTAATTAAAAACTTAAATAATTCTAAAATGTTAAAATGTCACTGCTATAAAGCATGCATTTGCTTTGGTGTCATTAGGCTAGGCATAACAAAATATTTACATGTCAGTCAACTAAACATAAGTATACTTTATTTTCCAAGAATACAATTTACATTTTTCTATTAGTCATCCTTGACTGTTTGTTCAAGGGGCTCTCTCCTTTGCTTTCCTCTCACCAGCTCATTGAACCTCAGCATCTGGCCCTGTGTCCCAACTCTCTAAGGATACTTTTAAAGAGTAACAGGCATGGAAAGGAGAATCCCTCACACACAGAGACCATTTCAAAGAGACTGTAAAGAACAAACTAACCACAGCAACTTCCAGGGAACACCTTTAGTCATAAACTCACAGGAAATGAACCAAAGGAACACCAGAAGCTTTTAGGCTTTGCCAACCATGACAATCCCATAACAAGTGTACTTAAGGAGTTTTCCATTTATAATTTTCTCCAGTATACAGGAATCCCACAGAAAATAAATCAGAAAAGCTGGTTACCAAGTCTGGCACTAGATGGCAATGAATTTGAGCCATGAGATGCTCTTGTACGTGAATTTTCAGAGTAGTCATTGGAGTGTTTATGACTTAGGTCCAAACTCAGGCGACCTTGATGCTGGGAGCTACATCAAAAGAAAAGCAGAATAGGGCAACAGTTAGAACTGGGCAAAGAACCTCAGCAAACAGAAACTGACCAACAAAAGATTTTGGTTAGCCCATGTACTGAATAAAATGAATGCTTCTTTCATTTCCACTACCACATTGTCCCATCATTTTATGAATTATTAGAAGACAGAAGAAAAATAGCCTTGATGTATATAAAACAGAAGAAAGCTTTGTTTGTTTTGGCAGTTTCAAGAAAAAAAGTTAGAAATCAGTTAATTAAAAAAAATTTTTTATTTGTCAGTATCAGTCAGTGGGGCAGAGGAAAACCTAATCCATCAGTTGCTGAAAGACATGAAAGCAACTGGCACATCATTTATATGCCATAATGGTTTTGAGACTACTGGATCAAAATAACACACAATAGCAGCATGTTTCACTCTGCACTCTACCAAACTACTAGAAGCAATTTTACCCTAATGAAAACAAAATTGTAGGGAGACATAAATTTAAAAACACCTGGGATGCAGATGCTGGTGACATATTTGGCTGGCAACTGACGGGCAATTGCTGGTGTGAACTCTATGGCTCCAGGCAGTATAGATTGGATTTCTCATGACAGCAGTCACTGCAGGACACGGTGCTAAGCTTCTTGGTACTGTCCCTGCTTCAATGATAGAAGCATATTCTTATCAACATTATTAGCATAAAAAGTCCAGATTTAAAATAAACCTTAATGTTTTATAATTACATATTTTAACATTTACATGTATGATAAATAAAAATATTAGTATACAAATACATTATTAAGCACCATACAACACCTTTTTGATAATACATGCATGTTTAAAATCTTCTTTACAATTCTGTAATGAGTCAGTAATAAAGTGGATTATATTAGCAAAAATGAAGCCATTCACAGCATATGATTTTAATATGTGCTAGTAAATAAAAGATCTTCTATTTTCAAGTACAGAAATTTTTTAACCAGGAATAGACATTCAGAATTTAGTCATCCAACCAGCATGCAAGATTTCATTTGTCACTTGAACTGACTGCAGCTATAATTATTCTGGTTCCTCTCTTTTGTTGTTTCAAAGGGTCCCACTTCTATCATGACTTTAAATTCTGATGTTTATTTCTGAAATTTATTACTCAAGCTGCTTTTTTAAGTATATTCATCCTTCAGTAATAAACCAAAATGTAACTTAAAATTTCCCTTTAAATGAGTTGGTAGCATAGAACACAGTAGCAAAAATTTCAAGACATAGACTCGTATTGTCAAATACTGTCTAAAGTAGGTTTGACTCGACTCAGTTATTGCGCAAAAGTATCACGCTAAGATAAAAGATAACTGTAAGGTACTTTTAATACTATTTCTACAAGAGAGAAAGTGAGAGAAGAGTGAAAGAAATCAAACAAGAGCAAAAGCTTCTTGGTCTGAGTTACTCTTGAGGATGTCTTTTCAACTGATTGAGACACCATTGCTTGAAGCTGTCCAACGTTCCAGATACTCAGATTATTACCTTCATGTTCTCCAGAAAGAATAAAATCCTCCATAACTTCTACAACTTACAGGAGTTTGGGGCTTACAAGAAGAGAGGATAAACTCATAAAAATCAGTATCACCTGACTGGGAATTTAATATACAACTGCTGAAAACTGAAACCTAAAACCAGACACTAAAGACTGAGCAATCTATCGAAAAACACATTTACCAAATGCTTCTTGACTATTACAAATTAACTAGCATACAATATCCTAATTACTTCCTTAAGCACTCCATTTAGTCAGTGCCAATTCAAAACCTGCTAACAAGAAGTTCAATACCAAAAACTCTTCAATCAACTGAGACAAAATGATGTTTTCTGTCCTGATTATACTAATATATATTGAGCTTCCTGTGAGTCCCCTTTTCAGTATCTTCATATCTCAAACACACTCACATTTAACCTTTCACTTTGATTAAGATCACAGCCAGTTTGGGCACTCAACATCAGATACCCCAAATGTTTCCAACTGGTACAACTTAATATGTTTCACTTCCTGAATATCAGATTTTTTCCTTGGAGGAATTTCAGAAATAAAGCAGCTAAAGCCTGGGATACCTTCATTTACTTTCAAAAATACTGAAAATCTTACTTTTCCTCCTAAAGGACAGGCTACACCTTGTTCTGCACTAATGTATTGAGAACTCCTCTGCACAGAAACTGATGAAACACAAATGCTTCAGCCAGAAGTTGCTCAGCTTCCTTAGTGATTCTTAATCAGGCTTCACTTCTTTACAGTCCAAAAGCTGAGCACACCGTGTTCAGACTACAACAGACCATGGAAACAGGTTTGGTGAGTCGTGTTTCTTCTGTACTTAACACAAGTAATCCCCAATATTGTCCAGTGTGAACAAGTGACTTGGGGCATTCCTAGAATCAGTCTGGAGTTCTGCCACTCACCTGCTGACATGCTGCCAGGGTATAAGGCAGGAGGCACAAAGCCATCGCTGTGCCTAGCAGAACGTTTGGGGGAATATGGTGCCCATTCCTGTAGCTCTGGAGACAGATGCTCCTCACTAGCTGGAGCGTATTTCTGCACCTACAAGAACATAGAAATTTGATTACAGGAAGTTAGAGATTCAAAAGAGTAAAACAGTCAAACTGTGGGACTATAAGCAACATCAAACTTTCAAGTATCGGTTCCAGAATGTGCCACCCCAGTGCTTCTTAGACATTTGTCTTTCAATTATGTCCTTCTATCCATTTTTCCTCCATCCCACTTCATTACTATTTTTTATTATTTTGTAATCTTTTTAAACCAATATTTGCAATTTAACTGATACCTTTTGCATCAATGAAACACCCAGCATACAGTTACATTTCTCTGCTTTCACAGGATATTTCAGCTGCTATTGTCACAAGTGTTTGCTACAGAAAATCTGGCTAAAAAGCCAGAAAGCATTTTCCTATAAGCCTGCATTTCCAGATACATGAGGAGTAACCTCTCTTCAACAAGCAAATCAACTTGTTGTTGAACAACAAGTGTTTCTTCACAACTTCTGTTCTGTATATAGCAAGTAGACGCTGGTGAGTTAAGAACATATATAAGAATAGCTCAGACATTGACAGTGATGCAGGAGAGCTGCAAATGCAGGGCTCAGCACACAGCGTTCACACATTTGAAATGTACAACACAGAGTATGTGACTGATGCTCAAAAAAAGTAAAAAAAAAATATTGAAAATGTACTTTAAGTTTTTATGATAATGGTATTTTAATTAAATGAAGAATAACTGATAGCACAAAGACTCAAAAAGGCACAGGTGCCTTCTTAGAACCAGTTCTTGATAATTTTCATGTCTGCACTAGTAATTGTTCCACCTCCTATTCAGGAATTAAAGCACGCCTAAATTTATCAACTTATCAAAGTACACAAAATTAACTGTGTCTATACACATCTAAATAAAATAACAACACCCACTATGGCTACAAAATTAAATTACACTGTATTTTGCTATTACAAATACTTCTTCAGGAGTGAATGCATGCTGACTGCACACTGTCACAAACAGCGCCATATAGTTGCAACAGACAAGGGCATTCCACCAGAAAAAAAAATTTCAGAGTGACTGATGCTCCCATTTTGAGGCACAGTATCACTTGTGCTCTCCGGCCAACAACTTCAGAGTTATAATGTTCTGCCTATTTTCTGGGTGGACAGGAGAAAGTGAAGAAAAATAAAAAAGAATCATAGAACCTAGTTTTAATTTAATACTAAAACTAAAAATTAACAAAGACATAAATTAACCTTAAAAAAGCAAAACAAAAAAAAGTCATTGTAGTTCTACTATACAATTTTCTTCTTTACCTCAAACCAACACCTACCTTGCCATCTGTAACACAGCTTGGGCAGCACATTGAAACAATCGCAACATGTCCCCATGTACCCTGTGGTCTCTTCAACAGTGAGTGCCAAACCACCCACTCTGTTCCAGCTAACAAATCTCCTGGGCATAAGTCCCCACCTACATGTGTCCTTGTCACAACTGGCAACTCCTTACTCACTATACAAACACTACTACAATTATAACTGGGGTGGTGCATATGCCCATGACAATGCACTACAGTGAGGAATGGGACTATCAGTGCTAATGGATCAACTTGATATTCTGTATAAAGCAAACACCCTACTCAAACAAGTTCAGTATCTTGATCTTGTTTTGTTGATACACACATGCTAAAATATGAGATCACAATATGCCCCCCTGCACTTTGTGCAATGCAGTTCTTGTGACCTTTCTCTTAGCATAATGCTCTTCAGACCAAATCTGCTGATTACAGCTACAAAATTGAACTCTTATGCTTTCAGTCGTTTGTTGTGCTGGTTTTGGCTGGGACAGAGTTAATGTTCTTCATAGTAGCTACTATGGACTATGGTTTTCTTGATTGTGCTGGTAATAGAGGCATGTTTTCATTTTTTGCTGAGCAGTGCTGACACAGAGGCCTAAAGCACTCCATAACTATCTTTCCCCAAAAATGTTTGGGAATGCATAAGGAATGGACGTAGACAAAACAAAATGGAAGCAGACAAGAAAAAAGGCATAAAAACCTGCCAGGTGTTCTCTTACACCAGTATTTTTGCATATACAAGGCTCTAATCCCTGCACTACTTCCAATTCACATCTGCCATCTGTATTGTTTCTAAAACTCTGTGAACAGGGTGAGATTACCCATGTATAAACAAATAAGGGAAAAGAATATGAAATTCTAAGTCATTATGATGTAATTACATTTAACAAAAAAAATCACACTTCTATCAACTTCTGTTTTTAGTTGGAAAATAAAAAAAAAACCTCCATCTGCCAGCTGAGCAAATCTGAGGCAGAGGATCTGAAATAGCATTATTGATTATGTCACTATAGGATGCATTCATCTAAATAGGTCGTTCCCAGAGCACAAAAATTTTTCTTCCATCCACTCTGTCAAGACATGGCCCACCATTTCTCGGCAGGGCTCTTTATTCTAACAAATTATATGCTGATTTTGAGCATGCATCATATTCTAATAAACAGTTCACCTTTATAGTGTAATAGGCCTAACACCCTTTGAATTTCAGATAAGATGTACAAAATTATTTTGACACATCGAAAGACTTGGAAAAAAAAAAAACCTTATGGGTGGTACATCTTTGTCCATTAAATTGTACTGTGACCTGGACAACCAACCCAACTTAGTAAAACTTCAGAAACCCTATTTTCAGTTTTTCTAAAGCTGATGCTTTGTGTTTTTATTTGTCTTTTCGCATTGTCAAAAACATACAAGAGCCCAGATGTTGCAACAAGCAGCATTAAAACCCCAGGTATGGCGGCCAAGCAGAACACTATCTTTCAGTTTGGTGGCCACCACTGCCTGGTAAATACTGGAACTCCACATGTTGGTTTTGTGTTTTGTGGTACTGCCAAGGGCCAACTGAGCCTGAGGCCTTCTGAAGAAGAACCTGAGTTCTGAGGATGGGCTATGTTTCTCCTGCTCTGGTACATAACTGGGCACCCAAAACCACACTGCTAACACACTTCAAGGTTTCTAGTTTTGTGCTTCAATATACCAAGATGCTACCTGAAGTGCAGGATTAGGAATGGGCACAGGGGTCATTTTATGCCTCAGAGCAGGAGCCGATTTTGGTCGCGGTCTCTTGATCTCTGGCTCTTCAACTCTCTGAAAGCCAATGTCATCTTCACAGGATTTCCTTGAAGACAGGTGAGTGCAGTCAATTCCCTCCTCCCGATAATAATGCCCAGCGTTCCTGCTGCGCCCCTTGAGAGTAGCAGAGTCCTGTTTAAGTGCCAAGGAAACTGGAGCTTGGGCAGTGGCTGGGCTGGTGGGTGGTGATCCCGTCGTTACTGTAGACTCTGATGCAGAGCTTGCCTGCTGTTTATGTTTAAATTTGATGGAGTCACTTCTCTTAGGAGGAGTTGGAGGAGTTGAAGCCACTTCAGCTTTTGATGGCTGAGGTGAATGGCCTGTCACCTGATTAGGGGAAAGGTAGTCCAGTTTGGGAGGAGTTGGTGGCCTTTTGAAAGTATCAGGGTCAAAGATAGATTTCCTTTGTTTTGGCTTTTTATACACAGAGAACTTTTCTGTTTCTGTTGCTGAGATATTAACCATGACTTTTGGCCAGGTACCACCACTATGCTTAGTTCCATGTCCTTTGTCAAATGCTGTCTCAACCATCACACAGTCAGTTCCTGTCGGTTCGTAAGGCAGCCTCCTGTTGTCCACGTCAACAGCTCCATAGCCTTGGTCCCCGTATGTCTCTGGGCTGAAGGAGCTGAGACTGTGTTCTGAATTGCTATGGCAACTGTGCACTGTGTTCCTACGAGAGTCAACTCGTAATGTGTTACTAGGGAAAGGTTTGTGATCGCAAAATGAAGTGCTGCCCTGATCGCTCTGCTCCTTCTTGCCATCCATGATGTCTGGATTGAAAATGTCAGTCTGGGTTGAGCTGTTGAGTTTCAGATTTCTTTTATTTTGTGCTTGTATCTCTGATGCATGAACTCTACAGTTTGACATTTTTTCTGAATCCTTCAAATTTTCAAATATATTTTGACCACTCCAAGAAGAACTCTGAGGAAAAACCTAAAACAAAAATGACATGTGATCACCTTATTATTGTGGCTGATTTCGTTTAGTATGAGTCATATCCTACCCTCCTTGATTTATCCATACCTGAATATACACTTTGTAATATCTCACAATTCAAAGCACAGAACATCAGATGAAATGAATCTAGAAAAATTTTTCTAACATTTTTAGAACAATTCCAAAAGGGCAACTCCACATGGTGGCTAAAGTACTCAATTGAAAGTGAAGGGTCCTGAATTCTACATCTGCCTCTGATAAGTGATGCCAATAAGATAGCTTTCATTGCCCACTTCCCCTCAAACATTTCATCTCCTTACTTTCTTAAAACCTCAAGGTCTCAAGATCTGAAACTCAAAATCCATTTAACAGGGCCAGAATAACGGGATTCTAAACTCAAAAAGCAAACCTGAAAATCAAAGCCTTATACTTAATCTTCATGATAGCAAGAGTTCATTTTCTGCACAACTCCCTCCTGACTAAAAGCTAACTTTTTTTAGCCAGCAAGAAGCTTATCTTTCAAGTACAAAAGTGCTGCAGCTCTGAAGCAAAACCCAGGAAGCAGCAAGCAATTGTGGTAGTGCTAATTTCATGTAACCAGCAAACAAATGGGAAAGAAGACAGTAAGTTAATCTCATTTCCTACTAGATGGCACAAGAGCCTTACTTTGGAAATAACTGTTGAGGAAGCATACCACCAGAGAAATGCATCCAGACGGTTGTCTTTTTCCCATTTTGATATACTAATTTTCTTGCATATATTCTTCCTTGAACAATTACAATAATTCTGCATAAAGTTCAAGAGAATTCTGCAAATTTAGCTTCCGTTACTCACCTTCATGAGTGACAGAGTAAGGGAATCCCTACAGTTTCGTAGCAGAGCTTCACATTCAGTAAGTGACTTATTATCTAGTGCAATGCCATTGATCTGCAGACAAAAGAAACCACAATAGATATGTGTAAATCCAAGGTAATAGGTAGGGAGGATTTAAGGTAGATGATCTCTGAGACAGAGAAAACACCAGCCTACACATATATGTGACTGAAGTCTGGTTGATGATTGTGCATTTTCAAGAGTGGAAAATGGACAACTCCTAAATCCAATCTGCTACTCCTGCAGGGACACAGCATGACACCACCAGTTCACTACACCTTCTGTGCAGCTGTACCAGCAGCAATCACCTCCCCTTCCACAGTGCACAAACCACACCCATCCTGTAAGGCTGCAAGGGCAGCAGGGACAGACTCCCTCCCCAGAACAGATGACAGCTGTGGTACCAACATTTATAAGACAAGGAACCTCTCATTCAATGAAGGGATGCCTTTTTGGAACTGACCCTTCCTAGTCAGTATAAGAATGACAAATAGATATATGTGTATGTGTGTATGTGTGTATGTGTGTGTGTGTGTATATATACATATATGTATATATATATATATATATATATATATATATATATATATATATATATATATATAAAAGAGCCAAGTGTAAAGAATAAGCTAATGCTTCTGACAAAAATTCTAATATGAACTCAGGAAATAAGCTGCACATTATATTCATCACTCAGCATACATAAACATTAATTTAGAATAAATATCCAGTGAATTTACAAAAAGGATTTAATATTGCAAAAGTAAAAATTATTGAAATGTTTGGCATCCTAAAGAGCAACATCAATGATAACACTTCAAAATAAATAAAAATTTAAAAAGACAAATGGATTTTTAACACTTACAGCAATTATTCTATCTCCCACAGTAAGGGAACCCTCTTTGGCAGCTGGGCTTCCAGGCACCACAGCAGCAACAAATACTCCATTTTCGAGACTGACCCCACTATCTGAAATAGACAGAGAAGAATTTGATTCTGCAATTCAAATATATTGCTCAAATGCCATGTCTGACCTGCCTGCACAAGAAAGAAATATGACTACCAATCTAGCTGAGTTTCAATTTCTGAAAATCGTTTCAAAGAAATAACAAGACGGGGAAAACAAGGACTTTAATTATCCCAAAAATGGATATAATCACACAAATATGGGACAACTGGGTTTAACAGATTTGTTTACACTCCCACAAACATTCCACACAGGCAGCCAACTAGAAACAAGTATTTAAAAAAGAATCAACTAAAACCCACCCAAGGACAAAAAGAAAACCTGTACTTACAAGATGAAGCTATTATCAATAACAGCATTCTTAGTTTGCTTAAAAAAAATTATGAAAACTCCCCTCTAGGAGGTCATTAACATGTAAATGTGATTTGAGCAAAGGCTCAGAGAATATGTACTGTTATGTCAAGCCTTATTTGGCTGAACAAACATGTGCCATTGACATCCATCCTTTTTAGTCATTACCTTTATGTCCAGAAACATTGATGTGAAGAGGTGTTATCACTCGCCCACCTAAAGACTTCCTTCTTCGAACCACCATATTAATAACACCTCCTCCATTTAGAACAGCTTTTATAACTTGCTTTTTATCCTTATTGGTAAGATCCACATCATTTATCTTCAGCAGCCAATCATTCACTCTGGTAGATATACAGAATTAGGTAAGTCAGTTATAAGCACACTTTGCTGGACACAGCACATGAATAATGTTCCATGAAAAGGCATGCAACAGAGCTGATCTCAATAAAATCATCCTTCATTATCTGGAGTTATCCATTCCTGAAAAAGCATTAAATAGCAGCTAAATGAAAACCAGAACTACTAGTTTGCATTTCACCAGGAAAATAATATCCTTAAATCACTAATGACTACTTCTTCAATGCTTTGTACTGAGAAGAGTTACCAAAAAGTTACTAAAAAGCTTCTATCAACACCAAGAATAGCAGATGGCTCCAAACAATCCCGTGCTTAAACTCTACTTTTCTCCTGCCCCCCCCTCAACAACTTACCATCATGTCTTCCCCAAAATTTAAATAAATACAAGTTTGAGGAGATTATAATAATGGAGTAAACAGGGCACAGTGCAACAAATAAACATTTCAGATTCTTTTGAGTTTTGAGTGCTGAGTCAAACAGCGTTTAATTTCTGTAATGCTTGTAGGCATCGGCCTTCTCAGTGTGATTTTCCAACCAACATTAATAATATACACATGGCAAATGATAAAGAAAAAAGAACTTCAAAAAATGAAAAAAATTATGACAATTTCCAATAGGCTCAGATTTAGTTTATTATGATCAAAAACCCAACAGGTATCTTCTAAAATCAGAGCCTACCTTAACCGACCATCAGCAATACTTCCTTTGTCTACTTTGGTAACAAAGATCCCACAGTCTCCAGGGAGGTACGGCTCGTTCACACCTTCTGCCACATCAAATCCAAGTGCTTTCAAGTCCATATCATCCTAGTAAATATTAATAACAGGTGATTCCACTGCACTGGCAAACAGTGTCTGTTACCAGGAGGCATTACTGCATGTTTGCAGTACTTCTATTTACTTCTGTTTACAGGGTTCCTGCATCAGTACAGTAAGGTTTGATTTTTTTATACTTAAATATATAAACTACCATTTCCATTAGGTTTTTGGCATTGGAATGATCCTTCTCTCTCAGATTAAGACTTAAATAACACAAAAGGGCAACTTCACCAAGGAGGAATAGAAAAGCAGCTGAGCATGTGAAAAAGCCCATTCAGACTCATATTACCTGTTGTAAGGTACAATATTGGTTGTGTAGTAAGAAAATAAGGACATGTTTCCTAAGAATGGGGGAAAAAACAACTGGCAAGGTAAGGAAACAGCATTGTGTGTTAGTGGCAAACTCAGGCAGACCTCTGCTGTGGTATGACCAGAGACCAGAAATAAACAAGAAAAACAGCTCTAACATTATGGGGGACCATTTCTAAATACAGATTTAGAGGTGATATTCTACCAAGCCTGACCCAAACTAGATAATTCTTGATGTGAAAAGTTACAAAAATCTTTAAGAGATTGGTCATGGAACAAAACAGGGAAATTTTAATGTAGTGCTTGCTTTGGTAAATAATAAGGTCACTGTAAGGAAAAAACTGATTCAAAAAATAGTACCTGACCACAAACTGAATTATTATTGCTATTTTCACTTTTAAATAATACACTTCTAAAAATTAGAGAACTCTACTTGAATCTGTCTACTGGATCAACCATCTCAGCATAATGAAGGGTGGTGGCACTTTAAAATCAAACATCAAAAAAATAAGTAGAGTCTAAAGCAGATGTGTAAGCATGGTTCAAGTTAACCCATCAGAATGAGAAGAGCATAACGTCTTCAGGGAGTACAAAAGGTGCCTGATAAAAGCTGGAGATAAAGCATGCAAAAAGATAAAGATTTAGCAGAAAATAAATTGAGCTAAAGCTGAAAAAAAAAACCTAAAATCCTTATGATTCTTCCCAATATCCTACCTAAGACAAAAATTTCATAGGGAAGAGCATGAGGCTGACATAAAAAAGGATCAAGTAGAGATCACAGTATCATCACACAGCATCAGAGCTGAAAAATGAGTTTTAGTTCTCTTAGTTTTGAGCTGAGTGATTATGTATAACACAAGTTTAATAAGACACGCGAAGTTTAAGCAAAAATAAAACAACTGAAATGTATTAAACTCTGTAGTCTTGACCCTGGAATTCAAATGCTGGTAGCAAAGATTTTTCCCTATATTTGATCAAGGTTGGCACAGTATTATTACTATAATCTGATAGCTGCAAATGTAATCCTATGTTTAAAAAAGGGAAACGCATCCAAATGACAAAGTGCACATATCTGATCTCAGTGATGCAAACATGTAGAGCAATCTTTGAAGTAAAGAATAACTAAATAACCACACATGAATGAAAAATTCATCACACTGCTACGCTGTTTAGCACAGGCACATCATACACTAGACCTACTAGTTAATTTAACACACAATGGAAAAGCAAAATTACTAGCTATCAGTTAAAACAAGAAGGAACAAAACTGATGGAGCTGATCAGAAGTGCTGAAACAGCTTGGTCAAAGGGGAATTATTACATTATTATTCCAGAAAGAATTTACAGATGGTGATTCTGATGGATCAACATCAGTATTCAGTTCATCTAATCTTTTCAATATGTATTTCAGAACGTAATATTATAATATAATATCTAATCTTTTCAATATGCATTTCAGAATCTAATTTTTTGTGCCAAGAAAGAAACATACTACTAATTTTGTAGGGATGCACTGTCAGAACACAGACAGATTGGAAGAGCATAAGAAAAGATGACCCCTGAATACTGCAGTAGAATGAAAGGGATTTAATTTGACAGAATTTAATCACTAAAGTTTGTCATTCAGGAATGACAAAGAAATTCTGCTACATACAGAAGCTGTTATAAATGAATCCCAATCTGGAAGACTACCTGTGTATTTTATGTGCCCAAAAAAGTTACCATTAACAATGGGATGTACCAACCAAACATGTCACATAGAAAAGCATAAAAGAATTACATACATTGCAGCAAATTAAAAATTTTAGGCTACAGTGAAAAAAAAAGTGAAATTATATGGAGAAAAATACTACTAGGATAATAAGAAGTAGAGGTTATCTGGCTTGCTAAACTTAAGAACCTTACTTAATATGCCCAAACAGAAGAGAGATTTAATTTCCTCTACAGACAAGCAAGAGATTAGCATCTCCTTTCATCCCAGATTTTCAAGCTGAAAAGTAATGTTTCCCTAAAACCATGAATAAATACTTTTAATACTTTAAAATTTCTAATCAGCAGATCTGAGCAAAAGTAGGATAAATACCTTAATGTAAAACATTAACTATTTTATGCAGAGATTTTAAGGGTTGTTGCCAGTAAAAGACTGGCCTCTAATATCACTGTTTCCTTCACGTTTTAAGTTTTGGCTGCCTTAGCAATGCCATGTCTGCAGTGAATCACAAATTTAGAGACCACTATACCACATTACACGGACCTGGGTACACTGCAACATTAGATGGAGGAACTATTTTTATTTATAATGCATATGAAAAAAATTATAAAGCTTGTATATAACAGCTTGGTTTTATCAACTACTTTCATGTAGCTGTAACTGCACTTGCTGCCTACACGTTTTTTGGTCAAACGTTAAAAAATTTAAATGACCAAAATCATATTTTTAATCTTATCTAGCATTTAAAGACTATAACTGGCTTTGGAGCTATCCAATACACAAGACAGCACAGTATATGATTTTACTTACTCTGTCTTTTTCAAATTCTACCACTTCTGTTTCCCATTCCAGAGAATCTGTATCTATGGCTGAGTCGTGGGAACTATGGGCCATCAGTTGACGAAATCTGGCCTCCTTTTCCAACTGATTTTCCATCTTTTCCCTAGGCAAAGAAAATTATTACTTGCAGACATAGACAACCCCCTTTTAAATAAACTGAAAAATAATGGTAAGATTGTGATGGATATTATATTTGGTTTTCTAAATCAAAAATCCAAGCTGTCAAAAATTTCCTTTGTTTTCTATCTTTGCAATATTCTTGGTCTGCTGTCAAACTGACTTTCCATTTCCATACATTGTCTTAACATAGTCATATAAAACTATTGCAAAAAATGTAAGACAAAGTGCACAACTAGGTTTTTCACATCTTCCAAAATGCATTTAATTTGCCCTCCGATGAGATTCATCAGTATGTAGGGCATGATAAATACCAAAGACAAAACCTCTCCCATAAACCAGTGAGTAAACAGTTGAGAGGAATTAAGCTGCAGTTAATAGGACTTCAGTGAAAGGATCCCGTTATTAAGTGTGTCTCCACAGCACAAAGCTTACACTATGAGTCTCATTAAAAAGATGAAACAGATAGTGTCCGGCATGATCATTTCCATGATAACTAAAAACACAGGCAGTGCTTCCACACACAATAACATGAATGCCTGCTGCCTAAAGCTGCAACAACATATGGTTCTCTTAAGAACACAGCTAACAACACAAAGTTTTCATCACCAACTTTAATGCAGTTTGGTCATTTCTCTAACATACTTCAGTTCCTTCAGCTCACGAACAGCATCATTTTTCTGCTTTCTCATGTCATCCAGGTTGCGAAGAGCTTCAGCCAAGTCACTCACAGCTCGGTCTCTCTCCCTCCTTAAGTTGTCACACAAAGTTCTTCAAAAGAAAAAGGTGTCAATCTAGTTACTTAAAACCCTATTAAAGTAAACTGGTTTTACCACATCGTATAGTTAATGTAAAATTGCAAAAAACAGTTTCAAAAGGTTTCTATCTGCAAAATAAAAAAAGGATAAGGAAGAAAAAAATGACATATGCTAGGTCTTAATTCTTCATCCCTTTCAGAATCTTATTTCTACTTATCTTCTTTAAACTAGCAGAAAAACCCCTTATTTAAGTATTTTTCTTAGCTCCTTAGAGATATTTAGTAGCAAATATGTTGGACACTTTTTGTGCATCTCCCCACAGACAAAGAATTATGTGCAGGACTAGAGCTACAGCAGGATTATTAGTATAGCATGCCTAAAAGATTGCACGATTGGCAGTTCCTACACAGCAGTGCTGTTAGACTTAAGGGTATTTACTAGAGACGTTTTGGTTATGAAAGCACAGAAAATGACAAAGATCTTGTAAGGTGCCCTCAACATTTTTAAAAAAATCATCACGTGACAGCTAGTGCAGAGGAAGTGCTGGCAAAATCCAGCCATCCTAGAACTGCATCAACTGTGCACCAGGTGTTACAGAGATCACTCAGGTATCATCTAGCAGTTGTTTACCGTATGCTTTCCCTTTCTGCAACAATCTTATCCCGCTCTTGAAAGGCCCAATCCCTCCTACACTTGGCTACTTCTGCTTCCTGGACAGCTTCCTTTAGTTCTTGTGACATTGCCTCATATTGCTTCCGAAGCATTTCAATTTCTTTGTTTGCTCTTTCTATGTCTAGGGTAGCAGAATCTTGTATCTAGGAATAAAGAAACACAGATAAGTATTTTAGGCACAATTTTTAGATACATATGCACAAACAGCTTTTGCTATCTTAATGTAGCTGGATGTATTAAATTCTTATGATTTAATGAAAAATATTCATTTATTTCAGCAACAACTTTGGGAGGGTCGAGAAGAAAGATAAAACCTGCTGTAATGCATTTCATCCAGTAGCACACAAATTTGTACAACTACTGAATAAGAATCCTCACATGAAAATAACATCAGTGAATATGTCATATTTCAGAGATGACATTCTGTGCTTCAATCTTGTTCTGCTTAGCAGATAGGAAAAACCTTCAACTTAATTTAGAACTCAAGATACACTACCATATGCAACTGCATATAGTATATATATAGTATAGATAGACAACACATATTTCCCACATTAACACCTATTATTTACCCTGAGACAACAATCCCAAGACTTGGGATTCATACAGGTCCCTTAATTCCAAAGCAATGAAACTGAAGAGCGATGAAATTGAAAGAGTTTTTATTTAATGCTTCTCGTTTTAGATAAGAATTACTTTATTCTGAAGTTAACTTGTCCCTCCCAAATTCCCTATTTTGAATAAGAGAGATGGTGACAACAGTAAGACAAATACACACAGAAAACTCCAAGCCTGCAGCACAGTAACACAAGCCAACTACAACAGTACAGCCCATCAGAACCTGTGGGCTTGCAAACAACTGCTTGTGTTTAATTTCAAAAATGTAAAGGAAACTAATGAGTCTGGACTTATTGAGTTACAATTTGGTTAAAATGTGAACTTTTTCTATTCATATTTCCAAACAATCTTAACACGAAGCACAAATGCATTTCTTCCAAACAATAAATTCTGTCAGTATGTCTTGAAGAACATACATGCACATGCTTGTATTTTAGAGTGACTTGAGGAAAAGAGGCAGGACTCCCAATGTGCCCAGACTTTTAATGTCTTGCAAGTTATTGATCTAACTAAGCTAAGAAAGAAAAAGGCATTATTCAAGGCATCACTTGCAATACCTGACGGGCTTGATAATATTCCCTTAGCAGATGGTCTCTCTGGATGATAGCTTCTGTTCTCTCTTTCCTGGCAACATCTCTTTCTTCCTTCACTGTCTCTATATCCTTGCAAGCTTGATCAAGTTCCTTCTGGGCCTCAGCTTTGTCCTTCACTTCATGACAGTATTTTTCCAGTAACTCATTCCTCTCACAAATGGCTCGATCTCTTTCCACTAGAGCAGAGTTTAGCTCCTAAAACAAGATCCATTGTTTGCAGTAGGTTAAGTTCAGAAGGAAACAGTTCATATTTCCAACTGAAAACATGTCATGACACCTTGAAAGCCTAGAGAGTTTACCACCAATGTTCTGAAAAATGGGGGCAGATCACATTACATACAAGTAAGTACTAGCAAAGAATATTAAATGTGGTATTAAAAATATCACACCATCACATGAGCACAGTGCTTTGTCAAAAGTAAGCAAGATTCTGGGAGCACTGATAGCTTTCAGGAACCTTAATGAGAAAAGGTTATAAACCAGACAGACTTGGTGTTTTTAAAAAAAAAGTTAAATATATCAAAGGGTAAGAAGATAGCACCAATATTTTTAAACAACTCCTTCAGTTTTACAGGACTGAAATAATTTGGACAACTTAGCTACATAAGCATCTTACAGCTTCTCTATAAATTTTCATGGAACATTCAAGTTATATGCCATTAAGATAGCAATGTGCTACAGAAGGCTGAAGATAAAACTACAATATTCTATAAAGTGG
The DNA here is from genome assembly GCF_027477595.1 of Haemorhous mexicanus. NCBI lineage: Eukaryota > Metazoa > Chordata > Aves > Passeriformes > Fringillidae > Haemorhous > Haemorhous mexicanus. The sequence continues at coordinate 19,683,319 of NC_082347.1, read as the reverse complement.
AATGACAGCACATCTTAAGTGTGGAATTCGACTGCATTGTAATAAAAAAGATAAGGCAAATGTAGAAATGTTCTAGAATTCTGCCCTTCTAAAATTATTTAACTTAGACTTCCCATTAGAAGAATGGGTCATTGAAAGAATCCAATTTCTTGCCACTACATTTTCAGATGGCTCAGGTCTCTAGAAGTATTCAGTCAATGGCTACAAAGAAGTCCTCCTACACATAGGCACTCCTAGCTGGAAACTACTGGCATTTTGATTGCTAAAAGTTCACCAGAGACAACTGGCATCTCAAAAGCAAAAGAAAGAAACAGTTGAAGTGCTTAAGGATAAAAAGACATCATGTCATAAACTGATTTTCATTTTATTTACTTCTACAGTTTGCAAAAAACAAAACTGAATATTTAAAGCATAGTTGACAATTGCATTTTGCTGTACTAACACAATTGTTTTTTAAATGTGCATCTAAATAAGGCTAGTCAGACTTTTAACAATGACATTATGAGTGCCATTGCTGCTGTAGAGTAGCAGATGAGCACTGAATTAATGACTCACTCTGCAGGTGAATCTCAATTACCAACATAATGCTCAAGTGCTTTCAACACCAGTACAACCTTCCTTGCTCAGTAACTCTGAAGAGAGAAAAATCCCTAGACTGTCTGCTGTTGCAGGCTAGTTTTAGTACGGAAACCAGCATTTTGCACAGTTTAACTACAGATTGTATAAAATGTGCATTCAAATGTGTGCATAAAACTTAAACAATAATATTAAGTCTTGTTCCACAAGCAGCTGAGATGAAAGTTCACCAAGGCTGAGGGAGAGCTCTCAGCAAGACCTTCACTAAACAAGAATTTACAGTCCTTTAAAGTGTTTGGGAAAAACACACATTACCACAGTTGAATTCAGCATGCTCAATATAAACCATCTGAATAGGAGCAGCCATTGCCTCTGGTGATCAGTGATAAAATTTCACCTCTGTCTTTTTCCAGGACATTTGCACAAAATTATCACTACACAGCACAGGGGAATGCACCATTTGGCACTGACTAGAACAGCTTCTGTTTGATAACAGTAGAGCAGTTTGAGTTGAATTATTCTGAATTTGTGAATTATTTTTATGCTTTAAGGAAGTTCTCACATCTGAATACAACATAAGGACAAACTATAACAGATCTGTTAAACTGAGGGGAAAACCTACTATCACTGAAATGAAACATACCATTCTAAGTATTTGGCAGAGTAAAAGATTATGCTAAACAAAAAAACACCATTGGAGAAAAGAGAGGGGGAAATCTCTAACATCCAATCCCTGGCTTTGATTAAGTGAGTTCATGAGACCTGAAAAATAACGAGATTTCTTCTATAATTTACTAAATACTAAATTAGTACATTTTAGATGTCCATTAAACCAATAAGTTTGGGCATGTGTGACTAATAAAAGCTTACATGTCTAACTTGGAAATTAACTGTGTGACCTCAGCAGTAGCTGCTCAGATATAATGCTTAAAAAACAAAATAAAATGAATCTCTTCTCCATTTCAGCTGCTTTACAATTTCTCTAGGACACCAAAGATGCACTAGAAAACTCAAGCTTCAGGGAAGAAACTACATTTAAAATTATCTAAATGAGTTCCTGTGCTGTTTTAAACAATCAAAGAGCCCTACATTATAGAGCACTTAGAAGTGCCATATATCACAAGAAAAGTGAAAACTACTAAGTTGCCTTTTCAAAGAGCACCAGAACAACTATGCACTGAGAGGGTAAGCCCACTTACAGGGGACATATTTCAGGATACTATTTCAATTTAATCGATGCACTGATTGATACACTTTTTTAATATTTCAAACATTTTCCTGAGAAGAGTCATAGCTACAGGAAAGAAAAATGGAAACAAAAAGACAACTCAAGTATGGCTATTTCACACCTTTCAGAATATTACAGTAGCAGTTATTTCTGATTTCTGAAGGGCCAGTTCTGGGAGTGAAAAAAAGCACGTGTCTGCCTTGCCAGCATCATGCTCCCCAGTCCTAAGCTCTTGCTGATTCTTGTTCAAACACCCCTTTAAGTCAATGTATTTAAAATTTTAATTCCCTATCCCTTAAGGCACTTTGGCAAATTACTCATAGTGCCACAATGACAGATACAACTAATTGGAACAGAACAACTAATTGTGGTGATTTCCATGAGTATCCCTAACCTACCCTGATCCCACTGAAATCAATAGATGTTTTGATTGGCTTAAATGCTTTGATGAAAGTAGAAGAGGTATGAAACATATTAAAACCTCACTCACTGAGGAGCTGAATTACTGAGCTGACAAATATGCAGGGCTGGAAAATATGACTTCTTAAAACCAGAATTTAGTCATACTTAGAAGCTCTGATGCTACATGTCACAGTTCAATTATGTTCCTCAAAAAATCGTGTTATTTATTTAAAAGAAAGCCCCACCTTTAATTTTTTTAAAGAATATTTTGTTCAGATGTAATGCTGTGAAAAGAGTAAAATAAGATTTACAGGCAATGGAATACATTTGCTTGTATCTATTTCATGCTGAATTAAGTATTTGTAAACCAAATAGTAAAGTGAATGCATGTCAGCAGAAATGAAACTGAGCAGTAAACTGTGTTCTGCAAATCATAACAGCTTCATTTTGACATGGCTGTGATATAAGCATTTCAAGAACAGATTGGAAAGTTCTGGTTTTACACACTTAAAGGCATGCCTAAATTCTAAAGAAGAAATCTTCAAAATATCCCCTTGAACTCAGAGGCAGTAGAAGGGCAAATGAGTAAGAACATGCAAGTCAGCACAGGCTTTGCATAAGTATTTGAGATGACTCGATCATGTACTGTCTTAAGCCACAGCAGATAGCATCCAGTGGTTCCTGTAGAGGTTAAAAGTTTAAAATAATGGATATTTAGAGCTATATTATTATATAGCATTACTTAAGATATAAAAGACTAACACAGGAAAGGAAAGGATTTATAATATGCAGGACAGAACTAAGTCAAGTGTATAGCAAATTTCAACTGGCAGGTACTCTGTTCAAACATGGAAATTGACAGTAAAAAGGCACACAATTTCCTCTTTGCAGTGGATTCCTACTTTCCATTAATCAGTTATACATTCCTGATTCCAGCATCAACAGCATACACTCATTTCCCTTCCCCACTAAAACAATATCTTAGTACCTGTCTCAGAGCTTCCATCTCTTCACTGGCCACTCGTTTCTCAGAAGAAGTGTTCTTCAGCTTGGACTCTGCAAGCTCCAGTTCTGTTTGCAGCTTATCTACCTCTTTGATTACTTGATCTCTCTCACTCATTATGAGGCGGTACTCATTGAAAACCGAATCCCTCTCTTCCTTGTATTTTTCTGCATCCTTGGCTGCCTTCAGCTGCATTGTTTTGAACCTTGTCACCTCTGACTGTAATCGCTCCATCTCTCTCTGCAACTCTTTGTTCTGTGCTGTGGCGTTGCTTAGTTCCTGCTGTACTGATTCAAACCTGAAAACAAGCAGAAACACCAGTAAGACACTTGTTACTCATTTTCATACATTAAGGATTTGGCTGGGTAACCACATGTATCCATGGATAAAATATAACCACAGAGGACCTGTTAGAAAATGTTTTTTCTGTGCTGCAAAATAACCACTGCTTTAGGAATGTTAGTGAACCTTAAGGAATATTACAGAACCTCTTTAGGACTGAACCATAACAATTAAAAGGAACCATTTACGAATGCGGAGAAAACCATTTTTTAAGGGTTGATACACAACTCCCACAGACTTTGGTCTGTGGGAGTTGTGTATCACCCCTTAAAAGTCAATGAAACCATTCTTAACACACCCATGGATGCTCTCTGCACTCCTTCTGTTTGCTGATCCTTCCTACCCCATGTGGTTAACTATGTAGGCTTGGTATCAAGGAGCAGAGAGGGGGTAAAGTATGCTATGAGTGTCTGTGCCCTTCTATTTTAACATGTGTGCTGCTCATAGCAGCACCTTCTCAGTGAAGCAAGACTCCCAAACACCTGAAGCCAGAGATCTCTGTTGCCTCCCCAAAACCCTGTCTCATAGCCCCCCACAGTCTGCAACTCTAATACCATGAAAAGTTAACTTAGGCTTGAGATGATCTTCATTTGCAAAACTCCTGTAGAAATTATATTCCCTTACTGATTTGCTTTTAGTATTTAAATAAGGAGATATATACACAGGCTTGCCACGAGTTAAAGAATTTGTTTGGAACACAGCCTGAGGTTTAACAAAATTTCGGTTATATTTGACTCCTGTATCTACAACTAAAAATAAACATAGGTTGAAAAGCAGAGTATCCCTTTCTCACACAAGCTAAACAATGGTTAAAATTCCTCATACAATTCCAAAACTGTAAATGGAAAACCATTTTCTTAGGAAAACTTCTCCAAATTAGTATCTCCATCACACATTCTAGAACCTTCCTTAAAATTTATATAAATACACGTGCTTACTCATTACAGCAAGATTACATACACTAGAGGAAAATTTTAGAAAAATTATTAGAAAGGTATTTGTGATTCTAGCACAAGGGAAGTAAGATGCTACATTAACACTGGTAAGTCAAAGGTATGAAAATTCGGTTATACCTCCTCAGAGAGGATGAATATTGCTGCTGGAAATGAATTGCTGTGTCCCTTTGCTTCATGAGCATGTCAATCTGTTTCTGCAGACGTCTGTTCTCCTCCTCAGCCTGTTCCAGGCGGCTCAGATCCGTGTTGTGGCTCGCGATCTTCTCGTTGTATCGTTTCCTCAGGGCGTCGTAGTCCTTCTTCACTCCCTCCAGCTTGTCCATGGCCGTATCATAAAGTTTATTTAGTATCTCTGATGATCCATTTTGCTTCATAACCTTAAAAAAATGCCAGCAACTCCATCAATAACCTTTACTGTTAATCAGTTCAAGAAATTTGATTTTAAATATGTACATAAGAAACAAAATTAGAACAAAAATGTATAGACCAATTTCAGTAATAATTTTTTTAATGACTAAGGAAAGACTGAGCTTCTTTTAAGTGCCACTCTAAGCATTATTACATCTGCTTTCTGTTGAGTTAAAAGTCTGCTTTATCACAAGAGCACAAGTGTATGAAAATATCTCTCTTATGGCAACTGTTATGAACACCTATTAAACCCATGTTATTTTTGAAATGCTTGTAGTTTTAACAAGAGGCAATCACTACTTGATCACCAAGATCATAGTGGTAATTTAAGAGATGCCCACCAGGTGGCATTCATGATAGGCTGCTTGTACCCTCTGAATGATTTAAATAATTAAAAGTGTAATGAAAATAAAATCTACCCAAAATATGTTATACACTCGGGCACGTTATTTAATATTCATACAATATTTCATCTGAGAATTTCCCACAGAGGTTTGTGTTTCAAAAAGCATACATAAAAGATGAACAGGAAGAGAAAAATCCATTTAAACATGAATAAAGCCTGACCTGAATCTTAGTTTTAATTTAATTTACACCAACGCAGGAATCTTGCTGTAAATTGCAAAACTGATGATACATGACCAGCAACCGTATAAGAAAGTCCTAATGAGTGTCAGCAAATCTAGTCCTTGTTTACTCTCAAAAGGCAAAAAATATGCCTGAAATAAAGCAGTAAGCCTTTTTTTGGTTGTTGTTGTTGTTGGTTTTTTTTCTTCTCCTTTTTTCTGGTTTTGTCTTTCAGATTGAAATCTGGCCCTGATGGACCAGTGGGAAGAAACAGGAATGCTCCATATAGAGAGGTGCCAGGAATTACATAATACTAACATTAGCCTGCAGAGGTATGTCCCTAACTATCTGAAAATAAAAAAAGTATTAAAGAACTAGAAGGAAGACTGAAGAAAATTTGAGCACTGTAAAGCTTTGAAACCCAACATGCAGCAGCTATCCTGCACTAAGTGGCTCCTCATCTTTTGTGTCTTCTATTTGAATAAGGACCACTTCCTGAAAAGAGAGGAACCTGGATGCCTGCAGACAAGAAGGGAAGGGGAGAGCAAGAGGCTGCCCACTCTTCACTGCCCAGAGGTAAAGGCTAACAACTGTCACTGTTAATAAACCACTTGGCTACACAGGCAAGATAACAGAACCGAGACAAAAGTTCTGCAGCCTGACACTGGTCTTCTTTATTTAACCAGGATATACAAAAGCGGGCCTGGAACAAGACTGCACTTGGGCTATTTCCATACATATTCAAATCCTCAATGGATTCAGCAGCACAACCTGCACAGAGCTGGACATGTGATTAGGCAGCATGCTTCAGTGAACCATTTCAGATAAGCTGAACACACGGTAAACTCTAGGCATAGGTAAAATGCAAATACCTGGATTTAAACCCACTCAAGAAAGCCATTTTCCTGAAGACTACTTCCCAAATGAGTTTAAGAACAGCTTTGAGAACATTATTTAGGAATTCAAACAAACCACTTTTCACTGTCTAAAGCATATATGGAAAGCATATATGTTGAAAACACACTAAATAATTAAAGAAGAATTAATACACAAGAAATTTGATAGAATTCAGCATAAATTTGCTAACATAGACCTGCCAGAGGACGATGGCTGCACCAGTGCAATAAACATCTCCCATTCAAAATCCCAGTGAAAGAAAGTAAATAGTCCCAGCTGGCCCAAGGAACACAGCCATAGCAACATGAAACTTCATATGTGAGCAGCAGAAACTTAAGCTGGTCAGCTGCTACACAGCAAATCCATGACAATCCCACACAAAGAGTAATTTGATCAAAAGCTTGTGCTCTCTGAGGCCACCAAGATGTATTTTGTTATGGCCTGACAACGAAACAACGCATCAGAGGGATCAACAGAGAGCTAGACTAATTCATATGAGAAGTTACAGGGACAAGATAAGACTTTTGGCACCCCTTCAAGACACCATGAATCACTCTGACAAGCTGAGAAATGGAGTTAGATGATTTTCCCACTAAGAGTCACATACATCATTTTCTTTAAAGGTTTAATCATGATGTTGACATAAGACTGGATTTCTTTAAATCAATCCTGACAATGATACATCAGCCTCCTTCTGTGATTCCAGATAATTCCAAGCTTCAGGATGGAATGGCAAAATAGAATAGCCTTGTCTCAGAGGTTTTGCATCCTTGCCTTGCAGACTGGGAAACTGAGGCAGAGACTAATTATGCTATTTGCCCAGGCTGACACAGTAAATAATTTCTGCTGTCTTCTGAACCAAGCCACTAAATAGTTTCACACCAGAACTCACAAGACAGTGTTAGAAAAATGCATAAAAAGAAAGTGCAAAGAGGACTAAAGATTGGTTCTATCTTCAAGCACCTCCTAAAGTACCATTCAGCACATCCAGCTTGCTTTGACCTTTGCCCCTCCTGCCCTAGCAAATAATTATTTTGGCTTGCATAGATTTTGCTTCTGAAGCCTAATGTTTGACTTGCAAGTTTGCCCCGTGAATCAGCCTACACACACTGAACCCAGATACTCTGTTTAACCATTCTACATGCTACTGTAACAATTCTAACCAAATGAACACACTGTTTCCTAGGTGAAGTGGACCTGATACAACCAGCTGCTCCTTAGCATTACTCTTTTTTAAGTTTTCAGAATACGTAAACAACACTGACCTGGAGACAACCTGTGATACAAAATTCTGAAATGTCCAACTCTTCCAGTCCTGAAAATTTTGTCTTTTTGTTTCAAGTTCAAAAACATGAATCAACCTTTTGTGATTCTTCCCAAAAAATCAACAACAAACATTGCATGCAAGTTTAAAGTAAACCCTGTCCCATAAAAATACCTTAGGAAATACCTTAGTCATCTTTTTAATCACTTTGCAACTTCAAGTTAGATTTCTGATGCCTTTCTACCCATTGCAAAAAAATATCACGCAAATACCATCTTCACGTACACTTTTTCATCTCTGCATTTAAAAACTCCCTTTTTTTTTTCCAGCTAGACAAAGAAAATCAATTAGGAAACAAGATGTCTTTGTCTCCCCAATACTGTACAAGGCAAGGAGGCTGTTTGGGACCCAGTAAGACACTAAAGGCAGCAATGCTGCACATTCCCATTTCCCCATGGAAGGAAGAAGCCAGGATCTCTTCCAGCACACGCACTCCAGGCCGTGGCTCACCTGCTGCTGCTGGCTGCGCAGGTCTGTTATCTCCTTCTGATCCTCATCGTGCAGCCTCTTCATCTCCTCACAGGACTGCTGCAGGTGGTTGTGTTCCCTCACCAGCTGTGTGTTCTTCCTCTTCAGGGTATCCATGTCCTCCTTCAGCTGGGACTGGTCGCTCAACAGCCGACTGTGCAGTGTGCTGTCAGGGCACACAAAAAGTGCTCTTAGAGGCCAACTTGCAAGGACAAAGTCCTGGAGTAATTCATTTCAAGCATGAGTTTCCTACCAAGAAAGCAGGTCAAACTAACTCAGTTCTTTGTGTATTCCACGCACCAGGAAAAAGAACAAAACCAGAAACCAACAAGGGCTTAAGTGTGAAAAAAAAATACACAGACATGCACAGCATCCTTCATCAGAAGAGACGATGGATTTATGCCACCTGTCAATGCCATTTCATAGCCATTAAAAGCAGGCAGACAAACACAAACAGCATAATATGATGATTCTTGAGATAACAGCCACTATCCCACCAATCATTTCCACTTTGTCTTGAGCTCCTCAGCTGAGCAGCAGCTAAACAAAACATGGACGGAAATGAGATAAAATCTCCTTGTGTGCTACTGTTTTAAAAATGAAAAAAAAGGACCAAACTATCAAAAATCTCCACAACCAAGAAAACCACAATATGTATGTTTCAACTACACTCGAGATAAAAATTTCCTCCAAAGTTCATTATGCCACCTATAATTATTGAAAAAAATACACTCTCACTTAAACAACTGAGAGCCACATTAGAAGCCTATCATTCAGATTAAAATTCAAGCTATAAACCTAAAATTAGATTAAACCAATGCTGAAAAAGAGCAGATAAATCAACTGAAGGTATTTTACTACTACAGATCAAAAATTAAGTTTTGGATATTGAAATGTATTTCTATTGTTGAAACAGAACAATTCTACTTAAGCTCTCATACTTGCTGGTAAATATTTAAATGTGTATTTATATACAAAAATTTGTGTTCTAAGATATGTTGCATTTCTTCCTTATGAAGTAAAACACCAATGTCCCCTGCACAGAATGACCAAAGCATTAAAAAAGTTTCCTTAAAATTAGAACAACCTGTTAAAAAAAAAAAGGTATTTTCACAAATTATATTCCCACAATCAAGCATATGTAATCTTGGCATGCAGATTACTAATCTGCTGTCATTCAGATTTCGGTGCAAATTATAAAGTCTTTAGAAGGCAAATTTTTTTTAAAAAAGAAGACAGGGTTTTAGCAACTGCTGCAGGAGAAAATGACAGTTGAATTAAACCTGTGTTAAAACTTACACAGATCATCACAAGACCTATCACAATCTATTAAAAGAGAGTAAGAAATTCCATTCTCTTGGATTATATTCTGTTCTCTAGCCTGACAGTAAAACTGTTAGACTGCAACTTCAAGTCAGTAATTAGGCATTCATTTTTGATCCCCTGAACACAGTGGGGATTTGTATCTCAAATTCCTAGAAGTCAAACAGGCAGTCCATACTTGATCATTTCAAATGGACCAGAAACGTTTTATCTGATGCAAACATCCATCTTGCAATTTTAGTGGAAAAACAGCATTAAAAAATTACTTGAATACCACGTTCTAATACTATTTGATCTAGGACAGACTGGTAAACTCTTACCTTGTACAGCTGTACTAATACTTACTGATAAAAATCTGCCTCTTTTGCTGCTTCTTCACACCTTTTCAGTGTCTTGGTGTGCTGGTTCTGCAGAGACTGTAGGTCTGACATAGCCTTCATACACTGAATCTTCAGCCTTTCATAATCATGATTTGGTTTTGGACTAGGCCTAGCATAGAAAAAGAATATGGGGTCAAATATCAGGAACTAAAGTGAATGGAAAGCCTGGGAAATTATTATCCAATAGAAGTGCTATCATACAACTGTTGATACTTAGGCTATAATATGCACTAATTTAAACACTGACCAGTTCCCTTTAAGATGCAGCCACTAAGAAAAAGTCATTGACTTGAACTTAGAATAATTTTATATTGTGATGTAACATCTCATAATGGGATGATTCTGTCTAATTATCACTAACGTGGCCGAAAATACTGAACCTGCATGTCCCTCTCTTCTTAGCAGCAACACCAGCACAGAAGAGAACTTCCACCGATAAAAGAACGAGTCCATCACAGCACACCTGGCTTTCCTGGGCCACCACATTCAAGTGGCAGTGACAAAGCCCAGACCTGCAGTGAGGGCAGGGCTGGAAGAGGCTGCCAATGTCAGCTGGGTGTGAATGGAAACCTGGGCTAAGCAAAGCTTCTCAAAAGCAGCATCTAGAGGACCTTGTCTTTAACTCCCTAGGAAGGATAGTTAGACTTGAGACAAAGACTTCCAACGGAATATCAAAAATAGACATCTGTGCTGGCAGAGTTTGACCTGTTTGACCAAGTCATTGTGCTGAATTACACACCTGTTTGTGTGCTACCATAGTATTTTAGGCTACTATAAATAATGGGAAAACATGTCAGAGTCTACATCACATTTCTATAAGATAATTATTTGAACAAAATTTGGGTTATTAGAAATCTCCAACACAATATAACCTCCAACAAGCATTTTTCAAAATAAATGCCAAAATCCATCAAAATAATTTTTTTACTCAAATTTCTTTTGGATGATTGGGAGAGCAATTTTCTAAAACAATCTACATGGTCAAGCAATTGACAGCATAGATTATGTCCAGAATGTATGGTACTTGTACATGATACCTTTTTTTGTAAATTAGAATTAACTAGATTTGTATATCACGCTAGAAACTAAATTAGCAGGATTATATATTCTTGCTTTGTATCACTAAGCCTCTAAGAGACTCGGAATTGAATTGTTCCTCCTCTGTACAGTCACAGGATTTTTCGCACCACTGAATTTTCTAGTTTCAAAATGAAGCTGCTGACATCTGTCCCTGTATCATCTCCTGAGTCTCTTATAACCCCACAGGCAATGAGGAAAAAAAAACAATCAAACCATCAAAAGAGGAAACTAATGCTTCTAAAAGAAAACAATTGCTTTCTAACTCAACTCTGCTTGTTCTCATATCAGATTTGCTCCATTGCTGCACAGATCACTCTTCCTCCCTCAAACCTCAGACTCCTCAAACTGGCTTCTCTGTAAGCACAGCCTGAAAAGCAATCAGAATTTTCCTTGCCTCATACAAAAAACAGCAACATGGATTCTGGAACTGAAATGAAGCTGGCAATTGAATCAAAATGAAAATGGTTTTGCACTACTGAAGTGGTAACAGCCGTTAGAAAAATAATAATCAAAAACCAAAACTTAAAGAAATGCCAGCCACATCTGGTTCACAGATTTTCTGGGGGTGTGTGTATGATATAAGGTACTTTTTGGCAACTCAGTTGCACATGGGTTGCTGAATAGTGAGGCCTTCAATTGTAATTCCTCCTTTTCTCCTTTCTGTAGAGAAGTGCTTCTGGGAAAAAAAAAAAAACCTCCTTCCTTGATTAATAAACTTTACTAACAATTAAAAACCAAAATCACATAAAGCAATCAAATGTTCAAGTCTTGCCTACAGGGGTGTCTTTTATGGTATTTTTAAATTCATTTTTGATGAGTATCAAAAGCAGTATGTTGCTCACACAGTATTATAGATATCACTGAAACTAGTGAAGGGTTATTCTTTTAAAATGCAGACATAGTTAGCATAACTTAAACTTGATTTGAAATGTCTACACCATTGACAGAATCATCAAATCCAAGTTATTGATTTAAATTAGACCTCAGGGTGAAATTATTCAAAGTAGACACCATCTGTCCACCACAGTCTTAAATGACAGCATTAATTGGAGTACAGTTTAACTCTCAGCTGGGACATGAAGCTTACTGTGCCTTATTAACAGATGTTCATATTAAACTATTAGGCCAGCCTGAACGCTATGGTGAAACTTGTTCTCCAAGTCGAACATGCATCATGCGTGTTTCATATGTTGCTGAAGTAACACTGACGTTATTCTAAAAAACCAACCAAACACACAAACAAAAATACACAACCAAAACCAACCAACTAACATTAAAAACCTAACAAGCCACCTATAAACATATGGAGACCAAGAAGGTAACTACACAAGTTAGCCAACCTACACAGTGAGGAAGGACCAACAATGCCACCAATAACATTCTGCATTCTACCTCATATACATGAAATAAAAACCACATGGAGATCTTAGGCCATATGTTCCACACTGCTGTTCCAACGCTTTATGTCTCAGCAAGAAAAACAGGAATAAGAAGAAGGAATATTGGTCAGAAGTCAAAAATCAAAACTGTTGCAAGAAAACAATCCATTCAACTGCATGTAGTGGCTGACTCTTGTTTAAGCAAGACCACCAAAGTTTTATGCTAAAATGCCCCAGAAAATACTAGAAGTTACAATTTCAATAAAGGAGAAGTATCAGTTACTACTTTGGAAGCACTTGTTCAAACATTAACAAAATTTAAAATGCTAGTGTCAAAGGCCCAACTGTTTTTTCTGATATTTGTACAAGAACTTTAAAAATCCTTCATGCTATAGCGGAATTACCCTGGCCATAAAATAAGGCCACAGTGAGACTGACATTTACATATATCTGATGCTCACATAAAAGCTAAAGCCAACCACAGGTCCAATTTTGTGGGCAATCCTACCTAACACCTTCTAAGGAGTTATCATTTACTATTCTAATTGCAACAGCAATTATAGATTACACACAAACAGTCTCTTATGAAATACAATTTTCAGGGAGTTTATTTGTGTGGTGGTTCTCTTCTACTGTTACTATTACGAAAGTAATAAGAGCAGGTTTAAGTCCATAAAGTGCAACTTGAGCATGCTAAATCACTTGGTCAAATCTTCACCTAATCTCCCGCACACATACAGTCACTGTCAATCCACAGGCACAGCATGAGCAATCCTACTCCTGTCCAGCAGGACGGCACATGCTGATCTGATTCAGCACATCACAATCCACTGCTGTGGCACCTCTGCCACTGCTCTAGACTTAGTCAACATTTGCTTTGGAAAACAGCTCTCTGTTTTGCAACCTTCTCAGCCAGCACAGTCCAGACTGCAAATGTGCTGTGAGCTATTGTGAAGCATCCAAGGTGACGTGCCAAGGTCTGCCTCCGCACCACCTGTGTTTGGTACAGCCATAGTTACAGCAGCACACACAGCCTGGGTAGTAAAAGTCACCACCCACATCATCACCTCTCAGCTTTCACACTTCAGTATTAACAGTTTACCAAGTCTGGGCTTTGACTCCTGGAGGGATGAAGATTAGTGTTATAAAAGGAAAGAATTCAAAAAGTAAAACAAATGCCAGTAAGATTTCAAAAAACAGAAATGTACATGCAGACGGGAGCAGTAGTTGCTTTTACAGTGAAGAAAAAGTATGTCAATAATAATCTTCATTCACTTCCCACTTTTGAAATATTGTATTGTTTGGGAGCCAGCATTCTCCATCTAATACGTACTGCCCAAATACAAGGTTAACTGTGATGGGTTGTTCTGGAAGCTGTAAACGTTCATGTTTTCTACAAAATACAAATCCTACACTGAAAGTAAAGGATTGATTTGAGAAAGAGAAAACTAGGGCAGGCTAGAAGACAGCTCATCAGAACTTTATTAATAGCATCCTGGATTATGCAGAAGATTATTGGGAGCTATAAAATCCTCTATGCCTAAGCTCTAGTAACTTCAAAGAAGAAATCCTTCTATTTAACTAACTGGAAGCTGAGCAGAAGATGTTGACATTTGACAATCTTTTCCTTTCTCATCCCCACAATGCTTTGAGATGGTTACAAAGAACATGATGCTCTTGAAGGAGGCCTCAGAACTTAAGGAGGGAGGAAGGGGGCATTAAGATGAGAAGCTACCGAGTTTATAAAACCTCCAGATTCTCTCAATGCCAGTTCGCTGGTTCAAAGCTTAACCTTCTCACAGAGACAAAAAATCTAATTAACCACCTGACCACATACAGACACAGCTGATTAAGTAACAAGCAACAACAACATTAAAGTACAGAAAAGTTACACATGATGGCAACACCTCCCAGAAAATCTGTTCTTTGCTCTTATTTCAGATTCAGCGACATACACTTTTTTTTTCTAAGGCTCTATACATGTATAGGCAAAAAGTGCTCAGTGTACCCAGACACATTTAAACATTAGCAGATCCTTAACTCTTCTAAATAAACTAATTTTATTGCCTACCCAATACAACCTTTACTCATAATTAACTCATACTTCGACTACTGTCTTCCTCATAACATGTCAGGCCCCAAATCAGAATGAGCTTGACAAGCCTGCTGGCTGTTAAATGACTTAAAAAGCATGTTCAATGGAGGAGAATTCCTTATTCTCAACCTATTTCTGCTTCAAGTTCCCCTACATACGTATACCAGAAAGCTGATCTTCTAAACAACACTTACTCCACTCAGCAGAAATCCAAAACTCTCTCTTTGCAGAAATATAGGAATAGCTTGGATTTTTTTTTCCTCTCCTCATTTCTGTTCTCCAGCCAAGTATTCTGAGCTATTTCGCTTTCTTCACTCTTGTTTTCTAAACACCAAATACTTCATCCACTGTCCTCTTTCTCTTCTCTTCTTCACAAAGCCCATGAAGCCTAAGCAACTTCTTTGCTTCCTCTTCTCAACACAGAGATGAAACCTTCTCCCCTCAGTCCCACAGAAAAATTGCTGGACAAAGTGGGATAGGCACTCAACAGGAAGCTCTGAAACATGGACGTAGCCACTTCACCAGGATGCAAGTAGGATATAAGCAACATGTATACATTAATTTGTGAGGCCATCAAGTTAAAACATTAGATGATTAAAGCCACTGAGACTGACTCAGTTGGTCAGTGTACAGAGTCAACACCAAGGTTGTTGGTTGAGTCCCTGTATGGGCCATTCACTGAAGAGTTGGGACTCGATGATTCCTGAGGGTCCCTCCCAACTCAGAACATCTGTGATTCGCGATTCAAGTTAATGCTTTCCAGACAAGCAGGTGTCAAGGCACTTGAAAACACTACTAAAGCCTAAATGAAAATGCTCCATTTCCTTCCTGTTTACCTGCAGTCATCGAAGGTTGAGCCAGGAGATGAAAGTGCAAGTTGCTTGCGCAGCTCGTCCCTCTCTCGAGTCACCTGACGGAGCTGATATAAAATAGTCTCCAGCTTCTCACTCATTTGTCTTGTGTCTATCACAGGTGGTGGAGATGATGCTTTACCAGTCGTACCTGATGAAGAGAGAAATACCTGGCAGTGAGCAAATGCCTCAAAAGAACAATACAACTTCACTGAAGAAGTGAATATTAATGCTAAAAAATCCTGTATTTCTGTCTGCAGAACCCTGTCCAAAAATGAAGCAATTCGTGTAAGTTCTTATCAGTGAGTTGAAAGAAGAACAACTCCAGTCAGATCCTTTGCTAGCAGAAAGGCCCTGTGTTGTGAGTTCAGTTTGCATGGGTAGGTTCCTTGCTTACTCTGGAACTTACAAGCAGCTTAAAAGGCAAGGCAAGTTAGCAGTAACAATTGCAGACCTCAGAAACTGACATACTGACAGAAGTCAAGCTACTTGAAATAAAGAACAATGCCTATCCTTTAAAAAAAAAACCCAACAACAGTAAAATTCACCCACGTCAACTTATTTCAGAGATAGCAAAGAAACTGCTACAGCACAGGGGCTCTTCTCCTCTTTTTCTAGCAGCACAGAAATACCATTCTGCCATGAGCTACAGAAAACATTTACTTATAATGCAATTCTATGCTTTCATAGTTCACAATTTCTCAGTCTAGTATGTGATGTTAAGGATTTCACTGAACAACAAATCATGAAAACTGGGCTTCATATTTACCAACACTGGCTAACACAAGCACATTACAATCACTGCAACTGGACTACACATCAAACTTCTCTAAGGGGCAGTCATACTTTAAAGTGTTTTGTGGGACTTTTTAATTCTCAGCTTTGCTAATATCAGAGCTGAACAATGATGGCTACTGTCCTCTCAGACAACTGTGAGAGTACAAGGTTGTTTCCTTCCCAAGAGAAGTGACTCTGGTATATCACTTCCTAACTGCTGACAAGTAAATCAACTCTAATTTTAGTTCTGGTCATTTAAATTAAGTTGTAGATGTAGTTTTGCTCATGTGTCTCTCAGACACACGAGAGCAGACTCAAAATATACAGGTCACAGATGTCAAAGTTAAAGGCTTAAACATATACAGGTGATTATTTTTTACCCAAAAGAGAAATTTTAGAAATAGTTTGCAAAATTATACAACTGAAACAAGTTGCTGACATACGTATTAACTTGTCAGGATGTACCTTTATTAGGCCTTTTTTTAGTTAATTAAGCAACAACAGAATAGAAAAACAATGCTCTCCACTCATTGTCTTTTCAAAGAAAGAAACTCAAAATTATTTCACTGGATCAAATGCAAATGAATGTAGCTTTTTATCCCCAAACCCAGTTCATTAAGGTATTGCAGAATGTAAAAACCCCCTCCAGCTTTTCAGCAAAATTACCTGTGCTTGGAAGTTCTCACACCAAAATAACTGCAGTGTCAGGACTATCATATGTACAGCATCTACAATAACAGTATCCCTGCTGTTAGACCTTCTAGCTGCTACTGTAATGAGAATTTATGAGCAGAGGCTGTTCTTTTTAATCTAACTATTGCATAATAATGTATGCAAAAACACTAATAGCAAACTGAAGAAATAAAAAATAGCAGAAAGAAGGTGCATTCTGGAAAAAAACAAACTCACATCACTCTGAAGAATTCTCAATGCAGGCTGCTTTTCTTACTACTTTGTTTCACTCCTGCATCCAGACAAAGCCCCTTCATCCATAACGACTAAGGATTTCTCACTTCCAAAGTTAAGTTATCCTTTCTTTTAGACGAGAAATATTCCACATATTTTTATGGCAAGAAACCAGTAATAACACACATGATACAGGGGATATAGAGAATAAAAGACGGAAATAACTAAGTAGATACAAAAAGTCAGAACATGTACTCATTTGAAAGAGTTTGGACACATCAATGAAAAAGGAATTTCATAAACGAACTAAAAGGTAAAGGCAGACAAATCAAATTCAGGTACTGAGAAGCTGTGTGGTCTTAGATAAATTCAGCAATGACCTGCACATCATTTCACTTGAGCTGACACATCAGAGGATGTGTAACATGGAAAAAATCCCCTTCTCATCCTTACTGAGAGGTTCAAAAGCCTATGTAATCCTGGGGCCGTTTGCAAGCAAAACAGATGAACAGGATGCAAGAGGTCAAGAGGAAGGAGGAAATGAATCAGGAAGGCTGCTGTGCTTTCCAGGGAGGAAAGGGCACTGGAGGAACAATGTCCATCACTACTATCACTGCTAACCCAGCAGCAGTCCCATGGACAATGTCTGCTACACAAGACCTAGGCAGGCACCCAACGGCTACCATGGGGATCTTTAAGCACAATAAAAGCAGGCCAGAGGTCTGCCTCTGCTCCTCAGCCTCCCCTGACAGCTTTAACAGCATCCAAGTGACAATCTTCAGGCAAGAACATTTGTGCACAGTCACAAAACTGTGCCAAGAAAGAAAAGTCCGCTTTAAATAAAGATGGGCTAATTAGCCTTAGGAAATAAGCTTTTTTCTTAATTTTGAAACCATTTGTCTTAGTACCAAAAGGGGTTATTTTTCATTAACTTGTCAATTTTTACAAGTACATCAACAGATACTTTCATCTCTAATGCAATGATATTTCTGACACAAAATATCAGCCACAAGATGTGTACACCTCTTAAGGGCTGTAAAAACACAGATCAATATAATGCAGTTCTTCCCACTCTGATCCTTTGAAGAAAATTTACCTCTTCTTCATTTCCTGACAGGCTTCCATTTTCAATAGTTGTACAAAAGGTCTTATAAAGCTTAAATCAGATTTCTGAATGCTTAAAAAATAGGCACACACATTCAGTAAAATCCTTTTTCACCAGAAAAATTCTAGTCTTGGTTTCTTTTAAAGGAGCTTTTAGAGCTCAATGCTAAAATCCTTTTATTGCATCTGACATCTTGATGCAGCAGAAGGAAAGTGACCTGTGCTTCCAGCTTCATATTCTTTTTCCATCTGACTGCATATTTTACACAGAAGTACTTCCTTTTTGTACTTCAACCCGTCACATGGACCTTAAAATGCAAAAGCCTGAAGCTAAATCTCCATTATACAAATTATGCCACCTTTCAGTAACTCACCTCCTTTCTCAGACAACCTGGATTTCTGAAAAGACATTTACTGCATGTCCTGCCAAGTGTAACTCATTCATCTGCTTCCATAAGCCTCACAACTCATTCCTGACACAAGCTGCACTTGGGTGCTGAGGACTCGACTGCCTGGAAGTCGCTCCCTGGCCAGTCTCCAGGTGAGCACCACTCACCAAGTCCTGGAGCAGCTGACAGCAGGGATGGGTGCTGTGGAGAGAACCCACTTTACCCACAAGGCAGTACAGTCTGTGTCTTGAGTGTGCACTGACTTCATCCAAAGTGAGGTTTTGCAGGATTTCCATCACAGGTTGTATAAAAGAAAAGCCTCAAAAACAGAATCTGGAGCAATTGTATCTTCCCTATAATAGCCCAAATGCAGGACTTGACAGAAACCACAAAGATCCATTACTGCAGCACTGTACTGAATATAACTCCCGATGATTACTCCAATCAACAATGACTGAAGAGATAAAACATCCACACAGAAACTACTGCTTAAGAAGTTAACTTCATATGTGGGGAACGGGTAGCATTTTTTTTGAAGAATAATAGAACATTTTAACAGAAACAGGGCTGAAAAACTTAACCTGACCAAAGTTAACCACAATGCCAAATGAGTATGTTGAGATAAGAAAATGGGTACCAATGCATAAACAGCCAATTTTGAGAAATAATGTCAACATATATTGAGTTTATTATAAACTCCTTAATCTTTGAGAAATAAACTTGTACAACAGATTCAACTAATTCAGAAAGCAATCTGTCACAAGCTAACAGAATGCCTTAATTTTACAATGATTTTTCTCAAACTCATAAATTTGTGCTCCTTCCTGCTTGAAAATAAACAGGAGACTACTAATTGTACAGTCAAGCCTTTTCCATTGTTTTCTTTCATAAAAAAGAAAATGAACAGAGATATTCAGAGTATTATTTCTTCATGGTCTTGTAAATCATGACAGAAAGTACTAAAAATACTTGCAAGATGTATTGCAAAGCATGATCAATGGGGTTTCTCCCCAAGCTAGGGAAGGTGTCGAGAGTAAAGACTTATGCCTGATGTAGGAAAATTGCATTCTAAAATATTTACTTTCCTTCAATAATTTATGAGCACTGGAAAAGGGTTGCAATCTAAATTACATTCTAGTTCTCATTTAGATACATTTCCTCAGATGTACCTTTTGAAGTGATCATGGAATAGCAGAGTGCACAGAACAGAATTGCACGCAGGTAAATAAAACCTCAGAAAAAAACAAGCAGCACTGAGGAAAGAAAAATGAAAGGTAGAATAATGAACTGTAGAAACAGCTTCATCTGAGAGACAGAAATCCTAATAGATTATGAAAGCAGCGACAGTCATGTAACATGCAAGGACAAAAGGATGGATAACATTTCAATATATTGTTGTAATTCAGAATACAAAAACCTAAACCAAGCCAGCAGCATCTAAAATGAAACTTTCAGCTTCAATAAGTTCAAGACTATAGAAAGAACTGAGCAGTGGTTCTAGAAAGATCAACATGAAAAAAAATCTATAACCTAACACTAAAAAACAGCAGAGGAGATCGGGGGCGGTGGGGGAAAGGCAGAGCATCAGTCTGAGAAGTCCTTGCAGAATTTTGCTGACCTGAAATACAGGTGAGAGTAAAATCTGTTACCATGACCAAGGCATGTACAGCTGGAGTTTCTGGGCTTCAATTTACAGGAGTTCCCTGGCTCAAATCCCACCTTTGTCAGGCTTAAAACTGTGTACTGAAAATATAACCCACATTGAAGTGTCCACACTGAACCTAAAGGGGACAGTGACAATGGTCACCAGCTGCACACCAACCAAGGGGATGAGATTCTTTCAGCACTCCATCCTTCTCATCTTCTCCTGTAGGAGTTGTGATCTGTCTCACCACATCCACTTCACAGCTCCAAAAAAAAACACCACTGTCACCAAAAGGATTTCCTGAATGCACAGACTGATAAAGGGTCTGAAGGAGCAGTGAAAGACACCATGCTCCAGAGGTGCTGTCTGGAGTGCAGGAGGTGGGTGTTCACATACACTATTGCCATTCAGACCAACCAAATGATCATTGCAGACCAACCAAATCTTCAAAAATTCGTATATGGAGCTGCCAAATGTTAAGAAGATACTATAACAAGCAAAATACCACGAAGTGGTCAGGTCTATTATTAGCGGTTCTCTCGCCACAAAAACCCCACTGTCCCTTCTTCAAGACTGCATCAGTATAAATGAGTAAAGTCAACCTTTTCATTGTTATGTTGATTTTTTTTAAATGGCATGATGTCCATGGAGCATACTCAAGTACCTTGGAAGAGAAAGAAGTTGAGAGAACCTTGTGCATGACTAATATAAGACTGCAGCTGCCTGAAAATGGACACCAAAGAACATAGCAATAACACACTAAAGCTATTCATAATGCTTATTACTTAAGAGGAGATATTTATTAATAAGCACACTAAAAATCACCTAGAAAAATCACAGTTACATGATTTGCAAACAGTAAAAACAGAGAGTGAAGTTTACTTGAGGTGTGTGAAAGTGTTTCTTTCCAAGTTGAAAGTCTTGTTTCCAGCAAACTAAATGGGTAGTTTACTACAAAGGAAACAAATATAGATGAAGAGTTTTAATTCAATCATTGAGACCAAATATTACAGGAAAACGACTTCTGAATAGAAAGAGTGATGGGTGAGGAGGCAGAACAACAAAGGTAATTACTGCTGTACAGAAAAGGAGTATGACGTGGTGTCCCGGTAGTGTCCCTAAGGACCTCTCCTTACTCATTCATGGCCTTTCAGCAAGTGTAATATTGTCACTTTTCTTGGTGTTAACTGTTGAGGCGTCTTTAGCAAATATGAACTTTGTGTCAGTAAAAAAAGGCAAGAAATACAATGAGAGACTACTATAGGCTGTCAGGGAAAATAAATAACTCTTTCAGACAAGGATAGAGTGTATGTATTTTAGACTAAAAGAGCATTGTAAGCCACACCTGCGACTGAACCCTTTCTGTGAATAGTGAAAACAATTACTTTGTTACATCCAGCTGTAGAAAGAATGAAGCAATAAACTGAAATCACAACAACATGAAAGGACACTTGTCAAAATGGCCAACATGAAAAGAAGGAGTGAAAGACTAACATTGTTGGGAAGGAATCTGATGGGAGGGTAGGAATATTTGCTTTGGAGTAAGAATTAAGGCTCTCAGATTGCAACTTGAAAGGCAATTAGTGAAAAACGATCTGTAAACAGCCTGTCAGGCTTATGAGCTAAAAAAGTGTTAAGCAAGGAAGTACTGTCAGTTGAAGTCAAAGTTGGACAACTTGGTGGAGAGACAGACATATGACCACCTGATGGCTGCAAGGAAAGGCATAGAACTGCAGAGCCAGTGGTGGTGCTCATTACAGATTGCTGTCCATGGCATGGGGCTTCAAACTAGATGACCTTTAAAGTCCCTCCAACCCAAACCATTCTACCATTGTATCTAAGCTCCCACAGCAAAATGTAGCACAGTGATATGAACAGAGAAGAGTAAGAAGAAACACTTTTGATGAAAAAGATGAGATACCATTTGCAAAGAACTGACAGCTGGAAAGTAATAGTCTGTTCAAAGAGAAAGGTGCTATTATGCAATGTGGAATGAAGAGGCTACAAGATTGACAACTGTAATCAAAACAATGCAAAGAGGTCTGGCTGCGGAAAGAAGATATATATACATGTGAAAAGATGGAAGGTCTTTTCCATTCCAAAATTCATCTAATTAGGAACTCAGTATACTTGAAAAGAATGGAAGAGAATGCAATGGCTCTCTGTTAAAAACTATTTTAATAATAAAAACTATTTTGGAGGATCTTCCCAATCACAGCCTGTCACCTGCACTCAAGCTGCTGTGTTCATTAAAAAACATTCCCTAGAACCAAACCAGAACAAAACCCAAACATCTGTGCATTGAGGACAGGAGGAGAAAACCATTTTTAAAGCACTAAAGAAAAACTCTGAAGCTTCATTATGGTACTAGAATAGGTGAAAAATGGCTTGATTCTAGAAACCATAATCATGTCATGGCATTAATGTCAAATTATTAAGTGCACTATACAAACTGACACTTTTTAAAATCATTTTTTAAAAGGGGTCTTGATTCTTTGTTCTATACCTCTCCGTTATCATGACTGGTCAAGTGGAGACTTGCCAGGGACTGTCACATAGAGCTGTGTTACTGGTTTCTATCCAATTCCTAAGTGACACTGTTGTTCTGTGCTTGGCACGACAGGCACTGAATCTCCATAAGCAATTGTTCTGATATCAGAGACAGGACTATAGTTCTGTTCAGAGAGTTTGCTGGTCACAGGGAGTGGGCAGATGAAGGATGCTTTTATTTACACACAAAAATCTTTGTCATTGACCAAGAACAAAGGGAAAGGATATACAGAGAAAGACCATGACAATTTAATGAGGATTTTTTCCTTTGAGGGGACAAAGCTGGGGTGGACAGCCAGTGGTGGTATTACACCATTACAGCAGTTTATATGGCACCTCTTCTGGAAATAAACTGAATATTTGCTCACCGTACCACCAAAACCACCTGTTGTACATGCATGGCATGAATTTTATTAATACATCAGAAAGAACTGGAGGAAAGCAAAAGAGAAAAAAATATTGCCATCTAAATTAATTTTGAACAATGAAGAAAATACACAAGAAAAACCTGCTGTCACTCTGCACTTTTATTTACATACAGATACAAATGAATAAAAAGGCAGAGTTTCTTCTTCAAGACTGCTAACCTGCTGTTACACAGGGGGAAACTGTCTTCCATTCAACTGCTTATGCTATCACATGCACAGGAGGATGAAAATTCAGTCTTGCATCCCTCATCCTCTGCAAGCCCCACAGAGACAGGGAAAGAGAAAAAAAGCTTGGATAGTACTCAGAATAGTACAGCTTGGACAGTACTCAGAATAGACTAGCCCTAAGCTTATCTCTGAGTCATATTATGCAAATTGCATCACTCCTTGCTCTGCTTTTATATTGACATTACTGAAGATTGAGAGAACTCAAGAACATCCATTTGTTCCCCATACAGAAACTCCTGGATAACTGTTCATTCATCTATGTTGCTGCTCTCCATGCTGGTTGCACTCTTGGTTTTCAATGAGAGAATCAGAACTGCAAATACATCCAAGACTTGGGTGCACCATGGGTTTATATAGTGATCAAATCATGTAGTCTCATCTCTCTCTCCTCCTTTCAAAATACTAACACTATGCTTTATTTATTGGACTGAGACTGAGCCCATGTTCTCAGAATTATCTTCTAACAACAATCTTAGTTCAAGATTAGTTCATGGATCAGACTCTTTTTCTGGAAAAGAAGCCCATTGTTATATACCATAGTTTCATAAATTAACTCAAATCCAGGATAGCTGTAAAATGTAGAGCAGCACCTCCATTTCACAACTTCCTGACTTACTTGGAAGTATTTCAGAAAAAGATCATGCAATTAAAAATGCTGGCAGCAGAACCATCTCTAGCAATAGCTAGGGTAATTAAAGCTTGGGAAGAAAAGACGAAGCACACGGCCATACAAGTCTCTAGTTACATTTATGAACTATGGAGTCTAAAGACTACATATGAAAGATGCTGTTATCTCTCCTAATTAGACGATGCTAAGCTTAAATATCTGAACATTTATCTGGGTGTACTTAGGGGCCCCCAAAACCTTTTGCACTTCCCCTAAAAAGTCCAATGTGCCCATCTGTTTTTGAGCTACTCAACAAACAGAATCAAGGTATGAATTTTAAGCCAGTGTTTTGAACACAGCTATAATAAAAAAGATCCCTTATCTTGCCCCTGAGGAAGGTCTATGTGAGCGGGGAACTAAAAATACTTCTTTATAAATGTGTGCACTTAAAACTACCAATGTCAAACTGAACATATTCAAAAGCTTGCACTGTCTCCAAACCATGACATATTTACCTCTTTTCACTGATGCATTCATTTCATAGGTTAAACTTACTATTTCTACTGCACAGAAGTATCCTCGTGAAAATTATTTCAGTGAGATGGGACAGAGCGGGGGGAAGATGCATGTGAAATTCCTCAAATGCTACAGGCACCTCAGTATTTGTTAGGATTCCATTCAAACTAGTCATATGAAGCCTTAGGGGAGCTGGCATGCAGGCAGATTTAGTTATGATGGTTCATCATTCAATAAACCCATCAGTATTAAAATAATCTTTGAAGTGACTTGCGAAGATGTCTATTAGTGTATGTCAGTTATTAAGCAATTTTTCTATTGATATTGGATCAGAAAAAATACTGTCTCTTGTAGAACAAGACATGAGGGTGAGAAAACAGTTGGAGCAAAAATCAGTCTCATTAATAACAAGTCTATAATCACACCATAAAATAAACATGCCAGTTTCAAACAAAGAATTCTCCTGGCTGGTAATTTCTTAAATATTAAATACCCAGCACTCATTATTAATTTGAATAAAACAAAATTGGGGACAATAGTAGAACACAATTTTTGTTTAATAGCAGGGCACTTAATTTTCAGGTCATAAAACAACTTTGATCACTGCAAACTCCAAAGACATTAACTAATTCTGAGGACAGCCTCTTATGCCAAATGCACAGATCCAAATTCATTATGAACTTCAGGATCTTAAAATATGAACAAAACATAGTTTGTGGGAAGTAACATTAAATAAAAATACAAAAAAAAAATAAGATTTAAATGTGCCACTCCTTTTTAAAATGAAGAACATGGAACTAGACAGTACCACCTGCATTTCTCCTGTCTCAGCCATCACTTCATCCAATTATCCCACAAACTTACTGGACTTCATTTTAGAATAACTACCTTCTTTGGAAGGTGTCTGATTATCCTAAAAATTTAGGAACTTAAGCTGGAACTAGTCCCCAGTTTACTTGCAGCAAATTTAATCTACCCTTCCTTCAGGCAGCAGCACACAAGTGTGGTCTTGATTAAAATAAACTAACGTGTCACAGCTTCCAGTATTGTCAGTAAAGAGTTCATTCAGGCCTAAAATCTTGTTCCTGCTTGCTGGAGTTAAAAGTTCAACTCAATGACTGCAATAGATGTCTACCCACATCCTTAAAAAGACAACTGACTTGACTGGTGCTGTCAGGGAAGTCTATAGATGCCTGACACAACATTGGAACTTTAAATATGCAAGAGCCTGCATTCCCTACCCAGGGCAAATGACTTCTACACGGATTTCACAATAAAAGGCATTTTTAAAAGTAAAGATGAGGAAAACAGACAGGTAATAGAGCTGCTCCAAGATCATCTTGTGGACAAAACACCTCTAATAATGTTTCTTATACCTCCATTTTTTTCCCCTGAGTATTTTGTCTTTCCCAGTGATTTTAAAACCAGAGAAAATGAAGCAATTCATTGAACACAGGAAAAAATTGCTAAAGCTTGTAGCCACTGTCAAAGGTTTAGAAGGCTATGCCCTTGGCTATCATCATTTATAACTTCTATGATGTTTTTGACTCTGGCCACAATTTTCACATCTACACAAATACATACACATACAAATACACACGCTTAAATATATTCTCATACACCCAGACTTGTGTAAACACAATGAACAAAATGTTGCCATTTTTACATCATTTTACTAAGTAACACAAGGCACAGTTACATCATTTAATATATCCAAATGTAACAGATTTTACATGCAGCAACTGCAGCCAGCCATGAAAAGGCTTAGCTTGCACTGCACAAAAGTACACTTGTTCCTGGTGAAGATGGATGGCTACATCTTATAGTTCAACTTCTTTGATTTTATGACCAGGATTTCTCTACCCTTCCCAAAGGCAACCTTAAAAAGTTGTTCTCCCAGTTCCCAAAAGACACACTCATCAAGTTCTTATATTAATATTTTACTCACCAATGCTGCTCAGAGAGCTGCTGCTTTCAGAGTCAGAAGGCATTATGGAGAGCACACTGTAAGTAGACCCTAGAATCAGGAAAATAAAAATAGTATTACTTTTTCTCCCCCATTTCCTCTCTCCAAACTAAGTTATGATTCATTTCCTTGATACTGTAGATGCCAAATAAATTAACTAAAATTATTAAAATTATTCAAATTACTAAATTAGAGAGAACACACATCACTGAAACAAAAATCTAACAGGCAAAGTATGACTTGTAAATGAACACTTCACTGTGCACTTTTTGTGGTAAAAAACCATTTTGGCTAACATGGTAAAAATGAGTTCAGCAAAATATTAAGTATATCAGTTATTTCAGACAGACTGAAAACTCAGCGTTTCAAGTCTATTATAAAAGATTAGGAGTGATACTTGTGACAACAGTGGCAACCTATTTTGGTTTCTCATGTCTTCACATGTACCAACCCCAAATTCATTGTGTAACTAATTTGTATTCTTCACAAACTTCATTCAGACTTAAAAATTCCATTTAATTTGTAAATAAAATTTGTTTATATCCATTTGCAACTCTCAGTATCTGGTCTTAAAAGCGAGGACCCACAAAGCAGCAAGTTTTCTCATGGATTAATAGATCAACCGACAGTGAAGCCCTTCGTTTTAGCTATTTTAGAAGTATGCCAGATTTTATTTACCAGAAGAACTAGAAGGACAGGTCCTACTTCAAAACATGAACTAAACAGCTCCTCCATCCCTCACAGACAGGATAAACACACCATGGTAGAAAGACAGGCAATGATTATGTACAAAAGCCATTAAATCTAGGCTATTTTCAGCACTTGCCAGGATGCAAGGGCTGTGCTCACAACAGCCAAGCCCTAAGGCCATTTCAATACTTTCAGGAGCTCGCTTCCCGAGAGTCCCTCCTTCTTATATTCCAATATTTCTTTCTTCTAGTTTCTTTGAAATAAGAAATAAAAGCTGAGAAGCAGCAGGAATAACTGCATGGAATAGACTGAAGGAAGGATAGGCTAGAAAATAAGAAAGAAATTAGTTTTTGTTCATCTCCTCTCCTTCTTATTAGAGAAAATCATGACATCTGTAACTACTACGGTGTTAGATGAATGAAAGGCAAGATGTAATAAAATGATTCTACTAACACAAATAATTACAGAAAAATCAATTTTAAAAATAAAAAAATGAAAATAAGCAAGAAGAATTGCATCTTGAAGTAGACTGTTTAATCTGACAAATCTCTATGAAATTTTTTTTTAAATATATAGGTTACAATAATTCTATTCAATGATAGGGGATGTAATTTGTTTGTTTTGTTCAAATTTTTAAACAAAATACTAGTACATCACTGACACACTATCTGGGTTTAGAAAAAATCTGCTGCACATTTTTGCTTCTACTTCAGACATTTTCAAATAATAATTTCAGCTGTATTCCTATTAAATTAAAGTTTATTAAAAGCTAGATATTTTCCACATTAGTTATACTTAACCTCCTTGCATATTCTAAACTCATATGACTTGCAGCATTTCTTGAAGTCTACACCTAAACTGACTAGAATCACAAGTTGAAAAAAATAATCAATATATTAAACAGAGTAGGACATCTTTATGACAGAACACATGTACTGAGATTGTATCAAAACTGTGTGGGACTCAGGCACAACAAAATCTTGTGCCAGGAAGTGATACTTAATTTTGCT
The DNA here is from genome assembly GCF_027477595.1 of Haemorhous mexicanus. NCBI lineage: Eukaryota > Metazoa > Chordata > Aves > Passeriformes > Fringillidae > Haemorhous > Haemorhous mexicanus. Next base: position 19,655,224 of record NC_082347.1, on the reverse strand, counting down.
CAGGAATTGAAGGCAAAATCACCCAGTTCCTCTAAAGATTACACAGAAGTTCCACATCTAAAGAAACTTGTAGCAATTGTTAGCTGCTTTTGCTCTTTTGAGTGAAGAAATAAAAGACTCAAAAATCTCATCATCTTAACTGATCTTTGTTCTATTTATCTTCAAGACACAGATCCCCTCTGTCTTCTTGTCTTGCATTACAAGCCAGAGACAGAACTTAAGATGAGTTAAATTCTGCTCTCTGGAATGGACCAAAAGGTTTTTTGAAGCTGACTTCATCAATGGAGAAATATGTTCTTTGAACATTAGCTCATATTTGTAGACACAAGATCCGGTATGCATGGCATGCTATCAAGAAAACCTACAATTGTGAAGAGGGGAGGAATCATCTGACCTGTTCATAATTCCTCACTTACAATAACAACAACAACAATCTAGTCACATTGACTGGTTTTGTTTTGTTTTTAAATTACACAGGGTACAAGTTCATTATCTGTAACAAGTGCCATCTTTGTCATTAGAAGCAGTATTAATAAGCTTCAGAAACAACAACCAGGTCCCTACACAGCTGTCACAATATTAAATTCATCTTAAGGTACTGTACTGACACATCCTTGTATTAAATCCAGGCTAAAGTGGCATTGTGCTTGGCATATTTTGCTTGATCAAACTAACAATATATCATTGGTACCTGCAAACACTTCAAGAAATATTCCCCCACTCATGAGGATGCCACCTCACATAAATGAAAACACTCAAAATCATCCCAACAATTTAGATACAGGTTAAAAAAAGAAAAAAAAGAAAAGAAAAAGGCACAGGTCAGTTTTTATAACCAAAAGGACTGTATATTTGTAAGCTGCACAACCATGGTATTAACTTGTTGAAAACTCACCTTCCCCCCAAAGAATTTTGCACTTTATTTCTTATTCTTAATGTTTTCTGACTGTCCATCTTGTCAAATTGCATCAAAAGAAAATAAGATCTGAACACTAAATCCAATAAGAAGTCTTAGCTAAAGGTTGAAAGTGCTTCACACCTAGTTCACATGCCTTTCACCACACTTTTCCAAATAGTTCCCTTTAATATTTTTCTGCTAGTATTCACTTTGCATACTGAAATCCCCCAGTGGTAAAACTTGCTACATTTGATTTCAATTCACTGGTTTATAATAATTGCTGACATGTTCCTAAAGTTTAAAATTACACCTTGCAACGACAGGATTTGAGAAACAGAGTAGAACCTTTACCTACTTAAAAACAGAAATTAAAAAAAAACTCCAAACCAAACAACTACATCAAAAAGAAAACCCCAAAAAGCACAAGCAAACCAAAAACCAAACATATCTTCTACAGATACACATTCATACAGTGAGGGAAAATACATGACCATCCTATCTTAACATGGCAGACTTGCTTTCTCTTTTACTTATCCAGACATAGGCTTTGGATCAGTTCCTGGCTGTACTAAACAGCTTTGGCAGAGCATGGGGATTTAGAAACTGCTACGCTATATACTTGAGAACCTTAACAATCTCATTTCCTTCTATTTTCAACAACTAGAGCAAGTCAAATTTCTTAAAGTTATTACTGTCTTTATTAAACAGATTACAGGAAGGCCACTTAAGAACTTGCAAATTCCAGAAAGGAACTTGTTGCTTAAGTGTGGAAGCCACCTCCAGGGAGAACTGAGAACTGTGTTCCAGTCTGCCTTCATCTTTCACACAACAGCCACACAGAAAGAGTGATATGTATTTTCCTTGCTAAGAAAGACAATTATGGTGGAAACAGGAAAAAAAAAAAAAAAACCAGAAAGAAAAAAAGAGAAAAGTTACACATCCTGAGAAGACTGCAATTGTCTAAACCAGCAAAAATCCTCATCAGCACTATCAAATCAAGACTGGTGGAATTAAACTAGCCATACAAAATGAAAACAGAACACTTCTTTCTTCTATCTTTCTAACTTCTGAATTGTGAAACACCATGTAACACTGGACATCACCTGTTCTTAAAGGAAAAACTAAAAAAGGCCAAGTCAGCTATCTCCAAATAATGTCTCCAAAACAAGCTTGCACTTGGGACCTTCTGTAAGAAAGTAGTACAAAGGATCAAGTATATCTTTTGGGATATTAATGAATGACTTGTGAGAAAAAATACAGCGTTCAGATTAAGAGAAAAAAGCTGTCAAGTGCCAGTACTACATAGAAACTTCTCATCCTCCTCCATACAAATACGCAGGCTCTGCTCATAGCTCTAAAGCATAGTGTATCCCAGGGGACTGGAGTGGCCACAGAAGGGATAGGGATTCACCTTTGCAAAATTCATTGCACATATGCTTTCAATTCTCTAATTATTCCCTCCTCCCCTTATCTTACAACTCAACTCAAAGAAGGCTATTTCATCTTCCAAGCTTCATTATATGAACTAAACTGTTTTTATCCCACATGATGGGGAGTGCTCAGATCTTGGCTGCACTGCTCTTGGTAGGTCATCCATCTTTAGGGATGGCATTTAGATCTGCAGTATGGTTGGCTCCTAAATTAGGCACAATTTCTAACTAGGAACACAACTTATTGTAGGACCGAGACTGGAAGGAGCCTTTGCCTCTACAAATTTCTTTTGCTGCTTCTCTGTGTTTAAGGATAATGTTAAACAACCCTCCATGCTCCTCAGCTACAAATTTCCATTGCTAATTGAATTCTGCTCCTACTCCCACCTCCCTTTGCAGCGCAGTGACTGCCAGCTGATTCAACTTATTGTCAGCAAATTATTTTTCTGACGGAAATCCAATGCACTGGATGAGAGGGCAGCACAACAAACATTGCTTTATCCACATCTCCATGCACCAAACCAAACTGACATTGGCAGGACTCCTACGTGCTGGGGGGAGCAGTTGTTTGATTACAACTGGAAATGACCCAGAATTCAATGTTCCCTTTGCCTTCACAAAAACAGAACTGCCCAAGGAGCTCAAGACCACATGGATCTGCCTTGCTCCGAGTCTGAAGCTATTCTTCCAATGGCAGCCTATGCAGCCAGGTTTGCCACAAACCACAAGACAGGGACACTGCTTGCAAACTGTGTGAAATTCAGACACTAAATTCTGATCTCATACAAAACCTTCAATTGAGTATTTGCTTCCACCTGCGTCACACTTATTTCAGATGTTTCACAGTCATTTACCCTTAAGGATATGAGCAACTCCAAGAACAAAGGTACAAACTTAGCAGTAAAGGTCAAATAAAAGTAGATTCCATCTCACCAAAAGTTTGCTATTTCTTCCCTGTCTGCTTTCAAGCACAGCTTTGTTATTTATCCTGAATATCTATTTTTAGTACACCATGAAAACTAAATGAACATGAAATGGCTTTTTAAATAATTAAGAAGCTAAAACCCCACATTTTTTTATTTCCCAAATAGCTCAGTCTGGAACAGTTTTACAGAAATGGTGAGGGTCAAAAAGTTTATTTTCCTTTTAAATAGAAAAAACTTTTTATAACAAGATATTAATGAGATATTTAGGTATTAACATTAAAATAGCTGTTTGGGAAAATATAGATGCTTTACTGTTTAAGCCAATCTGGAATTCTAAGTGATTATAAATACACTCTTGTTAAGGACAGAACACTTCACTCATGAAAAAGGACTGAGGCACCTTTCTCTGAAACATTTAGTAAAAATGAACCTAAAGTCAGATTTAAGTGATAATCATGATTTAATATGACAATTTATGTTAAGGCCTAGATTCAAAAAAATGCCAGAAGCCAGAGACATCCATAAAGATGCCCTGAATTCAGTTCCTAGTTGTCATTCAGTACAGCATCAGATCTTCAGCTATTAAAAACAATGCTAGACAATTATCTGTAAAACTCCTATTTTCTTAGCAACATCTGAACAAGAGAAATATTTGCTTTCAAAGGCTTATGCACAAAAGGCAGAAAAAAGAGTAACTGATTATAAATTCTTCAACTTCAGTATTTAGTACAGATGGGAAAAATTCGCATTTAAAGTCAAGTTTTAGTAAAAATGCAGTGCAGGTAGGTGAAGCAAATTATCTTGTATTTCAGCTCATGTGGATTGCACACGAGCTGATTATCACCAATGCAGCAGTGCTATCTTCTGTTCTAAAACATGATATGGCAGCACAGCTGACTATCTTCTCAAACAACTACAAATTTTTTAATGAATGATTTTAATTTTTATTTTTAACACAGATGCTTTAATTCCCATTAACATATTCCAAGGAATCCATTCCACTTCACTGGTAAAAAGGCAAAGGTATCAATTTTTTCTTCCTTCTAGCTATCAGGAACATTTCAGTTGTTTGCTGGATTATGTATGATAAGCTTCAGATAAAAATTATAAAATATAATAAAAAAGGCATTTTTTTACCCTCTACTGATACTATCTACCTTTTCTAAACTCACCTGAGTACAATATAATCTTATAAAGCTATCTATTTTCTCTGAAAATCCTGATTTCTATAACCCTAGCACAGTGACATGGATCAAACTTCTTTTTCTAACAAGAATCAGAACAAAGTAGTTGGAATGCTCTTCTCAGAAAGCAGCCCACAACTATTGAAGAAGCAAAGCAGCAACTGACTGAAGAAGTTACTCACACAACACCTCCTCATTTGAGCCTGATGTTTCTAGTCTGGAATCGTCATTTTGCTACAAGTTACAAACCAGTCCACACCTACTGCTCTTAGGACTGCAAGAGATGTATCAACACAACCAGTCAAATTTGGACTATGTGGGAGTCACTACTAAATGTGCCTCCTTTGAAATTAAGAGTCATGTTGGGAAATTTGACTTTTCCAACTCATGCATTTCTCAGAAGAGAATTTCATGTTACTTGTGTGAAATCTGGCATAATGCTCAAAAAGCTTCCTTGCAACCTTGAAAGGAGATACATACTCCCCAACTAAGCCCTAAAAAAATGAATTCTCCCTAGCTCTTCATAGCATTCTTCAATATTCAACCCTTACTCAGAAAAATACAAGGGAAAAAAAAATAGTCCCAAGATGGTTCCACTAAGCAATGTTACAGAAGGGTTTTCAACTCAACTTTGCTATGTTGTTACAATGGAAAAAACTATACACACTTTCATACAGAAGAGCACTTACATCCAAGCTTCTTCTGTCTCTGTTTACAGCAGCTGTTACTTAAAATGCTAAGAAAAAAGATATATCTAAGCTAAACAATTTAATTTAAATCTGCTTGTCGCCTTGGCAAGTTAATTTTATTTGACGCTCAGCTTCATTTAAGATAGCAAAAGTAAGGAAGAACAAAAAACACAGTTTTTTCCCGTCCTAGTGCGGTAGATCAGGAAATCCTACTGCCAGCAGTAATTCCATATTAAATACACATATTTATTCTGTAGGCACAGAGTAGAAGACTCTGCACAGTAAAAGAGATGTCAGTCCTTGTCACCTGTAGACTTCAGGCCCAAATCCTTTTCAGGACTTCTGCAATTACAGGAAGGTCATCAGAACTGTGTGAATGCTACTTGAACACACCAAGTACCACAGACAAAGGAAATGTCAAATCCATGGCCAAGTGATCAAAACCCTTCTCTAAACCCAGACAGATTGGATCTATCAGTCTGTGTGCATCTATACAGGATCTTTCCAGAAATCTATCAGTTTTCACAAAGCTAATAGCTTAACCAGACAACTCTTGCAAGCTCCAAGCACTGCTATGACCTCAGAAGAAGGAGCAGAGAAAGTAACAATATCAATTAAGAATATATTTGATCCAGATTGTATTTTTTCCAAAGACAAACACAGATATAAAAAAGAAACCACACCTATGCTCTCATTCAACCAACACCCCAAAGTACGTCCTTAATTGCTCTGCTGTACTGAGTGATCATTACAGGAGTCTATTACCGATGAACTATTTACAAAAATAGTTTGCTGCAGAAATGCCCAGGCGTGAACTTCATGCTTCTTCTGGTTACAGCTGCACCACCCAGAAGAACTTCCCATCCCTCACCAGAGGTAACCTTCGGCTGTGATGGGGCAGTAACAGCCCGATAACCTCGTCCACTGGCACAGGCACCACCAGGTTGTATGTGAGCAGATCTGTCCCTGACACACACAGGGAATACACAGAAAAAGAGTGCTTAAGCTTCCTAAAGGCAAAAGTAACCCACGTAACTAAATAGAACAAAAAGCCATCCTCCCCAAGTACCAGAGTGCTCATGCATACAAATGTTCCCTCTACCTAGGAGCTGAGACTGCTGGAAAAAAAAGGAACTCATCTGGAAGCAATTATAGCTCAAACTCCTGCTTTTTGCCTCTTCTCTGGAGGACACGAGTGCTGCTACTTTGCCTTCTCTCTCAGTCAGGGCAGGTCAAGGAGGAGACAACGTTTTCAGCCTCTGCTGTGGTTTGATAGAGTGGGGAGGCAGCCACACTGTGTGCTTTTCAACATTGAAGGAGTTTCCTTGCTTAGACATAGATGCTCCTAGTGGCTTCTCCTGGCTTCTTAACGACAAGACTCAGAGATTGAGTGTCTAGAGAGGATTTTTCCTACATAGCAAGGGTATCAACATACTAAATTGGCCTTTTAGCTTTTTTGTAGTTATTATTTTGGGAGAAATGTAATTGCTGCAAGTGTAGCAAGTCACCTAGTGCCTAATGATTTCCTTAGGACCTTTTAAAGCAACAGATCTGGGTTATCAAGCAATCAGTTGCTGTGTGTGTACAAGCAATAGGTGGGAACTTGAGGCCCTAGTGAGAGGCAGGCAGATCTTACTAAGGGGGAGGATTTCTAGAACCCAAATTTTCACTGTAAGAGCAACTGTAAGGGCACAGGGAAAAAAGGGGCGGCAATGCCTGCAATAGAGGCAGCCAAATCCTATTGGCTCCAGCAATTCTGGAAAAAGTTTAAGCTTAATGCACTGACAGTGTACAGATAAAAGCCTGAAATCACACTCTGACAGGAAGCAGTAGCATTAGCATTACTGCTTGACAACACACACTAAGCTATATGGAGTGCAGCCGACTTCCTTGGAGTCTGTGGAAGAGACACAGGCTAAAAATTCAGCAAATGCACTTGACGTCCAGCATGGTACTCCAAATGCAAATATAATGCCCTAGTCCACTAAGACAGTGACAAGAGAGAAGAAGAAAGGAAACAAGACTACAACACAGAAGAAGTAGAACATGGCATAGCGGACAGCAGAAATCAGAGCTGTTGAGGGGAGAAAGAGTAGCCTCTCACCCAAGAGAGGTGACTAAGACAATAAACAAGTCAAGGCTTGTTGTGACTGGGAAGTCACCTGCCTATCAGAAAGGTCTCAACCATCTCTCATCTTCATTTTGGAGTAGAGGAGCAAGCAAAGATGCTGCCTCCCCATCAGCACCACTTGTCAGGCATGGAGTGGGGAGAGTTTTAACATTCAGGTTCCCCTACTGATGGCAGCACAAACACGCCCTCAATAAACATGCCAGGTGGTTGGGCATAGCAAACTGCAACACTTTGCAACATCTTCATTTAACCAAATAAACACCCATATTTCATTGATTCTACCATCAGCAACAGAAGAGGCAGTAAATATTGTGTCTCCAAAAGTAGCCTTAAACAGGCTTTGCTGTGCAAGCTTCATGGCTGCCTTTGACACTTCTTCTTTTCAGAATACTAGCTTTCATTAGATCTTTTTCCTTGAACAGGTTCTGCAGATATTGAGAATTCTCCTAAAGAAGATGGCATCAATAAAACTAGCTGCCATCAGGATCAAGTGTTCCACTGTGCTTCCCATTTCCACAATAACTATGAAAATAGTGATGTTAAGGGTGTGCAGAGGACAGAAAACAACATGAGAATGGTAGTGTGTTTAAGGAAAAAAAGGTAAATATTCATTGCATTCATTGTTTTCCTGACATACAGTTTCCAACATGAAACACTGACATACAGTTAAACACTAACTAAACTATAATCAAAACCAAATCCTATAAACTAAGAAAAGGCTTCCCTTAAAAAATCCCTCCTAAAGCCTGAAGTGGGGTGAATTACAGTACTGCTGCACCCACAACCACCAAATATTTGAAAGATGTTACAATGAAGAACAAATTCAACTACTCTGTAACAAGAGAAACTGCTTAGGAAACGACAAAGAAGACACAGGTTGAGAAGGATCACCATTTATCACAGGATTAAAATCATCAGTTGTGAACTACAGCCATCTTTGTTACAGCAACTCTTCTCTACAAGATATTTTCACCACTTTTTTCTTTATTCTCTCATAGAGAGAATGCTGCTGTTACAGAGATACTCTTATTATACACTGCTATTAGATAAGTCAAAAATATTCAAGACATTTAAATTACAAACAAGTGGGTTACATTCAATCACAATTTTTCCAAATCCACCTTATGTTGCTGTTGATTTTACTGTTAAGAAAACAAAGTAGTAAAAAAAAACCAAAAAAACCCCCAAAAAACAAAAAAGACCAAACAAACAAACAAAAAACCCAAAACAAACAAACAAAAAGAAGTCATAATGTGTAAACAGAAGTAGGTAAAAGCAAACAGACGACTGGAGCTCAGCTCAAGAGTTTCATCTTTCCTAAGAGTGCTATAAACCACAAATTCCTCATGGGAATCTTCAGCCCTACATCTTCTCACTGCTTGGATAATATCTTCCAAAAACTGACATTTTGAGTCTACATTAGAAGATGTGTCAAAAACAACTGTGAATATTAGTTTGGATCCATTAGAAATCCATTCACATTTCAAAATCCACACTGCAACAAATCCCAAAAGGGTTTTAATTTGTACAAAAGCATCTAACTATCTCTTTTCTTTCACAAATAACATCACAGGAAAACTTCAAAGAAAATTTAAATTCTTCAAATTTAAGAAAAGAGGATTGATAGCATGTAGCTCTTTTAATCATTGATTTCCCTTCCTTGCTACCCTTTACCCTGATGGGAAAATAAATCCTGCAATGTTTTTACTTAAGGGCTAAATTTGCTTCTTAATTAAAGATGCTTGTGCTGATTCTGTTTTATTTAAAACACAGAGATCCTCCAAAAATTCTTAATAAATCAGTACTTTAAAAAAAATGCACAGAATTAAGATAATTGAAATAAGTGAGGGGAAAGAAATCTAAGCCACTGGAGAGATCCTGAAAGTAAAATAAACCAATCAAACAAAAAAAGCCAAACACCTATGTCCTAGGGTGATGTTAGGAGGCTTGTATCGCCATTTGTGTGTGCTGTGTATGCTGGATATTATGTTCTGTGCCTTCAAGACTGGGTCTGAAGAGGGAAAGATGGAGTTTTGGGAGAGTAAAGTGAAAGTAGGGAATCCTGCAGCTCTGCAGTGTGGTGCCTGGATTCAGTGGTCGGGTGTGAGGATGTGATGAGGGCATGATGGGTATTGCTTGTAATTTTTGGGGGAACAGATGGAAGTTTTATGTGAATAAAATGCATAATGTGTGGTAGTATGTCAACAAAATGGGGATAAGGGGTGGAATGTCCTAGGGTGACGTTAGGATGCTTGTATCCTCATTCATGTGTGCTGTGTATGCTGGATATTATGTTCTGTGCCTTCAAGACTGGCTCTGAAGAGGGAAAGTTTTGTTTTGGCCTCTTATCAGCCACTCCCCCACAGCTGGCGGGACATACAGACAATACAGTACATAGTGCTGCTTTTTTGCTTTTTGCCCTGCTTTTCGCTCTGCTCTTGCTTCTGCTCGCTCTTGCTTTTTGCCTCTTCTCATTAGTTAATTTAGCTAAACAGTCCAATTCCTTCCTGGACTGTTTCTCCTTTCCTGTTTGGATCCTCTTGAACCTGCTCCGGACTGGGACCTGGGAAACACCGAGAGAGTTTGCACCCTGTGGCTGCAGCAGCCATTCCCAGTGCCGGAGGGATCGATAACAGAGCAACCACCCCCAAGAAAGACTTTCTGAATTTGTCATCTTTTTCAGAACGGTGAAAGAGTGGTGTCAAATGGTATTGTTCATTTTTTGTGCTGGGGGTGCTGAGCTTGTTAAATAAAAAGGTTCTTTCCACTTCTCTCCAAGGAATTCTTCCCAAACCGGTTGGGGGGAGGGGCCATGTGGGTTTGGTTTCCGGAGAGGCCCCCCTTTTGGGGATTCTCTCCCAAATTTGCCCTAAACCAGGACAACCCAACAACTTGGTTCCAGCCAGAGGAAACATTTACGACTTCACAGACTTTCACAGAGGCTCAGACTTAGATCAAGAGCAAAGTCAGATTATATACATGCTACTATCTTCAGTATGAGGACAATGGGATGAACCAGAAAGATTTAATCCCATAAACACTCTTATTTTTTGGCATGTTCTCTGTATGTATCCAGTTACATATCCTGACAGGTGAGAGTTTGAGGTTGGTCATATTTATCTCAGCTTCATAAAGCATGCTTTTCTCCATTCTCTAGACAGATTATCAGAGGGAAGAGTCTCAATGTACAAACGTACATTGTTTGAGAAAACAAATAAATAAAACCCAACAAGCCCTCTTCAGCCACCCAAACAGAGCTCCTGTCTCAGTCCCCTGCACTATTAACAGTCCAAGCATCAGAGTCCTAGTTGTTACCTTCAGGTAGGCTAATAGGAAAAAAAAAATAAAACATACACAAAACCAAGGAGCTGATCAATATTCACAACTATCCAAGACACACTATGCAGAAACAGCCTCCCAGGAATACAAGGAGCTTTACAATTTAAAACTGAGCTCAGTTTGTATACAAGATGATCTAGAACCTGTTCATTCTACATTAAGAAGTTTGCCCATCAAAAAGCACAACTTGGAGTGCTCTTTGGTGACATCATCAGACAGCAATTATCACACATAAAGAGAAGCCATCAGGGAAGTAAGTTGTTTTGAACAAGTCAGAAGAAGCCCTGCCTGGTTACAGAACTTACCTCCCTCCTGCTACTTTTAGGCTGAACCCCTGTAATCATCCCTAGAAGTGCAAATACTACCCACAACTATTAATCACTTGACATTTAGGCACAGCAGACCAGCATCATCTGGTTTTCAAGGCAGGATGATTCGAGTCACAACTTAAGTGTTTTTAAAATGTCACCTCCCCTGTTCCTCAGCTCAAGGAAAAAAGGACAAGTATTTGCACAGATTAAATGATCATTCACTGATTCATGCCTGCATGGCAAGTAGTGCTCACTGGGCAGAACTCATCAGGAACAAAGTGTTGGCAGACTGGGAATTGGGATGCTTTGTCACACACAGAAACACAACTGCACATTTATCACCTACACAAAGTAAGAGCAGATACAAATAAAAGCAATATCCAGCAAATAAATAGCAGTGACAATGGACAGCTAAAGAGAACATAGGACAAAAAATGATTCAAAGAAATTGTAGAGATAAACATTCAAACTGAAAGACTATACAGAAAACAACCACTATGTTTTACTGGCACATCTAGTGAAGCACTAGAATTTGCTTTGTGCTTTCAAAAGTACAGTGGATCTTCCAAAGCATTCCCCTTCTACTGGATGGGGGAAAAAAACCCAACCAACTACTAGCACTAGTAGAAACAGGATAAAGAAATCCACACTGCACCAGAAAAGTTATTCTCGGTCTATTAGGGCAGTGGAAAGCAACAACCACACAAGATGCTTCCCCTAGTAGTAGAAGTTAGAGCCCAAAGGAACATGCTGACCCCCGTACTAAACAGATCTCTCCTAGCTTTTCATCCTTATCTTTCACAGCTTGCTGAGACTCTTCATCTTCTTACTGAAACCAACCTTTATAATATTCCTACTTTTAATTTTTTGTTTGTCTTAGCATGAAAAGGGTAAAAAGTCTTATTATTGTGGGGAAAGGGAGCTCTTATGATTTGTATGTTTGGAGAAGAGACTGAAAAGCTGTATTCTCAAAGAAAACAGACCCACTAACATATGATAATCTTACAAAACACCCATCACCTCATCAATATCCCTGTTTCATATCCAGAAATCTAGTATTCTATTTTCAAAACCACAAATGATGTCTATATATTTTACTTTCCAAGAAATGAGGTAAGGAAAACACTTGCATACTTTTGGTTTGGTTTTGGGTTTTTTTAATATAGATTACTGTATCTGGAGGACGTATGTTCATTAAGCAGGAAAAAACTGAAGTCTTAATTGGCAACAAGAGGTAGCACAAAGACAGGTGGATTGCACATTGAATTCAATTTACCAAGGTGGGTTTTCTGTGTTATGAGTTAAACAAACAGATGTCACTTGGAACAAATGACAACAATTTTCTGTTGCGAGCCGTGGCACAGAACAATAAGGTGGCTTGATTAATTTCTTTTAAACTAAATTTTAAAATAATTAAGAATGTCACTGTTGATACACAGAAGCAAGATTATGTTTAGGCTTACCTTCCAAAAACTATGAACTGTTAAAAAAAAAATCCAACCTCTATACTGGAGGTCAAGATGAACAGTATCTTATGCTTAGTGCTGTAGTCTACATTTATAAGAGCATGAAAATGGACCTAGTGATGACTGAAAGCATTATTACTGGTTTTAAAATTTCAGATTAAAATTCGTTAAAACACACTAAATCCATAGACTATACTTGTATTGTTCTTCCCACAAACAATGAAATTAAAGAAGAAAGATAACAGATTGGATTTCAGCAGCTAGAAATTTTAGCCAGTAATATTCAATATGAAAAGAACAGAAATTAACCTTAACAACTGCTAAATGACTGGGTTTTTTTCCCAAAATTAACAGGAAGCAGAAAGCTTTCTGAAAAACAGAACCACTCAGAGTAGCTCAGTCATTCTCTAGTGGCTATCCGTACACCACTGCACTTTAGTGAGTGGCACAGGCATGGAAAGGGGGACAAAAAAGAATGGGGAATAGGGTATTCACAATACTATATGCTGATTAACAGCAGGAATAGGTCTGGACAAAATGTTGTGGTATGAAAGGAAATGTTCATCTGTCAAGCAGTAATATCAATGTTAACACATTCTTTAGTGTTTTGCTTCCTATGCCAAACTTCCAGGGCACTTGACACCTTCCGTGTCCCTGTGAATAGAAGGGCTAAGCGCAGATGGCATGAAGTGAAAAAAATGCAAAGAACAAAGGCAGGAGGGATAAGTAGGGAAGTTTTCTTGACTGCACTCTGAACTGTGTTGTGGCACACAAGCTCTTCTGCCACTGTGATCTCATTGTGACAGCTCAGCCTGAAACACAGCTCCCAACTTCATACACCTACAACAAGAAGCAGGTATAGCATAAGAAAAATCCAGCAACCAAATCACAGTCATGTAATGCATGATAAATCTTTTAACAGTTGACACCTTTTTCATGTAGTTTGGTATTAAGCTAAATTATGTTAACAGCTAGATAATAAAACACCAACTTGAAAACCAAAAATTAATGCTAGCACATTGACTTTTTTCCACTAAAAAACTTCCAGCAAACTCAAAGCAAAAGAATATCCTGGACAGAACTGCCTACAGTTGCAATGTAGCATGCATATGTTCTCTATGGGTCTAGTCAAGCAACATTAAAGCTCTAATAGTGTTTTAAGAGGAGTAAGATTCATGACCCAGAAGCCCTAAACAACAAATCACAACCTCTGTTTTAACAAGTCCTGTTCCTTCTGTCCTGTGTTTAGTTGTGAACAGCAGAATATCTGTCAGCATGGCTTGTACACACAAAGAAAACTACAATGATACAACCCATTCTTATTACCAAGACAGAAGCTCCAGAATGGCAGTATTGTTAAAAAGGCAGGCCAATAAAATTCTGCTTATTGTCTGAATAGAAATACTAAAGAGGAATGTTGCAAAAACTTTCTGAGAGGGATGCTGAAGAGTGCTTTTAAACTGCTGGACAAAGGGATGAAATTGAGAACCTTGAGAAACCTGATCTACAGCTGGAGCCAATGCTCATTTGTCTCGATATTCCTGTTTCTGCTCAAATAACAAATACTCTGATGTGAAACACAGCAAAAGAAAAACTTCCCACATAAATTGTATGTCTCACATAAATTAAGTTCTATGTCAGTGAAGCAAACAGTAAAGGCACATTATCTTTATCCCTGCATTTCCCTGCAGACTGAAAAAGCTGCTGACTTCCAATCTTAGGCTTCACACCAAGGTGACAGAGATCCCCATTCTGTTTCCTTTTCATCAAAACAGACAGAAGATCTCTTTATAACTTGCAGGAGACATAGCCTCCTCAGAAGCTGAACCTTGGCACAGCTCCAGCAGAAGACAACTGCTGCGCACCATCTAATACTTATTTTCATCCTTAGTGATACTTCTTGTGGTGTGGAATGAGAAGCTAACATGCAGGATGAAATGCTACTCACATTTCCAAAACCTTGAACCTTGTTACTTTATTGCAATTTGCTCATTTTGAAATCTGTTCTCACTACTGAAATACTACATAATTATTGCACCAGTAAAGAAATGAGAATGGGTAATATTTCAGCTTCATACATGCACTAAAAGCATAACATCCTTTGTCAGAATGTCTTGCAGTGGTGTACATTACAGATGTGTCTAGGAACCTGTGTGCATACATATAGGTACAAAAAACTCTGGAAAATGTTTCAACATCAACTACACATCTCACTCTTCTAACTAAATGTATTTTTTTAAAAATAGTTCAATTACAATGACAGTGTCATAAAAAAACAGCTCTGAACTGCAGCCTCACTTATGCCTTCAGTACACCAGGCCTTCTATAACAGCCTGGAAAGCTTCAGAATTGATGATTTCAGCCATGCCCCATTTGACACAAACTTTGCAGAACCAGCATAGTGCCAATAAACTTCTACAGCAAAAGCTATGGCACTCACTTCATCTAAAATATAGGCTGTAGAATGTCCAAAACACAGCAACTTCCACCTGATTCTGCGGCTGCAAGCTGAAGACTTCCTTACATACACTGCCAATACAAACTCTCCCATGGGATTTCCAGGAAAAGTTCCACAAGATTTTAAGACAAGGAATAAAATAATGGAGGGTGTGGGAATGATGACACAGAAATGAAAACACCATGTCTGAGTACAGTGACCCCCAAAACCTCTGTTCATATTCCAGTCACTTGCAGAAAACCCTGATGGCAAAGACAGGTTTGCAATGCTTTCCTTTTAGAGCCTCACCTGCTGGTAAGACTATATCCTCTATATATGATTATAAATGGAGGAAGGTATATTGATACATCACACTTGCACACTCTTGACTTCAACATGACACTTACAACGACCCTTCCCTTCTGTCAAATTCTACATGACACATGCAGAACAATGACATGCTTGAAATGTTTTTGATATGCCATTTTAGCTACTGGCTACCTGCTACCAGGAATCACTTGATTTGTCTCTAGAAAAGCTGACTGCCTGGGAACGCACATAAGACCTGAAAAGCTATCCAACTGCTCCAGGTTCTATACAAAACTAAGAAGGCAATGTGGTTCAAGGAGAAATTACTTCACAGCACATATATGGCTATAGAACATACATCCTGGGTTGGTATGGACACAACAAAGACACGTACTTGTCTTGGAAGGAAAAAAAATAATTCTCTTCCCCCACATTTTGCTTTTAATCAGTCTCCCCACAAACACAGGAAGCCCAGGTTGTGGGGACTTCAGCTGAAGAGCTTCCCATGCTGCTGAACACTGAAAGAAGGAAGTAGGTTTTGACACTACCACAATCAAACCACTGAAAAACTGATTTTGGCCACAGAATGTTTCACTTCTTCATGCTGCACAATTCTTAGCATAAGCCTTATAAAGTAAAAGCTGTATTGAATATTCAACTTTGATTTCCCAGTCAAAATGTTTTTACTTCTTTAAAGGAATTTTGGCAATTGATTTCCATTAGTTTCTGCTTGTAAACAGCATTTTGCTTTATTTTACAGCCAACTTACTCAAAAGAATGGTTGAAATAAATGTATTCTCTGCTCATCTAACTACAGATCAATGCTATGAAAAACCAAATCCTTCAGAAAAGAAGAATAACATACAGGAATTACAAAAAAAGAAACATTACTCCAAATTTTTCACAACCTTTAACTATTTCCTTTGCAAAACCAAGCAGAAAGCCAGAGGAATACTAACAAAGAGCCCATAAAGATACTCAACACCAATGCAACCACTCAACTTTGCCATACCTTTCAGTGAAGCTTTACAGTAATGCATTTCTGCTTCTCCTCTCTTCCAACTCATCTTCCTTCTCAACTCCAAAGATGACAGTTTGATTGTACAGACAGTATCTCATATATGCTGCTCCCAAATCCTCCCAACCCGGCTAAGCTTTGTCATTATCACGTTGTTATTGTCCTCCTCATCAAGTCCGTGTTCCACAAACAGGTCTCTGATTAAAGACAGACAAGTTTGCTTAATAACCATAGTCATTATCACCTGGTTTCAGGTGCTGCCTGCATAACACTTCATTTTCCTTATTTCCACTGTGTTATAGCTATAATTGTATTTGTTGCCCTCTTCAGCATTGCTTTTGGGATGAATGAGATCAGCAAGCAAGCTCATAACATGAAATAAGCCTTAAGCTTAAGTTAATGCAAGCTGGAAAACAAAAAGTTGGAATAAGAAACTATGAAAAAGAGCACACAGGAAGCATTATTACAAGCAAGCATATTACTTTTGCCAAGCACTGTATATGTACCAACATATATTCTATGACTATGATCAAACAATGAGCTCAGTCCCTATGATTTAAAAATATAAGTTAATGCTGTGGTGTGGGGGGCCTAAAGAAATTATAGCTCTATATGCTCAACAACCAAGAATTACTGGAACACAGCTAGTCAAGCTGCAGAATGAATTTATATTAAAGTGACAAGAAGCTATAAAATCAGCACTAACAATCCTCAGAGCAGTATCTGAATAAATGAAACACAAGTTGATGTCTTGCATGCCAACCAGCTTAGATACAGGTTCAAAATACTTCATGCGCATCCCGGCGTGGCAATATTCTTTTAAAGCAACATCTCTGTAACCACACAGATTTCTGGTTTTCCAAATACTTGGAATCATGGGGCAGTGTGCATGTATCAACATTTTCCTGTTTAAAATTTTATTCTTGAAAACAGAACATTTATCAACATAGGTCTGCAGAAGACATTCCAGCTTTAGTTTTAACTATTAATGTGTAGAAGCCTTTGTCCAAGAGTGGCTGAAGAGAAGCAGTAAGGAGAAAAAAAAAAACAAAAAGCAACAACAACAAAAAAAAAACCACAAAAAACAAACACTAAACCTTCCAAGGAAACAAATAAAAAAACCTCACCCCACTAACTAACCAAAGAGACCACGCCTAGTAAGCTTTTACAAGAAACTCCACTGGTATAAACTAAAGCAGAAGCAGATTTCCTGCAATAACACGAACTGAGAAGTCTGCTAACTCACCCAGAAACTACTGCCATATTTCAGGCACTACAAGCCGTGCACAGAGCACGGAGCAGACGCCTTCCCAGACAGAACCCAACAGACCACCCCGCAAATACTGCCCGGACTTTGTGCCGGTGGCGGCAGGGCACGGCGGAGCGCCGGCCCAGCGCCGCGCAGGCAGGCGCGGCTCGGCGGTCCCTGCGCAGCGCCACGGCCCGGGCACAACAAAGGGCTCTTGTTCCACGGCTGCAGCAGGCGGCAGCTGAACCAGTTGGCCCAGTACCCTGCCGTGGTCTGTGGGACATCAAAGGCTGGCTGTGACCTACGCAGACAATTAGGATGTGTGGGTGTAGAGTTACAGAGTTCCAAGAGGTCACTCACGGATGAATTTTAGCGCTGCAGTACAACCCCTTTATAAAGCAGTATTACTGGCTTTGCGCAACCAGCCTTCGGGCTGACCCCAGATCTAGGCAAGTGACTGCAACACTGCTTTATTTTTTTTCTGTATAAAGTTTACTGCAAAATTAAAGTGCAAATCCTGAGATGAGCTAAGTAACTTAAACATATGTGTAATAATTTTAGTTTGTAAAGACACTGTGTTACCTTTTCTAAAAGAACCATGTAACCAAGTTAGGAGGGAACTGAGACGGGAACTGAGGAGGGAAGGAGGCAACAGCTGCAGAGTAATTAGCAAGGACAACAATCACACCCTATTGCCAGACACTGAGGCACAGCAATAAGGTACAACACGCCAGCACAAACTAAGGCTTGTCAGTTCTGTACATATGGTACAAACAAACTCAAGAGATACTTCCTTACACAGATACCCAGCTGTGCTCTGTCCTCTTTTGAGGACACCACCAGCATTAAGACCATCTATCCCATCACACTGGACTGCACTTCTCACCGGCTCAACCCCAAGGTGCTGTCACAGGACTATTTCTCCTCTCAGTTCTGCTGCTCACCAAGACACAATTCTCCTCATTTAACCACCAGTTCCAAATGTGCATGCCAAACTAATAAAGACAGACATGAACTAAGAAATATTGGGCCAAGTTCACAACACGTCTATACCATGCCAGTCATTTTATAATGAAACGTCACATTAAGATGAACAGTTCCTAGATGATGCAGTAATAAAAATATCAGAAGAGATTTTTTCCTTCTTCACTCTTAGTATGGCTCCAGCAGTACAGCTAAAAAAGATGACTTGCTAATCAGAGATGAGTTTGAGTCAGGTACTCTGAACAGTTACACAGCCTTGTGGCAGACCTTCATGCAATCCTGTACTTGGGGATTCACAGTGCCAACAATTGGTATACAAATCTGCATATTTTCGTATTTTCAAAATACATTATGTCTGGGGTAAAAAGCAGCTTAATTTTCCCAATTTTTAAAGAATCTTAAAAGTTATTATCCCATGATTCAGATGCTTAACAAAAGTTTTAAATAAAAACACTGAAATCCTGAGGTTTAAAAAAATATCTTCAGGCTTTTGCTTCAGTCCAACATCTCCTTTCCTATTTAAGATGACATCCAACAGCAGCAAGGAATCACCAAGTGAGGGCATTTAACTTCCAAATGCTGCCAAACTGGAACACAACTGACACTATGAGAAAGCAAATTTTGTTTGCAAATTATCATATCAGGAAGTCAGGCACTGGTTTAACAACATTAGGGTCATACTTAATCATCTTAACTCATGCAAGCAGCAATATCTGACTACAACCCAAGAGACAAAGCGTTCTCTTGCTAAAGAGGAGCATATGCTTATGCACCTCGTTAAACTGAACTGAAATTTTCAAGGGAGGCTGTTTAAGGAAGGTCTTTAGGACTTCCTCCTTTTTTTTAAGACCTAAGAGGTTAGCTTATAGAAACTCACTTCAGCTGGAAAAAAATCTCTAGGGACCAAACCACTTTTTACAAGTTGAAAAAAAAGAAGCAAACAAAACAAACAAAAATATCCAACAACAAAGTTACATTGTAGCACTTGACATGAAATTAATCAAAATGAAACACGAGTTTGTATTTTCCTCCTTTTTCTCTTCTTATACAACTCATTGAAACAGAATTTTCTGTTTTCACCAAACTGCATCCTGAGAATGTTGTAATTGTTAATTCCAGCACATTTAATTAAATATTTCCAAACCACAACTTTTAGGACAAGATCTATTTCAGTCAGGACACCATCAGAACATAAGACTTATATGTAACAACCTTACCAAGGATAGCTCAATCTCTGTATGGTAGTTCAAGAACTGAACCATATATTTCTGAAAAACAGTCCATTTTATAGAATAAAAAATTGATTAATTACACTAATTAGAATATTATACACCCAAGTCAAAGGGATTTAGTATGTTCGTGTCAAAGCTGTGTTCAACAGCAGTAAATCTCACAACATAGAGCAGCATTATTTTTCATAGCATTCAATAACCTTTGAAATGCTACTGTGATCACAAAAGTAATTTCTACTGCTTTTTCCTTTAATTAAAAAGCCAAAGAGCAATAAGCAAGATGACAGAAGCCAAGAGTAAGATGAAGAGAGAAATAAACCAGATGGCATGGGAATATTTATATATACTTAAGTTATTCACAAATTATGAAAAAAGAAATATCAAAATCTTTTCATTTGCCCTACAATCAGTGTTTTTTTCTAAAAGAGTTTTTAGATATTTTTATGTAAAGAGGATTGTGAATTCTAATTAAGATATAGCTTTGAGCCAGGATCCTCCATCATACAATTAACCTTAAATCCAGCCTCTAGCCAAGCAGGGTACAGATGGAGATAGACAGATGTAATTACAAAGTCCATCAGCAGTAAGCCACTGGGAGAGGTTGAAGGCTTTCCTGTATTTCCACTTTGTATTTGGTAAGCTATTTTTATCAAAATATGCCAGGAAGACACAGCTACTGTGATATACTCAAGCGCTTTCATATTAGCTTGGGCTTGCATCGTATACTTTAAGGCACTAATTTTGAAAAAAATTACAGCTGCACTCTCATTTCTGCAGGCTGCACGTCTCACAAAGCACTGGAGTAGGTATTGCATTCCCAGCTTCATTTCTGTCCTTCAGGATCAACTCCCTTCTCTCTCTCCAATTGTAAAACTCTATTTTACCACTGTTCTGAACCTGTAAAGTGAGATTAATTGTAGAAAAAACATGATTTTGAACCTAAATTCTAAAAGAAAACAAAAAAAAAAAAAAATTGAAGTTGTACCTTGGCACATCATTTCTGTTTTTGTAAGACATGTTCTGCTCTGCCATGGTGTTTGCATGCACATCTTAGTTTCCTCCAGATGAGGGAAACCTCTCCACAAGTCTTCAACTCCTCAATGTCACTAAACCCATGCATTCATGAAAATTCACAACTTATCAATTTTGAGATAAGAGTCAGCAATATCATCATCCATCTAACAATCATCTAAGAATCAACTTTTCACAAGCATTCTGTAATCCTACATCTAAACATGGTATAGCAAGTAGAACTCAACTATCATTCTATAGTTTCTTATAGCAAGAGTATTGAAGAGGAATATCCACTAGCAAGGCATAAGACACATAGTTTGGCATTTTCCACTAACCACCAACCTACAAACAGATTCTGCTTAGTGTCTGAAAACAGTACTAAGATTGCACATTTTAAATGTTACTAAGTTTCTATTTAAGATGTGCAAGCAGCATTTAAGCATAGCAAAAAAAGAATACTTTATCTTCACATAATGCAGAGAATTCACATCCCACCATAATACATGAACCATTTGCTTATCTGAAAGCAGCAGCAAAGATTAAATTTGCCCTAACCATTTTACCAGAGTTATCCTATCCAAGCTGGGGAAAACAGCTACACCTCCCATACACTGCAAAGGGCTTTCTTTAGGAGTTTTACACAGTAATTGGGAAAGGAATCACAAAATAGATGGATGTAATGGTAAAACGATCAGACTCAAACTCTTAACTCTAGGGTCATAAAGTGACAAATTTAAGAACAGAAAAATTAAGGGCATTCATGCACATTTTCAGTTATGGATCACTGAGTATCTGACCATGCCAAAGACCTGGACAACAAATATCCTGACCTTTATGTTCAAAATGATATGCCAAAACCAGATGAACTTCACTAGAGTGGTAACTATAACCATAGCGGTGAGTAAAAAGCTGTTTTAAACATTTATTATGTGTGGCAAGGAACTCTTTGTGCAAACTCTAGTGACGACAATCTCAGCTATTTTAACTGACTTCGTGACAAAGCATCCAGGAAAAGCTCACAGCCACCACGGCAGAGGAAGTTCAACAAGTTTGCTCTCACTTCTCTCAGCCACCTTCTCCACATCTCAGCCCTGAATCCCTAGAAAGATCATCATCACTCCACCCATGCCACAAAGCTGAGAGACCCCAAGCCCAGACTGGCTGGTGTGCTCTCCTCTAAGCCCAAGCACACAGAACACCTGATTTGCAAAGCAAGCTGAAAAAATCCCACCCCAGCCTGAGCCCACCAAAGGTCACTTAGGTCTGCCAACAAACTCAGGGCTTAAGCAAGCCCTGAACATAAAATTTCTCACTGGATATTTTTCCCCCTTAGAGAACTCCACCTGATTTTTACCATTAAAGCAGTCCTTGTGATCAGTTGCCTCCTGCTTCATTAACAATGCATTATTCACATCCTGCTCTGAATACACATCCTTTCTCTCTTTTTACACAGCAGAGAAGTCCTTCAGAGACGATCATTCCATGACCAACATTCTCACACTTACCTCCACGATGCTCCTTCTTTACTTCTGCACTAGGAAACTAATGCAGATCAATTACCATAAGTAATGCTGGATGTTCAGCTTAGACATCCAGGAAATGGCTGAAAAAAAACCATCAGAAGGCAGCTGGCAAAGAAAGCTTCTCTCTGAAGTGCCATTTTTAAAGAGCATTACTTGAAGCTGAAATTGTTTTTTATAATGAGATGAAATTAACATTTTTAATTTAAGCATTAGCAGGTTCACTCTTAATGAACACAACCCTAGACCTGTTGGGAATACACAGAATGGCATCATTTCGCCATGATGCTACTTCCAGACAAAAATGCAGATAGACACTGTATCTTGTTATGTGTACAGAATGAAACTAAGACTCCATGTTACTTTATTTAAATCCTAAACTTGATCTTAAAAAAAATTACAGGGAGAACTATATATATTTCATTGTTTTCATTATGATAACTAGTCTATGCTTACTGAAAACTGGCCTTTGTGTAGTTCCTGTTTAGAAAGAAGTCTGTAAATTTCTCAAGGCTGATATAAAATTAGGACAAAAAAGCACCACAAAGTATTTTCTTTGAAGTGTTTTAAAAAAGAAGGAAAACACCCCTGTAAATTCAGCAAGACCTGTGATAGGCATAAACACTTTGGCAAACCCAAATTTTATATTCAGAATGCTGCCGATATACATATTTAAGATGCACTTATTAAAACACCCACACAACACGAAAAAACTGTTGGAGCAGAAAGACTAACTTCCATAATTCACTTCTGTACTCTAATAAGAGAACTCAAGAGAAATTTTATTTCTCCAAGGACTTTCAAAAAACCTTTCAGGAAATGCCTAGCCCCTGGCGTACCCTGCAATCCAATCATCAGACACAGACAATTAATTTCCCCTTTCCAACATGCCACACCATGTATTAGCTTTATTTATAAATGTTCAGAACAACTTAGTTAACCAAAATAAGTTTGTAACATGAACATCAGAAACTTGTGTTTTATGTAATTTTAACTTTTGAGTCTCACTGAAGAAGCTGTTCTTAACATAAGGATCTCTCTTAAGGTCATACAGAGTAATTTGTCCTATTAGGCTCTTTCTTATATGTTTATCTTCCACAAAGCATATAGGTAACAGAGAAAAGAGGTCCTCTACCACAACCATCAAGAACAGACACTGAGTACTCAGTGGGAAAGCCGAGAAGCCTATCTTCACAACACACCACATGTGAACTGAAAAACACATGGGGACAGCAGAAAATGGAGAACAGAGATTAGCCAGCCAAATGAGATTCCACTCCAAAAGCTAACAATGTTCTGTTGAAATCAAGCAAATGAAGCACACTTCTGGTTATTTTCTGAAACACATCACATAAATTGCAGATACTATCTACATTAGGCACTACTTAGAATCAAATGAAGGCCAAGGCTTCGTGATCTAATCTCTAAGGTAAGAAATCCTACAGCCTCAGTGATCCAAATTCACCTCCTCTTACTGTGATAAGACCAGGGAATTCTTCTGAACATTTATTACCTCTCAAAAACTATTATTTCACCACAATGTGCAATAAAAGGGTTTTAGCTATGGCTGTGCATTTGTGTCTTGCACGGTAACAAAAATGTACGCAACCATACTTTAGCAAAGCCTTAATTTAGGGGTGCGCTGCAGGAACAAGTAAAAATATTTTGATAGGATTTTTAAAGACTAATTTCCCCCTATCTACTTTCAATACATATATTTTTTTTAAAGCATTTCTCATTAAAAAACGAAGCATGTATTCAAAATTTCCACACACAAAAGTACACATACAATGCAATTGATGAGATGAATGCATAGAACTTGTTATGGGGATTTCCTCAATCAGCTACTACAAACCTCAGAAAGGATCTGGCTCATGTGCCCACAAGAAAGCTAAACAGATACAGGGCAAAACAAATCAACTCCACACTGTATTGTTGCAATGCAGAGTTGCAGAAGAAGAAAAAGAACTTTTCAGAGTAGCAGCCTGAAATTCCTTTCAAGAGAGCAAAGCGCAACAAAGTGTTCATTACTGCAGCCAAGCAAAAGCCACTGCAATCCTTCCAGCTCCACCATTCTGCCTTTACCTTCTGCTTATCACTGGTGTAGAGGAAATCATGGGCCCCAAAAGACGAGCTCAGAATCAAAACCACATTAACAACCTGGCATTTTGCAGCACTGAAGAAATTTGCTATAGTTGGCTCTAAAATTAAATTGAGATTTGACATTCTAGACAGTATAATGAGGTACTCCCCAACAAATTAAATTTTATGCAAGTCATGTATGCACAGCATATCACTGAAGATCAACTCAGCCAGGGGGAGAAAAACAGCTCAGCATTTACACTGTGTTTCCTTCCAGTCCAGCACACACTACACACAGGTTTCAGCCAAATATTGTTGTACAGAACAGGACTGCCACCAGCCTTGACAGACAAGTTTTTCTTGTATGTTTTTACTGATTTTCATATTAGTATCCATGCTCCTGACATCCTACCAAGTCCTAAAATTCCGAGGCAGAAAGTATTTCTGACCTTAGGATCTGAAACTACTACTCTGTGTTATCAAGGAACATTCTTTTCAGCCAAAACACTGCTCTGACACTTGTAGCAGTGCAGCCCCTGAAATACTCCTGATTACCTCAAAGGTGCCAGGAAAAAAGGAAAGGTTCATGAACCAGGATAACAAATTATTATATCTGAAATAGAGTATACCTAAAGTGCTGGCCTACACATTTTCAAGGGCAGCAGTTTAGAAAAAGATCTCACTACATGCCTCTCCAAGTTCATGTCTGCAGTCTATACCTAAGTCAGCCTTTAGTTATTCAAAGAGAGGGAGGCAGGGTTAAAGCCTCGAGGTAAACTAATCAGACCCTTAACCAAAAGTAGTCAATGCATCTTACAGAAAGTGTCCTTTCCCAATAAGCCCTAAAGGTAACCAGAAGCCTCAAAACTTTAAATTTCCCCATCAAAAAAAAGCAAGGATTGCTTGTACACAGCAAAGGAAAGCTGTGGCAGCATTTCTAAATAGGGAGGCAAAAATAGGAGCCTGAGCATCCTAAGGCTGATTGCCACAGAAAGCAGAAAAGGGATTGAACAAGTCAGATTTTCAGTACACCCTACATTAAAAGAATGGGGAAAATACCAATACCTCAAGGTGAAAAGAACAGAATTGAAAGGGAATGCCCTCTTGAGACTACCTCTTCTGTGATCTTGCGAGGGTTTAGTACTGCTTTTTGCACTTTCAGCATTACTAAAATTCAGGTACACCAACAGAGTTTGTTCAGAGTCCAGCCTAATATCAGAGGTACATGATGGAACAACCAATGACAATGACGAACCAGTTAATCAATTACAAAGGAAAGCCTACTGCTATGACTTTTTGTTTGTTGGGGAGTTTTTTCTCTGTTTTGTTTTTCTTTAAGACCTTAGCATTTTATATTATTTTTAACCACATCTACTAAAGTCAAATGGCCTTTAAACTGAAAGAGTAAAAACACATCCTACATTCAATTAAAGCTTAAGCACGCTCGCAAATAACATTGCTCTCTCTCATCCAAGTGCTCAGAAAAGAAAAACCAGACTGGATATTCATGACTACTTTAAACACTGAGAAGTGAAGTTAATAACTGATGCATTTAGCCTCAAATAAAACCTTTAGATAACCCAATTTCACCACTATTAAACACACGCACTTGCTCACCACCTGAAAAACACATCATCATGACCTAAATGAGAATTAGACCTTCTTAAAAATCACTGCAAGTGTTCACAAGATTATGCATGAAGTGTTTAAGAGAACTTTAAAACTAAGTATCAAGATTCCCTGAAAGAAGTTATTAAAACAACATCTGTCAATCTTCTGTCACTTTATAGTTGAAGAACTCCCAACAACTCAATCAACCCCTCTTTCTGCAAGAGGATCAGAACTGTGGAAGGCAAACTCAGATTATATAAGTGCACCAAAAAGAGCTAGATCACATGGTTACCCAAGTCTCAAAATTCCCCCTACGGTGATTTTCGTACAAAAGCATGCAACAGAAGAAAGCTAGCCACAAGAAAACCAAATACAAACAAGAAAAACAAACAATAAAATAAAGATGATATAGTTTTGTGCTTATTAAAAACCCCCATGAACATCTACGTAACAATTCAGACAGATTGTTAATTGTCTACACCAGCTTTATTTCCCCAACCCAAAAGTCTGATTGTTCTACCAAAAACCATACTTATACTTGTCAGTTGGTCAGTCTCAGGAAGAGAGAACAGAGTTGAAAAAGGGATTTTCGTGCACCAACATCAAAAGAACACAGTTCACTTACACCAAAAGTGAGTTCACAATTCCCACTACATTTTACATCCATCCTCAAGGAAAATACCTTCCTACCTACACCACAGCTATCTCTTCCCACACAAACTCCATTTTGAGCACTACTGAGCAGCAAACAACCATCAGCCTCACTTTCTAAGGTACAAGAGGTACTTTACTGATGACATTGTTCAACCCAGAGAGCTTAGTATGCAAGGCCTGGATTCTGGCAACATTTGCACATGCCCAACCTGATACATATAAATGGGGATTACTCACCTCCTGGAAGGTAAGTACATGAATAATAAACATGTTTGTGAATCAGCAATTATGTGCAGGTAGAATAAAAAGCTAGAGCAAAAGGAGATTTTTAGGAAAACTAATTTTGAAATAAGTTTAAAGAACACTTGCTTTGAGGGTTTGGCGGTGGGGAAGAAGTTTTTTGGTTTATCATCCGATACATAATAAATTGTCAACTACATTAGAAGTCTGCAAAAAACCAACCCCTCAACTCTCCAGTTGAAACACCTAATGGTTTTACATTCTCACTTGCTTCTTGTCTCCAGCTACAGGCCAGCAAATCTTAATCAGGGTGATACAGGCTATTTAAAATACAAGGCTTTCATCAGACAACTAGAAAAAAAATTTATGATTTTCAAAAATACAAAGAGCAGCTCTCCAGAACAAACATATTACAGCTGTGAACAAGCAAACTGCTGAGCAGCTCAACCCATGAACTGTGAAATTAGAGGTTTTGAAAGCTGTGAGGAAGAAGGTGGTGTTATACATATCAAATAGGCTGCCTTTAACTTCCTCCTACACCAGTTCAGGTAAGAAGGGCTTTCCAGTTGTAGGATGTTATTCTGTATGCCCAGTAATCATAGACTGTCTAGAAAAATGTTGTTCAGTGTTCACCCCGGGTGGCCAAGTACTTCCATCAACTTCAAGGGCCATCAGTTCTGGCTGTCACCAGCTTCTGAAGCCTGGAAAGGGTGTCCCATGGAGATCAGACTCTTGCACAACAGCTGGCAACAGGAGATCCCAGAGTTAACCTTATTTGTTAGCTATAACAGGAGTGGATGCTGGTATTACCCCATCAGCATCAATACACCCTCTAGTGCACCACAACCCATGACAGGCATATTCTGCACATCACACTGGGGACTGGCTCTTTTGAATTGGTTTCTAAGTAACAGCACTACGGACTTCCTTTGATATTTCAGTAATTCTGTCTCCCATTGACAAGAATTAATACACCACAGTATCACTGGGAACTCCAAAAAAATGTCCCTTTTGGAAGAGCCAGGCTCCAACATTTGAGACAGACTAACAACATGGGTCTCTTCAGAGGACAGCATCCTTCTTGTCTGTTTCTGTTAGTAAAGCCTTGTTAGCCTCAAGCCAAAGCTCAGTCACTGCTAACTTGCCAGCTCCTCCATCAGAATGATTCAGTTCTAAATTGCCACTGTTCACAAAAAAGCAGCCAACAACTTGCATCTCAAAGGTCACAAATAATGTTCCACCATGAACTACCCAATATAGTTTGGTAGCCTAGATGTCTCACCTATGTGACTACAGCTCTTTTCACAAAAAGTTGCATCCACTAACAGCATGTTTTTCTGTCTCCATCAACACAATGAACAGTTTACATAAAGAAATGTTTTAGCATTACTACACATACAGATTTTACAATTCTTCTTATGAAAAGAACCCACAACAGGAACTAACTGCTTTACACCAACACCCAATATGTGCTCGTGGCTTATCACGGTTTAACCCCAGCCAAAATCATGATAGGACTGAACAGCTCTGAAAGATGCCTCTGTCCTTGGGGTTTTACAGAGTAAGGAATCCTTACAAGCAATTTATCAACACTTACTGATATCTTTCTAACAACAGGAATTCTGAATAAGGAATTTTAATGCCAGAAAAAAATAATTAAAGTAACAATTAATAGGAGCTAAGAAAAATAAGAAGCAAAAATAAAGAAATGAAGATAAAAAACACCCAGAAAGTGGCAAAAGCAAGCAGCAAAAGGGAGGAAAAAAATACTTAGCTCACATTAGAGACCACTGAGAGAACTGGAAAGACCAAAGTCAATTTCCATGTCGTGGATTGGTTTTCACTAGCTAGACAAGGGGTCCAAAAAAAATCTGACAAAGTAGGACTGGTTACAGCTGCAAGAGAACAGTGAGACTGAGAACGGTAGTTAAAACAAGCTAAACATATGAAACCTCTGAAACAGGCAATCTTTAAGAAGTAAGTAAGGAGCAAGTTACAGAAAGCTGTTGGCTTTCCTTAGATATCATGTCTAATTTTCTAAGACACCCAGTCCTGTGTGTGTCCAAAGCAACTTGATAGTTGGATGCACCAACACCACAAAAAGGGTTATTATTCCCTCTACTCTGATGAAAACAATGTCCCCGGGAGTCTACTGTGGGCAGCTTTCTTTCCACTCCCTCCCTGAGCACAGCAAATATGTAATTGAGAACTACCACCCTTGGGATTTATGAACTACTAAAACATGCATTTCCTTCTTTGGAATTGAGAGCCTACTTCCATGAACTTACTACTATTAGACATTTCATTGGGAATACCCATCCGGACACTTGCCAGAATCTCCCTGCATTTTTTCTGCCTGGCAATTCTACGAGATACCAAAAATCTGAGATCATCAAAAGACACAGGTACTGCTAAACAACTGCCAGGTATTTTATCGAGGTTAATTACTGCTCAGTGCTCCTCTCCTCCAACGGTGACTTCTGAACACCGCCTGCTTTTTCATCAACACGATTTAAGAAATCCTGCAAGACGACTTGCATAGCTTCCCTGGGAACTAATAACAGGTCTGGAAAAACCCAAACATACTGCTCTACTGCTCCCACTCTTCAATTTCAGTGACAGAAGGGAGTATAAATTGTACTTAATTACAAAATTGTCAGTTCAGTCCTTGAGTCAGTAAATCATGTTTTTACCATTTCTCTCATTCTCCCCTCTCTCCAGGAATGCACACTTACAGCACTAATTCTCATCTCCTGGAGAAGGGTGTCTTCTCCTCTTTCTTCCACCTTGCTCATACAGGAGTATCACAGCATACAGCACATGCTGCAGTCGAGACAGCCACAATACACAGAGTATGACCATATCACTACAGAAAGCTTTAAGCTTCTGCTCTTCTTGTTCTTCAGCCCAACCTTTTATATTTCTCATCCAACATGCATTGCACCTGTGTGCCCTCTGCTCCCTTTGGTGGTTGGTCAGTGCCCCTGGGCACTCCATGGCTCATTGCTGTCAGTGCTGCTCACTGCTGCTCACAGCTGTGCCCACTGGGGATGGGGCTCCCCCAGCCCCACCCCAATTACCACAAACTGTGTGCCTACAGGGAGAGCACATCCTGCCTCCCCATCTCATACTCTTCATCCAGAGTCTCAGCTCCTCACTAGCACAAATTGTCAATCCCACTCCCTTAGCCAGTCACCAGCCACTGCTTTGTGGGGATCAGTCAAGACTTTGTGAGAGATGTGAAAGAAGAAACAAAACGTGGATGTCCCCGCACCAGGTCCAAGCAGTCAGGATTCCAGCTCTTCAAGGTCAACCCTGGAATTACTGCATTTCCTGTGGGTCTCCTGTGATGCTGTCAGACAAGTGGGTCCCAGCTGCCTATCTCCTGAACTTATACTTACAGAGCTTGCCTTTTGTGTTTGGTTTTAAATATGCTGAAAGACTTTGAGATATTTAAAACTTTGTGATTTCAAATCCCATATTGCCCAAAACAACTTGGTTCATTTTTTTATATACAAAGCAGACAGAGGAAGCTGAGATAATCCCTCCTTTTTTCCCTCCTCTCAAACATGTCCACATTTACTTTCTGACTGGGAATTAACATTTTATGTCTGACTAAACACAATTAGAAAAAAATAAGTCTTAATAAATAATGGAAGAAAAAATTTCACAGTCGATCTACAACCATCTTCTTTCTTTCCGGCCCCTTTAAAGATCTTTTTAAACATGCAATCAATTTTGAGTTCTAAAACTTAAATTCTCATCTTGAAACTGTTAAAGAAAACACCTTAAAAGCCTAACACATGCTCACTGACTCCAGCTGAAGGAATATAGAAGACCAGCTGCTAATAGCAAAGAAAACTCTGAACCTAAAATTTTATTAACTGTGCAAGCTGTAATGAAGCTTTTGAGTTCATCAGTCTGCTCAGTTTCAAGATAAAGTGCACCTCTGTAGCTGCACATGTTCATCTCAAAAACAAATTCCAAGCTCAAAAACCAAATCTGCCTTTTCCCATCTTTGTAGTATCACAAAAATCTAAGTACAAAGCTCTGCATTTTTTGAAGCCATTTGAAGACTACATAGGTTCCTCAGATTTCCATTCTCGTCTTTTAATTACATGTAAAGAAAATACATCTTCATAGCACTTATCACAATGAAGTATATTCCATTGCATTATTGTCATGGACACTTTATATGACACAAAATTCACCTAGAGCAATAGTAAGAATGAAATATTTTCTGGTAAGCAAGATATCTAAGGGACAACTGAATGCTCAGAAATAATTTATTTTCATATTATAAAGGATATGTACTTCCATCAGAATAAGGATTTCCCAGATGCATGATGGAGGTCATTTGCCAAAACAAGTATTTAACGGTAATCTATAAATTCACCCCCAAGTAAATACAGAGAAAACTTAGCACACTACTTAAAGAATTCATCCATGTGTAAAATACTAGGAGATTTTAAATCAGCCAAGCAACCACTCTCACAAGGGCAGAGGCAATTCTTCTCATGTTTACAAAGAAGTGCAATGTAGTAATCAAAGGTTTTACTCAAGGAAGAACTAAAATCTTCAAACATGATTAAATGAAACAGAAAATCCCACTTGGTTTTAGCTTCTGCTTTACAGAAGGTAATTTCCTGTTTGATTTTGCACTCTTAACTAACACGGTTAGGCATATTATGCTTTATTTCAAATCTGAGAAAACTTAAAAAAACATCCATTTTATTGGAGAAACTGTACAGTTTAAGGTTTAAAATCAGCAATTAGAAGTCCCCATAGAAGACAAATGTCTTCAAATGGTGACTGAACAAAGGGGAAACTCTATAAAGACAAAAAAGCTGTTTGTAAAGTAGAGAAAAAGTGAAAAAATCTTTCAGCAGCTACCAGGACCCCAGTTATTTCCCTTGAGCAGTCAGCCCAGCTGTTTACCTCCTTCTGTGCACAGATAAATACTTATAAAAGTGTCAGCTCTACATTGTCCAGCCAGTCACAAGAACTGCTGGTATAAATAACAACCAGAGTTCCTATCAGAGTTCACACATCGCCTTTAAAGTACAAAAGGAGGCAATATTTAAACTGAGAAGGAAGAAAACACAGAGTAATGGTACATGTTTGCACACAACAAAACAGATGAAACACTCATCCTACTGTAGTGAGTGATGTGCATGCTGATTTCTGAAACTTTGAACAAAATTATGTTGCTAAATTACCTTCTCACTTCCCTCACAATAGCAGCGTACTTGAAAAAAGAAATTAGCAAACACCACTACAAGACATTATTGATTACAAATAGTTTTCATCTCCAACAAGCACTGAGGTGATAAGCATTTTATTAGCCTCCTCTTCTAAACAATAATAAAATTACATGTACCACTGTAAGCTATCATTTTAATATACACTAATGTATGTAAAAAACTTATTCAACTCAAACTTATTCAACTCTACAGGTTTAATCAAAGGGACGTTTGAGATATATATTTTTTTTTATTTTTAGGAATAAAGTCATTTTAAGTGACATGGATTGTTTCACTTTGGTATTTTAAATACATAATCCAACACTTCTCACTGCCACATGTACATCTTACTTCTTGCCAAAAAACAAAAAGTGACTTGACTCATCCACCTACAGTATCTCCAGTGAAAAAGAGTAAACCTCCCAAATGGCACAAGAGCAGAGGGGTGGTCAAACTTCCTACAGGGAGATATTGGAATAAAACTGATTACATGTTCAACAAGAACCTTTCTATCACAGTTACCCCCAAATATTAACTCTTAAACATCTCCAGGACAAAGTCGCAAAAAGACCAGGAATTACCAGGGAGTTTCAGTGGACACACAAGCAGTCTCATGACTAATTACCATAACACCTCTTCAGGGGGATGCTGGAATATATACACCAGTATATATTTGAAGGCTCAGGCCCACTACCTTTCCATGGTTTACTATTAATTAAACTCACTGTCAGCAGTCTCCTGTGAACTAATTTTTAAAAACGTTTATCACAAGGAAAACAAATCCATAACTCTCAAAGTTAGCTTTTATTATCACTGATAAATGAAAGCAATAATATTTTAAAACTTATCCCATCAGAGAAACACTCCTCCCCACACACGTTAGTTTAACTCAGATTAAGCCTCCTGAACACAGTCAGTCAAACAGGATATAGCTCACCTTGACAATCAAACTACTTTCTCCTTGAGAACTCAGCGCTGTGAGACATTTTTCAATTCCAACTCGCATTTTAAAAATTAAGACTACTACTACATCCAACATATACTGTATTTTTTTTCTACTTTTCATATTTTACACCTTTGATTTTAAGCCTGGGAAGTGCTGGTAGCACAGTACCATCAATCCATCTTCTCAACAAGACAAGAATGAGCTTTACTCTAGCCATACAAAGCCATCATGGGTGCCATTCTGCACGGCAGTGAGTGCCCTCATCTCCCATTGATGTCAGACCACATAACGTTTCAAGTATTGAGATCTATTGTTCAGTCCATTTCTCCCCCATCTGTGAGGTCCTGCCATATATTCATTAGAAAAAGCCATACACTACACTACACTGAAATAAAACAAAACCTAAGATCCCCAAGCATTTGCATTTACGGAACTCTTACCATCCACAGCATATTCAAGTAAGGGCAGAGTACACAGTGCAGCCACACATACAAGGACTATTTTCCAGACAGAAGCAGCTCTTAAATGGCTTTATTTTCTTAAAGAAATTGTATCATTTGTAAGAGTCAGGAAGCCCTTCCAAAGCATTTCCTTATGTAAATAGGTAGTGACACTGTAAATCCTGAATCCAGGAACAACAGCAGAGAGACCCCACATTTCTGAATCAGTCCACTTGGTCATGCTGGATAAAAATACCTATACATCACTTTAATACAGAATTACCATTTACTCCAATTTTTCATTTAGAAACAGAGCTGCGCTTGCAACACCTTACGTACTTTTTACCTATTGTAATTTCAAAGCTTTGGTTTGTACACATGAAAGTAGGCTGTGACTGGTTTTGGAGGCAGTAGAATATGGAAAGACCTGTGGATCAAAGCCCGATTTACTTAAGGAGGTGTTTTACACCCAAAAGCTTCTCGTCTGGATTTGCAGTTAAATCAGTGTTGTAACCTGTTATAATCAATGTTCTTCCCTGTTCCAACCGACAAGAAGAATTACAACAATATAGCCTCAAACAAACACATGGCTGTCCAGAGGAATAGTTACAATATTTACTCAAAGGCACATCTGCTGGAGTCCTGCCCGCCGGCCAACTCCGGCAGAGTGGCTGCACGGGGGAGTTTCAGCTCTGCCCGGTCAAGAAGCAGCTGTGTAACACCACCGGCGCTGGTGCTCAAGGGAGAAAAGCCCCTTAGGGTTCGGTTTTCCCGAGTCCCCAGACGACAGCCGACTTTGGGAACGGCAGCAGCCGCAAGAACCAGGCTAGGCTAGCCTCTCCAAAGGGCAAGGCGCAGCATCCGCGGCACCTCTCGGGGACCAGTACCAGCGCTCCCGCCAGGAGAGAAAGCGAAAGGGTCGGAAGCAGAAAACAAGCATCTAGAGCCCAAAAGCAAACACGGGAGAGTTTTATTCTCCACCGGAAAAGGAGGACCCCCGCCCGCTCCCTTCCCACCTTCGGGCGGGGGACCCGGAGGGGCCCGCGCTGCCCCGGCGGGGGTGGGCGGGGGCAGCCGCTGCCCTCCTCCTGCTCCCGCCCCGCGTCCCCGGCCCCACTCACCGGCCGTCTCGGCCGCGGCCGGCGTCCCCGCCACGCCGTTCAGGTAGAGGATGGAGAGCAGGTGGGGCTGCGTCTTCTCCAGGGCCACCCGCAGGTCCTGGAAGTGGTCCCGTTCCTTGCCCAGCAGCAGGGCAATGAGTAGCTCGGCCTTCCCGCTGCCCGCCGCCTCCAGGTCGCGCAGGTCGCGGGGGCCGAGGGCGCCGGCGGCCTCCAGCAGCTCCACCACCTTGTCCACCTCGGTCATGGCCTGCGCCAGGCTCTGCCGGCACTGGGCGAGCAGCTCCTTGTGCTTGGGCTCCATGGCCGCTGCAGGGCCGCCGCCGCCGCCGGCCAAACTTCGCCCGCCCCCGGCCCCGCCGCTCCGCCACCGCCGCCCCCGGGGAGGCGCGGGCCGAGGCGGGGCGGGCGCCGCCGGCCGCCCTCCTCCGGCACCCGGCGCCCCCGCAGCGGCCCCCGGCGAAACTTCGTCCGGAGAGGAGGAGCGGAGCTGGGACAGGACCTGGGCCGAGGGCGGCTTTGCCTTCTCCTCTTCCTCCTCCTCCTCCAGCAGGCGGGGGGCGAGCCGCCGTCAAGGGCTGCTGCTCCTCTTCCTCCTCCGTCTGGCGCCCCGCTCGCCTCCTTTCCGCCCCCCCGGGCGGCGAAACAACTTCTCCTCCTCCTCCTCTCGCCTGCCCGCGGGAGGGGACCGCCGGGAGCAGGAGCCGCCGGGAGCGCCGCCGCTTCCCGGCACCCCGCACCCCCGCGGGGCAGTCGGGATAACTTCACTCCGCCGCTCGCCGCAGCCACACGGCCGGGAGGGGGTGCGGGGAGACGGGCTCAGCTCCAGGCGCCTCCTTTCATCGGCGGGCGCACGCAGCCATATTGGCTACACAAAGCTGCCGCCTGCGCCGAGACGGGGCTGCGGCATCGCATCGCCCGCCCCGCGCCGCCCGCCCGCCGCAGCGGCCGCCGCTCCCCTGGCCCGCTCTGGCCCGGCCCGGCCCGGCCGCCGCCCGCCCCCCGGCCGTCAGTCAGGGGCGCCCCCCGGCCCCCGTGCGGCGCGGAGCGGGGCGGGCCGGGGAGGGACCCGCGGCGCGGCCTGCCGGAGGTTTCGCCGCTCCTCCCTCCCGGGCTCCGCCGGGCCAGGACGGGGGTGCCCAGCCCGGGTGTCTCGGCGGCGAGACAAAGGCGGCGCTACCGCGTTGGTGACGGGCCGGGGCCGGGCGGGCCGTACCGCTGCCCTCTCCCGAAGGCGGGAGCGGCCGCCTGTTGAGGCTGCCGAATTCGGCACCGGGCGGCAGCTTCAGGCGTCAAGGTTTATTTCGTCCTAAACCCGGGAGAAGCTAAACGTCTAAATAGTAACAGACTGCTTACAGGCTTTGTCCATTAGAATTTGCAAAAACAAAAGTTTGCAAAGGAGATCTAAACACTAGTAAGAGCTGCTGGCTCATCTTCCTTGTAAATTTCTTCAGCGTTTCATGAATGACCAGAGACCAGGTAATTGACGAATAGAGTACAGATGTGTCCGTAGTCAGCCGTAGCAGGAGGACTCAATTGTTTATCAAAGAAATAGGAGAATAACAACTTTTCTGTCTGAAAATAAACGGGCTGCCAACATCACTTGCACCCAATGTTAGCTTAATTTGCAAACAGACTGCAGAATGACCTCAAGGAGTTCTCATCTTAAATTCACATTTCATACTTTTCAGTTACACTGAAATGGCTTTACTGGTAGTGGTGGTAACCCAATTATATCAAGAAGGAACGGCAATTATCTGACAGTCTCTGGTCCAACTAACCCCGTGGCTTATTTAGTGTCCAGAAACCTGGACTCAATGAGGTACAAGGGAAAGTCTTTGTTCCCTAAAATTTCCTGTTAACACACCCACTGGCAGAATTCAGGTCCTGAACTGAGTTTCAAGCCACTTTATATAGCTCAGTAGATGATGATTTCTCTCATGTAAAAAGTTCTTGGGTTACATGCAATTGTGCTATGCATTTTACTTCTGGAGAAGGCAAACAAAGAATAAGAGGAGTTAGGGATTGTTCTCGACCTTAAGTCATTATTTACAACAATGGGGTGATTTTGAAATAAATATTTTCACTTTTGGTGCATTCATTTTTATTTTTTGGTCCATTCATTTTTATTTAATGCTCTTGTAGACTAGTTTCTTCTAATTTTGCATCCCTTTTTTTTTCAACAACTTCTTTGCTATACCTTTGTTGTCTAATGACTAATGTTACAAATTCTGCAGACTATGTTAGTTGTAGTCTACTTGAATTTATCAGAAAATCAGCCCATTTCTCTCTAGGTAAAGTTGGGTAGTTTTGCAGGTCAAGTAATTGCAGATTCCACAAGTGCTAGCTAACCAGTGTGCATCAGTTGCTGGCCTCACAGCAGAGGTGAGAAGTGAAAGCTGCCTGGTGTCATCCACTCGAGCAGACCTCCCTTGGCCAGTGCCATGGCAGGGCCCTCTGTGCCTGCCACAGGACACTCTGCCATGGAAAGCTTTTGGGAAGGCACATGCACAGAAAGACTGAAGAAAGAGTGTACAAGTTATTAAGACTTTCTAACCTCAGCTAATCTCCTTTAACAATATTATTTTACTGTGTATGTGCTTAAACAGTTTCCTGTAAAGGAAAGGAAACAGGCCATCACATTTCATTACGAGGCATTATGTTATGAGCCCTGCTTTAGGTCAATGCAGCAGTTCTCTGCTACTTGAAATAATAAAGACAGTCTTGACTTCCATCCTCTTCCTGACTGGGCACTGAAGAGCACCTTTCACCAGACGTTGCAGTAACACAGGAATGGCAGCGTTCAGGTAGGGTATAACTTGGCTATTTGAGTCTCATTTCAAAACCTAGAGGGAAGTGGTGGCTCTGGGTACTGCTACTCCTGCCTCTTCCAGAAGTGTGTCTTAGTCCTTTGCCTTCTCTTCAAAATAAAACATTCATCTTCTCATCATGCCTTACCTGCTCCACCTTTTCCCTGCAGATCCACATTGGCTATTACCCTTCTCAGGCAGTGCCAGGTAGCAGGTAAATCTGTTGTACCAGGTTTCTTCCTTTCTTTTTGGAAATGCAGTTTCTACCTTTTTGTCCTGTCTAAGTCTCTAGTGCTCCATTTGTCTTGCAAATGGCAAGTCTGCTCTCAGAAAAATTCAGATAAATTTCTCATTGCACAAATGTCTCTTCATGGGTCTAGCTGTCAGACCCTTGCCTGTATAAGAGAGGGACCTTGCTGTTACCTCTGTTACCTAACTCAGTGTAGACCTCTAGCAGGGAAAGTTTCCATAAGACATGGGTATACTTTGAAGACTCAAATTATTAAATGGATGCAAATTTATTATGCCAAAAGTTTATACAGTGACCCGAATTCAGATCACTACAGTATCCCAGAATGCTGATATTTTCTGATAGGACACCCTTTAGATATATCTAGGCTTTAAAACAGGCTTCTTATACTCATTCTAATGGAACTTTTCATTGGACAATAGTCTTCTGGGCAAAATTAGTTGTCACTCCTCAAACATTTCCTCGTCTCCACCTGCCTGCTTACTGCTGCCTAAGTCACAGCAGCAGCAGCTCTGCTTCTGTAGGTTTCCTGGTAAATCCCCTCCTCAAAATCCTTAGTTTGAACCAATCACATATTCTAATGGCCAAAACCAGAGGGTTTTCTTTAAGATTAGAGGATTTTAAAATTAAATTTAAATACATGGGAGATATTTCAGTTGCTTTTTGGTATTGGAGCCCTTAGGATACAGGTCTTGAGGCTCCAGTGGCAGTAATGGCTTAGTAATGAAAGCTACGCTTCTCATGTAATCATATGATTCAAACTATCATATGATGGTTCAGAGAAAAATATTGAGAGATTTACCATAAGTTAATGGAAGGAAGGTTATGCAATCTCCAAGACAGGCATATGAAAAATACAAGAAATCACAAAGTTAAGATTAGAGCTCTTTAGGTTCAACATGAACTCCACAGAGACTTTGTCATGGGTGTAACACAAAACACTAGCAGCTAAGCAGCTCTCAACAGCAGCTTATTTTTCCATATTAATGTAACTGATAGACAATTAATTAGGATAGGAAGGTGCTGGTTTAATGTGCCAGCAGGTCAAAGGATCTCATTTAGCCATTAAAAAAAACCCCAAACCATAATGTGAGCAGTCTGAGCAGTGCCCAGGGAAAATATTTCACCTGCCAGTATCGTATCCAGGAATGGGCTATGCCCATAAATTCTTAGATCCTCAGAGTTCCTGCTGCAGCTGCAGACTGAGGGAGCTGCCGTTGGACACTCACAGAAGCACAAGGATCATTTATCTTCCCAAAAATGTGTAACTGTGAACTTCAGGAAATGGTTTAGCTCTTTCTTCACTGAACTTCTTTGACGTACCAAATGAGGGAAAGCAGACTAGAGGATTATATTGCCACTTTTTGCCCCTTGTTTTTTGGGGTTTTTTCTATAGCCATAAAACCTACCAGTCACTTCATCTTGTACTGCACTAGGCAGTTTTCAGATAAAAATTATTATGGTCTCTTCCCACTCTGGGCAAATTAAAATGAAGATGAGACAGTTATTTCAGTGAGCTTCAACAAGCTTCAACAGAAAGAAAACTCTTGTTTGCTGAAGATTTTAGATTCCCCCCATGGCTGTTCAAAAATCAAATAAAAAACTTGTTTGACTTAATCAACTTGTTAAAAGAGAAAGAAAAGGCCTTCCTCAAGGGCAGAAGAGCTGGCAGGAAGGGTGTTTGTTTGTTTGGAGTGAGGAGGGGGAGAAGAAAAGGGTAGGTAAATTGTCTCTTCCTGGAGCTGTGAATACACACAATCACTTCTGTTTCTCAGACAACTGCTTCCAAAAACAAGCAGCAAAAGAAAACCAGAAATCCTGTGGAGGCACATTGGTGACAGTCCTGCAGGGGCGTAAGAATTTCAGCTTTTGTAGGGAAGACACTCTGCAAGCCAATCCCCAGTACCCATTTGCTTAGAGCAGACCAGGGGCATGATTTAATTTTCTTTGGGAGACTGGGCTGGCTTGTGATGTGGTCAACTTCTATAAGCAAGCAGATGTTAAACAGCTCCTTTGAAAGCTGTTGCTTGCAGCTTGTTATTGGTTCAGTTTCTAGGTCACTTTTCAAGTCAAGGCAAAAGATTATTTATACCAATCATTTGCTTCTTTTAGCACTAACAGGGAGATAAAAGCAAAGGGGTGCCCTAAACCTCCATGGGCAACTTCTATAAACAAGCCATTCAAAAACTGGGAGCTTGTAGAAAGAAAACCCAAACTGCAGTTGAAGAAGATAGCCAAATATAATAGTAAAGATTCCAGAGAATGCCCCAGGACATTTTCACCATCTTCATTGGTTTTGCCAGCAATAGTATTTTCAAACGCAATTTGAATCTAAAGGCCCTTGAAGAAGCAAAAGCATTTCCTTATATTCCATGTCTTAGCTCTGCAAAGAATGACAGATGTACTTTTCACAGCAAGTAGTTGCCCTGCTCACTGAGGTACAAGGGTTTAAGAGCTGAATCCATGTCAATTACAACGTAAGTTTTCCAGGGACTCCAGAGGCAGTGCTTTGATGATGGCACAACTGAAGCCAAACAAAATGGCTCCAGAAAAGTCAATATTCCTCAAAAATTCCAGGGTAGTCCAAGTTCCTCTAGTCCAAGCCCAAAGAGATCCCTGAGGAAGTGGAGACAGGTTTGCATACAAGCGTGGTTCTCTCTCTAGATACTGTGCAACACCTGTCTTTCCACACATGCCTGAAGAGCTCATCTCACAGCTCATCTATTTTGCAATGCTTAAGCCAAGGGGATAACAGAGGTGGCAGCCCATTTCCTAAAAAAACCCCAGAACCCAGCACATCCACATTTGGGAACAGTCCAATACTTAGATGGGGTTGAACTGCAAAAGCTCCTCATGTGTGGAGAAAGAGAAACAGGATGGTAGGGAGCTGGAGGGGATTATTATTTCTTCATAATAAATGCTCTAGCATTCTGAATTCATCTGGTTTACAATACAGGAGAAGCATTTCTAGTGTACTTTCATGAATTTTGCAGTTTTACAAATGCCTATGAAAACCAGACAAAGGTAGATGGTCAGAACATTGAAAAATTTGCAGCAAATTGTGTGACATACTCATAGCTAAGACTTGAACAGCTACTTAACAGTGATGCATGGGTTTCTGTTTACAGAAATATTGCATAAATTCGATATGCTTCTGACAGGAGAAGAAATTTTTACTTTTAATATTGCAGGATTTCTTGGGCAGGAGAGGGAAATGATTTTTGTAGGAGGAAAACACAACATTGGGATGACAGTGAGAATAAAGTCAAAGAGAAACCCTTGTACAACTTTCTGTAGTCAATTTGCTCCAACAAAGCAGACCACGGACCAAGATGAAACTTAAGACTGAAGGGTAGTTAAAATGACAAAAATACTGGACTTATCTAAAATCAGTTCTGAAAACAGTAACAAATGTGAAATGAAGTAACTCCTAAATTACACTCTCATTTGAAAGGCAAAAGTACTACAGTCTCTGCTTCAGCCTACGTGCCTGGAGGGATAGGAAAGCCATCAGAGAGTTCTAGAATGAAATAATGTCTCAGCTTGGCACAGTGGCAGCTGCATTACCAGCTTCCACAAGGTTTGGTCATCCTGTTTAAAATGAACTACAGATCTTCAACCTATCTTATATTTTTCCCACACATAACACAAATGTAAAAATTAAACATTCAGCAGTTCAAGTTAGTATTTTTAAAAGAAAAACAGCACAAAAATAATGTAGAACTTTAATTTTTATAAATACCAAGATTTGTGAGAAATGAACAACAAAAAAACAATTCCCAAAACAAATAGCAAATCCCCACCTCCATACTAAATGGAAAAGAGCATATCCAGCTCAGCCTAGAATAAGGAGAAACATCTGAGACAAAGTCCTCCTGCCTTTTTAAGGCACAGAAGTCTTAAAAATAATTTAGGTTAAAATGATCCTTTTTGAATCAAGTCTACAGCAATGATATTTAGAGAAGTGTTGTTCAACTGTTTGAAACTTATAAAGATGGATTAACTGGTCCAAGTTTGATGGATAGAAATACTTAATATAATGCATATATCAAAGCTCATCCAGTTCTGCTGAATTCTCTAATTGGTTTCCAGGGGATTTGGATTAAGCCCCAGTTTGGTAATAAAAAGACTATGCAAAAGAATAACTGAATTAAGAAGTCTCCAAATCTGCTAGGGATATTCCATGAAGGATAAATACACTTCATCAGCAAGGCAAGCCTAATATTAATTCTTTTTACCATGGGCTATTTGTACTTCTAGAATTTTGTTCTCCTTAACTCACCTTCAGAGCTGCCACCCTCCCCTTTCAAGATCATTAATGGCAGCCTAGAGCTTCACTGCCCTCTCCTTTTCTAGCTGAAGTCAGTGCCTGCCTTGCAACTGACTTCAATAGCACCAACTATTAGCCTTTTTTGACTTTCTTTAGACGATGAAAAGAACTATACACAACAGATGCTAATCACATTCTTTAATCCCCACATCCTGGCAATGTTATTTACTAAGTACTCCTTATAACATCTATGTTCTCACAAGCATAGTCCCTTACTCACCTTGATGATTCTATCATCTCTCACAACCATATTGCTCAGGTGAGACTATTCTAATTTAACACTCTTTAACAGACTGAATCTAAAGTTCAGAGGCAAAAGATTTCCCCAGGTCTTTATAAGTCTGTGGAAGCAATAGTACACTGATTCTACATTTGCCAGCTCCTTCCCAAGCTGCTGTGCTGCTCATCCTTCCCCACGCTTATCTTCAACAGAATACATACAAACATAAGCAAGGCAGAAGATATTTGTGCCAGCTAAGTAGGAAGGCTGAAGAAGAAAGCATAAACAGGCTAAAGACAAAGATAAGTGGAGATCTAAAGGCCTGAATACAGTTTTTAATGCTTACAAAGAGCCACATGAAGCAGGGATGCCCTTCATTTCAGTTTAAAGTACAAATATATTACCTTATATAATAATGTCATTTTTTTTTTTTCAAAAGTTATTTGACCATAGCTGTAATTTTGATGGCAGTAGATTTCCACATCCAGATGTGCTGAGGAGATGTTTCTTCCTTGAGTGGTTTAATTATCCTCCAGGCAAGTGTTCACAGTAACCTTGCATGGCTGAGCTGAATCCAGCCAGTGGCACAGTATGGTTGACATAGCACTGCTACAGGGAAGCAGTGTCACCAGCAGTGACAGTCACTACAGGTCCAGAAGGGAGGAATCTGTGGGAGAAACAAGGACAAGGAGACAGAAATAAATGCAAAGAGAACTAGAAAATGCACAGCAGTAGCATAAGTCAGAAGAACTATGTATCTTCTGAAAAATAAAAGTTTAAAGAAAGTCTCTGATGTAACTGGAAAATATTTGCACGAATGGAAAATCTGGAAGAACGGCATATGGCTAAGGGAGCAGGTTACTCTGTGGGCTTGTCAAGGTACCTACACATACGCAGACATTTTAGCATCACTGAACTGGAAAAGTGCAGGGGTCGGGGCAGAGTAAGGCGTGAGATGGGTCCTTCTTTCCCATGAAAGAGATCCCTTTACCCAGTATGCCCTACAGAAATGAGTCACACACTGTCCCTGCTTCAAGCCCGCACCATGACATAGCCAGAGCCATCCTCGTCACTCCAAACACCATCAGCAGTTTACCATGGGGATGCTGTCCATCAGCCTGAGCCAAAGAATCCCCTTCCTGTGATACATCAGGATGAATCACACCACACTAATTAATTCCCAGAAACCAATGAACCCTGGAATCATAAATCAAGAAAAGTAACTTTGAAGTCTTACAACTAATTCTGGCATTTTCTGGGACTTGTGAAGTTTACCAGCACAATTTCACTACTGCTTTTGCATTTCTTGGCAATTAATTTTCTTTATTTTGCTCCTAAAAATCTATATAATTTAACAAATAAAAGGGATACCCACTGAGAAAATTGTCATGTGTATCAAAAGAGTAGGCAAGCAAACTACACTTTCACAAAAAGGAGAAAAATATGCCTGTGGTTACTAATCCAGGTACCTGCTGCTTTTGCAACAGCTTCATTTCACTGTCTCCACCTGACAAAACACCTCTGTTATGCAGGAGAACTTGGTTTGACATCTTGAGGGATGCACCTCAAGATACAGCTTACTGTGGATCCTGAAAGCCACTGTGAGAACAGCACCTGCATGTCCTCTTTTACCCATTCCTCTGCACTACCTGGTTCTGAAACCAACATAAAAATAAAGACGGTTTGCAATGAGTGTCGCCACCACAGGGCTACGACCAACAGCAACACCGAATACACAGAATAGCTTTTTTTCACAGACTTCTCTGAATTTCCTGTCTGCTCTTTGTAGATGTTGTCACCTCTCTTCTAGGAAGAGACACAAAAGGAACTGATGTAATTTGTAATTGAAAGTACTTGATGTCATTTC
The DNA here is from genome assembly GCF_027477595.1 of Haemorhous mexicanus. Classification (NCBI taxonomy): domain Eukaryota; kingdom Metazoa; phylum Chordata; class Aves; order Passeriformes; family Fringillidae; genus Haemorhous; species Haemorhous mexicanus. Next base: position 19,611,276 of record NC_082347.1, on the reverse strand, counting down.
TGTCTCTTGTTCTAGTAGCATGACTTACATATTATTAAAAATACCCCAGCTAAAGATTTTCCAGGAATATTTCTGATCTATCTGCAGGTATTAACACATCTGAAAAGATTCCTATTTGCCTGCTAATTATAGTTACAATCTTCCACATGAGCTGTACCAGAACCCATCAGGAACAGCAGTTTTTACACTTAACAGTAGCAATCAGTGTAGTTCAGCAGCTGTAATTATGCACAGTTGGTTGAAAGAGCTTTATAACTAAACAGATACAATACCTGAAGGAATTAATTCAGGGTTACTGCTCATTATTAACAGTCAACTACAAAATTAATGATGACTTAACTATCATTTATCACAGCCACTAAGAGCAATCCCCAGGACAAATGACAAAATCTTAGATCTCAGGAATGAATGAATACCTGTCCTTTACCCAGCTATTTCCATTACTTCACTAGGACTCCTTAAAGAGATTATGAGTACCTGTGTGTCACTTTACCCAGCTGCCATCTCTGTTTCTTCCCCAAGCAAACCTGAATTTCTACTCTGCTTCCACACACACTCGCTTATTTCTGCATTTCCTGTCTTTTCAGCTTTTTTCCCCTCTATCCTTAACACCTGCAGAAATCATCATATTCCTGTACACCAGCCCTACCTACTGTCCTTGCTTCCAAAAGGAGCATGCAATTATTCCTGGTTCTGAAGGCTTGGACTCACAGGACAGACCCTTTGGATGAAGAAACACCTTTGAGCATCTGATACATGCAGAAGTCACAGTGGTGGTTAAAGCAATGCAGTATCAGAGCAGCTCAAGGCCCACAGAACCCCTAAGCACACCAGCCAATGCCAGGTTCTCACAAATCCAACAGGAACTAACAAGCCACAGGCACCCTCCTAGCTTTCAGACATTCAAGTGGAAGTCATCTTCCATAAATCTTGCTGGTTGCAGCTGTCTATACACAAAGACCACCTGTTTCATATTATTTTCAACCCTAACCATTGGTCTCTTGGATCAATAGCATCACCTTCAAATGTCTCTAATGCAGCCTTGCCTTGGAGTTGTGCAGCAGCTGAAGGATGTGAGACACTCCCAAGGCAGCTGCCAGAACTTCACGCTTCAGAGCAGCTCTGGGAGCTGCATTTCAGTGCCGCTGGAGAGACTGAACGCAGACTGGAACAATCTTGGCTGCATGGAAAATGATCCTGCAAAAGACATATCCCCACTCACTGCAGATTCCTGTTCTATCACTTTCCAGGAGTAGCTCATAACACTCTTTTGGGAATGACTAAAGCCTTTACTGAAGTACTGCTTTTTGGCTGTTTGTTTTTTAAGGCAGATAGACAAATAATATGAAAGTGAAAATTTTACTAATTAATGAAAAAGCATATGTGGACTCTGCTCTCTCCCTCTTATGAAAATACAGTCCCTTCATCTCCTTCCTTATGTACATAATTTTAACAGATAACTTTCCCTCTCATAGTTACATTTCAGTCCTGATATTGCAAAAACCCCATTTTTTCAACAGAAAATATAATAAAAATACCCAACACCTCCTTCCTCAAAAGAAAATGCTGCTCTCTAGTGGAAGATGATGGTATGATCTAATTCTATTAGAAGTAATGTTATACAATTTCCATTTTATCAGTCACAAGAAACTTTGATTCATTTTCAAAAGCCCTGAAACACAAAAGTAGCAGGGCTTGTTTGTTTTCTATGAGTCTTCCGGATTGGTCTGTGAGATTTTGGTATTCATTCTTCAAGACTAACTTGCTATGCATTTATATCAGTACCATAATCACATCCAAATAACCTGATAAGTTATGGTGCATTAAAATACTAACATATCTTTTAATTTAGTCCCTTTTAGTTTTTCTGTTTTTCTGTTTTTAGACAATATAATAATAAGCCAATTGTTTTGGGTTTTTTAGAACATATTGAGTTACCAACAGACTTTCCTAGGTCTGAATACAACGACTTTGAAGATAGGTTAGTTACCTGCACAGAATAATTTAGGCAAATATGCAAACACTATGAAAATCTGTATCCTGTTTGCTATGGGTTTCTAAAGACATTGCTGTCCACAGGCACAGTGATACAAAACTGAGGCATTCTTGTTGCAGTGATTCCTTCAACTTCTACTCAAACAGTGACAAATGCTCAGACATCAAGGAGTCTTTGTCCTGCCAATTTTTTTCTTCTTGTAGGTAATTTATAAAACACAACATTCAAATGCTTTCCTTTGCTTTTTTTCTTTAAGCATAGATAAGCAAAAAAGGGAATAGCACTCTATACTAAATTTCTTCAAGTTACGGACCAAAGCAGCACAGTTCTGGATTTACTTCCAACTTTGCATAGTCATAACAGAAAACCTATTTAGCACACGCAGCTGTTTTCTTCTCTCTCTGCAGATAAGAGATGTTTGTGAAGTAGTTTCCTGATAAACACACCAAGAAAGTACTTCATTTATTAAGAAGTCTAAATTTGTTTTAAAACAGATGGAAAAAATGAAAGCAGCATATGGATATTCAAAAACAAATTTATTTCTTGAAAGCTTACACTTAATTTCAATTAGCACATTAATTGGAAAAGAGAGAAAAATGTGAAAAATAGTACCTATTTTTAAAAAATTAAACCTAAACTAAAGCTAAAAATTTTAATCAAAACGCACATTTTAATATTCCAAGTTCCATTTCTTGACTGTTAAAACTGATGCTTAAAAAAAAGCAGTTTATGAGTAAAATCCAACAGCTAATTTGTTTACTGACTGTACAGAGAGCTCAAACAATAGTTACTAATTCAGAGTGCTCTTGTAAACAATCTATTTTTGGTTGAAACACTCATGAGGCTCAGAGGATACTCTGAGGACAAGACATAGTGGCTTGAAGCAAGATAGGTTTTATATTACTTATTCATTTACATTGTAAATACCTGAGATTTAAGCTTAATAATTCTCTTTTGTCTTACTAACTACACAAAGAAATGGAGGTCAGCTTATCCATAAATTATGCAAAAATACAATACACCCATAAATAAACACAAGGTTCACACTTTCTTTACCTCTGCCTCTTTTTATTGTCATATTTAAGACAATTATAAAAGATGTAATTTTAGTCTTAATTTTTAAACATACAAGAGAGTGAACTTAGCATTTAAATAGCTCATTTTTCTATATTTAGAAAAACCCAAAAGCAAACCAAACAAAACCTTCACCCCACCAAATCAACCAACCTACCAACAAAACCCAAAAACCAAAACCAACCAAATAAAAAACCCAACCACCCAAAAACCAGAAAAAGGAAAGATGTGGTTATTTGCTCCAGTACAAACTCCACCCATTTACATATTGAAAAGAATCTTTATTCACAAAAATGTCAAGCACTACCAGTACAATTTCCCCTGATAAAACAAAGTACTTAACCACAGAAAAGGTTTATGGGCTTTCTCTCCATGAAGCCCTTACCCATGGTAAATTTAGATCTAGACAAAGAAATAGACAAATGAGTAAGTGGCAATCTCACTGAGATCACAAAGAAAACTTTAATTTATGCTGAAATTTCTATTGCTAAAACAGAGATAGCAAAATATATGTAACTTTTAGAGCAGATAATAAATGCACTACATTCTCCATTTTCACCCTGCCAAAATCTAGGCAAAAGTAGATCTTAGCATCACACCAAAAACACAAAATAATTTGAGAATAGCTGTGTTGAATTTCATATGAGATCTTGTCCGCATGGAGGATGAATTAAAAAACAGACAGTGGCATCTGAAGACTTAAACCAATAGATTTACAGTCTCTGAATGTAGCCTTACACTTTTGGTGGACATAAAGACAAACTGCAGCACAAACTTCTTCATTTTCAAATGCTAGAATACTCAGCAGCCTGCTTTTTCTTTATAAAGAGGACAACTTCAGCTTCTTTCTCTACTTCATTTCTCTCCAACCTAGACCCATGTCATGAGCACACTGAGTATCCAAACACTGCTGAGAAAACACTAAGATACTTTCCCTCCATAGCACCACTGTAAATTTAAATATGGTACACTGAAATGATTTGAGATCTATATTCATTCTGATAACTTCTTCAGTGGACTACAGCTAAGAATACTTCCCAATTATTTCATGGCAATGAATAAAAAACAGCACCCCTTAAATTTCTACTTTATATAATAAAACCAAAGTAGGTTGCTCAGATGATCCTGCTCAATTAGGAAACCTTCCCAAAACTAGGACTGCTCTAAGTTACTGATTCCAGCAGCTAAGACAGTTGCTGTCGTATGAAAAGCTATCTGTAACTTGCAATATTCTTACAACAGTCTTCTCAGAATTTCGCAGCCTGTACAATGTACAGCTTCTTGTAGATATGGTCCCAAAACAGAATCCTGGGGAGGAAAATAATTTACTGGATAATAACTCAGGATGAAGAAAAACCCATTTAAACTACCAAAGCAAAGAGAAATATTTCAAACACTTTGAATAGTGCTCCTGAACTCACGATGAAGTAATCACAGACTCAATTCCAGCTTTCTGAAGTTCCTGTTTTTAGAAGCTGTAGACAGACCTCTGCAGCTCCTGCTGAAAGGACATTTCTGAAAGCATTCTGGGCAAGCTCACAGAACTCTCCTGCAAATTTTTTTTTTTTTAAATAAAATCTCAATACACGTTAAATAAATACTGTGTTAATAACAGCTTGCACCCACTAAGGGTAATAGAAAAAGTTAACACTATCACATGAAAAAGAAAGTCAGGTGAAATCCACTTTAAATTGGTTTCCACTCTCTGGTGTACTCTCTCCTTTCAGGGTCTGTACTAGCCACTAGTCTGTACTAGGTGGTGAACAACTGGACAATTCTTTTGATATAATTTCACTTAACAATTCACTTCTGTTGAGACACATAGAACTGATAATAAACTTTGTTTGATTTAAATAATGTTTGCTTACTATTTCTTGGTTTGCTACCTTGTTTTCTGTCCAAGTGCTATGTAACAATGGGAATATGAAATTCATTATGATCAAATATCAGAGGCCGCCTGGGAGGGGTTGATTCTTTGTCCGCTTTGTGTAACAGTTTAAAGAGACCTGTTCCAATATTCATTGGAATTCCCATGATGATGCACTCAGAAACACCTGGGAAAAAACCAAAGAAACACAGTGAACATTTGAACATAAGGATTTACAAAACTACTTTCATTTGCCCATTCTGTTTTGTGTTGCCTACAAAACACTGTCACATATAAGAACCAAGGCCTCTTCACTAGACAAAGTAAAATGTTATGGTCATCAGACCAGTATGTTACTTACACTGTGTTAAATTCTACAGGAAAAACTCAACCTAACCTAAACATCTTCTCCAGGGATGAAAGCCCTTCAGAAGGTTTGTTTTTAGAGAAGACATGTCCCATGCAGTGGCCATAGCAGAAGATGTAAGGCAAGCTTACTTCATGCTCATTCTCTGACTCAGTGCTAAGGCTTCAGTCAAACCTGGCAGGGTTCCCTGGAAACCTCCCCAAGTTCCCAGTGAGAAAGGCACAGAACTACTTGAGCTGTAACGCTCCTGGCATTTTCACCACTCAAAAAGTGCTTGTTTTGAAGTGAAAGATTGAGTCTGTCCCAATGATTTTTGATGGTTATAACATTTCCACTGCAATGCGCTGACACATTTATATTCTACCAATGTGCACGACTTTTCCAAAGAACGTTCCACACTCAAAGCAAGCTCTCAGATATCAGTGTTTCTCTCTCAGCATGCTGTTATGATCTAAATGACATTTTTGCACATTCTCAGGAGTATAACTAGATTGTCCTTCATATAAACGTTTAAGAAGGTAACAATAAATAGCTGTACATTTGAATGCAGAAAGGATGAAATAAATTTGCTTAAAATTCTGACTTGATTCACAATTTGAATGTATACAAATGAAAATTCAAAAAATACTGTGCACAAGGCACTGTTTGAAACTGGCTACACTAAGACCACCTATATATACACACAAGTATATCTAGTAAATTAATTAACTTTTGCATAATATTTCTATATTTCATTAGTACCCAGAAACTCCCAATTCCAGCTCCAGGACAGCAGGCATTGCATAAACAGATCTTGAAAAGAGTCAAACCTGCTTTACTCCTTTTCTCCATTTAACCTATTAGACAGATTTTTTAACCATTCAGTCCCAAAATACATGTAGCTTAAAGGAGAAGAATATCTGCAAAGAATGGGGGCAAAGGCATTACCAAAACCCAAGATTATTTCAATTCCAAATATTTGAGCACATGGCAAAAATACAAAAGAAAGAGAAAAAGAGAATGCCAGAAAACTCATTGACTGGGTTTTGTTTGCTGTATGTATGTGGACATGCATTCACTTGGGCATATGTAGCCATGTATTTTCAAAATTTACCAGATTCTTTCATGAACTCACTACGATGATTCAGTGGCTGCTAAGGTACTTAAATTTAAAACTCAGGAACAAAAACATTTAAAAAGAAATTTCTGACAACAAGTATCTTGTCTGCTGTTAATGAAGTGAACACTGATAAACAAGACTTCTGATTAAAAAACAGAAGACGCACAATTTTCATCTATTTAGATTACAGCTAAATGAAGACATCAAGAACTTGGCCTTTCTGCTTATTTCTAGGCACAAGTGCTAAATGACCTAAGCAACCAGGTAAGAGTATAATCTTCAGCTAGGCTGAGATGTACCTGTCTCCCTACTTCTTAGCAGGAATGAAAATGAAACCTAAATACTGAGTGAGGTACTAGATTTATTCAACAGTTCTATGTGCTGAAGATAAACAAGCTTTCACAATTAAAAAACCAGAACTATTGATAGTGAGACAAATTCCCTAGTATTTCACTGAGATCTAGGCTGATAAGTAAAACCAAATTACTCAAAGTCTACTTTAAGAAACATCCAACAAATATCCAACTGCCTTCAACATCTCAGTCTGAGATGAGAAGTAGAGAAACACAACAAACTTCTAGGACTTCTGGAATGAATTAGCCTCAAGTTTGAACTTAGCCTCAAGTTTTTGCCATACCAGCTGAACAGGAAGCTTAACAAAGACAAAACTCCAATGCTTGGAAGAGGTTTCACAGATGCTGGGTAAGGAGCACAAACTGTAACAGACTTTGCAATACCTACCACAAACAGAATCCTTCTGTCCAAAGTAGGCAGCATCAAAGAGATGGTCTGCAGTCTTTTCAAAAGAAGCCAGCATCAACACACTTTCCTTCATTTTTGCCAGTCCAAACCTGGTAATGCCCAGAACTTCACCCTTGATTGATGGAAAAACCCAAAGAGTAAGCCTGAGTAAATAAATAAATATACCATCTACAATACAGTATTGTCATACTACACTGATTCACAGTTGAACATCCTGAAGGTTAATAGTTTGGTAGTAAGGAATATTTACATAAAACAAAAGTCATACTTCATATACAATATAAGCTAGTATAAATGGCTAATAGCTCTTAAGTATTGAACAAATTGAAAGAAACACGGCCATGAGAAAAAAACTCCACAATTATAAATTGGCTGCTGAGCCACCAACTTCAGTGGGGTCTGAGAGCACTATGCTGAATCTACTGCCTATTATCTACAGATAAATCTCACCTCAGCTGCCACGAGACTATAGAAGATGCTAAATCTTCATTTCTTTTCACTCTCCAGAGAAAAAGGTAATGAGCTTTTTAAACTAACTTGACTTGTTTGTTTCTTATTTCTTAGAAACATCCTCATTATATCAGGTTACGCATAGAAGCCTAAGTCAGAACAGGCAAAAGTACGCATAGAAGGAGCCCACCAAGTTTAAAACATGGCACTCTGATGCCCTTTTCTACTGCTGTGCTGCAAGTTCACAGGGTCACAAGCCCTGGAGACTGTGGCTGCTCAGTACAACAAAGCTCTGTAGTTTGGGAACAAATCAGAACTCCATCTATTTCACCCAGATTAAACTCCTGCACTCTGGCAGGCCAACTGCAAAAATCTTACTTCACTAAGTGTACTCAACTCTAAAAACCATATTTGATGTCAAAGAAAGAAAACCAATCAGAGTAAGAGCAGATGATTTTGTACTAACATGTTGTGTAAGACTGTTCATGTCAGCTGATTCTATGTGTAATGTCTGTATCCTTTGCCTCTCACATATGGTGCAGCTGTTACAAACCACTCCCCATGGGCTTTTCTGCACAGCAAGCCTTAAACTGCATGCATGGCTACCCAAACAGTTGTTCTTTCACACCATCATGTTTAGGATTCCCATTTTCAATATGAAATTATCATTCCCTACTCATTATACCAATTTGTTTTCAGTCAAAATAGATCTGCCCTCTGCCAAAGAACTCGAGTAATGAAGCATTTTGTGTAAAATATAGATAACAGTATTAGGTCAGTACAACTTGGAATTCCTTATGTCCAGAATGAATTTCCATCTCCTGAGCTCACCCACCCTTCTCAAATACGATAAAATTAATTTGTTTAAACAGGCCAAAGTAACATTTAGAAAAGCCATAGTACAAACCTTGTAAGTCATTAGATCAGACAATAACATGACATGTCTCCTGTCAATGCTCATGCCATGGTTGACCATCGTGTATTGAATCTCATTGATAATGGTTGTCCGAGCAGCTTCAATTCCCAGAGTTTTCTCTACCTGCACAAGAGATTGTTACACGACTATTGCATGTCACATGCATGAAGAACCAAGTGCTTGGAGCAAGTATATTGCTGGAATAAATGCCATCTGATAGCATATTGATATTCCATTTCTATGACTACCCTTTAAACTTCTCCATTTGAAAACTATATATATAGAAACAGCTTCTTCGTGGTGAACAGTGATGCCAGTTCATTATTCTCTTGTGTTAATGCATTCTGACATGTATTAATGGAATCAGGCTTCATTCTATATCAACTGCTGCATCTGAGCACAAACAAGCACTGGTAATAAAGATGCTATGGGGAAAACCCCACAGCACCCATTTAGACATTACCTCATAAGTGTTGTTAGAGGATGTTTTTGTTCCTTTGACTCCATGAGTAGCCATAACAGCTCGCAGATTATCACCTTCAACCAGAAGCTTGTATTTTTCCTTTCCACTTTGTTCATCAACATGAATGACAGCTCGGGAAACCTCTGGTATGCCTTGCACTACAACCTTCACACAAAAAAGAAGCCCAAGTAACTTTGATGTATACAATAACACAGTATAAAAGGGTAACACTTGCCAGCATTCAAACCTATTGAGAAGGTCTAGTACGTGGAGTAAAGGCTCACTCAAAACACATATGAGTAAGATTTCTTGCTCTTTAATACACTAGTGCAGAACTGACACTGCAGTATAAACCTTACTCACTAGCTACATTTTATGTTTTATGTCAGACATTCCCACAATCTGGTTTGTGTGTCTGAATGGTGGCAGACCCATAAAAATAAAAGGGCAAATTGCTAACAATAAAGGTTCCCTTATCTCTGTTTTTAAAATCCAGAGTAGAGAGTCTCCTCACAGTAAGCTGAAAAAATGCCAGATACTGTCATGTGGTTCAATTTTAGATACAGCTGAAAGCAGATGTAACTATTTCATACAACTGCTGCACTTGGAGTGCTTCAATAATGGTTGTAAGGGAAATATCAAAGCTTTCATTTTATTTACAAATATTAGTAAAGGATGGCTTAGTTTCAACAGCAAGGCAGTACCATCACAATCTAAGAGTTACTGATCCAGCCTATCGTCACTGTCAATACCGACAAGAATTATTTCATCCTGCCACCATGGAACAAATTATTACTACTGATTTCCTCCCACAAAAGCGTGAGACAGCCTTGGCTTTTACCTTTGGTAGCTCTTCCTTGAGGGACTGCAATACATAATACATGGAACTCTTGCTATTTTCACGAGGGGTCACACACACAACTGCTTCTCCATGGACAGCAACATCCCCAGGCTTCACTCGGAGTTTAGAGACGCAAATCGAGTAACGCACAGTCTCGGCATTCACCTGTGCCAAAAGGCAACCAGCAAACACCAGTGTTATCGCAGCAGGCATCAACGTGCTCAAATAAATGGAGCCATCATCAACAGATGATCAAAAGGAAAAATGTAAGGAAAAAAACCGCAAATACTCTCTTAAAAATTAGATTTATAAATTCATGAAATAGTATCCTATGCTGAGAGTACCAGCCTGTACATTAACCAATGGACAGAAATGGCATGCCTGTGTTCAGAAAAACACAAATGTATGTTCTCTCACTTCCAAATAAAGGAGAAATTATCCACTAAGAAAGGAAAAAATAAAAGGAGACCCTTCCAGATGTAATGTAGCCACACAACATCTTTCATTCACTTCCTTTTTTTTAGCTTCCCCTGGTGTGATTACTGGCACAGGATTAAGAGACCTTTCGTAACATATCCAAGGTATAATAATCTGTGTAAGAAGTGAACAACTCACCTCTAATCTCAGTAGTCTAATGCGCTCTAAAGACAGCTTCACTAGGATGAAACAGTCATCTGGAAGAAACACTTCCTCAATATATTCAGAAATCTTTAAGAGACAAGGACAAAATAATTAGCATGCATAAATGGCTATAAGACCCCATTGCAATTGGCTAATGCATACATTTAAACCATTAGCAGCAATACAATTTTCTTACCTCTCCTAACAAAGTTTTCTCAATTCTTCCTTTAACCAGACGGGCAAAATCAGGATCATCATCTTTGTCCAACTGTGCTGTTATAATAGGGGTGCTACAAGAATAAACACACACACACACAAAAGCCCAGGTAGGAAAGTGCTCAGCTAGGGTTGAAATGGCAACTTGAATTACAGCCTGCCCTATGGAATTTCTCTCTTATCTAGAGCAGTATTTAGTAAGAGAGAGATCTTCAGCTTCCTCAGGTGTACTTAAGAAAAATTACCATTCAGGTACTTCAGGCTGGTAAAAACAAGCAAACACACAAATACTAGTGACTGCTTTCATGGCATATGTTATTCTAGTATTATTTAAGTGTGGCTTCATGTACTGCTTCATGTGGCTTCAAGTACTGCTAAGCACCACAGTACTTCACAATAGGTGAAGAAGTCTAAGGAAATATTATACTTAACAAATAATCACTTTTTTAAATTTGATTTTCTCTGCGGGCTTAAGCATCACAGTTGGGCAGACATCAGATTTTTGTTGTTTGAGGATTTGCATTGAATGGTGTCTAGTATATTGCTCAGGACAGGAAAATGCTATCATGTATTGCAAATTTACCCATGAGGTTTCACTTGGGCAAAGGAAAAAAAACTCAACAGATCAAAACAATATTTGTACCTAATAGCCTTTGAAGCATTAATGATTTCCTTGATTCTTGGCACACCCAAAGTAATGTTCATTGAAGCAACACCAGCAAAATGGAAAGTCTTCAGAGTCATCTGTGTGCCAGGCTCACCAATGCTCTGTGCACAAAGAGCTCCTACTGCAGATCCAGGCTCCATTTGTGCCCTAATTAAAAAAAATATAGAAAGAGACATGGAACTGAATCAGGTATAAGATCCTAAGCAAACAACAACAGAAACTATTCTGGTAGATATACAAGAAATTTGTTAATATATTATTTAAGTAAAAAAACAAGAGGGAGGTTGAAAGGTCACCAATACTTTAAGACTGATTTCATACAAAGCAAGAAGATGCCCTGTCATATAAGCTTTCCACAGCCTCAGTATAACTTCCATTGCAGATTACAAAATGCTTGTCTTCTTCCTCCTATGCCGGATCTGGTGTTTGATGCTTTCTCCCTTCAGGGAAATCCCATATGCTAACATTTACTTATTACAGTAAAAGAGAATTCACGTTAAAAACAAATGTAAGCAAGTAGTCCTAGTAAGGGAAAGCAAAAACAGGTGGAAAGCAAAAACTGGTAATTGCTTTAAAAGAGTTAAGAACTTAATATATACGTGAATTTTCTAGAAGAATAAACCATTAGGAAACAATTGATGCAGGTAGGCCACAAAGGAGAGATCGCCCATGGCTGCATGTGAATGTCCAAATCTGAGAAGTCTAAGGAAATGAAATAAGCCTCAACGGATAAAGAGATTAGAACACCCACACCAGCATTATCTTAGCAGAAACCAAGAGTAACAAACAAAAGGATCCTATGAGTGCACAGTAGATCAAAGAACATTTTCGAACAAAGTGTGATATAACTCCTCAGACTGTAGATCAAGAATAGCTATCAAGATTCGTAAGAATTTGAAACTCATCTATATAGACTTTGTTCTGCATAGACTCATTGAAGGTTTTCAAAAACCTCCTGCAAGAGGGGGAGGAAGGAAACATGTCTGGCAGTGGGTGTAAGAATGTGAAGTGTTTAAACAATATCCTCCCTTACTCTGAATCCTACCACTTTTGGCTTTTACCAGAATCTGCTGTCAAAACACAGTCTGTGGATATAAGTAATGAATAGCTAAATGCTGAAACTGTGCTTGTTGGAATGCTTAAACACAAGCAGGTAGCTTTGCATGCTCAAAAAATATAAAATAAAACAAAGCAATTTTTTTACAACTTAAAAGGATACCAAAGTTTGTTAATGAAAGGATCTGATTTTGACTCAAGACAAGCGTAAAAATCCCACCTCTTAGATCTCTAGAACTTTTGTGCAAGACTCTGACTTAACAAGCCCACCTGTGGACAGTGATTTTTTTTTTTTTGCACCCTTCCTTTGTCTTGCAATATTTATGTCATTGGAGCCAATTGTTTCTAATTCTTTGTACTGCATTCACAACAGAACCAACACTCACACAGTAAAAACAGCAAAATACACCCAGATGTTAGCAACAAAACAGCAGCACTGAGAACACAGCAGGGTAAACACTCACCTCATGTATTTGTCTCTACAAGTCTCTAGAAACTTCTCTAGTTGTGTTGGAGTAATCCTATCCAACTGATATAAAACTCTTGGCTGAAAAGAGAATGGCATAGTTGGAAAAGCAACAACTTATGAAGATGGAAAAGAACTACATCATTACACCATTGAAACTATTTACCTCTGTTGTGCCATTGTCATTAATTCCATACTTGTCCCTAGTTTTTTTTATCTTCTCAGAAACACCTTTGATGAATTTTTTAATTTCCTGAAATCACATTAAAACCACAGTAAGCAAAGACAGAAGTCTTGAACAGTAAGTCATTTACTTTAAGCTCCAAATATTTACAATAAATTAATAATGCACAGTATGAAAATAGGAACATCAAAATTTAGACAAACACATACATTAGAGTTTAGCAATCCAGATCCACTTTGGTGTAGCCACAAATCAGTAGCAGCACATGAGGACTGTGGTCCATGCTGAATAAAAGCATCCCTCCTGAGAACACACTGACAGGTGAAGATACCTGACTTGGATTGACCCTTCCTACCCACCACTTAGTCAAAGTGATTCAAAAACTAAAAAAAAAAAAAAAACCAATTCAAAATTCCTATTTTTCGGCAATACTGACAGAAATACATTCTCAGTCATTCCTCACTATTCAAAATAGTCAAAACGGAAAGACTGTGGCAAGAGAGGAAGTGTATGAAGTATATCTGCTGGATACATCTCAGATTTGAGGCGCACTTTATTTTGAGAAAAGACTTCAAAACTATTTTATATATGTCAGTCTTTACCTAATATGATTCAAATAACTTCTCTAAGCAGTGGAGAGGTCTTGAAGATAATTGCATTTAACAAGTCATACTACATAGACCTTTCACTCTCTTACCAGGCTTACCCAAAAGATAGTCTTTACTGGAACATAAACTGAAATAATACTGTTAGAAAAATATCCAACATTTATTCTATAAACGATCATTTGGTCATTATACATTGGACATACATATGTACACTAGAAGTCATTAAAAATGGAATCCATGATTAAACTCTTTCACAAATGTGGACTTGGTGCAAGTCATTATCATAACACAAGGTTATCAAAACCAAAATATAAACAAAAAGCAAGAGTAAATCCTTCCCATCTATTTCAACCATGATTTAGGAAAGCCTCCATAAAGAAACAAATACTTCTGATTTTTTTAGAATACTCTTAAACCTTTTCTACCCCATTAGTCCTACCTAACAACAAGAGTGATGGTTACACAGCATCACCTCTTCTGCACTACGTACTGGGCTCCTTGCAACCACCACAGTCAGCTGACTACTGACAATTACTTGCAAAAATGAATAAGTATCCAAAGGACTGCCTTTTTCTTTTTTCCACAGCTAAGTTTATAGAATCATTATGAAAACACTTCTATTACATTCTAACAGAATTCTCTCTCAAAACAACATTCTTACTGGCATTCAAGGTATTTCCAGAAAGTATAATTTTTTTCTGTGAATACCAGAACTGAGTTCCAAAGAAGAACAGACAACAGAAATGCTGCTGGAATGGATGCTTCAAAGTTGCTTCCCCTCTTGGATGACAGGATGTATTCTTATGTTTTTGCCCCTTTTTTCTGCCCTGCACTAAGTAGCATTATTCACAAATAATATATTTGGACATTTTAAAGGCTTTTGACCCCAACATATTTGCAAAAAAATTATAATGTGATTTATTTCTTAAAGTAAGCGTTTAGGCAATCATATGGAGTTAGAGAGGTTAATCTTTCTATTAGACGTGCATAAAAAAAGCAATGTTGCAGGACTTGCAGAAGACTTGTCCTCTTTGACAGTGCCTGAGTTCCAAAGTACTTTAAAAAAATCCAAACAACTCCAACACAATAATTCAGTTATTACATATAATTCTTAATAAGGTATAACATATATAATAACATATAATCAAATTATATTTCCATACACCAAAGTCAGAAAAGGTGGAATATAGGTATCTGAAAACTTAATTTTTCATTGTCAACTTTTATTCATGCAGAAGACCTAAAATAAGAAATTACTTACTCTTCTCAGCTTTCAGCTATCTGTTGGCATTTAATCCAAACTACGGATTAATTTTTGCTACAAATGGAATGAAACGTAGCTCACTCTTTGCTGAGCCTCTCCTTCTCTCTCTCTCTCTGAATTTATAATCTTTAGTGCAACACTACTCTATGAGCACAGCAACGTAACTTTCAGAATGGACTCAAAAAAACATTGATTTTTTCACAACTTCTAAATCCATGAAGTCTTAGTCTGGACCAGATTAACAAAGAGGCACCAAACAGGCTCAGTAAGATGTGGCTCAACACAGGCCTTGCCAGCTCCTCCTAGCTGCTTAGGCAAAAGGGCAGTTCAGGGTTTGCATCAGGTGTCCCAGCAGCCAGGTTAGTGGGGTCATTTACACATGAGAAGCACTGCTTGCACGGCAATCTTTGCAGTGAAAAAGCCACTAGAAAGCACAGTGGAACAGACAATGCCACGAGATTCAGCCAAAATCTGCTCCACTTCAGGTAGACCCAGGAGGACAACTCTGCATATAGCAACACTGAGTGGCTATGTGCTGAGCTTCTGTTTTTGCACCACATTCACAGCACTCCTATTCCATCACCTCAAAAAAACCACAAAATAATTTTAATTGTGTTTTCAAAGATTTCCCCAATTCTAATCAGAAGGAAAAAAATTCCCTTCACCTGTACCTTAATATATCTAAATATGTTATCTAAACATGAACATAATTACTGTGCCAGTCAACAATCTGTTTTCTAATCAGCTGAATTCCCTCCAGCAAGGGCAGAGTGCAGGAATTAAAAATGCTGCCTGTTTGGACGAGGTTATTTAGACATGCTGTGTTCTGGACCAGAGTGGATAAGACCATTACAGGAACCACTGACTAAAATAACAGCACTAAGAAGCATCTCTGTTGTGGAATGGAAAAGTGGAGGAAGGGAAAGAAAAAGACCAGAAAAACATGCTCATATCCCTAGAGACTGAAAGAATGACTTTTAGGAAAAAGTGTCAAGTACTGAAAGAATGCTTCCTCAAAATCCTTGAATTTAGCAGTGGGTATTAATTAACATGTCAGAGTTTTCACATTAAGAAAGTTAAATCATTGTGAGGAACACCTATGTCAATTTAACAAGCAGTAAGGTATATATACTAATCAATTACTTCAGCACTACACACACATCTTTCGCTAAAAAGCACTAACATTAATGCTCACACAGTGCACACACATGCTACGATTACCTCATTATATTTTTCATAACCTGTCTCAGTTAATGTCTTCAAGGATGAACAGAAAAAAAAAGGAAAGAAGAAAATGTAACTATCTAAAACTTAAAAAAATCCTAAGCTAATTATCACTAAGGTGATGCAGCCATATCTGTGCTTCTGAAATCGAAAACAATTATTTAAACTTTCATTATATGATTTAAAATACATATACTAGAAAAACCAGCTTTATCCACCAACTCTAAAATTAAATTACTTGATTTTTTTGCCTTAAGACTTGTAGTTAAGATTTATAGCATATTTCAAATATGGATATAACTTGACTCTATCGATGAAAGCACAATTCAGGTTTACTTTGTGCTCTGAAACACTCTGATCTATTAAAAAGAAACCCTTCAAACATAGGTCACGAATGAATTTGCTCTCATCACTGCCAGTAATCAGAAGGATCATGAAGATAACAGCTTTATATGGATGTAAGGTTAATTCTACAACTTTGATCAGTGATTCTCAAGGAAGTCTTGAGAGTGGCTGCTCTCATAAATATTAAAATTGCCCAATGCTCTTTCAACAAATTGAATTTTACAATTCAAAGTATAAGCAGCCATGTGAACCTCCACTCACCCTTAAAAGCCATGTAAGTAGCTCCAGGCAGGCTAAACTCCTGTGCTTAAATCCTAAGGCAAAGTTAATCACAGTGTGATACGGAAGTGAGATAATTACCTGCAGAAAACTGTCTTGACAGCAAAGAAATTCATTCTTCTTCATGATGGACTCAGATGTTAATACCAGTTCATTTTTGCTAAGGGCTGGTTCACTTCGGCAGGGATAGACAGCCTTCACAGGAAAAAACATGACTTATCCACAGACAGCACATGCACAAAAACTCCACTGCAAGGACACTGAACACATACGTAGAACTGAATAACAGCATTCTTTATTTCTGGCTGTTTATTTCTGGTTGTGTCTTTTTGTAGATTGTTTAATGAGGGCTTTTTTGGTTGGTTTTGGTTTACTACACTATATATTAGACTACCGTGCAAAGAAGGACCACATCCACTCCTACTTATTTCTGCAAATCTGAAGGTATACATCCAGACATTTCTAGTTCTAACCATTTTTTACACTCATATTACAGAACTCTAAAGTTACTTCAGCAAAAGGCTTTTCTCTGGGGGAAGGGAGTCATAACACACCAACCAACCACAAAACCAAAACTGAACAATGCAAGTCTTCAAACAGGACAATATTATTGAACAACCACGGGCCAGTTCAACTCAAGGAACATCCATGTCTTGATTTAATAGAGAACTAATCTGTGCAATATACCAAACTAGTACCAAATAAGCCTGTAGTAGTTTATCTACCGAGCTGGATATCGGGCCACAAAACTATGTTCAAGGACAGAAAGAAATTTTACTTTTCACAGCTTATGTGCAATTTGGTCTCGGTACACAAATTGCTCTGTTCCACTGGAAAAAATATCTATTACTCTTCGAATACATATCCTGAAAGACTGACCACAACCATTCAAAAAAGTCAGTTTGAAAGTAAATACTTCCAGTGAAACCATTTTCCCCATTATTTAGTACTTTCTTCTCCATGTTTAACAGCATTTTCACACTTTCAATAAGGATTTCAGCAATCCTTACCCTGATATTGTCTAGAACTCTCTTGAATTCCAGTGGTTCATCCTTCCCTTCCATAGCTGCAGGATCCAAGCCATCTCCTCCATAAATAAACTGTATAATGTCACCAGTAGAACTTCTGACTGTTAAATCATACTGTGAGCAAAGATCTTCAAGGGATTTTACCAGACGTCTCTGAAGGGGAAAAAAAGTACAAGGAAAGTAAAATGGATCTTTTTAAAAACAGTTGTTGACTTGCAATACAAGAAGAATACAATACAGAAACCAGACTTGGGAAATAAATCTAACACAGTCATGAGCAGGCATGAAAACCTACTTAAAATCATACATTACCCCTCAGGCTTTACTGTGCATTCCACAGAACATGAAAGTCAACAAAATTTCATGCAACAACACAATACTCCAAATTTAGAATTCCATTGTATAGAAAAGCTAATGACCTAAGGCTAAGCTGCAAAAACCTGTTGTAGTTTGAGGGATTTATTTGAGTGAATTTTTTGACATAACACTCATTCTTCCAAGCATATTTATTTCTCAAGGGATACAATACTTTTTGTATATGAAAGCAGAACCACTCAACGATTGTTTTCCCTGAGCAAAGGGGTCACCTGCTAAAGCCATTCTTCTATCAACATTACCTGCTTCTCCTATATTAACTCCTTATATTGCAAAATCTCTTAACTACCATATTCCTTTGCATTCCCAAAAAGAAAGCATACTACGAAATATTTTAGGTTAAAAACATTTTTACTTAAGAGATGGACCCCATTGTCCCATAAAAGCAAATTAGATCACCTAAACTAGACAACAAATTGGTATTTTTTTCTCACTGGTGAGAAAAAAGGTAAGACAAAATAAATGCCAAGATTATTCCCTTGGTTTTGGAGACAAATGGCCTAATTAGTCACCCATCCCAAAAGGTGAGTTTTTTCTGTCTTTGTACAATTACTTGTATATCTTGGGATGTGCTCCCAGCCCCAAATTATCTTGGCTTTTCTACTGTCTGTTATACTGAGAAGAAGGTTATAATGTAAATACTACTTAAATGTTGGAACAGAAATCTTCAGACTGCACATAACAGCAAAAAGCTTTTAGGAAGGACATTTATTTACAGCCCAAGACACTAAAATCTTAAAGAACCAGTCTAAGCCTATATAGCCAAGGTGCCTCTTACCTAGAGAGAGCAGACACTGAAAGGGAGCTTTAGCTGCATTTCTGTCATCACTCACATCAGGTTTAGGAACACACTAGTCAAAAAGTAGTCCTCAGCAACTGCACAGAAAAAGGACTTTACCCATATTCAGGAGGAAACAGCTTAATACAAGCATGTTATTGTACCACTGGCTGAGGTCTCATTTACAAGCTCCACACCTCCTGGAGAACAGACCAAGCCATGTATTTCAGAGTATAAATGACTCTGTTACATTGAAAACACACAAGGTTTGCACTTCTCCCTGATCCATCACCTTCACATGCACATGAGAAATATCCACATCTTTCAAGACTGGTAAAACCCTCAGTTCCTGCTGCCAGTTACCTGCATATACCCAGTTTCAGCTGTTTTTACAGCTGTATCAACCAGACCTTCTCGACCAGCCATTGTGTGGAAAAAAAATTCAGTGGGAGTCAACCCAGAGTAGAAGCTGTTTGCAACAAAGCCTTTTGCTGCAGGGAGCTGCAGGGAAGAGTGTGAAATACACAGTTAAAATGCAACGTATGTTCTGTATGTTACAGACAAATATGGTGCATTGTCATTAGAATGCTTTCTAAAAGTTAGCCAACACCCCCACCAACACAGGACAATGACCTCAGGTCTGCTTAGCTCCCAAGTTCCATATTTGTATTTTACATCTGGAGTAAGGTTTCAGAAATCCTTGCCTAGTTATTCCAAACAAATTTACCAGAGTTTCTTCTTCCTCCTACAAACCTTGTCACATTTCCAGCTATTCCTTCCCAACACTACCCCAACACTTCCATTAAACTTGCAAAAATTAAAACTGCAATTAAGAATGTTCATTTTGCTATAGTAGTGCAAAGGTATTTGCTGAAGTCTTAGGAAGCCAGGAAAAAGCTGGAGATACGTATACAATTAGTTTTTTGGAATGGTTTGCCCTCACCCCTGAGGAAAGTTCTTGCCAATGAAATTTACGCAGGCATCCCTTCAAGTCAATTTTTGTTGTTATTTAACAACAGGCAATGCTTTCTAAATCAGAAAAAAAGCTAGAACTACATTTTATCTTCTCACCTAAATCATTAAGTATTGTTTCTTTTTCTACTTATTCAGTATATTACAGAACACAGAAGTTGAAATTTCAACATTTAGTCACATATCTAAGTGTCATAGCTACCACAGCTAACACAAAAACTAGACTCTATGCTCATACCTAGAACCTTTGCTAGTGTTCATTAGATTTCAAATAGCACTTTAATTCACTTGTTAATATAATTCAGTGAGATTAGTTTAGAGTCATTATTGCTTCATGTAGGACCGAAACATGAAACATCATGGTAAACCCATGGTACCTAACCTGGTGGAAAAAGAGAAAAACCAGAATGATTTATCTGGCATGTTCTCACCTGTTTATAAAGACACCAACAAATATTCAGCAGTTTTCCTGGAAAGTATTAGTGCAGTCAAATGTAACACCAGTGAGAAACTTTTAACTAATTATTTTTAGGAGTTTCAAGAGAACCAAAACCGTATAATCACCTCACTTTAATTTTACTAAATTAGAAAGGTCAAAGCAAGGCTTAGTTGTAAAAATTCAAGCTAACTAAGCATCCTACGGCAATTCAGAACACTGTTGTTAACTCCCAAATCACACAAAACATTTTACATTGACCATGTATGATCCTTTTCCTTCAGCATATCATCACAACATGTTTCATCATGCAGTCTCCTCAAAAAGGCTTAAGGAAACTTGTTTCACTTTCCTTCACAGACTGTTGTAAACACCTAGAATTACCTTAGAATGCTTCTCAAAGTGAGGCAAGGACCTGTTCTCAAACCCATCAGGAACTCGGGACCCACTGATAGCCTGCTGTCCTACACAAGCAATCATCTGGGATATGTTAATGAAGGAGCCTGAAAAGACAAAGGAAAAGAAAGCCCTCACTCACAAATTAGGAATATACTGCTTCCCTGATGAGTTGCCTTCACTTCCATGAAGGTGAATTATTTAGCCTCCTAACTGGTCAGCAAAACAGAAGTGCAAGAGTTAGAGAAGCTTTTCTGTTACTCGTCCTGTTAATTTCAGCATTTAGACAAAGGCTGGCACTTAAGTCTATGGTACAGCCAACAATTTTTCATTTTTTTTCCCTTCGGTCATAGATATTCATGCCATTAATGGGCTCCCGTCCTTATGTTATCCTGGGTTCTATCATGGATTGTTTTTTACACAGCCCATGATCCTAACCTATGTATTTTGCTTGACAATTTCTTCAATAAACATACTTCAACAATACTTTTTATGAAGGGTTCAGTGTCTACCAGGACTCTAGAACAAATTAAGTCCCAAAGAATTAAGTCACTAACTCAGAAGTCTTATATGCTGAATATGTTTGCAAACAATGCCTCTCCAACACCCCCACAAAAATTATACACTTAATATACTCTTTGTCTGAGATTTCAGTATTTCTTTAGAACACAACAAGTCACTGTGAGGCTTTCCATAATTTATTAGACCTCCAAAAAAGGCAAAAGTGACTTCTTCAAATTCTTAAAGGAGACAAACACACAGGAATTTGAGACCTTATAGCACCTTCCAGTATCTAAAGGGAGACTACAAGAAAGACAGAGAGGGACTTTGTGCAAGGGCATGTAGTGATAGAACAGGAGAAATGACTTTAAACTGTCAGAGGGCAATCAGGAAGAAACTCTTTATAATAAAGGTGGCGAGGCACTGGAACAGGTTGCTCAGAGAAGCTGTGGATGCCCCATCCTGGTCTGGTAGAAGGTGCCCAACCCACCAGGTTGGGGGGTTGGAACCAGATGATCTTTAAGGTCCCTTCCAAATAATTTCATGATTCTATAAAATGTTAGTTCCAATTCTGAATGTATCATTTACTGCTGATTTTTCTATGTGATATAAATACTTGAAGAAGAAACACAACTGAAAACTCGATACTGATTGAAGTCTTAAGAACAACAAGATGTTTTGCAACTTGTACTAAAAATCAAGACACAAGAATATCAGAACATCTGCTTGATTTTAACTAACCATACCCAACCTGTACTTACTGAACTACTTGAAACATCTATGACATGAACTTGCACAACTGACAGTATAAAACAAGTTATACAGATGGAACAAATAAGTCTCACATAAGTGAAGGAGTGAGCAACCTTCATGCCAAGTTCAGCTGTCCCTACCTTTAGAACCACAGAGAGCCATGATCAGGGGACTGTTGCTCTTGTCCAGTTCTCTGAGGCAGGCACTGCCAGCATGATCTCTGATAACAGACAGTTCTTTAAGGATTAAAGCCTGAAATAGAGTATTTCAGAGGTTTAGAATTTGCTAAAAAACACACAAACAGAACTCTAACTCCCAGCAACACCTTCAGCAGTAAAAGGGAATTCAAACACAGTGAAGACAAAGAAACTCAGTTGTTGCTTCAGGCAAAACAATTTTAAATTTCAGCTTGCTTAACTTCCAGTTTGCTGAAGAAAATGTCTTTGTTGGGATAAGACAGGGGTATCCAACAACATGACAATCTCTTATCAGCATGCAAAACATCAGCTAAATTGAGCATTGCACTAAGCTCTAAGTCACACTGTGCTGCATGGAAGACAACCACGCAAATCTTGATCAATGTAATCAACTCCATTCCAATTACCTGTGTAATTTTATTCTCTTGTATCACTCCAATATACCCTGGAGGATTTCAGCTGTTCTGTGTTAAGCTAACATTTTTAGATGCATACAAATATCTGAAGCCTGTACAGACTCAGCTCAAGCTACATGCCTAGGGACTGTATTGGCTTGCATTTTTAGGTTTCAGAAGACAACTGTAGACTTTGCAATGTACAAGAATATATTTGTGAAACCTCTACTCCAAATGGATAGTGAATTTAATTAAAAATTTTACCTCTAATGTCTCTTCTGCAGTACAACCAGGCTGCTGCTGTAGCTTGCCAGTGTTCAGAGCTTCAATATACTCGTCACATTTCTTATAGCCAGCATTCAGGAGCTCATACTTAGCTTTTAGCAGGCCCTGTCCAGGAGTTACATCACCAATTCCAATTGAAAAGCCACGATTAGCTATTATTAAAAAGAAAATAAATTTTGATAGTTCAATCTCATATAGAGAAAACAAATTAAACCCAGGAAATATTACTGAGAACTTTCAATTTTGCCCCCATCACGTGACCATCACAAGCACTTCATAACCACAATAATAATTGTTTCACTGTCTCCCGCCTTCAAAACAAGGTTAGTTTTAAAAAGCACAGCAGGTCACATTTGAAGCAAAAATCTTGCTTGCTCTCTATTTCTGCATTAAAGTAATATTTTACAAGGAAATGTACTTACAAAGATAGACTGGAGCAAGTCTGGCCAGACGTGACATGGCATCTGCAGCTTCCACCTGGCCCCAGTCTCTCAGCAAGATGTAGAAGATGTTGTTCTTGGATCCTGACCCCAGTGTTCCTTTGTCCATACTGCCACTCATTAACTCGCTGTTTTGAATTGTAACATCTAGAAATGAAAAGGAAAAAAGAATCCACCAGTTTTCTAAAACATTCACTACCCACTAGTAATCACTTAAGAGAAAGAATTTTTAAATAAAAGCTCTGTCCATGCTCAGTATTTTCAATGTGAATTTAGGTATCACCGTTAAATTATTCTAAGAAAAGTCTTCGTCATCTCCTACAGCATTTTCAACTATGGTGCTTTGCATTCCATCTGCCACTGACATCCCTAACTGGAAGGACATGGATGGTTTGATATCCTAGGGATTTATCTTCCCTGCATATTCCAGCACTTTACAGTGCTTAACTGCTAATCCCTGCATTAGTACCCCCATCAAGAGACTACATTTTTTCACTTGTCCTCTGAACAACCACTTCCTAAGCTTTGCTTTCCTCTCTCTCACCTTCAAACACCAAGTTCGCATCATGACAAACTTTTGTTTTAGTTTAAGAAAACAGACTTCTACTCTTGAGAAAAACTGCAAGATTTTTATTTTTCATTTCAAGAACACCTACGTAAAGTACAGCTTCAATGCCTACAGTAAGCTCAGTAATTTCTATGACTTCTTTGAAGACTTCCAAAACATGGCTTTAGAAGTGTCACTCACAAGAATCATTGTAGCACAGGTCCTCCCCTCTGCCACAATACTGTTTGCCCTTGGTTCGCAGGTTGGCTTTTACAGGACAATCATCACTGGGTTTGAGAATGAGGCTGAAAACCTGTTTGCCTGTCCAGAGTGTTACAGGCTGAGAGAAACAGAAGGAGAATAAAGATTACAGGTTTATGCTACAACTACAGAAAAAGAGCAAGCAAGAATTTAATCGCAAAATGGCTTGATATACAAAACATGCCTACAGAGAATCATACTTGTAGAAATGCACAGTAGCATTTCTTTGAAAAACATCCTCTTTCATAGATTTGAACCTCCTGGGTGCTGAATGGCTATCCTTGACAACAGGGTATGTGCCTGCACTCAGAGAAATGTGCACTACTGCTCCCTCTTACTGTCATGTTCCCCTTTCTGACTAGAAATGGCAAAAACCCTCAAAGACGCTTGTTGCCATTTCATTTCTGAAAGAGGTTGCAACATTGATAATTATAAAGTATACTTCTTTATAAAGTATCTTTGATTTAAAACTTTAGGAATTTAAAGACTCATGTAACATTGTTATGGGTCAAGAACACACAGAGTAAGATGGAAAAAATAGTTTGACACACCTTCAGAATTGCTGGGGGTGGAAGACGGACTTTGATCTTCTCATCCTTGCCAACCAGGATAGACGCAATAATTTGACAGGCTTTGGCTCGATCAAAAAAGGTATCTTTTAATGTAAGAAGATAAGCACCTGGAATGAAAAAAGTGTTATGACAGACTAAATTTAGATTTAATTTAAAAGCCATTGCATACTCAGTGTTAATTATTTCATTCTAATAGGAATCAGCTATGCAAAACAATAATAGTTTAGACAGCTTTAGCTGTAAGTACTTTCTACATTAAATGTCTAAAAATTAGGAACAGTATTGCTATAACCTACTTTCTTGATCTCAGACTCTATTTCATAAAGTGAAATAAGGCCTCAGCATTTATTTTTGTACACTTTCTTCCTTATGTTCACTGAACACGTCCTTAAGAATTAAAGACATTGAAGGTACATACTGTAGGTTAAAGCTAATCGTTAGTGAGTGAAATCAACTCCTCTACCATAATCATAAGCAGTTTACACTGTCTATTGAAAGCAGACAAAGGTCTCAAACACTTATATGCAGAAAAACACAGCAAAATACACTCAAAGGTAGTAATAACTGTGGTTATAAAGGTAGACAACATCAGAAATTACTCTGAGGGCATCATTATCTTTCAGGAAAACAAGGGCTTATTTAATAATGTCACTTTGACTCGTGAAAGGAGGAAGCTTTTAATTAATATAGAAAAATTCTGAAAAAAGGAAGTGATTCTGAGGGAACAATTGTTAGATCACATAACCCTGAAATAAGCTCATACACACCTGTGAGGAAATCTTGAATAGCAGCAATAAGAGGCTCTCCATTTCTAGGTGTTACCAAGTTTGCTTTAGTCTGCATGAGACAAAAAGATATTATGCATTTGAAGACACTGATATTCCCTTGGCTATTCAAAATGGAACCTAGCATTTAAGACATATATTTTAGTGAAATGGCCAAAGCTTATTCTAAACTGAACTACAGCTTTCTTCAAAAAGATGGAAAAAAGTAGTCAGAAGTTCGAATTCATTTCCATCCATGCAAATCTACTGACAGCTAAGGAATAGTCTGAGAAAAGTTACTGGAAATGACATATTCTGTTTCCAAAGCAGAAGTGGCAAATAACTTGATGTGTTTTGGTAGGACAGCGAAGGGAAGACATGCTAGCTAAGAGAACGGGGGAAAGGACAAGAGGTGTTACATTCACTACAGGGATCAACTGGAATACTTCAAGTTGTGTAATCCCTCCTGATGGGTAACAATCAAGCCACCTCACGGCCCATGATCTTATGTTTTACTCAAACTACCGCTCCAGTTAATCACTCCCACCCATGGAGCAGTTTTGCCTGAACCCATTCCCACACAGACCTGAATCACACATTGGGGGTGTTCCTCTTTAGATCACAAGTCAGTTCAGTGAGCTCCAACAGGCTGCAGCCAACAATTGTATGGGTACACCTGAAGTAGGAGTAGCATTTGCTAACCCTAAAGGAGCAATGGATTGGTAAACCCTCATCTTTGTGCTTCTGACTCACACCACAGGTCAAAGCTTGTACCCAGGAGATCCTTATTTACCTTCCCTCCCTTCTCCCTTTTTGATCCTGCTCTATAAGCCCACTCCCTCCGGCCTTCTCTGTGAAGCTGCATTCTCCAGTAAAAGCCCAGTATCACCGCCTCATTTCCAGCTGGTCCCTCTATCTGCAACTGCCAGGCTCTTAGACCAGAAGCAAATGATGGATCTGCTGGTAACAGAGCCACCCTGGACTGGTAGCAATCTCTAAGGACAGTCAGGCAGAAGCATACTGATGACATCCACCTACACTGCATTTTCCCCAGATGTTAAACCTAAAGCTGTTAGATTACCAGAGTGCAACAGACCTAATTTATTCTGAAGTGGTTTTTGCAGAGTTTTCAGGCAACTTCAAAGTTGTAAATTACCCACACCCAGTAATCTCGATAGTATTTCAGATTTTACATGCAGGTTAAGAACTAAAGGACTCAGCCCATCTATCACCAGCAAAATCCCAACATGAGCTTTTATTTACCCACCCCCATTAAAACAAGTGCTTCTGCTTTTGCTTCTTCTGTCTGAGGAAGGTGAAGGTTCATCTCATCTCCATCAAAGTCTGCATTGTATGGTGTACAGACACATTCATTGAACCTGAATGTCCTATGAGGTTTTACTCTAGCCTGGAAAAGCAAAAAAAAAAAAAAAAATTATGTGCACAAGTCAAACATGGCTAAAAAAAAAGCCATGCTCAAGTGCTTCCTTTTTATATTACAAACATGAATCAAAATTCCTGATTATAGGATTTAACTCAATGGGAACTGACAGGAATTGTATTCACATTATATTATAGAAATGTGGCTAATAATTTTCATTATGAAATATTTATAAAAAGCACATAAGACAATACGCTTTGCAGAGATCACATCAACTCCACAAAAATGAAATGCTCACACGAGAAGAGATAGCAAGGTCAATTATGGCTCTTGGAAGAAGTGTGCATACAGCATCCTGCCTGGGTACACATCAATTCCCATGCACAGGCACAACTGCACTGCATTCATCCTTGCTCCACACGCTGTTTCAGCAGGAGCTGTTTATTTTTGCTTGTGCAAGAGAAACACCATAAAGGCCATGTACTTGGTATTGCAGGCTGCACTGTCTGTGCCAGCATGTGTGCACTCACAATATGGGCCATGATGCTCAGCTTGTGCAGAGAGGGCTGCCGGTTGAACAGGACGATGTCACCATCTATCAGATGTCGCTCCACAATGTCACCGAACTTCAGCTCCTGGGCCATCTTCTCTCGGTTCCCATATTTCAAAAATCTTCATAGGAAGAGAGAACAATGCAGTCAGAAGATACACAGACACTAAACAAAAAGACAAGTAAAAATTAATTCTGTGTTTATAATGCCAAATTTCCATTAAATGCTGGAGTATTTGTATTGCAATTACTAGAAGACAAAACTGGTGTGGACTGAACATCAGTCACTGCTATTTTAAGCAGTGAATGTATTTGGACATTAGTCAACAAAGCTACAGTGATCAAACCTTAAGTAAAAAAAAAGTCCATTTGTAAATGCACAGAATTTATTTCAATTGTATCAGAGAATAGGAAGTTTCACTCATGTATTACCCCTCCTTCCGACATATAAACTGACTTTAGATTAGCTCTCAAATGACAAAAGCCAGTATGATTTGCCCAAAACCACCTGTTTTCACTTTTGTCTGTACTACATCCTCAACTTAACTAAGACTCAGCCGTAAAAGAATACAAATCTAACTGCAGTTCAACATCATTAGTATGTGCACTTTAGTTTAAATGCAAGAGAGTATTTTAAAAGCTCATAGACTAAACCTGAGAACATAAACACCAATCTTTCTCTACTGCCCTTTATGAAAGATGCTAAAAATAAATTTTAATCCCTGCAGATATAACTGCCTTCACATACCAACAAGAACAAGTTGACGGGGAGAAATAAAAAGTGAATCATTACAGACAAGCACGATACCTTTTCATTTGGGTGTGCCTTTGCTGTATGAAGTTTGCTCCAGGATGAACATCAGGACCATTACAGACAAGTTTCCTCATAAAATTAATATTTGCTTTGTTCACCTGTTGCATAAAGACTTCAGTCAGAAACAAGCAGAACATGTTTCACGATCTTGTTTTTACTAGTGGCTTTTGTATTCTCAAATTTTAGGCTCAACTGACAATCCCCTTACACAGCCTCCAGCTGCTGAAGGGAACTTGCAGGAAAGAACAGAGGAGAAAAACATCAGCCTATCTCAACCACTCCTTTATACAAATCTATGAATGAACTGAAAAAATATAAAGCAAAACTCTTAGTTCTAGAGATGTCCCTCCTCATACCACATCTTGTCAGCACTTGCCTATATCCAATACTATAGATCTTTATTTGCCAGCAGCAAGAGAACTGGCAAAGCATCAATGAATGGCACTTCAAACATAATGCAGTACATTCACTCCCTTTTAGAGTGAGTAAAGAAACAACACTGAGGTCTGACTTGGGGGGAAAAAAAAAGGAATAGAAAAAGCTTTTGCATCCTACATTACTTACCTTTTCAGGAAAGGTCAATATTTTAGCAACATGAATAGGTACTGCTACTTCATCTATTCTTAAGTTAGGATCAGGTGAAATGACTGTTCTGCCAGAAAAATCCACTCTCTTTCCAGACAAATTGCCTCTAAATCGACCTAACAAAGCAAAACAGTTAAAACTCTTTAGATAGAAGTAGTTTTCAAAATGTTTCTTAAGACAGTTCATTAGAACATCTTTTAAGGTACAGCACTGACGTCCAACACAACAGTAGCAGAAGGACACTTGGCAATAGCAAAGTTAGTGGTTCAATTATTAAAAAAATAATTAAAAGCTATTTCTTAGACAAACCTTGCTTTCCTTTAAGTCTCTGAACAAAACCTCTGGTCCATTTTTTAGGTGCCATGTTGAGGGGTATGCCAGAGAGCTCACTATTAATGTACAGAGCACATTGCAGCTGAAGAAAATCCCAGTCTTCCATAATCATCTGTGTTTTGGCTCCTGATATCCTATGCTAAACAAAATAGTAATCCAATTCAGAAAATAAAGATAACATACTCTTAACAGAAAAATTCTTGGCTAGTTTAATTTAACATTTCCTTCGCAAATAATATCACGAATACTTTGTGAGATGATGCATATTACTATAGCATAAGGCACATCACAAGGGAACCCCGCAAAAAAATCTTTTGACTAATATGGGCTCTGAATAAATGCTCACAAAATTAGGTATTTCTTTAAATTACATTTTTTCCCCAATCCACTTAAGCTAATACAACCTAACTGACAGGAAAATCAGTAGTTAATAGTTTTTCAGTCATGGAAGAATTAGTACTCAATTCGTTTTGTCTGCCTGACAAAGGAACAGTTTTGTAAAGTGTGAAAAGTATTATTCTGGTGGAAGTGCTCTTCTAAGCAAATGATAAAATGACAAATCATCTTTTAGTCTCAATTTGATGGCTATGCTAAATGAAACCTTATTTCTCAAGATCAGACAGTAGAATAAATAAAGCACAAAGATGTAAGAGGAAAAGGCCTACAAGAAAAAAACAAACAACACAAATCAATAGGTGTAATATTTTCATTGTAAGCAACTATGCAAAAAGTGTGACAGTCATGGGAGAAGGAAAAAAAAAGAAAAAATTTTTAAAAGAGTTAACAGACCAGAACTGAAATGAAAAATTTCCCCTAAGAATCCCAGCAGACCTTCAGCAGGTCCTACACTGCAAGCAGACAGTTCCATCTGAAATAACCTACTCCGATCTTTCAGAAAAATGCCCAACAACATAGAAATACAGCACCAGACTGTAAGCACTAAACCCACTTGCTATATTCAATCCCACACAAATCTTTCTGAAGGCATCAGTCTCAGAGGATGAAGGCTGACTCACCTTTTTTATCACATCATTGAGGAAAATTATCTCTGTCAGTTTCATTGTCAAATCATCTTCATTGGTGCCAGACTTCAAATCGCTCACCACAGAGGGTCTGATACACAGTGGAGGCACCAGGAGTCGTGTGAGGATCAAGTCTGAAGGTTTACCTGCTTGTGGGTTCATTAGAAGTAGAGGGATGTCTTCCACTGGGATTCTTTTAAAGAGGTTCAATACTACCAAAGGATTCAAGTTTTCCTACAAAAGCCATTGGGAAAATGGAGAGAAGAAGCCATCATTTAAAGTTTCAATGCCTCGCTACCCCCCTTATTTTACTGATGTTAAGAAGAAGCCTTTTTCAAAGGCAAATAGATAACTATTCATGCAAACAAAACTATTGTTTAGTTTATTTATTCTGAACCGATGCTTTTAGCATCTCAAATCTTAACTTGTTATATATTCTTTCCTTCCATTTTTACCCTGTATATGCATGTTTACTTCCTAACATGTTGTTCTCTTGTCTCAATAGTTAATGAAGAGTATTTCATTGTCAATAGAGAAAGGAACTCAATTAACATCCTACAACAAACTTTCAGTACATTGTATTCACTTTATTAGTAAAAAAAAAAAAAAAAATCACATCATTACAGTACTGTCTAGATTATTTTTCAAAACTTAATTTCTTGTCTTAGTACAGCTACTGCTGCGTTCACTACTTTTTCTATCTAGGTATGTACCTGGAGATCTTTCCAGCTTGCTAAGAGCAGAAGGAAACAAAACTGCATACAATGAAAAGCTAATGAAACAAAAAGTTAGCAAATTAGGTCTGCTCTTTCTCAACATTAAGAACTTCTGAAGAAAAAATATGGACACAGATCCACACATATATATATATATGGAAACTTGATACGGACCTGTGTTTCTTCTTCCTGGTCTAGTTTATAGAACCACAACACAATAAGAACATCCCTTTATCCCTTTCTTCACAGGCAGGTAATGGTGTACCAGAACACACTAATATACTAAACTTCTCATTTTAGCAAAGTTAACATTATTGTACTGGATACAAACATTCTTCATGCATCTTTTGCTACACAAAATTCTTGGATCATCACAAGACTTGAGCTGATACATTGCAAGCCTTTAAGGAGTTTTATTTCATGCTCAAAAAATAGCAAAAAACATAGGTTACAATAAAATTCACCTGAGCTCTTCCCAGTAAGGGTTCTACTTCTTTGTTATATTCAATGGCAGTTTCAAAGGACTGGAGAAAAGTTGACACTATTGGATCTACAACTTTCTTATTTGTCTTGTACTTTTCATGTATTATCTTCAACAAACCACACTTCTTCACAGTTCCTGCAAGGAATTAAATATGGATTGCCTTGGGATTTTATTTCAAAAAAACAAAAACAAAAAACACCACCAAAACTTAAGTTACGGCTCCAAAATAAGGTAAACCTTCAATGAACATAAGAAAAAATTAAAACTTTACCAGCTTTATTATCCAGCTTCCTAAACTCACAGAACAACAAAAGGACAATGAAGTCATATGTTTTTATATAGATGGCTTAGTGTACCTACATGATGGTGCAGCCTCTGAGGCTGAAAGTAGATGGTTTAGCCCACACCTTTAATTCAGCTTCACCTCATTCACAGCAGATATTTCTAAAGTAGAAGTTCCCACACTAAAAACAGGACTAAGAACTGCCATTTAAGTATCTTAGCAGTATCTTCTGAAATCATTTCAGAAGTGAATTATAAGAAAGATCTGATAAATATTTTCACGTCATGCAGGTAACATGATTCGTGAAACTTCCACAGACAAGTCCAAATGCTCAACTTGTTTTACTGAAGTATTCTGACCCATCACGTAACTTTTCTAAATGCCTATTGTTTATACCCACTATGTGTAGACAGGGCATGTACGATAAAGCAGCTCTCAGTGTATTGAGTTGTTGTACATTTCAACAAAGAACCCACAATTTTCATGAGTTAGAAGTTTTAAGTTATGGATTAACCATCTACTAAGAATCTGCAATAGATGAAGTCCTTACACAGCAGCAATGTGTGATCAGTCTAAGTGAAAAAAAACAAGACCTATTTTAAGAACCAGATACGAACTCTTACAAAAATACTCTGTCCTGAAGAAGGAATAATCTTAAGAAAGATAATTTAATTCAGTGATGAAAAATTATGTTCACTCAAAATTACAAATGCTATCAATGCTATGTGAATGTACTGATGATTGCCAATAGCTCCCAGTATTTTTAAAAACACATTAAAAAGGGTTTTTTGTCATTATTCAAGCATCAAATATTGGTTACTACCATGAAACATAAAATACTACAAGCAACTAGGAAAATAAGAGGTGAACAAGCACGTGTCTGGCCCTAAAAATGCAATTACCTCATTGTTAATGAAGGCCAGAGAGAACACCCATTAGCTGTGCAATGAACGAGCATATTGAAGATTTGGATCCTGTCAGAGCCATCAATGTGAAAACCATCAGAACAGATAACTTCACAAAGTGCTCATGTCAATACTCACCATTAAAGGCCCCACAGTAAGGACAAGTGTTTTTCTTTCTGCACTTCTCAGACACTTTCTTTTTTAGCCCTCTCTTCTGAAGATATGTAAGGCCGGGTCGTTTTAGGTAATCTAAAAACTGCCTTTTTTCTTCCACTGACAACATGATGCAGCAACAGGTTTTGCAGATCATCTTAAAGGTAAACATGCATAAACACAGCTGTTTAAGAGACACACTCACAGATATAATCTCTTGAACTACAGCTTAAGTTCTTGAACACAGTGTATTTTTTTAAATGAGATACCACTGTCTTGATTGAAAGACCAAATCACATACTGGAATACATATTAAAAAGCACATGAGAAAAATACAGTCCATGAGACAAATCTTTAGCTAAGCTCTGCAGGGCCTTAGAGATTTGATTTATTTGGATGTTCTGAAAGGCAAATTATACTGCATATATTTAACTCAAACTGCAAAAAAATAATAGATCATTTTTTTCAGTCTGAGATTACATAGAACATCACTAAGACTGGTCTTCAAATACATGTATTTCACAAAAGAAAATGTACACGAAGACAGATTAATAATGCAGCCTTATTTTGGCCTTCTTATTTACTTTCAAGCTTAAACTAGAAACTGACAACAAATCAGGATCATGTTTACCTGTAAGATGCCTATCACAGCTTTGAAGTACCCGACGTGAAAGCATGGTAGTTCTAAGTCAATGTACCCATAATGCCCTAAACAGTCAGCCAGATTTTTCCCACAGGTTTCACAGGGACGATCTTTTTCACTGGTTCCCTTTGGGAGAAAGGGAACAGTCATATAGAGAAAAAAGTTAACTGTAATTGATGGGATAGATACAAAATACAACAGTTTATAAGCTAGTCAGGAATCCTAGTAGCAGAGCCACTCCTTTTCCCCAGCATAAGAAGTACTTCAATAGCATTACAGTCACTCTGACCCTTAAGAAAAATGGTTTTTACACACAGCCCCTGCTGACACCAATGACCTGGACTCAAGCAGCTCTTGCAAATGATTTCCATACCATTAATCTACACTGTGGCATTTTGCTGACACATGTCTCTGGGTGTCCCAGCAGTCTGGCAGAAAAGTACTTAACTTCCTGCCTCAAGAGAATGCATTCCTGCCCACCAAAAGTGTGAAAAAGTAGCTGGTACTGCAGGTAATAGTCTATGAAATTCAAGTAAAGACTCATTTGAACTTACTTCTGACAAAGAGTACATTTCAGTGACCCCAACTTTTTTTAAACCACTTCAGCAATCTTCCAGAAAGAGTTCAGAAAACAAAGGCAAAGTTCTCACCATGCGATGGTCCAGCACTCCATACTGCAGTGGCGAGTGATTGTTGTCCTGACTATACAAATTCTTGCTGACCACTTGAATGTGGGCTTGCTGACGCATCTCTTCTGGAGATTTCATGCCAAAACAGATGTGGCTTCTAGGACAGGAAATTTCAGATTTATGTATGGGCACATATTTATATATATGTGTATATATACATATTCAAAACCACTTATAATGACAAGCACACCTACATGCAAGTATCACAGAACCAACTGGGTTGAAAACTTTGGTCATAGGTTGGGTTCAGTGATCTCCAATGTCATAGTATGACTTTGGCATAATGTTAGTGTTTTTATGAAAATATTTTCTCTCTAGTGTTTGTTGTGAGATGTGATCAAAAATAGAGTAAAGTAGGTTTTAGCTTAGGAAAAAAAGGGGAAAAATTTATTAATTTACAACTATAAAGAGAAACACACAGAACTCAGAATGAAAACTTTTTAAATACTTTTTCTTTTTTTTTACTAAATTTCTAACACATTTACTCTTCAGATCATTCACTTTCAGTTTATTCCTACTCTTTAGATAATAAATTTTTACTTTAATAAAGAGAGAAGAGAAAGGAGACACCACGTTGTCAATTAGATCATGGCATTGAGTGCCACATACAAGCTTTCCTTAAACACCTCCAGAGAGGGTGACTCTATTACCTCCTAGGGCAGACCATTCAATGCCTAACCATCCCTTCTGTGAAGTTCTCCCCGCTGTGCAAGCTAAACCTTCCCTAGTGCAACTTAAGTCTGTGCCCTCTCATCCAGTTACAGGTTGCAGGGAGAAGACAATTCCTAGCTGGCTGCAGCCTCCTTTCAGGAGGTTTTAGAAGAGTGGTAAAGTCTCCCCTGAACCTCCTCTTCTCCAAGCTGAACACCCCAGCTCCCTCCGACGCTCCCCCTAGGGGTGGTGTTCCTTCAGCTGCTTCGTTGCCCTTCTCAGGACCCCAAGGCACTCGAAAACAACGCAGAAGTGGCTAGGTTGATTGATAACACTGCTGAAACCGGTTCTTGACAGGTAATTATGAAAAATAATGGTGCTTTACGGTGATTTGGTGTTTTTCATCTGAAGTATTTATCGACCTTCCTGGGCACGCCCACAGCTGGACACAGGCACAGCCACCCGTGCGGAAGAACCCAGCCTGTGCCCACGGCTCCTTGGAGCGGAGCAGCCGTGCCATGAGCTGTTCACCGCGGCCCTCCACGCCGACACTCTGCCAGCTCCGGCTACAGCGGTTCTGTCCCCCGCAATTCTGCTGCTCCCCACCTCAGCCCACGGGCACCGCACGACCCCCACTCACATTTTCTTGGCCACATCGGTCTCCCTGAACTGCTCCTTCACCATCGCGGCGGTGGTGGCGCGGCGGGGCCCGCGCGGCTGCACGCGGGGCCTGGGCCGGGGTGGTCAGCGCGGCCTCCGCTCGTAGCGCCCTCTGCCGGCACCGCCGCGTAGGGGGAACCTCCACTCTGCGGCACGCCGCTCCCGTGCGCGCTCAGTGCACGGCGAAGAAACGGCTCCTCGTGTTCAAGGGGAGCTTCCCAAGCATCGCCGGCCCACCGCCCCGTGGCCTATTACCCAGCACCATGGAACCAAGCCCGGCTCCGTTCTCTGACACGCCCCCTCGTCTATGCACATAAATAAGGCTTCCTCTCAATCGTCTCTTTCCGAGGCTGAAAAGGCCCAACTCCCGGAACCCCAAACAACTCCTCAGCCAGGCTACGCCGCCACGTTCACTCCGTGGCTCAGCATACCCCCACAGCGGCCCTGGTTCACCAGCGGCAGGACCCCCAGGGCGCACAACCCCGCAGCAGAGGGAGGTACAGAGGGAGGCTAAGCTTGGCAAAGACCGCAGCCGAGCACAAACGAAACCAAGCCTTGCCCCGTCGGCACACAGAACTGCGTTTGCGCCGGGTCTTATCAGGCACACAAACGCCACGCCCGCCGCTATCTCCTGCCGGGACCGGCTCTGAAAACGACGGCCCCACTCACAACTCCACCCCTGCCGGAAGGAGCCCTGCGCCGCCTTATGATTGGCCGCGGTAAGGTGCCGATCCTTTTCTCTTCCGGTCGCAGGAGCCGCGGTTGCAGCCATGGTGAGTGCCTGGGCTAGGCCCCGCCATCCGCCCTGTGGCGCTGTCATCCTCGCCCTGCCGCGCCCCTGCACCGCCGCGGCCCACCGGCCCGGCCCGCCCGCACCCGCCCGCGGGGGTATGGCGGATACCGAGCCCGGGCTTTTGCGGCTGGGTCGCCGCGCGTCCCTGCCTGCTGGCAGCAACGAGCCGCGGGTTGAGGGCCGCGCCGGCGGCGGCGTGTGTTCTGCCGCGGTGGATGTCTGGGCTCGGTCAGAGCAGCCCCGCGCTCTGGTAGTGCGGCACCAGTGCGCTGCTCCTCTGCGGGGGCTGCCGTGGGTAACCCCCGCGATTATCGCTGCTGCTCCTCTCTGAAAGCCTTGTGGCAGCAGTGGTGTGCAGGGTTTTCGAAAAACTTCCACACTGCGTTAGGGAGGGCATGACCAGCCGCTCGAGGGAGCTGGTCTTTTTTCTCAGCCCTGGTGAGGCTGTACCTTCAGCGTAGCGTCCGGTTTTGGGCTCCTCAGTCCGGGACAGACGTAAAGCTCCTGGAGGGTTCCAGTGGAGAGGCAGTGAGGATGATTTGGGGTCTGGAACATTTCTTTGATGAGGAGAGGCGCAGAGAGCTGAATCTCTTCAGCTCAAGAAAAGGTGACAGAAAGGCGACGTTATCAGTGTTTGAAGGGGGGTATCAGGGGATGCGGCCAGGCTCTGTTTAGTGGTGCCTGGCAGTAGTACTCGAAGTAAGGGCAGAAAGTGATGCCCAGGCAATTTCACCTGAATATCAGGAAGAGCTTCTTTACTCTTCCAGTGCATGGTTAGTCACTGCTCTGTATCCTCACTTCCTTTTCACCTGCCCTTTACCCCCCACTCACTGCCATGTCCTTACTCTGGTCAGGTA
Organism: Haemorhous mexicanus; assembly: GCF_027477595.1. NCBI lineage: Eukaryota > Metazoa > Chordata > Aves > Passeriformes > Fringillidae > Haemorhous > Haemorhous mexicanus. Next base: position 19,574,292 of record NC_082347.1, on the reverse strand, counting down.
CTAACCCACCCAGTATCGTGCCAAATGTGTAATTTTTTGAAAAAAATTAGTAAGCTCTTCTGGACCCACTGACCTGTTGTTTTTTCCTTTCAAGGAATCTTGGGTGCTCCCACTCTATAGGGATGGGAAGCCGTAGAGGCAATAACATGTGGGCTTAGAGGGAAACTTCTGTTGTATTCTTAGAATACTTGAGATTGAGAGTCATGTATTTCACTAAAAGCTGCTTCAACTTTTCATGGTAGTGAAGGTGTGTATGTTGTTGTGGTGTTTGGAAACTGAGGATGAGTTTCTCACTGTATTACTTAAAGGTGTTTTCTGTAGCCCCAGACCAGCCCATTTAGGTTGTGAGCTCACTCTCAGTATCTGAGGCTCCTGATCATTGTGGTACTGTGCATTATTTATGCTCATAGTGTTTCTGTTGCATTTGTAGCTATTGTTTTGTTTTATTTAATGTTTTCTCTTGCAGAATGACACAGTGACCATCAGAACCAGGAAGTTCATGACCAACAGACTTCTGCAGCGCAAGCAGATGGTAAAAGACTGCAGAAAATTACCTTTATTTGTTTGGTGGTTCTGAGCTGGAAGAAGGTTTAGCTGCTATTAATATGGGGCCCTTAAAATCTCCAGTGTTCTTAAATAAGGAATTGTAAGAGCATATTGGTTGAAATGTGTTGATGTATGCTCAAGGTAAATCTTGATGGCGAAGTTGTACCAGCTTGAGACTGGATGTTGAGGAAAATTCCTGCACCGAAAGAATTATCTGAGTGTTGGAGTAAGCTGCCCTGGGAAGTGGTTAAGACATCCTCCCTAGAGGTATTTAAAAGCCATGTGGGTATAGTATTTGAGAACATGGCTTAGTGTCATTGAGACACTTGACAGGTTTGCATCTACTATTGTAGATGCAAACCTGTCAAGTGATTTTAAAGGTATGTTTCAGTCTAAATGACTCAGTGAAGCAACAAACTTGTGAATGCTTTTGTGTCAAAAGAATACTAGTTTGTGCTTCTGAAGTGGGTTAGTTTGAATGCTGAGCTCATGGTGGGGCTGTAGCACCTGGGAGGGCTGTGTACTGGATGTTGACCTTTCATCAACTTGTTAAAATTCTTTCTTAGGTGATTGATGTTCTTCATCCTGGGAAGGCCACAGTCCCCAAAACAGAAATCAGGGAAAAGCTGGCAAAAATGTACAAGACAACCCCTGATGTAATTTTCGTCTTTGGCTTCAGAACTCACTTTGGTGGTGGCAAGACAACTGGTTTTGGCATGATCTATGATTCCCTGGACTATGCAAAGAAAAACGAGCCAAAGCACAGGCTTGCCAGGGTATGTTGTTTTCTGGTGTCTTAAAAGCAGGATTTGCCTGTGTAAAAACTCAGGCTTTGTATAAGTACAGTTGTATGAGAGCTCCTAAAATAGCACGTTAACTTTTATATTTGCAAAATAGGCTGAGTGTTGTTTTATTCTATATTACTAGGGAATTGGGAAGGCAAAACCAATAATAGCAGAGGTGTTTAGCAGTAACTTTTAACAAAACACTACTAGTGGTCTAAAATAATGCATAAGAAATGGGGCTGATCCATGTCCCTCTTCAATGTTTATATTCTGTGTTGAATCATTTATTAGTTAATGATCTTGCTATTTAGTTAATATTTCAAATGTAAACTGTATTTGAACATTTCAGAAATCATAGAACTTGTCAAGAGTTGTTAGTAGAGAAACAATGTTAAAAGCAACTTTCAACTGTTTTAATAGCACGGCTTGTATGAAAAGAAAAAGACTTCCAGGAAACAGCGAAAAGAGCGTAAGAACAGAATGAAGAAAGTCAGGGGCACAGCCAAGGCGAATGTTGGTGCTGGCAAGAAGGTAGGATGAGAATATCTTTTAAGCTAGAGTGAGCATATGCCTTTGAAATGTTGATTTTGAATTCTTCAACAGATTAACATTGTTTTTCTTCCATTTTTTCACCTTTTCTACTGGATAACAGAAGGTAAACTGTGTGTTGTATAGCTTGTCATCAGCTCAGTAGCTTAGTTTTGCTCCTCACTGCTGCCAGCCTAGCTGATGTGACATGAAACAATGCTTCCTAAATTACTGTTTCCTATGTGTCACTGTTAAACTTCATAAATCTAACAGTGCTGCTCTAATCACATAACTCAGTCTCGCAATACACACATAAGATAATCTTAACACTTGTTACTCAGGCTGCCTAAACCCCTAATGCTTACTCCACCGAGTTACTGTTGGTATGGTGTTCCTTACTGAGGTAAGTTTGTTAAGGATGTGTGGTGTAGGCAGTGAGGACAGTGTGTAAGTAAAGATAAGGTAGAATGCCTTGGGGTTTGAGGGACTGAGGGTTTGAGGCCCAAGTTAGTGGAGTCTTCTTCTGGTGAACCTAGACTGATGAAGCCCTCCTGGGCTGTGGCTGTGACCTGATACAGGCAGGTTAGTGGGAGGCAGATTTCTTCTATCATGAAACAGAGCCAAAGCTGAGGAGTAGGTTGGGTGGAAAGCCAGTCACTTTCCTTCACAGTGTTCCATCTTCTGATAAAAATTGATTAGGCTGTACATGCAAGTGGGGTTTTTTTCAGGTGTTTTAGCAAGGGGAGAGAGGGTAATGGGTTTTGATGCTTAGTTCTGTAGTTGTAAAATTACCTTGATATCTTGAACTTTAGTAATCTTCACTTTTGCTTTTTTCCTACTTTCTTGGAACTCTCCATCAGAAATGAAGTATCTGCAGGTACTGGAAATGAGCATGGATTTGGTGCCTGAATTACACATCACTGAAATGTGTCTATCCTTTTAATTGAAGCACTGTACTGCCTTGCATGCATGTTTGATTTAAACTTATATCTGTCATGTGAGGGTTCACTTAATTTCATAATGAATTTTATTCGTATGACTTGGAAGTAAAATTTGGCTAGTAGCAAACCAGACTTTTTGAAATTCGTGAATCAACTTTAAAATAATTCTCAGTGAAAATAAATCTAAGTAACTCAATGCTGTTGACTTGAGATGTTGGTTCAGTCACCACAGGATCTGATTCAAAGTAGTACAGTGCAATTACATGTGTAACTTGACCATTGTGTGAAAGTAGTGGTGTACATGAAAGCTAAGTCACATCACACTTGGTGCATTTGAGATGGTGCTTGGAAATGGCACAGTTGTCAGCAGTATTTAACTATTGCCCTATTCCAAGTAAAGACACAAATTATAGTGAAATTACATTTTGTAGTTAGTGTGGAGGTTAAGTTCTTGTTATCCCTGAATAGAAAGGAATCATTGTTACTGACAGTAGATCAGGGAACTTACTCTACTAGAAAACATTAGGAGCCTTCTTCCTTTGTGCTTTAATGCTGTTTTAATCATGAAGTCCTACAATGGTTTATGGCACAAAATTTAACATTTGGTATTGTAGTAACACCTAATGTATCCTTCTGTCAGTGGCAAAGGAGTCCTTTTGTGTTGCACCAGTCCCAGTAGTATGGAGGAATTTCTTCCTTTTAAGACTTTTGCACCTGAAGGTAGCTGGTTTTGAGTGCTAATGAAAAGTGATCAAATGACTCACGTGAATTATTAATGGTGTCCAGTTCATAAAAGCTCTTAAAGCATATCAACAGTTCAGAAATTAAAGGAAAGGATCATGCCCTTCGGTAATTACGTAGATGTGACTTCTGTATCAAGTGCTTGTCAAACTAATGTGTAGTCTTAGTAGTAGGTAATCAGTGCTTTTGGTTAGAGATATTTTGATGTCTTTTAAAAAATTATCTTTCAGTTGATAAGTATGCATGGGTTAGATGTGACTTGTTTACCAGATTTGTTAATCTTTGTGTTGTTACTTAAGATAAATTATTTTGTGCACTTCCTGAACAACTTGAGAAGAATTCTGTGCTGCATTATAGAAAAATGTGTGAAATACACTAAGCTTTGTCTTCAGAAATGGATGTTCAGAGATCATGATGTGGTATGGTTCGTCATCCTTATCACAGCTGTGTGGAGGGATTTTTAATAGTTCTGGAATACATTTTTGAGTCCACCTACAGAATCTGTGAGAATTATTTTACCTTGTAAATGTGTCAGTACTTGATTCTGTGAAGTGTTTAGGCAAGTGTATATTCTAAAAGTTACATATGATGTAGTCATGAAAAAGTCAGACTTAACTATGCTGATGTCTTGTTAAGTTTTCTTTGATGCTTCCTATCACTTCTCACTCCTTTAGCATTCCCATTCTATCTTCCTTGCAGTTTCAAGAGAAGTATTTTCAAATATTTTGTGTTATTTAAAAAATTCTCTGGCTCTAGAGTGTGCTGAGCTTGCTGAAATTTGGAACAAGAATATGTGGATGTGCATCACCTTGTCTTTGCATTCAAAGTAGTGATACTGAAATGCAGAAAAATGCCCTCCCTCCCTTCTAATGTCACAGCTGTAGCTATGACAGCCTTTGACAGGTGGGCCTGTCAAACAAGTGTGGATGGATAAGCACTTGGAAGCCATTGTAGCCTGTAGGTGTAATTGAACAGGCAGGTGCATTCTGAGTGTTAGTTAAGCTCTAAGTAGCTGTTGAGTTTAAGGGAGTAAGTGAAATCTAAGTCTTCAATCACTGCAGTAGTCAAAACTTCCTATCACATTTCATTGTGGTTAATTGAAAAAAACACGAGTGTCAGTAAAAACCCTCAAAGCTCAATTTTCTACAGTAGTAGAATTTAGATAAAATTCTTACTAATTGGTTCTTTCTCTTTTTCAGTAAATGAACATTCTTCAGGTGGAAAATGGATAACAGGTATGCCTTCAGAATGCTTTGTAAGGGCAGGCATTCAGCAGTGCAGTCATTGTGATAAGTCTGAGGTTCATTTATGCAAAGACTGTGGTACTTGTGCAGACATAGAACCCAGTGCAAGAGTTTAAGGCTAAGAATATTTGCAAATCACTTTTGCATTTATCACTGAGTTGGTAGCTTATGTAACTTGGACTTGCATGAAGTACCTGATCTGTATAAAGGCTGAAATAATAACATTTGGTACTTCAAGTTGACTGTTAGCAAAGCTGCTGATTGTTTAGTCTTACTGTAAACAAGGCTTATATTTTTCATTTTTAGGTATGCTAAAGAGGATAGATGTTGAGTTTTATTGTCTAAAATAGATTGAAGTAGCATGATAGCTATTTTAGGAATAGATGTATGTTGTTTTTTTAGAGGTACTCATTTCAAATAAAATACTTCCAAACAAACAGGATGCTCTTGCAGAAAAGTCAGACTAGATTTTTATATCTTTGCTGCAGGAACCTAAGTGCTGTGGTCAATAACTACTCCAGAAAAAACTGGTTTTATTACAAATGGTCTGAGTGACTCAGTTGGAAGGAGCTTAAACAGTCTGGGAGGTGATAAAGTGAGTGTAATATCTTAAACAGAAAGTTGTCAAAGCAGTTGTAGCTTGTTGATCTCTTCTGCAGAATTGCTGTAATTTAGGCTCATTTATTGCCATGGCAGTGCTGAGAAATGGAGCTTTATATATAAAGAAGAGCAGTATGGTTCACCTTACTTGTTTGGGAAACAGTCTTTCAGGCTTTATAAAAGCACAAGCATAAAAATTGTTTTAATTGTGTGTCAGTGATCTGTTTTTTTTCCCCTACAGGCAGCATCATTCTATGAAGAATTATAGAATGAATTACTCTGGAAAGCAGAAGCTGCTCATCTGACTTCAACATCAAATAAACTTTGTCAATTAAATACTGGTTTGCCTTTTTATTTTGATTCAAAAGCTACTGTTTGTAAAGTTTGAGAAATTCAGTATAGGTGTACTGAATTAAAAAAATATTAAAATCTTTTCATATTAAACAAGTCTTGTTTTGAGTATCAATTTGAAGTGAACCACAGCTTCCTACAGGTAGTAGTAGGAGCTAATTACAGCCAGGCAGTGTTGGAGGTAGGCATGCTCTTGTTCAAACTGTTTGGAAGGTTCTTTTTTTTGGCTGCCTGTTTTATATAGACTTTTAGAACATAGAGGAAGGGAGAACCAAACATGCAGACAGACACTCAGAGCTGCCTGCTTTCATAGTTAAGATTTTGGCTAATGAAGGCATTAGGAAAGATTTGTCTTTTGTTTCTGACTTATCAGGATGGGCTCTGGGGTCTGTCTCTGGCTTGCAAGCTGTGTGGCAGCTTAATTCCCCTAATAACCCCTAATTTTTCATCTGATAGTAGTACAGGAGCCATTTAAGATGGAAGTGTGGGCAGTCTAATGCAGGTGTTTTGAGCAGTATGGAAAGCAGAAATTCTGTACTTTAAATAGGACTGAAACAGACTGGGCAGCTCTGGCAGCTGTTCAATAAGGCTCTGACTTTTTTACCTAAATGCAGTATATTTGAATTGCACTACGTTTGTAGGGCAGCACATTGTAAGACAGATAAAGTGCTTTTAGCGTTAGAGGGAGAAAACCAAGAATTGTTAAGGGTTTGAAAGGGGATGTTGTACAGGATCTGCTAAGTATAGATGAAGCATTTAATGCCTCTTGTAGTACCTTCATTTTGAGTCTTGAGCTAGTGGGGTTGCTGCTGACTGTGTTCAGCAGCGTCACACTCTTATCTGTACAGCTCATATAGCTGTGGTGCTGCAGTAAACCCTTCCCATATATAATGTTCAGCATGAAAGGAGAGAGGAGTGACACTGTTTAGTGTAATTGAGCAATCACTAGGGGGTGGTGTGAACATAGCAATACAAATACAAGGAAGACACGCAGCAATTTTTCATAGAATAGGCTGAAAGGAGGCCAAATTGTCCCCTGCCAAAGAGGTCAATTTCTTTGAAGACATGCATTAAAAATAGTTGTGTGAAGGAGCTGAGAAGTGAAGTGATATACTTGTTTCACTCTTGGTTTGAATTCAATGGAAACCATCTGTTTCAGTCAAGACTATAGAGTTAGTGTTTTCCAAATGTTTACTACTTGAAAGCTCTAGACTGCTGGCACAAATTCTAGTTGCTCTTTTCAGAAGCCTCCTTACCTTAATTCTCTGCAATCAAGAAAGGATCTGTAAATAAGTGCTTGCATAAAGGTATGTGGCATAGTGCCTTGTGTAGGATTGATGTTTTCAGTTTATGTAGTAAACAGTACTGTTCTGTGGGGGCATGGGGAGGGGTGGGGGGAGGGTCTGCCTCCAGAAGAAATTATTTCTGGAATTTGAGTACTGACGGTTTTCTTCCTCAGTTTTGTAATGTCTTACATTTTATTTAATACAGATTTGTTTATGTGGGTAGTACAGTAACTGCGAAGCAGATGGATTGAAATGGTTACAGCTTGGTGCCATTTTATTGGAATCTTCGTGTTTCAGCAGTTGGGAGTTTTACACAGGTCTTCATGTGAGGTTTGCTCTGCCAGTGCTAGCCTCTGCACTCCAGTCTAAGCAAGGTGTAGAAGGTTTTCTGTGATTCAGAGGTTTAATGCTCATGTCATGCTGTGAACCCTCTAGGTTAATCCCCTTTCCTGTGGGAGGTAAAACAATTAAGTGGAACTGGAATCTTTACTTTTCTCTCTACTGTGTGCGGAAGGAACCCTTTTATTTCCTCCTGAACTTGGCACATCCCATCATATAGAGATAGTAGCTTTGTCACTGTTGCCTGCTTGGCCTGGCCCTCATATTTCAGGATCTCAATAATTTCATCTATTTAACAACACTCTGGAATCTGGATGCGAAGATGAAGGAATTTTGGAGAACAACTTCTAAATTAATCTGGAGGTGAGCAATTTCAAATTTATATATGCAGAAAGACTTGTATTAATCACTGTTTACAATGGGAGGGCTTATTGAAGTTGCACACAAAAGATGTTGTTTTCCTGTAGAAAGGACTCAAAATTGTATAGCAGGCCTAGTAAGAGCAGAGATTACTATCCTGGCTGCACAGAAAAAGAGAACTTTGATAAAGACAAAAGATGGCAAAATTTGGCACCACCTGGGTGCAATGAGGTGGTTTTGTCTAAGGACCAGCTTGTAACAAGTTTGAGAGCAAATATTGAAGGGAAGAAATGAAGCTGATCAACAGTGGCTTGAAATAAATGAGGCATAGTATGCTTTGAGAAGACTGCAGTCCCAACAGTCAGCTGAATGGGCAATGTGAGTTCTTTCTATTGATAGAAAATGTGTCATTTAAGGACTGAAGTTTGTAGGTCACTATCAAATCTGTTCGCAAGTCAGAAGAAATTAACTTGTTCTTATTATTTTGGTCAGTTCCTATAAAAAAAGAGTTTTAATGTCATTGGTTTCTTACACAGAGGAAATAGAATGTTGTCCAGTAACAGCTGTTTTTTACTAGATTCATATAATAAATTTGAAATACCTATTGTGAATGCTTGCTGCTCAGGTGCTTCTATTTGAGCAAAACAAGATCTAAAGAACCTTTTTTTGCATGGGGTTTTTGGTACTGCTAAGAGATGAGATAAAAGTAGTTAATTATTTTTTCTATGAATGCTGGCAAAATTTCATCTGAGCAGGTAAATATTCCAATATAGGTGGCAAAAATTTCTTGTGTTCATTAATGTCCCTAATAGAATAGCGATAAGATTAAATTATTTCCATGAACATATTTGTTGTAATGATTAAGATGTTAAAGGGAAAGGTTTGAGTAAACTTTAACAGATCAGTGTCAGGAGTAGGCACATCCGAGTGCATTCATGTCTTTGGACACCTTCATTGTAAAGGGATTAAATGGAAACTTGAGTTTGTTGCTAACATTTTTGAATTCTAGTTAGGTCTGAAAAATATTCCCTGGGATATTTTGTCCACATCTCAAATTCCATAAATTTCTTCTTAATTTATTCCTCTCCGTAAAGGGTGTGGCTAGTGAAACAGCTGCAGAAGTGCTAAAAGACATGGTGTGTGATAGAAGGTAACTGTGATTTCCAAGAGCTGGCCCTTGGCAGCCAGTGCTTCTGACAAAGCTCCATTTTCTTTCTGTGGTTGCTGTTCATACACAGAGATCTTAGGTGAAGTCCAGTAATGTGCTGGGCCAGAGGATTCAGAGCGCCTGTGCCTTCTCCTAACATAGTAGATGCTGCACAACCAGTAAAAACGATGAGTGCAATGCTTCACTGGGGTGGATGACAACAGTTTGTACTTGTGTTCATTGGGTTAAAATACAGCTGTTATTTAATGAAGCTGGCCAGGCTGCACACTGACCCCCATTAGGAGAAACATGCTTCGCTGCCTTTCATGATGATCTGATTTGATTGTACTGGAGCTGCTACCCTGCTATCATTTTCTGTCAATTTTTGCTAGCCTGTTTGTTAAGCCAGGCATCATTTGTGTTGATTTGATAACAGGTTTCAATCACTGATAATAAAACTTTTCTGTGACAGATGACCTCAGATCCATATCTCCTGCACAGTGTTGGCTGTAAGTAGAAAATTGGGACTGACATTTTGCTTTTTCAATGTTTTCTGTCTGGTTTAACAGCCAATGTAAAAATAACAATCAAAACGGCTTAATATTTTTAAATTAGAAGAATTGAATTGAATTCTTAAAATGTTGGTCAATAGCTCTTGCATAGCTTGTTTCCCTGTTCTCTTCATACTGTGATGGATCCTGCCACAGATAAGTGGTGAAATTAGGTTTTTGAGTTTTTGTTTTCTTTTTTTTTAGGCAAGTAGAAGGGTATCAGAAAATATGAGAACTGAGAGATTTTATGCTTTAAGTATTTATTTTAATTGATCAATTCTGGTTATTGTAGGAGGTTTGTTTAGGCCCTACTTCAGGGCTTTACAAAAGGAAAGAATAATGTAAGGACCTAGGACTGGGAGAGGCTGCTTCCTGTTCACACACTAATACTAAACTTGTATGTTTTTGAAGAGTTAATTAAACTGAGAGTATATTTTTCCTAGAATTGAACTGCATGGTGCTTGTAAAAACAAGCACTGAAGGACTGTAGTCATGCATAAACCACAGAAAAGGGTGACATTGAATTGTCCAGAGTCAAAGAAATGCTGAAAAATAAACATCTGTCATTAAACACTAAGTGCAATATGCATAATTTTTTTTTTTTCATTTTTATTAAACATGAAAATCTTCATCTGTGTTATGTCTGTTAATTGCCTTTTGTGACTCTGACTTGTGCTTTTGAGAAAATAAATCTCCCCTCAGCATGGTGAATGCTTTATTTTGGTTCAACAGTGTTTTAGCTCCTGGCAATACTTCATTGCTATGAAGTATCAGATGACCTGGGTGAAAGCCTCAGTGTAGGAGTAAAAAATACTTTTACAGAAGCTTTGCCGTGGTATGCTGCATAGACAGACCTAGGGGAGCCTCCTTAGAAAAACCTGTGCTGCTGGACAAGTGAGGTGCTCCTACAGACCTGCCTGGGTGTCACTGGACAACCTTGCAATTCCCAGGACAATGCCCTTCATATCTGCTTTAAGGTCAGCCCTGACTCAGGTCATTGGAGAAGATGATAATTGTAATTCCCTTCCAACTGAGTCTATTCTGTGTATATGTACAGAAGTATATTTGCACTTCTGCCTTTAAAACAGGGAGGTACTTAAAAAAATATCCTCCTACTTTATTCTTCTGTGCTTTGTGCATGAAGTGGGAGCACTGGAACACTCCAGACTTACTGTGTGGAAATTAACTCTTGTCAGTGATGATAGATAAACATAATTTTGTACCCTTTTAGTCTCACAACTCAGCTGTTCCTGTATCTGGCTGCCTAACTAGGGGCATTCTTCTCTGAGGTTTATAACTTGCATCCTCGTGTTCATTAGCAAAGTTTATTAGCATAGCATAAACACCTTGTCCTTTAAATTCTTTGTGTGATTACCACTGATTTTAATGTTTTAGAAGTGGGGGAAGCTAGTTAGTTCTTCAAGCTTTGATCTTTTGCAGTCCCCTTTAAGACTCCTGAGGTTTCTTTAAGGCACAAACCTGCTTAGCCAGGAGAATATCTTGTCTCTGTTCAAGCTGCCTGTTGCATATGGACCCAGTGTCTTTTCGTTTTTTTTTTAATTTGTTCTGCTTGCAGGTGCTTTTTCTATCTTTATATTCCCACAGACCGTGTAAGAATGATAATAATGACAAAGTTCATACAAAGCAATTTGTTCATCACTCTCTTTCCTAGTGGTTCATCAGTGCTCCACTGGAACCCCAGTGGGTAAAAGTGCCAAAAAAACCCAGAAGAAACCTGTGGGTGCTGTCTGCAGGATCAAGAGAAGTTAATAAAGCATTTTCTATTGCTGTCATGTGGATGAAAGAGGAGAGATTCCCCAGGTGTATCAAGATTCTACACTTCAGTCCTACATTAACTCTATTATTTAGCAAAGATTCAAAATAATTTCTTTTGTAGTGAATCTTCTCTTGCTTAGTTCAGCTTAGTTCTCCCAGACTTTTTTTCCTTGTCTTTTTTTTTCAATTGTTTTACCATTTAAGTAGCTATCTTGAGATATGAAGTACAGAAGCATGTGCAAAATTTTTTTTCATGGAGCTGGCTGAGTAATCAAAATGTTTTTATCTAGCCATTTTTAATCTACACAAACTTCAAGAGCAAATATCTTGCTTTTCTGTCAAGGCACATAGAAGAAAACAACTTAGACTCTGAAAGGGATTGTGCAAAGTAATCCTTTAGCCAGCAGAGGACTGTAGAACCACATATCACACAGCTATGCAAAAATGTTCCATCACAAAGAGCAGGAGAAAAACCCATGTACCAAACTATGAAGTCGAGATAGTCTTTTAAATATGGTAAAATACTGAAAAGGGAGGGCTCTTTTCATTGTTTGCTTCTTATTAAGGAATTTAATTTGCCTCAGGTTCCCCTTGTCGATGAAAATCTATGGGAATTTTGTTTACATTTGGAAGCACATTGCCAAGAATAGTACTTCATATGGTAAGTATACTGAACCTTTTGGGAGAATGACAACACTACAGAAATGGTGGTGCATTCCCTAAAGGAAAACATACTTCATTTGTAATGAACATTATGTCTGCAGAAACTAATGGCACAACCTCCTATTCAGCTTATGTAAAATAAAACAGGCCCATATGTTGCTGCTTTTAGGGTTTGGGTGTTTAAATTAGATGTTGTTTAATGAATATTCAAGTCCATTTGCTCAGAAGTTGTGCACAGTGTAGCATATTTTCCTCTGTCTTTGGTCTTACCTAGAGTATTAAGCCATTACAAGAGGGTGCTAAAGCTGAGGCATCTGTTTCTAACTAAAACTTGGGTATTTAAAACACCAGAGCAGATGAGAGGGTGAAGAAAAACATACAGTAAGAGGATCATATTATTTTTTGTTTGTAATTAAGACTGAGAATGGTTTTATATACATGACGCCCTCTGAGAAACGGGAACATTGACTGTGCCTATTTCAGCAGCTGCAGTTTGGGTATGTTATTGTGGCATATTCACTCCCTCCCACTTCCTACAGGACTTCATTCAACTTCTTCTGTGTGTGGGCAGGTGCCTGAGCTGTGCTGGGATGCCTCAGCCAAGTGCTTTTGGGCAGGGACACTGGTGTCTGTGGGAGGGCTTTAGGGCTCTAGGTCTCCATGCCTGGGGTGGGCAGGTTAGCTAGAGGCACTCCACAAACCTGGAGTTCCCAGACTGGCAGAAACAAGGTCTCGCCTTGGATCATCTAGCCCCTGCTCAAAGTCAAGGAGAAATATTAGTAGTCTGGAAGAATTCCTCTGGGAGCCAGACCTGTCCTTTTGACTGCCCCAAAAGACATTGGGCATTTAGCATCAAAGGTGAGCACTTCCTCTGAGTTGGGAAGGGACAATGGCTATAAATGCGTGGCTGGGTTCTCTCTCATTGTGCAGTTACTTGCTTCTATTTAATCGATTTTTTAATTCATGAAGGCACTCCTGGATATGTTTAAATTAATATTTTTTCAGGAAAATTTCTCAATAAGACAAAATGTGAAATAGATACTTAAATGTTTTCATGAACTTTATCTCTGAGTCCAGAAATTGACAGCGCTATCCTCTTTTTTAATGGCATGGAAAAAATCTCATTAGAAGACAGCTGGAATGTAAACACAAATCACAATAATTGGCTTTTATGTATTTTCATGAGGGTTCTTCAGATGCTTGTTTTTACTGCACAAGTGCAATATTGTAGATATGCAGTGAAGCCCTCTTCAGAGAATAATTGATACATGGATAAAATACTTAAAAACATTGCCTAATGCTGTAAAACTAAATGAAGGCTGAGATAAACAAATACACAAACTCTCAAATTCTTTAAAGTTATGTTACTTCCTACATCTTCCCCGACCTAAGGAATTCCAAGGTCTCCTCTGAGCTGGGCTGTTAAGCATTAGTGCAAAAAACCCCAAGAAATTGCCTGTCCAAGGAGGTGTCACCTGAAGATAGTTAACCTGTTCTGGGCATGTCTGTACACAAAAATTCACCACATACATGTCCCTTTTAGTGTGTTTGTTAGAGATCTCCAATTAGAAAAAGAAATCTCTACAAAGATTACAAAAAACTGGAGTCAACAATACCATCACTTGTCTGCAATGTGAATTTCTGAGATGACCCATAGTTTAATTTCTATTTAATTTGTAATTTCAACAGGAAATTACTCTGTTCTGGCTACTGCACAATATGAAGTGAGACACAGTTCTACCTTGAAACACTGATTTTATTTAGCATCTCAATTCTGAAGTACATAGAAGTATATTTGAAGTACATAGACGAATATCTCTTTCATTTAAAAACTTGATATGGTACTAGGCTAAGCAGGCTAAGTACTTACTTTTAAATTGTATCTATATGTTAAATATTTTTTATACAGTCTTCCTATGTATATTCAGTGAGTATATTGAATCACTGTAGTGAAAGAGTTCTCTGATTTTAGCAGTTGTTGTCTTTGGAGCCAGCCCAGGACCACAAAGGGAAATGAACTGTCCCAGGTTTGTTATCAGTGGGACTGTTCAGTGGTTGCCATCAGCTGCTATCTTCTAAACCCTCTATGTGCACAGGGCTAGCCAAAAATCCCCAGAATGCTAGGGTATTTTTTGACCCAAACTGGTGAGTATATGTGTGCATGCTGAAATTTCAGGTGATCTGCTCCTTTTAGCTCTAAGATAAATACAGTCTAGGTATATGTAATATCAATACAGTCTGGGCCATTTTATATTATATTGATAGGATCATGAAGTAAGTACACATGGCCTGAAATCACTAGCAAACAGCTTGCCAAGTTGCCAGTGTCTGTTTGACTTCAAGTTTCTGACCCCTCTACCCTACACCATCCTGGTGAATTCAGATTCAGGATTTAACTGATGATTCCCATTTTGTTTTCTCATGTTCCTTCTTTTGAAGGACTCCCACCCTTCACCAGCTACAATCTGTTTAAATTGCAGAGCAAAATATTCTCCAAACACCAGGAAAATATGAAAGACTTGCCTTTTTTTTTATTTCTTCCCCTATCCTGCTTTAAAACAGACTGTCTCTTTCTTCCTCACCTTTCTTCTTGTCAGCTATAGCAAACACAAACTGTCCCTAAGGAGAAAACAAACACTTGCTGTGGTATGCAAACACTCCATGACTTCATGACATCAGTGCTAACATGGCTTGTTTCAGCACCAATTTAAAACTCATTCTATGCACCTTATGTCATCTCTTCCTGGCTATCTATCCAGCTTCTTGCAGGTTTGTCAGATTAATCTGGCACCCACCCCTTTGAATGCTAAAATGCATTATCCCCCCTTTCTACAGTAGTCTGCATGTTAAAACATTGAAATTTTTCTGCATCCTCCTTTTCTCCACAGGAAAGATGAAAGAGGCCGTGGAGAACAATTGTACATCATGGATCTAGCCCTCAGGATAGGGATGGTACTGATGACAACCTGTCAAAATGCTGAACTTGTGGTGTTGTTTGGATGAAAGAGAGAATGCAAATGAGGGATAAGGAGAAAATAAAAGCTTCAGGATAGGCAAGGGGGATTTTCCAGCAACAGAATAGCAAACACTGTCAGAGCACTTGTGATTACAAGTCATATAGCCTCCACAGTTGGGAGCCAGAAATGTCTACTCCTCATTTACACTTCTTCCCAAAGACTTTGTAATGCCTGAAAGAAAATAAATCTAGACAGATTCCACAAGCTACAGAAGGAGGATTTGATTTTAAAAGTCTTAGAAAAGACTCTTGGACCCTGTTGTGTACTACCTGCCAGGAATTCTCTGGTGTAGACTATGAAAGTTTATGAATTTCCAAGACATTTGGGTTTCTATATATCGCAAATTCACATTATTAAAAAATTAAATAAATTGGTAAAGAGTCTAACACCTTCATGTTGGTGCTCTCACTTGCTTTCAGATCAACTTCTAACAAGTTATCTTAGCTAGATTAGACAGTAAAGTCAACAGTTTTCTGTAATAACTGTGACCTTTAGGATTGTAACTGACAGTAGTAGTAAGGCTACAGCTGACTGCTTTTGAAGACTAAAATATGTAATAATGCCTAAATTTGTTACATGTGTTTTCATGCTTTACTGTAGACAAGAAAAAATATGCTGTGAAATCTATACTGTTTTCTGAAATACTGTCAGTAATTATGCTATGTATGAAGAAACTCATTCCCTCAGATCACATGGGTGTTCTGAGGGAGGGAAGAATTCTGTTTCCCACTCAGCTTTTAGGCATCACAGAGCAAATACAATCAAAAAAGGGTAAACAGCACTAGGTAGAATCACTACAAAAAGAAGAGCTGATTCTGTCCAGCCCTATCTTTTTTGTGCCATTTCTCCCCATTGCCATGCAGGTAGGACTTGGAAAGAAGCTGTATACAAGGAACTGAGAATAATCAGAGCGCAGCAGTCTTTCCTGATTTATTACTTCATTCATTAATCCATATATAAAAAGCAATCTAGGACAAGGTTCAGAAACCCTCACTCCTGACAGGTTCTCACATATTTGATAAATGATTTTGCTGTAAGAGACTTGTAGGGCATCTGCAGTATGTTCTGCTGAGATCTATTTCTCAAAACATTTTTACAGTTTCATTTCAAATTAGAGGATATCTCATAAAAGGGTGATTGAATTTCTATCACTTGGGTACAGGTGGAGGAGTATAAACAGCCAGGACCATAAGAAACCCTCAGCTTCAGGACAGTTAAAAATGATCCTTGGAATAGTTTCCTGTTTCCTTTCAGCCCAAAGCAGTTAATTGCCACTGAGAGGTTTGAAGGCATTGGTATGAATATTGTTTTCTCTAACTGTTTAAAAGGAAGAAGCACTGCGATACATGCATTCCATTTGAGTTATTCCAGGCAGAATGTGGATTATTAATATTAGTTTGAGACAGCTGAACCGAGCTTTTGTGGCAGTCACACAATCTTATTGGAACAAGTTGATTAGAGAAGCTGTGGATGCCCCATCATTGGAAGTGTTCAAGGTCAGGTTGGGTGGGGATTTAAGCAGCTTGGTCTAGCTGAAGGTGTCCCTCCCCATGGCAGGGGTGTTGGAGCAAGATGATGTTTAAGGTTGCTTCCAATCCAAACTATTCTGTGATGATTCTAAAATCTGAACTTTAAAAAGAAGAGTTACATTCATCTTCTAAGTATATAAGACCCAGAAGCTCTATTTTCTCTCTTTATTTTGATTGTTTTGTTGAGGCAGTAAAAGTTAAATTAAACAATCCCAATGACTGATTCTTTCTCTTATTCTTGTCAACCCTTTAGTTCAAACATTCTATGTCTATTTCTCCAAAAATTTAATATAAAATATCTTTCTGAAGATGGGATGTAAATTCATGGATGCTGGTTTCTAATACAAGCTTAGCTGCAACATCTCCACCTCTGCAGTGAGCATGGTGTGCTGTAGATCTCAATCATGTCTTTAAATTCTCTCTGAATATACAGATTATTGCTGCTGTGCAAAGGAAATCTTTTTACTCCCCTTGAGTAATATCCCCCAGCCTTATGCAGCCAGGCAGTATTTATCAGAAAGTCATTACAGCTGTTTTGTTTGCACATAGCTTTCACTCCTCATATTTTAATGTCTGGCCAGTATTAGCTCAATTAGTTTAATGAACAAGTAGGTCTTCTGATATTTACTATCTAATTAGGTTATTGGCCTAGATGTAACATGCTAGGTCTGTCTGTGCAATGTGCCTAGCCAAGTCTCTTCTGATGAACTTTTCTATTTTGGCTCAGCACTTTTTGGAAAATAAAGAATGGGCTACATTCTGCATCTTTTTTTCCTAAAGGATGTCAAAGCAATAAATTCCACTAGAAAGGATGATACTCTTACCCTTCTAAACTGCCAACCAGACAACTCTGAATCCCTTCTATGTAGGGCAACCTCCTTGTGTTGGCTTACACCTGAGAGAGAAACTAAAATAAAGAGCCATCTTTTGGTTTCCAAATGATAGATAGCATGCAACAACAGAAGTGGAGCACAACACCATTGAATATATACCAAGGATCATAAAATCCTTTACTACATGCTCCTCTTTCTCCAAATGGAATAAAGGAATTAATGTTTGATAGGTGTTAGTTTTATTGCTTATTATTTACTTGAAAGTTCTGATATCTTATCAAGAGGAGCTAATATCAAGACACATGCACTGTGGATGGAAACAATTATAAAAAGTGTGATATGAAACTAGAGTTCTTCATACGGTGTGTTAACAAGTAGAACAACAAATTCAACCACACTTTTTCTTTTCCTCCCTATTTGTTCTATGAAAAAAAAAAAAAAGGTATTTTGTCAAAAGCCTCTTCCTCCCAGCAGGCTGAAGAGCCTCACAGGTTGGCCGGTATCAGCCCTAAGGAGAAGGGTGGTAACTCCAGGCAGCTGCAGGTGCTGGTTCTGTGCCAGGCCCAGCTGATGCCCATTCCCTGTGTCCCAGGGCTAGCAGGGTGGTGATGCAGCACAGCTGCTGCTCATCAGAGCCAGGTGAGGCAGGGAGCTTTTCTTGCTGCCTGTGGGAGGGCTTGGCCTTCCTCCTCCCATGGCTGCTCAGACCCTACAAGCCCAAAGAAAGGAGGAGCAGGAGGGGGAAGCTGAACATTCACTGGTTTGCTTCTTCTGGATATGAAGGTGGAAGAGTGACTGCTTAACTAAGGTATTTCTGTGTGCTCTGGGGATTAATCACTTATCCTGAAATTCAATGAGAGCAGCCCTAAGAAGCCCTGAGTGCAGATGAAGGTAGGAAAACTCTGGGATTTCTGTTTAAGATGCAGAATCTTCATTGCTTTTATTCAGAATTTGGAAATTCTTAAAACAAAGAGCAAAAAGTTACATGTGTGAGTGCAGTAGTGTTTCTCCTTTTAAGTTAAAAGGGGCAGTTTGCCTTGCCTCTAAACTTGAAGTTGTCCTTTACAATGTCAAAAGTGAGCAAATCAGCAGGTAGTAAAGTAAAAACTACATGGTGTTAAATGGGTGAAGTGAAGATTAGGAAGAACTATTTTTAATTAAGGCTGCTTTTTGTCATTATTTCTAGTTAAGCACCCCTTAGTTTGTGATCCAAAAGGTGGCTTTATATAAAGGTCTTCCTTGGATCAATCCGTATTGAAAACTAAAATTTGAGCTGGTAAAATCTCTTTAGTAAGAAAGAGTATAGCATCTCACAATTTGGAGGCTGTGTAGCTTTACTTCTTGCAAGTTGTTTCACTTGGTGATGCCCTTGGAGCTGTAGGATGTAAACTGAAGGCATGTAAGAATTGATAGTTTAGTGTATATGTGACTGTAAAATTACTCATTCCTTCCTTTTTATTTATTTTTTTCCTCTGTGTTACAAGGAAAAAAAAAAAATAAAAAGGAAGGAATCAGTAAGGGGTGTTGTGAATTCCAGGAAATCTCAGGGTTTGCCATATGATATCAGGGCTCATGGTTTAAAGAGTTTGCCTTGAAGGAAACTTCTCTTGCTTTCTGGTGCTGGTTTACTCAAAAAATAAATGCTATCAAGGCTTCTGAAGATAGGTATAGGGTATTCTTGTTAGTGAGGTATTGTGGTCATAGGGGCTAAATTATGGGTAGGCCCTGTAATAAGTACAAGAATCTGTTGTCAGAGCTTGGAAGTGTAGTCTGAAAGGTGCTCCGAGCATGGGGTGCCCTGCATATTTTCCTGTTAAAATATTTGCTGGAGCAGTTCAGTGACCCACCCATAAGAGGGAATGGGCACAATGGGCTATTTTAGCCTTGGGGCCTTTTTCTGCTCTACAGCAGCATCCCTGCTAATGAGGCTAAATGGGCCATCCCAAATAACTAGCTACTGGAAACTAAAGCAATTTGTGAAGCTTCTCAGACATGTTTGTGGAAACCTTGAGTAGGTGTGCAAGTTGATATGAGAGAAAAAGCAGCCTCTTATTATTCCATATATTATTTACATTCATGGTATATAAAATGTGTCATAATTTGGTTGTGCTACATTCACTTTTTCATTGTGCTAAATGAAAAAATGCATAACTGAAATGCAAAGATGGGAGATGGAGATTGTCCTTGGAGAACACTGTTTCTTCCTGGCTTTTGGGAAGCTGTTTATATTTTGGCAGGAGACCGGAGAGAGACCTGGCCTTTCATATGCCCAAGCCTGAGAAGACATTAATTGTAAGTCAGATCTCTGATTCACTAAACTGTTAGGTGCTGTAGTATTTCACAAAAATGGATACCATGTAGTGAATGCCTCTGCTGTTATGGGTAGGGATATGGTACTGTTACTGGTGTTCAAATAATCAGTGCTGTGTTTGAGGATTAACATATCATAGTATGTGGTTAAAAAAAATGGCAATCCACTGTTTAAAGTTTTCTAGTAATATTTCAGGGAACTAATTCTATCATGATACTCAGTTGGAAAGTTCAATCAGTGAACTGAACCTTTGTAAACAGACAGGAGGGAAAGTTTTATCCTGATGATAAAACTTTGTGAAGATTTATGATGTCCTGAAGTGGACCGTTTATATTGTTAGGTACCTCTGATGTACTTGAACATCTGGTGCTGTGTTTCATTCTTGTGCAAGCATTCACTTTTATGGTGTGCCAGCCTGTCAATGTGTTGGAAAGCTGTTCTGATTGCTGCACTGGTAGTATTGACTGACTGGGATCAATAATGGCACAATCAAATATAGTACAAGCACTGCTTTCCCTTCAGCTTTGCATCTGGCTTTGGCCAAGTGGCAGCATTTCCCTTTCTGAAATTTTCACATTCAGTGCCTTTCATTCTCAGCTAATGCTGCTTCTGCTTTCCTCTTGGAGTTCTCTGTCAGTTATGATGATACATCTCTAAACCAAGTTTGAATCCTGCTTTGTAAACATTTATAGCTGTTTATGCATTTTGCCCCAACATTTCCTGTTGTCTCTGCCTGTTAATAGAGTAATTTTTGATTCCTTCTTCTTCATCAATATGCACTCACATAAATTCATGTTGCAGTTTAGAACCAATTAAAATTTATAAGCCACAAATAGTGAGTGAAATTCTGAGGATTAATTTACTCAGTGAAGTATTAATCTGTGTAATGTAGTAGGTTATCCTTCAGTAAACCTGGTTATATGGAGATGGGGGGATAGATTTCCTTGCATGTTTTACTGTAAATGCAGTAATTGGTCCCACTGGGCTGTTGAGCTTGAATGGTTACAGCCAGCAGTACCACTGCAGCCTTGGTATGAGCCCTGGGAACAAGAACCAAGTTGTGTTTATCTAGCAGCATCCATCTTGCTTTCCATTCCCTGCTCAGGCTTGGAGATCAGGAAAGAAAAAAATTCAAGTGAATAAAATTAATTTAAGTTTAAAGGAAGAAAATCTTGGATGTGAATATCAGGAAGTACAACCTATTATCTCTACCTGCCCAAAATCTCTGCTTTTAAAGAAGCAATGGAGAAGGGATTGAAAAAGGGCAATAGTGATCAAAAATTGGATAATACATTTAGCAGAAGCAAGTTCCTCCATAAGGCTTGTGAATTAGGATCCTCTTACACTTGGAAAACCTAATTGATCAAGCCTAGCAAATCTGACTTTTGTTAATGGGTTTTTAACTATCATTTATTCAGCTAATGATCTTGCAGATAGGGAGCAGGGGCAGAAAGAGATTGTGGCTTATGAAGGCCCACAGGAAAAGCTAGTGCCTGATCCAATGCTTTAATTTAGATCCTGTCCTTTCTGCTTCAAGATTTGCTTCCTTTCATCAACTTCTGCCTTCTTCCTGAGTTATTAACTGTGAGCTTGCAGTGGTAAACCCACTGGAACTTGTGAGAGTTTAAAAAAAATATAAGCTGGGGAAAAAAATGTGACACGGGAGTCGGGAAAGATAATTTTCTTTTTCTTCTGTAAAGATTTAGCCAGGGAAAGCAAATAAATAAATGTGCTGTAGGAACTTGTATTTTGGAAGCACTGAGGTTTCAGGATTGCCTTGCAGTAGAGGTTCCCCTCATAAAAGAGGATGAGCCTGGTGTTCAGCCCTGTTTTCATTGCTGTTTCTGGCTGTGATTTGGAAAGCCAGCATCCCTAGTTTCTCACTTTATTGGGTTTACCTTCCACATTCTCACCGAGAGGGATGATGCGGAGAGACCAAAACCTGCTGAATTGCCTTTATCTGGATGAAATGTCAATTATCCCTGTCCAATCCCATAGTTGTAATTCTGGTGTGTGTCAGTTCATGTGGAGCAGACATACAGGGGTAAAAAAAGGGAAATGGCTTTCTGCAGGTGACTCCATGTCAGCTGGAACACAAGTTCTTGGTGAGCCCTGCCCTGTTTCCTAAGATGTGCCTCCTTCCAAACCCTCCTTCCCAGGCCCCAAATGTTCAGTCCTTGGGGAAGTCTCCAACAACTTGAGTCTCAAAGGAGACAAAAATCAAAATATGGGTTTATCAGTCCCTCACTGTCAGATGAAAAATCCTTGTTAATGATGCATATCAAGGAAGTGGGCAAGAAATTGTTGGTTTGATGTCTTTTCAGGACCCACACTGAAAGAGAGCCCAGAATAATGGTGTAGGATTTAAAGGGGTTTCTTTGACTGAAAATTATGACACTGTACACTCACAGGAAGACCCTTGATAACTCTGTCCAACTCTGAAAAGTTTTAAGAATGATGAAAACAGGGTCATATGTAACAGAGGTGCTTTTGGGGGAAAAAACAGCACCTTGGAAAGGTGTACCACAGAATCTGCTGTTAGGAATGGAAATTACCTCTCTTAGGTTTCATATATATATATATGTATATATATATATATGTGGTAGAATTGGTAACTTGTGTGCTTCTGATTTTTAATAGTACTTTGTTTCAGGCTGCAGTGGGTTGACCCTGGCTGAATGCCAAGTGCCCTCCAAAGCTGCTCTCTCTCCCCTACTCAGCTGGACAGGAGAGAAAATATAACAGAAGTTCATGGGCTGAGATGGTCACTCACTGATTACTGTCATGGAAAAAGATCCAGCTTGGGGAAAACTGATTTATTGACAGTCAAAGAGTAGGTTAATGAGAAAATACAACTGTAATATTCAAATGCCTTCCCTCCCCTGTGTCATTTTCCTGGACCCAGCATTACTCCTGATTTTCTCTGCCTCTAAAGTGAATTGTTTTTCTCACATACTCACTCTTTCCAGCTGCACTGTCCATTTCCCCTCTCCTTTCCTCATTTATGGATGTGCTAACTCAGAGGTGCTACCAGCTGCTTCTTAGAGCTGCCTGGCCTTGGCTCTGTCAGGCACAGGCAGCTTCTCACAGGCAGTTTCTTCTCCAGAAACCACCTCTGGAGTCCCCTTGTGACCAAAGCCTTGCCAAAAAACCACAATATTGTGGAACATTGTCAAGTAATTTGGGGGAGAAAGCTACCTTGTTTCATATCATGCTATTTCTAAATTGTTCACAGTAATTCTTTCTCCCACCTTCTTTGTCTCCAGTTACTGAAGCTTGCACTTATCATATTTTTGTGTGCACTGCTTTCTAATTATCTGCTATGAGGTATTACTATTATATTCCTACAGAGAATAATAGAAGTTGGTAGGGATTCATAAAATGCATTTAAAAACTCTCTAATGAATGTGAGAAGAACAGTGAATTTCTTTTTCTTTTTGCTTTTAGAGGTCTACCTCCATTCAAAATGTAGCATTCAGGAGGAGGGGATTTGATTAGTATTGTTCTGTTCCATGGCATGACTTTCATGGGAGAGAGTCTGGTAAGAGTTGTCTTCTCCAAAGATCCCCATCATAAACACTTATGCTGCTTGTTCTCACATTTCTTGGTAATTTCTTTGTAATTGTTGTTGGTTTTCTTTTTTTGTTACTCAGATGAAGACAGTTATGGATTTTTATCTTGAGTATCAAAAAAGGATCCTCACTTGCTGGAAATAAAAATGAAAGGAAATTGCAAGTATTCAAATGCAATCGTGAATACAATTGTAATTTACCCTTGTAATTATTTACTACAGTCACTTTGTATTTGAATGAATCATATTTTTTCTTGATGACCTGAACTGAAATATTCCCTCAGCAAGGACTTTCCAAGACTTTGACTATGAAGTAAACTATGAAATGAAGATTCTTCAACTTCTAACATTGAGCCAGAGTGGTTGGTTTGATTCTTCATTGGTGAATAACTTCCTTTTTTGTTGGCTTAGATTTTCACTCGTATGTAGCAGGGTGAGGGACCATGACTTGGAAAGCCTTGGCTGGCCTTAAAGGTATTTGCTGTGGATTAAGATGCAGGATGAGCTGGCTGATATCACTCTTGGCAAACATTGCTCTAGTTGCCAGGATGGGGACCACAGGGAATAATGAGCTTTAATCCTTGTTAATAATACAAATGAAAGATGCAGGTCAGCCAGCCTAGCTTGTTAGAAGAGCCTGATTAATCAAGCCTTACCTTTTGGAAGCAAGTGTTGAAGATTGATTACTGTTTTTTGTCCACTGTTGTTTGATTCCCATTTATTTTGTCTTGGCCTTTGTTCCCAGTGAGCTTCATTAGATGTTAGCAGACCTCCATGTGGTCTTTTCCATGTCAGCAAACTGGGCTGTTGGGCAGTATTTCTTCCTTTTTTTTAGCTTGTAATTCCTGTTTATGCCCCAGCACCAAGCCTGTGCTTTCATTTGTGTAAGGAGGCATTTGTTGCAGGTGTTGGTCTGTGTGTTGGTGAAGTTGGCACAGCTGGTGCCCATAGTGTGAGGCTCTGAGACAGTGGGGTTTGCCTATAGCCATTGGTCAGTGGAAGCTGATATCCCAGGCTTCCTTCCACCACCCTGCCTGGCATGCAGAACAAAGGTCCTAACTTGGAAATTTCATATATGCTTTGTTGTTGATGAGGGAGATGCTGTAGATCATGTGGGGCCCCTTCACCTTGCCCCAGGCCCCATTCCAGCTGGCTCCTGCCTCTCAGCTGCAGGCTGGTGTTGAAGTAGTGGAAGCAGAGCACACCAATGCCTGAAGCTCTGGCACTCAATGATCATGATGTTTTTGCTGCTGTGTCCTTTGCTCTCCTGGGACAGAGAAGATGGTTCATTAACCAGCTGTTTGGGGCTCCTCTGCTGTCCCTGGGCTCTGCCTCACTCAGCTGCTGCTCACAGGTTTGCTGTGAGGCGGGAGAGAAATCCCTCAGAGCACTGTGAGATTCTGTGTGGTTTTGTGTTCCTGCAGCAGGGCTCCTCTGCCATCTGCTGTAGGACACAGATGAAGATCATACAGCACTCTGTACTGTGAGAACAAATGTCTTCTGGTATTTAACATCCACCAACAAAATTTAAGTGTATGCACATGGGAAGATGTATTTTATTGGAGCTTTCCAGGCAGTATCTGTAGGATTATCTTAATAAAGATGTCTTTTTAAAGGCTTTTAAATGAGATTTTTGTAGTATTTTCAAGGAATTCAAGCACAGTGGTCTTCATCTTTTGCAAACAGAGTTCGTACTACAATATACTCTGGTACCAGACTTGTAGTGAAGAGTGGGGAAGGCCAGCTTTGCTTTTAGCACTTGTTTTTCAAACTAGAGCTGCTTCTATTTATAGCCATCACTGAGTTTAAAGGGCTTATTTTACAGGCTGGGTCATGAGCTGCTGCTATTGGTGATATTTCCCAGGTCCTAATTTCTTGTATCATAGAGATCTAGCCACCTTTACATTTATTTAAATTATCTAGGTGACTTCTGGGAAGAAATTCCAACAACAACAACAAAACTCCAAACCAAAACAAGACCTAACAAAACAAGCCCCAACCTAAAGCTACTTTGGGAAAAAGAAACAATGAACTCCTAAAGCTTTTGTTCTTGATGAATGATAATTGAATTGCATATTTAATGTAAACAAATTACTTGGATTTGCTTCTTTAAGTCTGTATGCAGGGATAAAATGAACATATTGCAGTGGGATTACTTCAAAAGTTTTGCTTTAATAAAGCCCAACTTGTATGTACCAATGAGTACATACCATGATGACTTCTACCATGAGGCCATATAAGGCCTTTCAAAACCATTGCTAATTTGAGTTAGATGCTGGCTTTTTAGTTGAATTCCTGCCCTGCATATAAAGTGAAAATACAAATATGACCACTGTAGAATGCTAGGCCACTTTGTCTTCTGTAGGGACTTGTGTATTTAGCTACTGTCAGCTTTTATCAGAAAGTGATACAATAAAGGTCTGGCATCTGGATAAGTGCAGAACTCACTACATTTGAGCCTCAGGCTGCTAGTAGCCTCAGGCTCAAACATCTTGCAATTGTAACAGTTTATAGATTTATTTATTTTGGTACAGGCATATGTAAGGGTAAAAGAGAATTCATTTACTTTTGACTTTTTAAATAAGATGCTGGAAAGGCCCAGTGCCAAAACAGTGAAAGCTTTTTTCCATGGAAAGCAAGGCATGGGTGTAGGCCTTTCCAGGATCCTTGTAAAGGCCAAACCCTGATGGCCCTGGTTGCCACCAGCTAGGAACTCTAATTGGTCAGTGGGATGCTGGCACACCTGTGCTGTAGGTTGCATGCTCCAGCAAGTCTTAGCTCTGTGATCCAGATGGCTCTGGAGAAATCGTGTCTTGAATAAGAAATGAGTGTGTGGGTTCTGGAGAGGCCACAACACAGTGAAGTCTTAGGAGCAGTTCATGCGGTGGGTTTTTAGTGGGATTGAAACATTATCAGCAAGTAGCTTCTATAGTTGAGTAACTATTTATGTGTATAAATTTACATCATTGCACTTGATCAGGTATTATGAATATGCATGAGTGATAGGGGTTGGGGAAGGCATGGAGGATGCAGAGCTTCACACAGCTCAGGCTCAAGCTCTTGACATATCTTTCACCAATAGAAATACATTTGGGTAAGGTGTGAAACTGTCTTGTTCATTGATTGCTCCATGGGACCTTCAAGGAGTCAGTCACACATGCAGCACAGGAGAACTGTACCACTCTGAGTCCTTGCAAATGAACTCTGTGCTGGGCAAAGGTCCCAGAGATGTACTGACATCCAGCTTTCAGTGGCTCTTTAAACACTGCAAGTTGAAGCTCTACCCACCAAAACTGGAGTTCTCTGTGCATTGCATTTCTGATGAATCTTGGGTGCAATTTGAGCTTGGGAACTGAGATGGGCTGCCTGTTGAGAGTCCCAGAGCTAGCCATGATTTCTTAGCTAAATCCTTTGTGGAGAGAATCACTACCCCATCTGCTCTTCAAGCTGTTTGTTTATTTTTGGGTTCATGCTGCGCTTGGGCCCCTTCCCCTGCAGCAGGAACACACTTTGCCTTTATGGCAGAGGCATAAAACATGAGAATGACATTACTGGCTCACACCAGGCAATGGTGGCATTGATCTTTCCCCTGGCTGTGTTCTCTGTATTCTGGTGGCCTGAAACACTACCCTGCTCAGACAAAATAAACTATGCTCTCATGTAGATCATGGTAAATACTTTGATTTGTCCTCATTCAGGGAAACCCAGATTGATACCAGTCAGAAAGATTGAGGTTTTAAGCTTTTTTAAACCCTGTGTTGTGAGCAGACATAAGTGGACAAATTTCCATCTACTAGAAAATTGAATTAATAGGTTTTCATTTTTGATATAGTAGCAAATTATGGGGCCATATTTGTCTGCCTTTTTGATTCACTTTAAAAAAAAAATCAGTAATAGGGTATGCTGCTCTGATGCTCAACCTTTACAGCATGTTACATAAGAAAATAAATATAAATGTGTTGTAGTCATAAGGATTCAGCATGTTTAGGTGTCAAATGATTGTCCAGTGTTTATCTCTCTGGGTATATGTTAAGAAATATAGAGAATTCTCATAGTCATACTTCTTGGATTCATTATTGTTTTGGTGTTACTATGGAGGGGCTAATTCACTTTTTGGACCAACCCTAAGGAGACTGTGACATAAATGCTAATTTTTTTAAACTCCCCATTACATGATTTGGTAGCATTAATATTTAATGGAGTCAAAAAATTAATACCAGTGTTTATTTCTAAAAAGGCAGAGATGCTGCAGGACAGCCTTTAACTTTGCTACTTCAGAAAATATTTATGCTTACAAATATTCCTTTCCTTTCCCTTGCCTCTCCTGAAACCTTTCTATTCTCTCATTCCTTATTCCTAAAAATAAGCCATAGGGCTCTAATAGAGACACTGATTAAATATGCTGCTCTGTAATTTATGCAAAAGTGAATCCCAACAGGAATCAGAGACTCTGAAAATCTGTTGTGAAATAATTATCCTGAATGACATTGTAGAAATGGTCCATGAAGATGTTGTCAATAATGCATTACATAAAATTTGTTTGAAATAAACCTTGAAAATTACATGATATTCATAGGAACCTGAAAGAATTATCAGTAAACAAATTTAATCAGCCTGATGTTATGCATACCACTCAACCTCTTATTATCTGATCATCTAGGTTTTAGAATACTATGGGGAATTGAATGACAATTAATACAGAGAGCTGTAGGAGCTCATGTGGTGGTTGCAGGACTACCTTATTTTCTCAATTTTTGCTCATCTCTGTTTATCTGCATTAATTTCTTGCTGCCACAGTCTTCAGTGGTGCCCACTGATACTGTCCTGGCAGCTGCTGCACCTGTTCCCCTAACAAGAAGGCACTTGTAAACAAAGAATGAACCCACTTGACAATGAAATTCGAATTTTTCCCACTTATGCAGGAGTGTTTATACCAATGTCCAAACACTTCTGGTTTTGATATCCAAACTGCATTGTGAAAATGGAACTCAAACTCTGAAGTCAAGTGCAGGATGTGCTAGATTATGTAGAGATTTACTGATGGTTCTTTCAGGAAAATGCAAGATTGTGATCAGCTCCATTGCATGTCAGTTCAGAAGAAGTGATGCCCACTTCTCCTTGCTGAAGTCAGTAAGAATTTTGCCACTGACTTCACAAGGAGAAATGGGACTAGAATTGGGTTCACCCAAACTCTGTTGTGTCAAGCTACTGCTTGCATCTAGCAAGTTTTCTATAAGGCAAAAAAATATGCTGGAGGACTTGATAGGAGCTTCAAATCTTCCTTTCAGTAAATGGGAAAACAGCGCAGAATTCTTGAGCCTGTCTTTGTTGTTTAAGGTCATGTGCTAGCCTCTAGGACAGAGCTGTGGGTATTCACTTTGAGTTTTACATGTGCATTGCTTAAAGGGATCTTC
This sequence comes from Haemorhous mexicanus, assembly GCF_027477595.1. NCBI lineage: Eukaryota > Metazoa > Chordata > Aves > Passeriformes > Fringillidae > Haemorhous > Haemorhous mexicanus. The sequence goes on along the minus strand of NC_082347.1, from coordinate 19,545,759 downwards.
TGTTCTGTGAATGTGTTTGGATGAAATAATTGGATATTAGAACTGTGCAATGAGGTACCTGTTCAAGATAGTGTTTCACTTAATCCATGAGTTGGGAATATGCTGGTGAGAATGCTGCTAAGGAAAGCAGCATCCTTTCACAGAGAAGCCATAAGATTTTCATGAGAAATTATGCCTCCAGACTCCTTTATGTCAGGAGGACAGAAATGCAGACAAGTGCCATTGTAAAAAGAGTTTGAAGATCAGCAGTAGGCAAACCAGCTATTACAGAATATTTTCTAGCTTTGCCCAAAGACTCTGTCTAATGTTTAGGCAAGTCACGATAGAAATTACTTCTATAACTTGAAATGATCAATTTGGGATTTCTGAAATATACTTTATTATTGATGCTAGCAAGATGTGTTTTAGTAATTCTTTTGGGTCTTGAAACTTATTTCTGAGTCATTAAAATCACCACAAAGTGTACAGACTGTCTTGTATTTAGAAGTTGTCATGTAATAGTTTGAAGTATTTCTTCTTGATGGCAAGGTTGTGAAGAAACCTAGAATTGAAAGAGAAATTACCTTTGATGCTTAGCTTGCTGAAGCATCACAGATAAAGCATACTATATGTTAAATGTGGCACCTGTCCATATTGCTTTCCAGTGTTTCCTACTCTGGATGAATATTGGTCAAAACAACATCTGTTTCACAAAATCTTTTAGTTCACATCTTTTATTTGGTTCTATTTTTGTTTTCTGTGTTCAATATTTTTACTTTTGCATCACCTTAGATGAGCCATGGAAACTTAAAATTACAGTTGAGTACTCAAGGGAACTACCTAAAAAATTAATGACATTATATTAATTTTAAAAAATTCACTAATGCAGGCCTGAAATCAATTAAATTGGGAGGGACAAGATAACATGTATTACCCAGATAAAAATGTCTTAACCTGTCTCTCTGAGGGATGATGACAGAGACAAACCAGCTGGTATCAGGAAGAGATGTGATTTAGGTCTAGTATTACTGTATCTGTTTGAAGTGATGGCTTTGCTTAACTGACATAAATTCATGTTATTAGAGATAATATTTAGTGCAGTTCGCCTTCAGGTTTTGGTAATAAGACTTTTGTGTTGGTAAGAAGGGAGATATATGGCAAGACTGAAAGCATTTAGGACTAGGGTACTAATTTACTATCCCCAGAATCCTTTGCCAGGTTCTAATATATCCTTTTGGGTTTTATTATTTATGTATGGAGAAAAGAGTTAAAACACATTTAGACTCAAGAATGCTTGATGTGTCACCCAAGATGGAGAAACCTAACTTCGAAGAAGAGGAAAAACTGTGGTTTTAATTACAGGACTTTTATATTATATTATATGTATATCTGTACCAAAACCAAACAGCAAATTAGTGCTGGATTGTTTTTATTCCAAGCTATGGGTGATCCGCATGCTTGGAGTTCGAAGATGTTTGTAGCTCTTAACTTTTGCCAGAAATATCAGTTAATATTTGCTGGTATCCTTGCAGTGCAAAGGAAGCTGCATGGAAGTTTTCTTCTAAGGAAATCTCTATTAACTCCTTTTATTCAAGTGCTTTAATGCAACAATTGGTCAAAGCCCCTTTATGATGACTGGAGTTGATAGGTCAGTACTTTGCAGGTGATAAGGACCACATAATTTGTACACTTAGTACATTTGTACACTTAAACTATCATTTTTTTTTTTCCAGCTGAAGTGCTGTCTACAGAAATAGTGTGAAATGAGGTGCTCGTATTTTGTTGCCATTCATTTTTTGTGGTGTGCTGTTAAAATCAGTTTCCTTGCTGGAAAAATAACTATGCTAAACTGCTTACTTAACTATGCTCTCTTATATACACTGAAACTTGGAAAAAAAATTCTTGGCTGTGAATATAGATAGATGAGGTTCCTCTCTTTTTCCACATGAGTAGAAGAAACTCTGATTTTAATCCCAAATAAGAGTCAGGACAGGTCATTTAGCTGACTTGTTCCACATAAAGTGCTCAAAATTGAAACTCCACCCATTAGGGGCCATTTGGAAATATCTTGTCTGGTGATTAACCTTTGAATTGTTCAGTATTGTTAGCAAACACAAGTCTTAGATGGGGTACCAGACTCCTCTCACCCTGAAAGTACTTGGCTTGTCAGAGACAATTTTTATTATCTTGTTAGCTTTTGAAGTTAATAAGACTTGGCAGCTCTGGCACAATGGTGAATGAGGAGAACCTACTATGAAGGTCATGGTTTACTATTGCATGAAACCTGAACATGACATCCTATTGCAGTGTGTATTAAACACAGCTGAAATGTTTGGTTTTTGGTATGGGAGGGATGTGAAAATGCTGTCTTGAGCAGAACAGCGTCATCTTCCAGTTTTAAAAATGAAACTTTGATTTCTTGATTTTTTTTTTCCTTTTTTCTCCCCTGTGTTAGCAATGCCACCTGCTTCATCAACTTTTTGCATGCTTCCTATATATACATTTTGCCAGGCATCAAAAGGGAGCAGAAGAATTTCAGATACTGACAAGCATTTAGGTATTCTGCTCTTTGGTTTTTCTGGACTTGACTAAAACCTTTTGTCTCCCAGTGTTTAATGCCACTGTCAGTTGGCCTTCCTGCTCCATTACCTTCTTTTTGACATCCTGAAGCTTCTTCCCTCCTTCACAGTGTCATTAGTCTTTCCTGTAATTTCTCTGACCTTCCCTTTGGGAAATAACTGAATCCAGCAACATGTCTTCTGAGTGAATATGTCAATTTTTCAAGGCATATCCCTCATTGCCTTCAGTATGATTCAAGTACAAGGCCTTTGGCCGTCTTGGATTTTTGTTTCTCTCTCTTCTGTAGTTGTTCTAATTGCCATTGTCAGGACTGGCCTCAGCTGAAGAAGCAGGAGGCAGGTTTTGTGTGTTGTAGCCTCAGAAGGGCTGTTAGCTCGGTGTGCTCTGCCCCTCAGTCACCGCCTGCACAGCTCCCCTGGAACGCGCTCTGCTCCCCTTCGGATCGGAGAGCTCAGCCACACACCAGCCTAGCTCCTGACATGGGGGCTTTGGAGGGCAAGCTGCTGCAAAGGCTGAGTCAAATTACAAACCCAGGGGATGAGCAGCGAGTGCACCTGTCTTTTCAAAAGTCAAAGTTTCAGGCTGTGAGGTAGTGCCATCGCTTGGGGGTGTGATGGGAACTTGTCTACTTATGCAGATTTATTTGTTGCTTATCTAGTTCTGTGTTTGTCCATACATGTTTGTTCTTTTTTTAATCTTATAAAACATGTGAAATTGGAACTGGTTTTATGCTTTACACCTTGATCAGACCCATTTGTACACATCTTTCAGTGATCCACTGAAACCTAATGACATAGGCAGGGAAAGCATTGTCCTTTTCATGCAATGAACTTGAGAGCCCAAAGTAAATGCTATTCAGGCAATCATAGTTGATGCCCTCTAGGAAAGCTGTGATGATCAAAAACTTATTAGTGCAGGCTTGAACTATTCAGCAAATTCTGTTAGCAGACCTCTGAACAGAAAAAGAAGCCAAAATATATGTGAATTCATAGAAAAGCTGTCCATGATTACTCAGTAGTATTTCTCCACCGTGTGTTGTTCTGTTCTCTGACAAAAGAAATAGCTTAAGTCATGGTATTCTCTCTGTCTTAAAATAACTACTGCAGTCAGCTGTGAGGTGACTACTTCTGAGTAGGGGGTAGAAAAAGTGTTTTATGTATATGTACTGAACATTAGTATTAAATTTGTATGTCTGAATGACAGACTCCATGCACGCTCATTTAGGTAATAAATACAAACATACATAAAACTGAACACACTGATGTGAAACCTAGTCCTAGGAGCACTAAATGCTTCAATTTTTCTGTGAAATTATGTGAGTAAAATCTCATACTATTGAAAAAATAAGTTTTTTTTAATCAAGGCTTGCAGCATCTGTCTGTGGGTTTTGGGGAAATGCTCCATGCTCTTGGGGGATAACTGTGCTAAACAAGGCAAGTTAATGCAGCCAGTGGTAATAAGTGCCACAATTGGCTATTGTCTCCATTATCACTGAAACAAGGTTTTGTACATTTCACATATATGTATATCCAGTTTTAAGTAGATAGATAAGAACAGGCATCCAATTTCTTCCACTTCAGTTTGTCATGGTTGCTGTATGATAACTCAGAAGTAGCTGCCGTGAACACTGGGGTCACCTGAACTTGTGGAAGCAAGCAGAAATACTGTAGCAGAGCTGGCATGTTTTACTCCAGGTTCACATTTGGTTCTTTTGTAAAAACATTGTTTATGTATCAGTTGTATCATTCTGCATTTTTATAAGGAATGGCTAAAACATTTAAGTGCTTCAACAGAATAGACAAGTCTTGGGGTTTTTCCTACTGGCCCTGGCAGTAACTCTGTGAGGGAACTTTGGGGATGAGAGTTATGATCTCAGTCAAAATGGAGCTACTGTACATGGACTTACAGTCCTGCATATGAATTGAATGTTTTTCTTTGGGAGAACAGAAACTTGCTAGTGGGCTCAAGTGTCACTTCAGGAAAAAATGATTGTATTGTATGTGGCAATATCATGGTATTGCTTTATTGGCAATTGACTGTCAAACTGGTGGGGATGTATGAAGCCTCAATTACGAGACTGTGTTGTTCTAATACCAACTGTCAGCAGTTTTCTCTTTATGCCTTATATTGTGTACCTTTGGAAAAATGATGGAATAGTGAAGGTAAAGCACAGCACGCTGTCCTCCTGTTTTTGACGCCCGCTGTCATCTGTGGAGTTTGCAATACAAACGTTTCCATTTGCACAAGCTCACAAGGTATGATGCTTCCTGGTCCTTGTGATATATTGTGAGAAAAAGCAATACGTACTTCCTGATCTTTTTAACCTGAAAATGCTTGTGAAACCTGATGTGTGTATAAAAATATGTTCATAATCCCTATTAATTATTTGCCACAGTAAATAATGTCTTGTAAATTATGGAATAATTTAGATTGGAGAAGGCCTTTAATATTGACCCCAGCTGTTAACTCAGCACAAACCCGTGTTCCTAAGCACCGTGTTCCTTTTCCCTCCAGGGATGGCAATTCTACCATTTCCCTTTCATTTCTCAGTAATTCTTCTGGTGAAGAAGTGTTCCTTAATATCCAATTTAAACCTCCCCTGATGTTACTTGAGGCCTCTTGTTCTGTCACTTGTTGAATGAATGATATAAAGCAATCCTACCAATATGACAGTAAGTGGTTGTGGAACTTGAAAGGATTTGGCCAGTTATCAGGTTAGATAATTGTATTAGGACTCTTTATGATCACTTCATGTATGGCTATTGTTTTTAGTACCTGAGAAATTTGCTACCAACTGAACTTTTGGTAAAATGTTTTTCCCCTGATGGGTATTACTTGATTTTCCTACCAGATGTAGGATGCTCAAGCTACATGAAAATAGTGTATTTGTTAAGGTGAAACAAGACAAGTTGGAAAAAAGTGCAACAGCCAAGAAAGTGGATGATGTGGACATGCAGCATATCTTGCCTCTAATTTCAGATCCTAGCAGTGAGGTAAAATGTCCAGGGAGTTCAACCTAATTTGAATGCTTACTGTAATAGCACATGTGTAAGATACATTTTATTATGGCAACATGAAAAAAAAATTCTAGAAATTAGGACTCATTGTGCTTTGAGGCAAAATAAATTCATTGGGGAGGAATAAAAACTCCTGTTAGAGTGATTGGAGACAGTATCAGTTTGATTCTGATCTGCAACACACTTCTTAAAGGAATAGCTTGCAAATCCTCTTTCAGACTTGTTTTTCTTGTAGAGATTCAAAAGCAGGGACAGATTGTATACAATCTTTATTAAGTCGTAGAAGCTGGGGATCCCGTATCTCATTGTTGTATTGATGAAACCTGTGCCTTATTCATGTTCTTATAGAAGGAAAGAGAAACTTACTTAGGTACCTGGGAAAGACAGAATGTAAGGAAAAAATTACTAGCATCCTTTGAAATGGTAAAGCATTCTAAGTGCTTTAGAGATGGTATGTGATTTAATGGTTTTTTTGTCTAGTTTGCTGTGGGAGAGATGTTTCTGTGTATAATGTGAATTACATTCTCAAATATACATAGGCACGTGTCTATGAACATGAATAGATGTTTATCTGCACTCATTTGAGCTGTTAGTGGTAGTGCCCATATTTTTAATTAAATTAAACCCAGTCAGTATAATTAATAGATTTTGCTGGGACTTTCTACGAGATGATATCAGGGTTGAGAAATATTTGAGGTGAAACATGCATAAAGATGCAAATTTTTCTTGGAGTTCCCATGCCATATATCCTCTCCAGACATTCTCTCAAACATGAACTGTAATTGGATTCCTTGGTTGTGCCTTTTAGAGGAAGCAATATCTTAGATTAATGGTCCTTTGTAAACTAGAGTGCATCCGGAGCAACTCTGAGGACTTTGAAATGCAACACCCTTCAGTGAAAGCAGTGGTTGGGTGGCAGAACAGCAAGGTTGCTAGTGAGTGTTTGCTCACCTCTTTCTGATCAATTCCACTGATCTGTTTTGTTCTCTTTTCCTCCTCTGTCAAATAGCACTAAGTAGGTGTTTTTATTTCAAGAAGTAGATGAGAGACTGACAATCCTATATCTTCAGTCACAATCCCTGTAGGAAAATAATCCATTACTAAGTTAAAGCAAGTGGAGATAAAGGTTGGATCATGTTTCATAGAGTGAGCCAGAGTTAGCATGTTAAAACTGGGAAACAGAATGGAGTGTGAGCCATCATCAACAACAAATGCAGCCCAATCAAGAATATAGGAACTGCAAGACAAATTTATCAATAAAAGGATAAGAAAGCTGTCAAGGCCGAAAAAAAAAGAAAATTATTTATAAATAAGGATTTAGGATGGGTGGGATGTGCCTAATAATTATTGGATTTATTTTCAGTTTTAAAATTCAAAGTAAATGAATTACTTGGTGTGTTGTGTGTAGGATGGTTAGAAAAATAGAAATAAAAAGTGTTGTCTGATTTCCAATTGGTATTACCTGTTTTGACTATTTCCCACATTGATCAAGCTCCTGACTAGTCCATTCGACTGCTGCTAAAAATAGTTGAAGATTTCTTCTGTTTCCCACTAGGTATAAGAGGTAATCCTTTTTACCTTCAGAATTTCTTAGAAGCCCTTGCTTTGGAAATAAGTCTCCACTTCTCAGGACTGGCTCTGGAGGAAAGTTGTTTATGAATCTAACAGTGCTTTGGGAATTGTGTGGGGCCCCAGAATGGAGCATACACATCACCATGGACTTCAAGATCTCACAGACAGAGTTCTGCAAGACAGCAAGAGAATACTGATGCTTCAAACTATATGTATCTGAGTATCTTGTTCAGCATCTTGCTGACCTGGCATTCTGGTTCATTCCCGCAGGTTGTTCTGATTCATTAAGCGAAGAAAATTAGAAGGTGAATAGTAGAGCAAAGTAAATAGTTGTCTCACATCTTGGTGTTGTCATTATATACAACAAAGCTGCAGAAGGAATAAATCCTTTATGAAAAAGATATTAGTAATTCTAAAGGGCCAGAAGTCTGTAATGCCTGAGAAAATGAATTGGTTAAAAAGGAAACAACAAAATAGCTGGTAGTTGAAGTTCACTCTTTCTTCTGAAATGTCATGTTTGATGTTTACTGCTACCAACTGTTCTGGCTTTATTTTGTAATTAAAAAAAGCTGGAAGCCTGAATTTTTTAGGTAAACAAACTTTTTTGATCCTAACATTTTTTAATAAAAGTAAAAAAAATTGTGCATCTTAAAAGCTGAAATATAAGCTGACAAATTGAACCACAACATTGTCAAAATCAGTCTTGGCGATCTTGATCTGGATTGATGGTTTTGAAGTGTGGAATCTTCCAATCAAACCTGACAGGGAAATATTTTTATGCACTGGTGGCTCACTTAGCATATAAGAACATTTTCAGTGAAATATGCTATTTCTGATGCATATTCTCAGTAGAATTGGAATGAGAAAGTAACTGAGAATTGCCCTCTTGTTCCCCTCTCCATATCCATAACTGTTTAGGCCACTGCTCTGGGTTGGAGATTCAAGCACTGCTCTGTGTTTGAGTCAAATTATTCAAAGCCTGAGGAAGGTACCTTTTTGTCAACCTGAATTGTGTTAAATAATTCTATAATCTTACTCAAAGAAAAGCTGGAAAACTGTATTCTAGTGGTTAAGACCTTGCCTGGCATAGAGGAAAAACATGAACACAAATCCAGAACTGGTGTATATATACTATATCCATGGAAAACTAGCTGCTGATCTGTTTGTTATCCACAGATGATTCTGTCTGTCCCTTTTTCTGTCTGTAAAAACATTTCAAAAGGTCCTGGAGCTGATCAAAGACTGAAGAAATCAAGTGAAAGGGGTCCAGAATTTTTGTCAAAGTGCACCCTGTTATCACAGTTAGCCCTTCTGGCAGTACTGGATTTCCTGGTTTAAAACCATGCTGGACTCAATGTTCCCATCACTGCTGATAAATGCATTGCTCCTGAGTGCCAACAGTTTGCAATTTCTCATGACTGTTACATTCTCCATTGAGGTTTTCAGAGGTTATTTAAACATGCATACCAATTCTAATAAGTCATTTATCTATGTGCTTGCATTGCTCTGTACATTTTCTACACCAACTTCTACTTGTGAAGCTGTGAAGGTGTTTACCTATGAGTTAAGAATCATTCTCTTGTCTCTGCTGCTAAACTGCTGTGAGTGAGAACTTGGATGATGGGTGGATTTAAATAAAATGGGGGAAGCTGTCAGTATGTTGCAGAGGTGCAAACAAGTTAACTTGATGTCCTCTGTTTTGCAACTGCTCTGCCACAGAGGTTGGTTGAGTGCAGCTGCCCAGAAGCTGTGTGGGATGGGGGCTGTAGTTGAGCTGCCAGACTAATCTGTGCTTTCAGGGCAAACCTCAAACTCTTTTGTTGTCTTGAAGCGGTACTTTGGCAGTGCTAAAACCCTACAAGTCAGTTGTAGTCCGTGTCTCCTGCATCTGAGATGCACCTAAGTGGAGCTTCATGTTGAGTCGTATCATAGCTCAATCTGTCCTGGAGAACAATTTTTGCCCCTTAAATAGTGGAAGGCCAGTCAGTTTTTCTCTGAGATGTAGAGTTTTTTGCCACTTGGTATATAGCAAGTGAGATGGTAAAACCTGGGGGAGGGTATTAAGATAAAGAGAGAAAAAGCTTCCAAGTAGCTCTTGACAGATGGTGCTTGAAAATGAGTATCTCTTTGGCACCATGAATGCTCCCTGAGGGGTTCTTCATTCTCCAATTCTTTCCCCTTTCTTTTTTCCCTTCATTTGCTCCCTGACACTTCCCTTCATTTGCTGTAATTTAAATGAAAGCGCAGAAAAGGCATATTCGGTTTTAATATGTAAAGAGCTACTCCTGGGCTTGAAGCAGCCATTTAACATGCAGGTTGAGTGAAAAGAGAAATGGAGGCTGGGGCTGCTGGCTGTCAGTTCCTGCCACAGCAGTTGCTGCCATTGCTTGGCTGCTATCAAAGATTCATCAGGGGGAAGTTGCTGCTTTGCAGACAAAAATAACAGATGGTCGTTCGTGTTTGCCTTACTCCGGGGGCCTCGCTACAATACACGAGGTCCAAGAGAATTTGAATTACTGGGGGTGGCTGCTTTCTCTGTGTGTGTTCATGCATATTTGAACAGATTTTTTGTTTTTGGATTTTATAAACTTGCTAATGAATTTAATGATGAACCTATAGATTTCCTGAGATGCTTACACGATGTGTTGGTTTTGAAGTGAGTTTTAATTAAATTTTCCAGCACTCATCCACAATTTAGCACTGTTCTGTTGCAAAACAAGCTTCTTGCCACAGGTGGCAGGGCATGGATGTGACTCAGAAAAAAAGCTCTCCCTGCTGCCAACCCAAATAAACATGGTTCATTTTGGAAAACTACTGATCACATTTTTGTCTCCAGCGAACTAAATACTGTATAGGCAAAATAAATGTCTGTTTCTGTATAAGGTAAGTAGAACAGAATAGGGTAATTAAGTTTTGAAATATCTTAGTTTTATCTCTTTAAATTTGGATAATTTTGTTTTCTTGAAACTTACTGGCTTTATCTTTACAGAGAAGTTCTGTTATGTGAAATTGAACATTAAACTCCTCAAAAAGGTACTTCAAATACTGTGTGTGGCCAAGGAAGGTGACCTTTTGCCTTTTTGCCCTAAGTTTTTTCACCGTTATTGCTTCCAATTAAGTGACTTATTTGGTATTCAGACTTAGGTTTTAAAACCAGTCATAGTTAGAGTGCATATGTGAATGTGCACTGTGTTTATATTGATAAAGTACCAAGTTTATGAATTGCAGGAACACTGATGAGAAGTCAGCCCCACATCTAGACCCTGTCTATTGCTTGGTTCTAGAAAGATTCTGTCCGAGACTCAAATACCATCTATGTGTACTTGGTCAACTTGTGTGCACACGCTGGCAGTTCATGTTTGGTATGCCCACAAGTTCATGTTTGGTGTGGTGGTCATGTGAGGGACACGTCTCATACTGAGGTGCTGTGTGCTAAGGCAGTGGTTCTTTGCAATTTAATGCCTAAAGAACTCTGAGCAATGTTTGGAAATCACAGAATATGCTGGGTTGGAAGGGACCTACAGGGATTAAGTTCAACTCATGGCCCTGCACAGGACCATGCCCGAGAGTCAGATCATGTGCCTGGGGGTGGTGTCCAAACACTCCTTGAACTCCGTCAGTCTTGGTTAAAGCCCTTCACTAAATGCATGAGTTTGTTGTTACCAAACACCAGCAATAAGGCTCAGTAGCCTGTTTGGATTCTGTGAGTCCTGACTCCATTTCTCTGCTTTTGCAGTCACCTGGGTCTGGGAAACACGCACAAGGAGTTGTGTGAGCAACTCCAGTATATAGCACGCTGCAGGCTTTTGGGATGGTGTTTTCTTCTCTCCACTGGCCACCCCACTTGTTCTTCATGGCAGAAGAGGAGATAGATAGATAACTAGGTGGGGGTCGGCTTGCTTGATTTTAGAAGTGATTTTTATGTTAATGTAGTGGCTATTCAAGCATGACTGAAAACGCGTATAATTTGGTTTAGGTTCTTTAGGTTGGATGGCTGATTCTCAAGTGAATTTTGCTAGATGAACTGTGTAATCAAGTTGTACTAGACTATGAGATGTGTGCTCTGTGTATAGACGTTGGGTAAATTAAAGTTATTACTGTACTTTTGAACTCTGTAGACCTTTTAATGTCAGAAGGAGAAAGAAGCTGGTTCTCTGGTGATTGTTGTGATGATGGCCAAGATAATCTATCAACAGAGGTCTTTGGGTTTTAATTTTAGATTTGCAGAAGCATGGCCAACTGGTGAAATGTTTGTTTTGCTAGTCAAGCTTCTTGAAATCTGCAAATAGACAAATTAGAGGACAACACAAAATAGCCAAGTTGAAGGCTTGTTTGCCCAGTGATGAAATTACATGCTCTTTATAACAATGCTGATATACAGAGTTTTCTCCGTAATCCTTCTCAAAATCCTGCTTCTGGATTGCACAGTGATGGTCAAACAGAAAAATATGATTAACAATCAGACTGATGTTTTGTAGCAGTTACTAAGTTTAATATTTCAACAAATATTTTCTGGAAAAATACTAGCTTTGATTTTCAGATGACTACTTAAAAGCTTTCCAAACTGTTATGCTAATGAAAAAAAAAAAAAGACTAACATCCTGAATCCCAGACAAATTCAAGTAACCTTCCTGTCAGTACTCATTTAATCCAAACAAGAAGACAAAATACTTCACAGCAGACAAGAACATGGGTTTAGAATTCAGACACGTGGATTTCATGCCCTCCTTTAAATAAGGCAAATTTGTTTTTTTGTGTATGTAGAAACATTTCAAGAAAATGTCTGGGGTTTAGGGTTTTTTTTATTGCCTATTAAATCGTGATTTTTTTTTAAATTGCCTTTCAATTGGAAGATATTCCAAAACCATCTGCACACAGATGATGATTCTTCATGCATTTCATTGTCCTTATCAAAGCAGTGTTGGCTGTCTTAGTATTTAAATGCTTGTAGAGTATTTAGAGACCCTGAGATGGGACCTGAATGTATGGTGGCAGAAGTACTTAAAGGCTTTAAGTTCCTCTCTCTAGACCACCAGATGATTTCCAATGTGCTAGAAAGAATGGATAGATTAGCAGGTGGTTCATGCAGGAAAGCTTATCAGGTTCATTGGCAACTGGGGAAACAGCAGGGGAGAAGTTAGGAGAGGCTGAGGTCCGGAAAAGAGTGGTGGTGGGGTTTCTGGCTCAGTAAGACTGCCTGATCTGTGCTACTGCCTCTTTTGTTCTATAATAACATAAGCTTTTTTTATATCTACATTTCATTGGTATGCCACTGCTGACACATACTGTGAAGTTCTTTCTCCTTGCTTGAAAATACTGGTGTCTGTGAGTTAATTGCTTTGTCATCACTGGATTGCAGTTCTTACAGTTTAAATGAAGTTTTGTATTGCCTGTGGTTGTTTTTTGCACTCTGTGAGCACCTGGGAGTGTTCTGAGATTGTGTCCTAAACTACCGATGACTCACCTCACTGAGGTGGGCTGCAGATGGTGCAAATTTCTCTTCCAAAGTTTCTCTGCTCTAGCTGGGCTGTCAGGGAAAGTTAAACAGAAAAATTTGGTCAGTGCAGCCAGGGTGTTTGTGATGGTACCAAAGTTGATCGAAGGCACTAAATGAAATAGCTCTGCCAAATCCCTCACTGTTCAGCATCTGCCCATCCTCTCCCTCCAGAAAGGCAAGATTTCAACCCTCCTACTTTTCAGAGGTTATTTTCTGGATACAAATGAAATTGATTGTGCTCTCTTCCCCACCCATGTAACAGCAGTACTTGAAAAGAATTTTGTATATGTAGCAGATTTACTTGGAGACAGTATGAAAATTTAAGCCATTAGAGCATCATAAGCTAGTCTATCAAGCTGACTTATAAACAAATATCTGACATGGATAAAGCTGTACATTCTGCCTAGTTTCTCAAATTTCTGGTCTGTTTGTATTTGTTTAGATTACAAGGCATATTGCCTTGGAAATTCTCTGTGTCATCTGATACGTAAAAGCGTATGTTTTGAAGTAGACAATAGTAATAGAGGCACAGTTTCTCTTCTATTGTTCTTAGCCTTAATCTGCCATATTGGGACGAAGTCAATTACTTGACTTAGCTTTCTTCCTCTTTTAACCAATTACTTTCAACTGCATGTATGTAAGTGGTCCTGTTTGTTTACAAACTGATGGACCTTTATTGAATTTTGCATGTTTATAAAATAGGAAAGAATAAATTTTCACTGCTAAAAGAGAAAAACAGCAGTAGGTAAACCCAAGAACAGGACTTTGCAACAGCTTTGTCTGCAAAGCACTGGTGGTGTAATTATCTGTGTGTGAACATATATCCCCTCTGACTGGTAACCTGCCACTCCTTCACCAGTGGAACTGGGAGAGAATTGCAAGGGTAAAAGACAGAGAACTCATGGGTTGAGATAAAGACAGTTTAACAGGGGAAACAAAACCACAAGCAAAATCATCAGTCCTCACTCTCATGTGCCAGCAGGTGTTCAGCCATCTCTGGGAGAGTAGAGCCCCATCATGCTGAAATTGCCAAGACAAACACCATCATCCCAAATGTCCCCCCTGCATACCTCTTCCATTCACTTTATCTACAGAGCATGATGTCACATGGCCTGGAATGTCACTTTGGGTCACCTGTCCCAGCTGTGTCTCCTCCCAACCTCCCATGCACCCTCAACTTGGTCACCAGTGTGTCAGTATGAGAAGCGGAAAGGCCTTGGCTCTGTGCAAGCCCTGCTCAGCAATAACAAAACCATCTCTGTGTTATTAACCCTGTGCTCTACACAAAGCCAAAACACAGCCCCATACCAGACACCGATGAAAATTAACTGTACCCCAGCTAAAACCAGCAAAGACATGTTCCAGGAAAAATAATAGATTGTTCAAATTGAGCTATGGTTCCTCAGACCCAGGTCTAGGGATGTCAAGTCTTACAGAGCTTTGTAGTTATTGTTGAGATACATAAGGTCCTTGGGTTAGTCTGAAGTCTTGTTGGATTTTTAGGGTGTTCTGGAATGGGCAGAATTATCTGGGCTAGGATTTAATACAGCTACTTGCTTCTGGGCCAGAGTTTGTTAGGTGTTTCAGATTGCTGACATGACCCAAAAGGATGGGAGTTGGCAATTTGGAGGAAATCAAGATGATTTATGTGACCCATCTGGTTCAAGTGACTGGAATCTCTGTGCTGCATGGCCTGAATATAGAAACTATGTAGACATATAAGGTTGATGATGTTAATGAAAAGTGGCAGTTCCACATCTCTACTGCCAAGTGCATTACTGAATAATTCAGTCCCCTGTACTGTACATTTCACTTAATTTCTCTTGTAAAGGGATGTATTATTTGGCACAATAATTCTACTGCTGTCCTTGTCACAGTGTGGACATAAGAATGCAATAAGTTGTGCATGGAAGTAGGAAAGAGATTTATAGGAGATTAAAGCTACTCTGTTCTCATCTGTTGTAGACTCTTGGAGCTAGTCTAGTTTATAGTTGAGAAAGGAAAAAGTGAGACTGCCTATTCAAATCAACACCTCACAGAGCAGTACTTCTAAATGCATGTTACACAGATTATGAACTCTTGTAAGGAGTAGTTCTTTTGAATGTGAAAATTCTTTCCCCAGGAGTTTTTCTTGGTATTGAATATGAGCTCAGATTTATGCCTCTCCAACTCTTTCTGTAGTCTTCAGGTTTTGCAGTAAATTTGGGCCAATTAGTATGGGAACCCAGGTGTTTGAATGTAGAATCATCTCACAGTTCTTTTGAAGCACAGTTGACAGTTTAAACTTACTGGGTTCCAGCTTGGGAAAAAGCACAGTAGATCCCACAGCTGAAAATGTCATGCAAGAACTTTGAAGACCTATCAGGTGCTTCTTCCAAGTGCTGAAAACCTATTGGAAATATGCTGTTTTCCTCTTCAATGCAGTTTACGGATATCCTTTTGTATCATGGGGGAAAGCAGTGTTTGTGTTAAAGGTCATGGCTTTAATTCTCATCCTTTATTGGCCACAGACTTTAATGTGGCAGATTATGGGATCTTATTTGTACTCTCTTGCCCTTCACAGAGGGCCTTTGCAAGGCTCCTTTTTCATTTAACTATATTATAAAAGTACAGGCTGTTGCTTTAGATGGTGTTGGTGCATTGCTGGTTTGCATAGTAAGCTCGAATGACAGTTCAAATTGATGCAAGGAGGTCCTGGAAAGCAGCTCAAGGTGCTTGTCACCATAGTACTGAGATAATATTGTCTTGCAGCAAGCAATTCTTAGGTTTTACCAAAAGTTAATCAAGTTATGGAAATATTTTGATACTTCAGCACTTGAGAAGAGGCGAGCAGTGTTCTTTCTTCTTGTTTTCTTTGTCAATAGTGATAGGCTGTTACCTGCCTTTTGCACTGCTAATGGCAGTGTTTTTTCTCTAAGTTTATAGGTTTCCACAATTACTTTGATGGATTAACACCAAAAGTGCTCAAATTTCCCTCAGTTTTTCTCCTGTTCCTGCCTTTTTAGCTGGCTCCATATATCCAACTTTGAGGTTGTATCTCTTTGACTTTGTTTAGTAAAAAAGGGAGGAGATTATTTTGAGTTATCCAGGGTGGCATTCGGCCATCTGTTCAAGAGGATCCCTGGCTTGCAGAGATGCTCTTTGATTATACGGGTGGTTTGTTTTTCAGATTAATTTTTTGATAATAGGGAGCATTTTGCAGTAGGCAGTCTGGTGTTTTTCCTTATATTACAAAACTTGGAGGGAAGTGTATGGCAATACTTATAAGAGAGTCAAGGCACCACATGAAATGGCTCAAATTATAAGAAACTTATAAGGTATAGAAGCATGTGAAAAGGGAACAGGGTTTCCTCAGAGGTAGATAGGAAATGGCTGAGGACTGGAGAGGAGGTTTATACTGCTCATTTATAATCCTCCGCCAGACTCCCTACAGCCAGGGTCAGAGTAGTGTCTCTTATGTGGGAAAGAACTTTAAATCTTACTGTGTTCAATTGCTTCTGGCTGCTGGGGAGAGCAGAGCTAACCTGCTAGTTTGGAATGAGTGAGCTCAGGTATTGGAAGCAATCAAGGCACAGAAGCACAGAGCATCAGACCTGGGGAGAACAACTGTGTTTCTGGCACTAAACTGAAGTACAGCTTCTTAAATGTAAGTTTGTGTTTCTCCATTCAAGGACATTTTGTAGTTTAGACTAATACTCAGACACATGCTTAGTTGTCTATCTACATAAGGGACAAGCAGCATAATGAACAGTCAAGAAGAAAGGAAAGCATTCTAGACTAGCTGACATCATGTGGTGACCCATGTCTGTTCAAATAAGTGGTTTTTTATGCTGCTGGCAAAGTCAAATATTGAGGGTGAGATAACCCATGGCTGGTGAATAAGGAGCTGTCTCATGTACAGAACTGATTTTGTGGACACTGGACTGGGAGCTGGACCCTGTACAGCACTGGTTCTGTGGATTAGTGACTTGGTATGAGCTCCAAGTGTGCTGCAGTGCAAGATGTCCAATCTGAACCTTGAATAGGTGAACAGGGGAGAACATCAATTAAGGATGACCCTGTGTCTTTAAGCACAATTTGCCAGTACTGGAATGCTTTGCACTCAAAGTTTGCAATATACAGAGAGGAGGAAGGAGGAAAAAGGAACCATGATTTATTTGAAGTCTGTTCTTTAGTGATTGATTTAGGATATGTTTGGGTGGGCAGAAGGATTAAGCAGTACCTTGGTGCTTATGTTGTGGTACCTTCAGTTGAAGGAAATTATTATAGAAAAATACTTATTTCATCTAAATAAGCATAGATGTCTGAAAGCTGAACCCAGAAAAATTCAAATTAAATGGGAAATTTTCGCTGGGTGAAGTTGATTAACTGTTGAATCCAAGTGTCAAGAGAACTGTGGAGTCTGTTTGCCTTAATTCCCTCAGGTAGAGACTAGAAAATATAATTTGATCAAACAAGTTTCTGGCTTAAACACACAGGCAATTGGCTAACATTTTAAGTGGTATCTCAAGCAGAAAATTATATTACTCTGTAATGGCTTTCTTTGGTTTTAATGTGTCTGATCAGTTGGTGGAAAAAAGAACAGAGCATTTTTCTCTGTCACTGAAAAATTAAAATTCATTAGAATTTGATCTAGAGAATAAAATTTTTGTAGCTTTTCATGTAGCATTTTGTTGCTGAAGAAAAACAGAATTTCTGTATTTCTGCAAAGTCAGTCCTATATCATCAAAAGCTAATGTCCAAGTATAAATATCTTGCGTGTGCGTGCATACTCTATATTTTGAAAATGCATTTCAAGAAATGATGTTGTACAGTGGGTTGTTGCATATCTGATAGCTTAAGATCAGGAAGAGATGACTGAAGCACCTCGGTGAAAGGTGTATGGTGTTTGTTTACCACCTACTGCTGTTCTTTTGAAACACATCTGTGAGCAGAATATTCTCAAGGGATGTTTACAAAATAAGCCAGGAGCCTGTCAGCCACTCAGGCTTTTCTCTGTGTTCTGGTGAATATGTTAAATTTCCTCTGTGTTTTCCTATCCCTCGTGTAACATAAAAAAGCCCCCTGAAATCCACAGCAATGCAGACAGCTGGGAACCTGGCAGCCCAGGTATTCTTTTAGGAAAAAAATTGTGCCTGGAAAAAATCTTCTCATGCTGGGAGACTCTGTGCTGTCTTGCTTGAGTGCTGGGAGCCTCTTGCAATTCTTTCACATGCAACTCCTAGATAACATCAGCTTATTGCTAGAGAGTCCTTTCTTTAAGTCCTCAGCTTTGTGCGAAGGTTGGTGGTGTTTTTTTTTGATTTTTTTTGTGTTTCATCCTGCTAGTCTTAGAGGTTTTTATTGACTCTGTCTTTATTGAAGCATACAATGAATGAAATGCTTCTGTTTACATGTGATTCCTTCCTTGCTAGTTCTGCTTTCAGGAGCTTTTCTGTTCCTGCTCCAGGAAAAGTCCCAGTTTTAAAGATCGACAGTGGAGGTCTTCATTGGAAATGAAAAAGCTGTTTCTTAAAAAGAAAATAAAATACCAAACAATCATCTGACACCTTGCGTGATGCCAGCTTTAACGGCACCTCCCGCCTGATTGAAATAACATTAATTATGGGCATTTGCGTTGAAAAGTGGTCTCCAGACTGTTACTTTTAAACTCTGGACTTAGTTGCATATAGGCTTTATATTGCATTTAATTTGAATTTCTTTTTGTTAGTATATTTCTGTTCCTCGGGTCCGTGAGCTGCACCGAGCACTCCTGTGTCCTGCTCTGGCCTTGGGTCTGTGTCCTGCTCTGGGCACTCCTGTGTCCTGCTCTGGGCACTCCTGTGTCCTGCTCTGGGCACTCCTGTGTCCTGCTCTGGCCTCGGGTCCGTGAGCTGCTCTGGGCACTCCTGTGTCCCGCTCAGGCTTCGGCAGCGGTCACTGCAGTCGGGTGTCTGGCAAAGCCCACAGCCGGCCTGGGCAGGGTGTACTGGGCTGCCAGGCTGGGCCACATCAGGATGAAAAGGTGCACAGATAAGCAATGGAGGACAGGTGAGGGTCCATCCCTGGCAGGAGCAGTGGAGGGAGGGTGAGGGTCCCTCCTCCCTACTGCCCTGGGGCAGCTGAAGGCCTGGAGCAGATGGGGGGCTGATGGGGGCCGGCTGGGCCTGTGGGTGCCCACAGCGTGCTGGTGGTCTCAGGGCTGCGCCAGGGTCTGCTGTGTATGTGGGGATGTGCTGATAAAGGTTGGCTGAGCTGCTCTGAAGAGATGAAATGGGGGCCAAACTGTGGTGTCCCCATGAGCTGGGTGGGCTGTGCTGCCTGATGCTGCTTTGTACTGTGGCAGAGCCCTGCCTGGCCTCACCTGTGCCCTGTGGACACGGGCTGGAGCAGTCCCTGGGTTTCCACTGACTCTTGTGCTGTAAACAGGAGTGTAGAGCAGACTTTGGCTGTGCAAGTAGGTTGATCATACTACTTTTATGCTATTTGTTAATGAATAATTCTCTGTTAGGATGTCCTCTGTCTCACTATTGTTTCCAGTCATCTGGGAAGGATGAGCATGAAGGCAGTGTGAGCAAGTCCTTTGTACACATATATTGAACATGTGTCATTGTTTGCCTGACATTGTTAGCACAGACATGGTTCATGGATCTGGTTGCAACCACTGCAGGTGTAAAGCTACTTTTTTGTCAGAAAAACAAGGCAAACGGGTATTAACCATGTTGTATGGAGCGCAGTGCTTTTAATTAACTTCTGATAATTTCTGTGAGGGTTTTTTGCAAAGGCTCAACAGGATTGTATGTCTCGTGGCAACTGTTGTGTGAAGCTTCATCCTGCAGTTGTCTCTGTGAATGTATGTTGAATTTAGTGCCACGAGTCCCAGCTAGGTACTTACTGGACCATGAGCAGTACCAGCACTTATTAAGGTGTTGCACTTCACAAAGTGGCAATTTATTGCATTGGTATTAGAGTTTTTAGCTCCATTTTTTGGGTTATCACATTAGCAGCAACTCATGAAATGTCCAAAGTCTCAAGTTCTGCAGAAGCTCTGGGGCAAAACTACAGTAATAATGTTATTCTCTTTATCCCATAACAAAAAAAAAAAAAAACCACATTAAAAAAAAACAAACAGTAGACTATTAAGCATTCAGTGTCTTTCAGGACAGAATGAGATGTGACAGCAGGGTCGTTAAAAAGCTTATTCCCCTTCACAAGAGATGTTGGGTGCAGTAACAATATCAGTGGCCTTAGGTTTCCCTGTATCTCAGTTCTTTCTAATTTATTCACCCAGGACATTGATTTTGTGCAACTAAATTTTAGGACTGTGTTAAGGTGATGTATCTAAACTACTGGTTGAGCATGACCTTCAGGGCTTTTTTGCACATCTGCAAATACTTCAGGGAGGTATATAATTTTACAAAGGTACACTTGGAAGGAAGCATGCATCAGCCCCGGGTTTGCTGGCTTAGCCAGGCCTTGATGCTTCCTTGGAACTATGAACCACTTTGCCACACTCTATCCTCTGACAGAGTAGAAAACTGCATGATGCAACTTGTACTGTTGGAGTATGGAAAACATTGTTTCTGGACCTTGAAAAGGCTTCTACTAGTGCTACAGACATGGAACAATGAGGCTCAGATTTATGTCCTCTATATGTACCTGCTATTCCTATTTGTGTACAGAAAAGCTCTAAATGGAAATTGCATAGGTGATGTGGAGATGATGATTTGTCACAAAATTCAAGGTCAAGAAGTTGTTTTTTGATCAGTAACCAGTTTAAGCATGTTTGACAAACCTTGTTCTTTAAATTCAGTGCTTCAAGGTTATTAGCCAAGTTTTCACCTGGTGGCAAAGATGATGAGAAAACATGTCACTTGCTCTAAGCAGTAGAGCCACAGTACTGAAAACACCAAGTAGCAACTTAGTGATTCAATAGTGTTGGTTCTCACCACCCCTGCTTCGCAGCACTCTTTCATTTACTTATTTGATGTGTCACACAATGCCATTGTTCAGCTAAAGGCTAAGAGGGAATGTAGGTAGACTGTATACCTGCAAGAAAAGCAAGAGGCCTGGAATGCTCAATCTGAAGAACAGTATTTGTAATACAAAGACAGGATCCTATGTCTTGTGGCCCTGGTGTCCTTGTATTTGCATCCAGGCAGCAGCATGGATCAGTTCACTGCGGCAGAGCAGTCCAGCTGATGTGACTTGCATTATTATCAGATACCTGATTGCAGTCTCTGGATGGATGGAGGATGGGACGTGAGCAGCATAACAATGTGTGTGGTGCTGCTGCTGCTGTGTGATAGTAATCTGTGATGAGGACAGAGGCTTCTCAGCACTGCAGAAAAGTTTTATAAGGACATGATGAAACTTTGTGAAATTCTGATTGTTACTGGGATTTTGAACTCTGATGTACGGCCAGCTTGTCCAGAAAGTGTTTTGACAAACATGTTTAGTCTGTGCAGAGCAAGAAGGTAAAAGGCTTTAGTTCTGAAATTGAAGTTTTCTTTTCACAGAGACTTTATATATTATTTGGGACAAATTTTGAGATGACAAGGCTAAAGTGGTCCAAGTGTTGGATTCCAATGTGGTAATTCATGATTTTTCTTTTCAAAACTTGTCAAATTTCCTGCATAACTGTGTCAATAAAATTTTGTGACAACACTTCTGACTTTATACATGCTGTGTTAAATTGTTTAGACATAGGATTTTGATCTTCTGTTTATTGATCACAAATCTCTGTGGTCTTACTGTTTTCAGTGGAGCAATTCCTGGCCCATGCCAGTTGCAGACTGTGCAGTGTGATATTCAGAAAAATGCTTTTCTAAACTGAATGTAGTTGCCAAAACATTTTTTGAACGCTTCTTAGGGGTTAGGAAAATAAAACTCCTGACATAAAGTCTTTGCCTTCATATTCTTTTTGGGAATGAAGACGTCTGGATAAGTAAAGAAAACTAACAAAAAGAGGGAAAAGAGAAGCAGATATGTCATGGCCTTTATATTCAGAAGCTTTTCAGAAATGTACAGCAGCAGAGCAATGCCTCAAACTCATATGTATACTAAGTCCTCACTATAGTGGAGTGCTGCCTTTAGTCTATTGGCCTGGGGGAGCCAGTCAGTGAAGGATATTGCTGGCTTCCAAATTGGTCCCTCAAACACCTATTGAAATCAGAAATTACTCACTGAGCAGAGGGAGGACAACCCCCACCCCTTTTTAGTTACAAACCACTTGAAAAATTTCTCTGAGCTGCTAATTTGCATTGCAAATCCCCTTGTATCTCTTGTATGAGCTGATAGAAGAAATTATATTAGATATTCAGAATGTGGAACAGTCACCTGATAGGAGGAAATAAACTTTTTAATGTTTTGTTCTACTGTCTCAGACTTCTGTAAATTATTCAAGTGCATCTTTTGTAATGATATGCTCTAAGAAAGTTTTATTGCTGTTTGAGTACAGGAGAATGGGTGACAATTTTTCATCCACTTTGCCTTGTTAAAGATTTTTTGTACTTTATGTTCAAGTGCTGTCTGGGCCTGTGTACCCAAGAGCAGTGTCTTACCTGCTAGCTTAAAAATGTCAATGAGAAACAGAATTGCTTATAAGGACGATATGCAACAAATGGCATGGATCATGAGTTAGGACCTTGTCAAAGATAGTAAGTGTTGGAGATGACATGTGCTAATGGAGAAGACTTAGTCATAGCCCTTCTACTGAGAAGAAAACATTGGAATGGGACTCTGAAGTTATAGTAGTCACACTACAAGTGGTCCTTGTTGGGCTTATAATCAATTTATTACTGTTATTTTAAGCAAGACTTTTTTTTCTCTGACTCATTTGCCCTCTAGTGTTTCCAATTCTATTATTTTCATGAAGACTTTGTGTTGCCACTTGATGAACATGACAGCGTTTGGCTTGTGTTACAGTAGGCAAGGGAGAAAGCAGTCATGAAAAGGTGTTTCTGTCATGATAAGGAAATGACTGGTTTGGTCTGCAGTATAAAGTTTGCAGGTCCATTTGATAGTAGGTATTTAACATTGGTTTGGTTCTCTGGTAAAACTGGAATTTTCACTTTTACAAGTGGAGCAGAAAAGACCGTATTCATAGGCTTTAGGAAAGAAGTTTTTCTCTAAGACTTAATTTTGTTGTTTTTTTTGGTTTGTTTTCATTTGGTTTCTTTTCTCCCCAGAATTCCATGGGCTGTAGATGTGAGTCTGAATAAAACTTCACTTAATTTTGGAGGAGTTAATTTTCAGGTCTGTTTTCCAGTGCAAGTTCTGTAAGACTACAGTGGCTATATTTTTGAACTTCTCTGATTATTGATTGTACTGTATTTTGAGTAGTTTGTGGAAAACCCAAAGTTAGGTTCTTTTGAACAGGGGCAGAACTAGCACACCTTTTCTACTTGTAGAAGTATACTGTATGGTTGTGAGCTCCCTGGATCATCCATTATCTGAACTGTCCTTTGTGAGCTGCTCTCTGATTCTTTGCTGAATTATTTATATTTTGATTTTAGCATGCCCCTTGAATGAGGCACTGTAAACTCCAGGACTTCTGTTGTCACAGTCATAGTAACAAAGTGCAGGATAAAACCAAATGAAGCTTTCCTAGTAAAATGTGAGTTTGCATTCTAGCAAAAGAGAAATGTCACTGTATTAGGGATATGAAGAAGAAAACCACATTCAATGGAAGAAATTTCAAATTTCTCTGTATTGGCCAGAGCCGTATTTTATTTGTAAAATAGTCTAGTTTGTGGAGATAGTGTTTCAGTAGAATGTCTTATTCAAAAGTAGGATGTGGCATTCAGACATTCTTCCTGGTGTTTGCTCTCTCAGTTTTTACCTAGTAAATTATTTGTGCTGGTTCTCAATGCTTCTGTCTATGCTGATGAGGCAACATTTAAAAATAAGCTCATAAATGTCTTCAAATGAGATGAAAATATGCCGAGATCTAGTGAAGTTCTCAAAATAGGTGGTCCCAAGCATGGGCACAGACTTAAACTTAGATGTAAATTAATCTGGTAATCAGTAAATATATCATGCTGATAGCTGATGAGAAATCAGGTGCAATTGATTGTTTTGCATTGCCTATGTAGACTTAGCTCTCTCTGTTCTTAACTTACATGCAAAGAGAACTTCAATCCGTAGTAAGAGTAAAGCTCTGATATTTCAGAAATTCAATACTATGCTTGATTAGTGTTAGATAATTTCGAGCATGGTATTCCTAATGTTACAATGTCAGTGTTGTTTGCAGTGTGTTTTGAGAGTACACTACCTTTACTGAAGTGTACATTACCATTCCTATGTTTTAAACAGGTTACTGATTGGTACACTTAGATAAATTCCTATTTATTTAGTTAGCATGATAATAAGTCCCTTTCTGTAACTGACTATTTTAACTGACAGGCAGAAAGCAAGAATTCACTAAGTAACTGAAACACTTTTCAGCTGCAAAGTAATTTTTAATGAGGTACATTTTGTCTGCTAGGAAGAGGAGTGAAGAAGGAAAAATAGCAAGTACAGTATACAAAAGGATCTTTGTGCTCCTAATACTGGCTGACACGAGAAACTTGCCAAACAAAACCAATTCTTTTGCAATGGAAATGAGGTGCATGTACAAAGAAGAGACCAAGGGTGAAATGGAAAGCAAATGAAGTTGGTCATGTAGTTTCGTTTGTACCTGCTAAAAAGGGATCCTTTTACTTGAGAGTTAGTAAAAAGTTGTACGCTTCAAGAATTACAGCGAAACTGACATGGTGTGTTTGCATTGGGAAAGCCGAGAGTAGGAAAAGCAGTCTCCGCAGTAGTACTATTTCATATCTGGGTGTTAGTTGGGATGTTTGGGAGGGCAAGCCAAGTTGCAGCACAACAAAGACCAGTAGTACTGGCTCCTTGCAGGGATTAGAACGGGTTTGTGTGCTGTTATATCGCAGATCTTTAAACAGTTGTAGCTTTGCTAAATCGTGGGTAATTCTCCAATGTCTGTGGTGTTCCTAGCACAGCAGTGTATAGAAAAATAGGCTAAGAAAAGCGAGTGCCCATAAAAGGGAGCTATATTCAAATAAAGGGAGAGAGTCCGCTAGGGCACATTGTTCTAGGATTTGCTCATTTGAGATTTCGGAGGGCCCAGCCTCCATTTCTCCTGAACTCCTGGCTGCATGTTGCCCTCTTCCTTTCCCCTTTGGCTGTTGTACCAGGAAGTTTCAGCCTTCTCAAACTGCCTACCATATATTCTCCCCTTCAACCTGTCATTTTACCCCAGAGTTCTGAAATTCAGGCTTGTGCAGACCCACTTGTTTCAGGAGACAACCTGCTGCTTGAACTTAGCAGAGACATTAAGCCCCATTTCAAAAATGTTAAGACCCATCACCCACAGAATTGTTTGTAAAGATGCTTTCATACATCTTCTCTATCACAGTAAACAAGGACTGTCTGCTACTTTGCTGTTTTTTTGGCTGTGAGACAGAGATGAGGCTGTCTCTGTTTTGTTTGAGAAAACAGTTAAATTTCTGCAAAAAGAGGCTGTGAAAGTTCTTGGTTTGTATCACTTGCTTTTAGATAGTGTACTAGAGAGAGACTACTCCCATCTGTGGTCTTGTATTTTCCCTTGAATTGAGCAGTCCCTTCTGCAGCACTTAGCTAGTTTTTGGGAAAGCGTTCTGTCTTTGTGTGCATATGTAGCATTCATGCTTGATTTGGGCTTTTAAATGATACTGGTCTTGACAGCAAATTAGTGTGATAGATACACATTCTGGTTTATGAAGGAATAAACTTGTTAAATTTGGCTGTACCAGATTTTAAAAGCTCTTTATTTCTTTTGGACAAAAAATAAGTAATTGGGTCAACTGAAATGTGGCTTAGATGTGTGGTTTTTTTCAAGTGCAAAGTCTTTTATTAACACAAGGTGAGATTTTTGAAGCACCCACAGTAATTCAGTCAAGCAGTATCTACATAATCTGTTTTGGAGGTTTCAGGTCTTTTGTGACCCAGTTTTCTTGCATAAAAATTCTAGTAGTACTGACGAAGCTCAGTGCTCTTATTTTGGCACAGCTGTACCTTGTTGAAATTGCTCTTTTTTTCTCTACATAGTAATAACATGGCTATTTGTGTGGTGTACCTGGATTGGTCTGCACTGTCTGTTTTGAATGCTGTTTCCTTTTTGGTGTGCTGTGCTTTTGGATGCTGTAGCTGCTGGCCTTTCCTTAAGTTGTGCATTTTAATTCCCCTTTGTCACATAATGACATTGCATGCAGCCAGCACCAGGTTCTTTATCCAAGTTGCAAGAATGAACAGGTCATTTGCATGATTTGTCTCATATGCTTAGCAGAAACTAATTATGCCATTGCCTTTTCTTTTCTGTTTCTTGTTTAGTACTTGTGTTTCAGTGTGTTGTGTTTTTCTGGTGGGGGTTTGTTTTCATTTACTTTCGGGTTTTTTGTTTTAAAACCTATCCTATTAGGCCATGTCTGCCATCCTAAATGAGGGCTAAAGTTGGACAGTGTCTCATATTTTCTGTATTTCTAAGTAATTGATTTTTCCAAATGGTTTTGCTCAGAGAACAGCTGCTGGTTCCTGTGTCTCAGAACATTAGTTACTGACTGCTGAGCTCAGATTCATTGAATGAAGATATTACAGCTTTCTGCAGCTGTCTGTGAACTGGGAGTTTAACTTTGCAGATGAAAGTTTAGTAGGAATCCCAGAAGGTAAGGTTTATTTCTACAGAATGTTTGAGGTCAGTAAGAACAATCAGGTAATGAATTTAAAATGTTTCCTTAAAGATACTGGAGTATTAAACTAGGATATTCTATGATATGATACACAAAATATCATTTCCTTTTTCTATAAACTTCTTCCATTACTGTGCTCTAGGCCCAAACTTCACAGTATTGCTGCATGGCTTGTTCACCAAGCTCTTAAACCCCATGCCTTATATTGCAAGTGAGGTTTCTTGGGCTGCAAGTAGATATTCAAGAAATACTTTGTGTCACCTTATAACAGGATGTCTAGATCTGATTCGGTCTTGTAACTGGTCAGTTAAGAAAAACGGTTGTAGTAGCCTCCTTTGAAAAGCCTTAGGTCATTGAAGTTTGTTTTGAACAATGAGCTAATATGGTGTGAAAACTCTGACACTTTATGGTTTAAAACTTGATGTCATCAGCTGTCTGTCTAATTCTCCACTGCTACATTTAGTTCATTTATTTATTTTTATTGCAAACAGCAATTGTTTGCTTTGACAGGAACATTTCATGGTAAGTAGAGGTGATGTCTCCAGGAGATAAGAGCTAAACAAGTGTGGTAGATACTTGTTTGCTTGTGGTTGTGAATGCATGCAAATAAGTAGCCAACACAGTGGGAGAAAA
Organism: Haemorhous mexicanus; assembly: GCF_027477595.1. Taxonomy (NCBI): domain Eukaryota; kingdom Metazoa; phylum Chordata; class Aves; order Passeriformes; family Fringillidae; genus Haemorhous; species Haemorhous mexicanus. The sequence goes on along the minus strand of NC_082347.1, from coordinate 19,518,775 downwards.
TGTTAGAAAGTATTAAAGATGACATAAGATGGAGTAATTTAAGAAAGGAGTAGTTTATAGTTGTATTAAGAAGTATTGCTTAAACCGTGTGAACACATTCGAAGAACCTGCCACCAAATCTTTCCAACAAATGTCTTGCTGAGGCTTTCCTGAATTGAATAGAGATGCTTTTTAGTGTTTTTATTTTCAGAAAGAAATGTCTTCATGGTGGAAAGAACTTTTTTCTGAGGCTATGACACTTTACAGTAGATGGTAGGCTTGCTTTGAAGCAGAAGTAAATAACCCTAAATAGAGGCTATAAAGCATTGAATTGTTGAGTGTCAGTCCTTCACCACAAGAACACAAAAATCCATCTTGCATGCTGTAGATGAAACACTGAAGCAATAAGCAGGGCTTTTTTGGACATGTGTGCACCAGACTGAACTGGAAATAAAGAATTCCTCAGAGTTATTTTATCATTTATCTTGGGGAACAAATAATTCACTGCAGAGGAGAATGAACTTCAGATAAGAGCCCTGACAGTGATACAGTATGATATAGTGTATTAACACTTCATTTTATAGCGTCTCTGTTGAAAATGATAGCTCAAAGTCTATGTGTGGTTAGATAATACAGATATAAAGTTAAATGGTAGCAAGGAGACAGAAATTAGGACTGTTAAGGAAAGAGGGGACAATCAGTTTCCAGACAGCATTTAGAAGATAGATGGCAGTATGATGGCAGAGGCTCTTTGTTTTTTTGGTTTTTGTTTTTAGAAAAATGTTTTTCTAGATGTGGCAGGTAGAGTGGGAAAATATCTATTCAAAGAATGGCAGGCATGTGTAAACAGACTGCTGAAATTTGCTCTTGCTTTCTAGTATGCACTTGGTAATGCACAAGCTGACTTTGGCATTATTTACATGAGTTTCTTCCCTTAGACCTAACTTCATTGGGTTTTTTATATGTATATATATATATGTGTGTGTGTGTCTGTGTATATATATTTATATATATATTTGTGCTTATTGTCGTTATTGAAGTGAAGTAAAAGTAGACTGTTTTATTCATATGCCTCACTCTTCGTGGTGAGTATTTTAGCTTTCCTTCCATATCTTTTTGGTAAGTTTCCCTACAAGACCATCTTGGGCAAAAAAAGTCTTGTCTTGGAACTTCTTTTTTTACTCCATTTATTGCTGGTTAACATGGTCTGCATTTGACACCTGATACACACTGTTCTGCTCCTGACCTGGAGATGATTTTCAGAAGCTTTTGCTCAGAATGACATTGTACTGCATATTGGAGAGCCTCTTCAAAATTGAAGCAGGATTGAGCTGTGGAATCTGACTTAGAGAAAAAAGAGAACAGGTTAGAGAGGAATTTATTTACCCTGCTGTTTCTTCCCTTGAATTTGATCCTAACTCATTGGAGTATACACAGCAAAGGCCACTGTGAATGTGATAATAGCCTTTCAAGCTGTTCAAATGTGTGAAGGGAATGCAGTGTGTGTATGGTCAGGATGTGCACAGTATTGCTTTCTGTGGTGTGGTCAGCTGGTCTGTGGCTGCACCTGCCCAGGGGTCTGCTGCTCACTTAGCTGCAGAGTTCGTTTTGTGGGTACCCTCAGCGTTGTATGCCCATTTCCCTGTTTGATACTGGGTAGGAGCTTCCCTGCTTCTGTCCATAAACTTTCATCTGGAAGACTTGTTCCAGAACAGTTTCTTTCACCCAGTGCACAAGAGGCCAATCCCCACACAGTCAAGGTATTTGAACAGAGATTGAGCAACCTTTGCTCATGAAGTATCTTTGTAAACCTGCTTGCATGAGCTGCAGCCTTTCTGTTAACCCAAGTCTTTGGAATGGATGCTTATTCGAAAAAATTTCTAGAGAAGTTTGTCTTCTCTGTACTTGGAATGTACTTCTCTGGACTGGAAATGTCCCAGCTGCTCATTTCTTCAGTGTTTTATGAGAATCCCAGGACTCTGCACTTCAACACCATTTGGAATTCTTATGTGTGTTAGTGGTAGGGAGAGTCAAGCCCAGAGCTAGGGTGTATGAAAGAAAATTGTCTCTGCTATTTTAAGCAGCAGAAGTATGATATTGTGCCATTTCAAAGCTGTAAGTCACTGTTAAATATCTATGGCTGTTCATTGCTCACTGAAGGCTCAATTTTGATAATTGGATGTTGAAAGTTGTTAATGTAGAAATTCAGTTCCTAAAATAAGATTACAGTGTAACAGCTGGTTCCCAATGTTCTAATGTCTTAATAATGCAAAGGATATAGCCAATATTGTTTGTTCTTTTTCCTGTGTATACTCAATCCAGTTTCTACTGAACCATCGAGAAACTTACTAGCATGTCAGTCTTGACAGAAAAACTTACTCAGCAGGTTCTATTTGAATATGTGAATATCCCATTCACTCAAATTCAGTAATAGTACTGTTACTGCTTCAAAATGAATCCCCAGAGCCAAGCTAACAAAGGATACCTGGGAGACATGAAGCCAGGGTTTAAGGCTGGCTGATCTTAACCACATCTGTACTCTTTGACATCCTAGTTCCATAGCCCTTGGGAGATACTGACAAGGGGGTGAACATGGCACATGTTTTGTGGAGGTGATTAAATCAAACTTCTTGATGACAGTCTTGACAAACTAATAAAGTGACAGAAAAAAGGTCTTTTTCCTTTTACCTCTTATCTGAGTTTATAGTAAGGCTGTCTAGATTTGAAAAGCAGAATGTAGTTGAAAATTTCTCCTGCAATTTCTCTCTCAGAATAACAACTTAGGATAGAGTTGAGAGTAATCTTTAATGACAAATGGATAGAAATGACACCAAGATCTTCTTGTAACTAAAAGATATCTATCCAGTATTTAGCTATAAATCTTCAGTGCTCCTAGGTTCTCTTCAGGAAACAAGTTGTTAATCTATCTAAACATCAGCGTTTTACTCATGGCTGGACATAGGGGCAACCAAGTCACTGAGAAACCATTAACAGAAGGTAACAGCAGATTGCTCTGTATATTCTGTTAAGTATTTTCTGATTTGAATAACAGAAGACAGAGTTTCAGTGTTTTACCAAAATGAGTGAACATTTGAAGGAATATAACTTTTTTTTGGTAGTCCCTGATGAATATGCTTTGAATACGTGGTTTCTTTTATACTGTTTATATATTAGTACCATTCATATCCTGCTGTCTGGATCATGTAGAAAACTTTTAGATTATCCGTCACTGTTGCAGTAGCTCTGCTGATACTGGGATGAGTGTGAGAAGTGGATGTGTTAGCTGTTGGCACATGAACTATTTATGCGTTTTAGTTCCATCTCAAAGCTTCAGTGGGGCATTGGAATTATCTTAACTCGTGTACACTTTATGGACTCTGCAGTTGTACCAATAAGGCTACTACTGCCTCAGGAAGTTTTTCTACAAATGTCAGGGACTGAGTATGTGTCATTCCATGTGAGCCATGGTAAGGGATGCTTTTTGCTCCCACAGGGGAGTTCACTATTATTAGTATAATTAAAGATTCTCTAATTAATATAGAGGAAACTCTTTATACTTCACAGAGATAAATGTCTAGAGAAGATTAAAATATCTTAATGCACTTTCATGCGCTTTCGAACAGTTAATTTCAAAGGTTGTGCAAACAGAAAAACTCCTGATGTTCTATTAGTCTTTTGCCCCAAGTGCCTAGGTGTAATACTCTTGAGAAAGTGTACCTTTGTTTGCCAGGTTCTCATAAGAATGATAGGATTTTATCCCAAATTATTGGGGCTTTTTACATGAAGTGTTAAATAAGACTATCCTAGCATAGTATATAAACATGGGCTACTTCTAAATGTCTGTTATAATAATAAAGCTTTGTTGGGGTTGTCCAAAATGAGGTCAAACTTAGCAACTGTATTTCTGATGTGAAATCAGAACCTGTGCTCTGGAGAACAGATAAAATAATGAGAATATTGTTGGTATCTTTGTGCAGGGTTTATAATTCTATAGGAAAACTGTTCTTGGGGCTGGTTTTAGTGTGCTGATAAACTATTTCAGATGTCAAAGTATGATCCGTATCAGAAAGTAATGGCTGAGCAGTCTCATTCTAGATCACTCTCAACAGTTTTCAAAATGCTGAACTGTTTGAAACAGCAGAGCATATTGACGATTGAAAAACAACGTCAACTTGGTGTATATACTGAAATGCAGCATATTTAAGTGAGAATGGTTCGTGTGTATTTGTAAATTTGTTTGGCACTTTTATTCCTATTCCTAAATGTTAAGTAAGTGTGTCTATCAAAATTCTGTCTATAAATTCAGAGCCCCAAATAAAGGATGCTCAAGGCATAAGTTGAAGTGTATGGTTGGTAAGAATATCTGGACAAGTAGTGAAATTTCGGTTAATTATTGCGCATGTTCCTGTTCATCATTTGGAAGGGTCTTTTCTGGTTCCCTTAAAATGGAAATATGTAGCTGACACCATAATTATTTTCAAGACTTACTAATTATTTGTAATGCACAGACTTAACTGCCATCTTCATTGACAGTGTTAATAAGATATGGATATTGCAAACAAGGTTTCATCCAGCTTGATGAACCATTAGGGGATCGCTTGAAATAATATTTTTACAGCTGACTAAACTGGTAACAAATCCTCGAAGCACATGTATGATCTACATGGAAAAGCAGCTGCTCTCAGTGTTGGGAAGAATACAAAGTCTACTTCGACATCTTCCATGAGGATTACCTTTGTTCTCTTTTTCAAGTTCTTATTGTCTCCTGGATCTCATGCAGTCAAATGAATCGCGCTTCTAAAGACTAAAGAAGGACAACATTCCCCAAGGATGCAGAGAGGAAAAAAAAAAGCAATTATTGAGGGGAGCTACCTTGGAGTAGAATGCAGAGAGAGTTTTATTAGGGGAAAAGAATATCAAGTTTTGATCACAAGGATGATAAATACAAAAGATAACATCTTAAGTGAGCCCAGAGGGAAAGATGGACTTGTAGTATAGAGGTACTGAGTAGGACAGGTTTGCATTTAAGTCAATAGGGCATTGCCAGAATAGCTTGATTACAAATTTTTTTAAACATATAATTCACTATTTTCCCTAATAAATTAAGTTAATAATAGTTGGCTGACATAAACCCATAAAACTCAAGATTCCCTCATAACAGGCAGATGGGGGAAATCAGAAATAGCATGTAGTCCATCTCCATTTTTGACCTTGTGCCTTAAACAAAGACCAGATAAAAGGAGGGGAGTAGGCACTTTGGGACACTAATTGAACTTAATGCTGAGTATGATTGAAGCTGTCTCTGTTGGCAGTAAAGTATCTTCTCCATAAGGTTCGGGAATAATGACATGTCGTAAATTCATTTAATTTTAATTCTAAAGCTTGCTCAAAGGTAGAATTACTAGAAGCACTTCAGGTCTAGTGTGGATCTTGGGTCTGGATTTTTTTTTTTTTTTCAACCTACAGATTTGCCAGGCACCAGTTATTCAATTAGAATCCTGGCTTTAAATGTACAACAACCTAAATACAGATGGTGTTACTAATGTGGAATCACCTAGTGCAGAAAGCACATGAATTATTTCAGTGGTTTGTAATTTTCCTCTGTCAGAATTTTGGTTTAAAAAAACCCTAATTTTAAAAAAATATATGTAGTCCTGTGCACTTATATCTCTCTGGAATGGAGTCTAAATTCTACCCATACAATGGATGTGCAGGGCAGTAGTAGAAAAATGAAATGTAACCCATTGTCATAGCAGCAATGAGCTTGCAGCCTATGTAATTATCTATCTCTAGCCAGGCTGAAAAAAATCTGTAACCTCAGAGTGAACTCTAGCCCAGGACCTCTACACTAAGAGTAGAGAAATGCCATGCTCCAGCAGTCACTGAGATGAAACACAACATCAGAATATACTCTCATAGGCTGATTTCCTCCTGAAGGCATGGACACTGGTTCTTAGCTTATATTGGAAATGCAGTTTACTACAGATTAATTTTCTCAATGGGTGCCTCAAGGCTTTAAAGGTTATTATTATGCTATTTTTAAAAAAACACTGAAGCATAATTTGCTATTAAAGGCAATTATGATTGCTGCTGTCTGAGAAGAGTCATTCTTGGAGCCTACCAGCATGTTAGATACTGCTGCTAATGCTGCATTTCCACTATCAGAACTCACCCATCCTATTTGTGCTGTATGCCAGTCTTATGTATGTCCCTCCATGCTGTTTTGATACAGGTACTATAAAAAATTTGCTTTGGTTTTGGGTAGACTTTTGTGCATCTTGCTTCTGTACCATATTCCAGGGGTCATTAGCTTTGACTAGTGACAAAAGTCATTTTCCCCATCCAGTGATCAAGCCTTTGTATTCTCTGCAGTTCCTAAGGTGTGAAGGAGTTAAGATGTAGCAGTGAATACTTCTTTGGATACTCTCACAGGATCAGATGTGCAACCAGGCATGTTTGCCACCAGCAGTGGCCTCAGCTATGTAGAGAAATTTGGGTAGCCTCAATCAAAAGGGAGATAGTTGTACACCTTCCACCAGGGACAGGTTTCTTAGAACCTCTCTGTGTAAGCCATAATGCTGGAGAGGCTGTGAATCTGTTTTTATCCGTTCTTGGCGGTTCAGTTGGGTGTTTGCCACGAAACAGCATGGATTCCTCAAGTTTCAGGGTATAGAGGTTTGGGATGGGTCTGCCTGCCTTTTGACCTTGCAGTTTGTGAGCCTCCTTTGCTTGCTCTCAGGGAACTGCAAACATCTGCTGAGCTTCTATGGTCTTTACATAACTGGGTTATGAAGGAACACTGAATAATTTTTTTGTAAGTAATAGAATGTCATGGGAAAGTATTCATTATTTATCTGATTTACTCCTGATTAGGCCTTTAGTTAGCACTTCTAAGGTGTTTTTCTCCAGATATTCTTAGAACAAAAAACATTGTATGAGTTTTCACACAGACTGTTTGCAATCTGATGTACAGCTGTGGTTATAGTTAATTCTGAACTCTGTTTAAAAGAGTGAGCTACACAGGCCAGAATGCTGCAAGTTAAAATCAGCAGAAAATTCACGTGCAAATGACAGCTCACTGTACCTGTCATGGAGAGGAGTAGTCATGATTAGTTAACTCACAGATTAAGTACTTATGTGTTTAACATGTTTCCTGAACAGAGACCAACTTACTCATGCACTTCTGCTAAGCATCCAAAGGGACAAGTATGTCACAAGGAAGGTAGTTTTGATGGTGGTATATAAAGCTATTTGTTCAGGAAGGACCAGGGGGCAGCTTTCTTTCAAATGCAGGAGATTGTGCAGTAAGGAAATGTATCTGAATGTAATTCAATAGTTCTTTTACTTCTAGCACCAACCCCTGTTATAAATGCACTGCTGGGATGTAGCAGGTTAGTTTTTTTACAAAGGCATTTCTTAAAATACTGTTTTATATTAGGATTTTGATGTTATACACTGGTAGATCTTTCCTTTAATGTCTTCCAAATGCAAGAAAATTTTGCATTCATCAGCAGTTAGAATTTAAAAGCTGTTAAGGAGGAGTTCTGTTACTCTCTTAAATAAAACCACTGCATCTGCAAGAGCTTGGAAAAGTATCCAGTCCAATCTTGCATTTAAATGGGAGCTGTGCTCCTACTCTGCTTCATTAGCCTGCCCCCTGCCAGACAAACACAGTGTATTGGCTGCTGCCTGGGAAAGGCACCTGCCACCTATGGAGAGAGAGAAAGCAACCATAGATAGCTGGAGAGGGGCAGTTAGTGTATATGTCATTCTGTGCCAAGAAGTGGTTCTGTTTTTCATTAAAAGCTATTTTGAGACCTGCAAGTGGCTTGTGTTGTTGTTTTGCAAAGAGACAAAAGTAATCTTTTTTAATACAAGTTTAACCTAACAGCGACCCAATGATCACATCTACTTTGTCCAAAAAGCCATAATTAATTGTGTTACTGGTAACTGGAAATATCTTTGAATATTTTTTTTTTTTCTTGAGCAGAAAATCCTTGCTTCTCTGTTTAAAATATCAGCCCCTACTGAGGCCTAAGGACTCCATAATGAGGAAGTCTGTCTTTCTTTTTCCTTTTTTTTCTTTTGGTCCTGTCTCTATAGCTGTGAAGAGTAAGTACACCTACACCATTCCACAGCATGCCTTTCATGGAAGTGACTCAGCAGGGATGTTCAATTCTTTGACCTCTGACAATCCCTTAAACTGGTGTAAAAAAAGAAAAAATTTCCAAATACGAATGTTCTCGTGGTGGATTTTTATAGCTGTTACTCTACATGTTTCAAAATGGTAAGTTCAGTTCTTAATTCTAAGGAGAGGATCAAGTGACAACAGAAGTGAACTCTGTGCTTAACTCACAGCTACCTTCTGGAATAGTTTTTCCACAGCTTGACATTTCCCTTATTGTAAAATATATCACTCCTCGTACATCAGGCTCTTTTAATTTCAGAAGCCTGCTGACATTGATGTTTCGTAAATTCATCTACATGTGTAATCCTTTCCTATTACTTGGGTAAATACTTGGACTCTCCTGCTCCAAGCCAGAGAACTAGAAAAAAATGGATCAGTTCTTTTACAGGAAAGGAAAAAGTCAGTCAACAGACAGAATCAGTCATCTCTTTCTAATCTTTTAAAACTATACAACTGAGTAACACATTTGGGTTTGTTCGGGGTTTTTTTAGCAGAACTGAGGCAGAATTGGAAAACACCCAGCCTATAAAGTTACAGGGTATTTTGCTCCAGTTTCAAGGGATTTTAGATTTGTAGTGTAATTTTACTATGCAGACATCCTTGTCTAGTCATTTCACTGTTGCTACTGGTGTTCAATGCTTTCATCAGAAAGCTAACATGATTTTCACCTGCCTGAGCTTGTACATTTGAATTTCAGAGTGACTTTGGGGTAGCTACGTATACAAGTTGCCAATTGATGTACCAGGGCTGTGGTAAATAGTCGTCCCTGTAAGCACTCACTAATTTGTCCTTATGTAAATATGAATGGAAAACAGTCCCATAGTGTGTTGGAGTATAATTTGCAAGACCATTTTGTTCACTATTCAGCTATTTTAATACAGGATATTCTAAAAAATCCTGTACTTCACAGTACTGCTTTCTACTTAACATGTTTATGTGAACCCTACCCTAGATAAAGAATTCCAGAGACAAAGGAGACTACTCCTTCACCTTCTTAACATATGTAGTTAGAATTTTCCTCAAATAACTACAGTTAGTGAGGATTAAAAGTATATTTCTGTATGGGCCATCTTTGTTTTAAGGCTTATTTACCCATATATGTACAGATCAGGTTTATCCCAGGAAAATGTATATTATTATGTGCATGCTAGTTGATACGTAGCTGGAGACTCTCTTTGCTAGGCTCTGGACAAGCCTATATTGGAAAAGAATTGGTGCCACAGTCCACAACTAGACCCATCAACCTCATTTCTCAAGTAAGACTCAGGTGGCTCCTTTTTCCTTGTTGGGTGGCACCAATACTTCCTGTACTTGCTGTGTGATTGGAATGCTGGATGGGGAGAAGTACAGGAATGCTAGAGGCCAGCTAAGGTAGAACTTTGCCGAGAACACTAACATGGAAGGGATCTCATTGCAGGACGTGTTTCAGATGTGCTTATGAAAACCATATAAGGCAAAGGAAAATGGGGACATGATGCCAAACACCCATGGAAAAGGGGGTCACATCTCTCCCAGTTGCCACCATCTAGTATCTCATAGACTTAAACTACGTGGTATGTCCATGAGTTGATCATGTGCTGGTTTATATGAACATGCACTTCTGCAAAGGAGTTTACATTTTTTAGACTCTAGTTATCAGCTGTATTAATATTTGGGCTGATTTTGTCTGGGGTAGAATTAACTTTCTTCATAGCAATTAGTATGGCTGTGTTTTGGCTTTGTGCTGGAAATGATGTTGATAGTATAAGAAGGTTTTTGGTTACTGCTGAAAAGTAATTTGTCTGAGAAATTCCTCTAAGTCCTTTCCGGCTTTTCACCCCATCTCACCGGAAAAGGAGGTTGTAGGAGCACAAGAAGTTGTGAGGACACAACAGCTGATTCCACTTGATAAAAGGAGTATTCGATACTATATAGTATCATGCTCAACATATGAAACTGAGGGGAGAGGAGGAAGGAGGGACATGCAGAGTGATGGAGCTTGTCTTCCCAAGTCCTCATTGTGTATGATAGAGACCTGCTTTCACAGGGATGGCTGAACAGCTGCCTGCCCGTGGGGAGTGGTGAATCAATTCCTTGTTCTGCCTTGCTCACATGTGGCTCAACGTGTGGCTGTTGCTTTACTTTTTATTGGACTTACTTTATCTCCACCCACAAGTTTTCTCATTTTTACTCTTTTGATTTTTCTCCCTGTCCCATTGTGTAAGAGAGTAGATGAGTGACTGGCTGGTGTTTAGTGTCCTGCTGGGATTAAACCACAACAACATTTTATGAAATAAAAATATCCCAAACATTAGTAGTTAGAGGGAAGATGCAATTTTTTTGTTAAAGGATGATACATTCCATTTATTCTTAGGAGATGTTATAAACCAGAGAAAATACAAGATGAATGAAGATATACTTTTTATATTTATTGTGTACAACACTCTTGCCAAAAGGTGCTGCTTCTCTAGTCAACCTTCTATGCCTCAAATTGACAGTAATTAGGATTACTGTAATAAAGGGGACTCTGAAGAATATTAAAATTAAGCTTGTGCTAAAATATGCCTAAGCTTTATAGATCAGACCTAACTAGCACTTTGAATATCCTTTTGGAATGAGAAGAGTCCCGTAATATATAAAGCATTAGCTTAAAAATTGTCCTCTGGGGAGAGAATAAGCTTGGATGTTTTGGTTTTGATGTTAGTTTCTGTAAGGCAAAATGCTATGGGCAAATGTGGAATCTGAAATGCTGCTCTGGGAGATAACACTGTACTATTTTATCAAAAATTGGCTTTACTTTTTTTGCCTTTTGTGTCCACACCTCACAGCCCCCTGCCCATGATGCTTGGAGTTTGGTGAGAATGTTTTTCCAGAATTCATGAAATTGGAAGTAAAGATTTCAAAAACAAGATGTGGCTTTATCACACAAGAATTATTCATCTCAAGGTTGCAGATGTTTTTCGCTTGCAAACAAGGGGTTAAACTTCATAGGAAGTTTGGCTGTGAATTTGGAAGTTGTAGTCTAATTGGATTTCATTTCATGTGCACGTTAACATAAGCTCTAAGTGGGTCTGAAACAGTCTAGCTGATGGATGGCTTTTCTTCCGAAGGTGGCACATTGCCACTACTGCTAGAGACTCCTTAATGCACTAGAGGAGATGTAGCAGGTGCAGTGTTCTTGCCAAAGGCTTGGAATATCTGCTATGTCTGGCTGAAAAAGGATGATGTGTCCATGTAATGTACTGTGGTTTCAAGCATGAGTCCTGTGACAGTAATGTTTTTTAAATATGACTTATACAAAATACAGTTTTTTACCAGGTACTGAATTTTCTTCTAAAGTACAACTAATGGCTGAAACTACTCACTCCTCTGTAGATTTTATTTGCTATCAGCATTTTCCACTTGGCTGGCTTAGTCACAAAATAGGCAGACAGAATAAAGCCTGGAAATGGTAGCCAAATTGGCAATATCCTGAATCCACTGTCTATGTCTTTTACATCTGCCTTGAACGTTCATGGCGTCAAAAGTTGTATGTGTACTTTGCAATAAATTATGCCTTTTTCAAAGGATAAAAAAAAGATTAAAAGCCTCCTGTAGTTTATTGGAAGGCATGTGCTTATACGAGGTCCTTGGGCTTGACTTGATACCATTGCAGTTTGAAAACAAAACCACAAACCCACTCCCCTCCCCAAAACAAAAGACAACTGGAAAAACACCCTCCCCCTATCTCCCAACACCCCAGGTTTTTTCTTTGCTGTTTTAGACATATACGTATGGCGTCAGTTGTCAGTTTTCAGTATTTTTCAGGACCAGGAAGGCAAAACTGTAAAAATTGTCACTAATATTACTATTGGAAGCAAATTTCAGCTTGCCATCACTCTTGTCTGTTTCTAACACTAGCTGCTGAAAACTGAATTTCCACTTCTGGTAATTTAGCTACTTACTAATGCAAACCAGTGAGTCCCTAGATTTATTGACCTGTTGGTGTAAACCTCTTATACAAACATAGCAAACATAATGTAATGCTAATTTTTGCATCCTATTCTATAGTGCACTTAAGGTTAATATAATTTTCCTTCTTGCTATCCATTGAGCAAGAGGGAGAATACCAGAGATGTGGTTAGACATTCATAGCTAATGTAGATGCCTTACAGTAACAACTTGTAATCTGAGTATCTATGCACTTCTGGCTTGAAGATGTGCTAGTGTTTTTTTCATGGAATGGGTGTAAAGTTTTTTGGTTTTTTTTGGTCTGTGTCCATAGACAGTAAAATGGTGAAGAGCTCTGCCTATTTGCTAATGATTTGGACTTGAGACATGATGCCCCCATTTATTTTCTGGGTCACTTAGCTGAACAGAGCAATGTGATCTTTATGTGGATTGCTACCTTCAGAGGATATGCAAAGCTCATTGAATGGAAAATACAAAGAAAAAGGACTTGGCAGGGTTGGAAGGAAGAGAATGGGTAAATGAACTGAGATAAAGGTGTTAAGTGAGAAAGTTTGGTAAAGGGAAAGGTGAAGGGTGAGAAAAAAGTGAAATGGGAAGAGGAAAAAAAGGGAAGAGTTGAGATAAGAGTACCAAAGGGACAAGGAAGACTGACCAGAAAAAGATGTGCTTGTGCCCAGTGCTAGCAGTCTCCACCCCAGGCAGAGAGCAAGGCAGCAGTGTGGTGATGTAAATTAAGTCTTATATTTCTCTGGTACAGACACTGACTGCCCTATATGCTGTTTCTTAAAATTTTCATATCCATAGTCTTAAAACACAGTAAGTGGTCAGAATGTGCTTTTTAGAACTCACTATGGAGTGATGTTGTTTCTGTTCATTATCTTGCAAGTTGTTTTCCAAGTAGTTTGAAGAAGAATAGAGGCTTGCAAAGGATACATAAACCCTCATGGTCTTCATTTTTTTTTTTTTTTAAGCACAGTTTCTGCTTAATTCTTTTTCTTTTTACTTGTCCGTTCAAGAAAGCAGCTGTTGGAGTATGTGTTCTCAAGCTGCTTTGTAAAGAGTCAGGAATTGAAGTAGCTCCTTTTGACATGCATAAAAGTATTCATGAGTGTTCAGTAATTGTCACTGTTGTAACAGAGAAGTAAAAATTAACAGCTCGTTTGTGGTTTTAAAACCATAATCTGAAATATTGATTTGTAGCAACTGAATATGAGTTTGCAATTAAAATCAACTACTCTAACACTATATTTGTATATGGAAACATATATTTGTATTTGTTAATAAATTGTTTTCTTTGAAGTGCTATTTACAGTCAAGATGAACATTTTTAACAATTATAGTACAAATCATAAATGTGAATCATGGCTTAAATGGTGGTTTACTGCAGTTGGTGATGCCCCTTTGCTGCCAATTACCCAACTGCAAACTCACAGGATTTTAAATTTATTTTCCACATAGTGCCTCAGCAATGAGAGAAAGAAGCTTAGCCACAAACAAATCAAATGGGCTGATCTTGGACAAAAGCTGTACATTTTTTTTGCTGTGAGAAATCTGGAGCTAGTTCTCCAACTGATGGCTGGAATTAATTCAGCCTGCTAGCTGTCTTTGAAGTTACCTGCCAGGTTATTTCCCTACTAGACCATGGATAGCTTGTAGAAGTGAGTGCACAAAAAGTACCGTGCTCCATAACCACTCTCTTCTTGTAAGCTGACTATTGAATAAATAAGCAAGTTTTGGGAAGGATTTTCAGACTGGCTCACCAAGTAGCTGCCTAGTAATTTCAAGTAATTTTAAAGTGGGTGTCTAGTTAGGAGGAATCCACAGAATATCTTTTGCATGCATAAATACCTACATGCACATAAATCTATGTATATAATACATAGTTTCCCTATGATACAACAGTAAGAAATATTTTATCAAGACTAAAAATATGTCTGTGTATGTAAGACAGAAGTGCAATAGCATACATCCATGATCCTTTAGTGACAATGGGGTTCAACGGGTTTATTAATTTAGTTACTAGATGATCCTTTGGATTGCAGCACTACAAAAGAAAGAGCAAAATAAAAAGCACCGAACAACAACAAATCTCAAAAATCCTCAACACCAAAATGAAGTGCAAATGATCTCTTCAAATATAATCTTGACAAAGAATATTATCGATGGTTTTGATAACTTAAATTTTAGGTGTAAGAGAAATATGTTCATGGCATTACAAACATCAGTACTCAAATTCTTTAATGAGCTGCATGCAGTTTCTACTTGTTCAGAGGAAGTGGTTTTCTTCCTCCTTTATTCTTTTATGCAGAATTGAAGCTGAGCTGACTGTGGGATAAGTGTCTCCTCTCCAGGTTTCTGTAGGTAGCTATTACTGTCCTGCCGTAGGGGATTCATAGGTGAAATGATAATGGAAAAAGAAACAATCTAGTTGCATTTTAGGTGCTGTCTTTGAGAGACCACATCAGATAGACATGGATTCAAATACAAAGATAATTTCTGTCTTCAGCTTAAAAACAGTGTTGTGTTTCTTGTACTAGCTGCTCTGAAAGTGTACTCTTGCAGGACTAGTTGGGATAATGTGTGACTAAAGTAAAGCCATTTGATCTGTAATCTGTCCTAAATGGTTTTTAGCCCTCTTTGATAATTATACTATGAAGTTAGATAGTCTCTCTGCATGAGTCTAGCTATTTTGCTATTCTAGCACTTAACTACACTTTGCTGACACTCCCTTTTTCCTAATCTCTGCAATAGGTTCTTTTTGAATTTGTTCCAATTGAAATTGTTTTTTCGTGCATTAATGTGACAAAAACTATATACTATTTTAAGTGACATCTTACTGAAGATGTTTAAAATAGTGTTCATTGGACAGGTCCTAAAGTCAGAGTATCAACCTGCACACCTATAAGCCAGCTTTATTCCTAGGCTGCAGATGGATGCATATTCAACTTTAAGGTTGATCTTAAGCAGGATCCAAGAATCTCTTGTTTTTAATTGTTGAATACAAATGGGTATTTTCAGAAGTGGTGCAGAGATGGTGGCAATGGCAATGTGGATTATATGCAGCTGTATAGCTTTTAGGTCTCTGCTCTCTGTGATAAAGGAGTTAAGCAAGTGTTTTATGCTACTATGGGTAGTGGCTTAGTGAAAATATTCAGAAATTTTAGATGAAATTTTTCATTTTCTTAGTCTTGGATGTATCTGATATAAGTTTTTTAAAAGGGGGCTTTTAATTTTTTTTTATTTCCAAATTTGGGGCATGTAACAGTCAGGAAAAATGTCAGCTACTTAGGCCAATAGTAATCTTATTTAAATGGTTGTTGCAAAATTTATTGTAATTTGGAACTTCTTCCTTGAAATCCAGTTACCTTGTATAGTAAGAATGAATATATTTTCATTACAACTTGCAGGTTTTGTCTACTTAGCTTTTCTAAGTAATACTGTTTTCAACACACATAAAATTTAATTCCCTTGTACAAGCCATAGAAAGCAGCCTTTTCCCTAAATACTCTTCAAGTTTTTTGGTTTTTATCTAGGTGGCTAGCTGGAGGTGACTTTAGTGTGACAATGAAGGTACCAATAAACTTTTATATAGAGGGTGAGACCCCCAAGAAAATGCTTTAAGCACAATTTTATATCTTTTCTATCAGTTGGGATAAAGAAGGGTTTAGGTACCCGTATCTGCTTCAGTCCTGTTGGCACGCACAACAAGCAGAAGAAAAACACTGAGTTTCTCTGCTGGATTTGTACACACATACTTATTAGGTATATGTAATAATATGTGCTAACATGAAACTAGTGGTCTACCTTGGACACTTTTAATAATTGCATTAGATTACACTTTAGCGCTCCTGTATATGAGAGGCTGTGGTAACTGCCGAGTGAGACATCTTTCGCTCCAGCATTGTGTGATTTCTGGGTCACTACTGCAGTCAAAAATAAAAACAAAACTTGATGTTTGTCTTTTCAAGATAACCTGAAAGCTGTAATTATGGAACTGTATTTTTGGACTATTTTTTATGGTTTCTTTCATTTAGTTGATGCTTCAGACAGAATGTTCAAATGTTGTTTTTTAGTTGGGGTTTGGATTTAGCACTGGATTTAGAATTTTTTTTGCCACATTTTGATCTCTAAGGCCATGTGTTCAGGCCCTCTTTAAAGGCAGCTCTTTCCACAAATGCATGAATTAGGAGTTGTATGCTTTACCCTACCTAAAGTTAAGGACTTTGCCCTTAATGTTTCAGTGCCTCATCAGGTCATCCATCTGTATTGAGACATTAGAACTTTCTTATTTTGCAAGGATGTTTTCAGTTTTAATTCCTTTAATGCCTAAAAAACACTTCCATAATCTTATATGAAGGAGCTAATCAGTGCCAAGTGTTAACAAGCTCAAGTGCTCTGAAACTGTCTAGTACTGAACTCCAAGTATGAACCATCTTGTTATCACTTGAGTTTCCAAGGAAATAGTTTACCTGGAATTGCTGTATGTTGGGATTTTTTGGATGTTAGCGGAAAGGCTAATTTCTGTGCAAACACTTACTTTTGTATCATAACAGCATGAAGTTTTATACTTGGTCACAGCAACAGGGCTTGAAAGAGTGCAGAGACATGGGAAGCCTGAAGGCTTAGATCTCACCTGGTGAAAAGATATGAGAGCTTAGAGCTTAGTTGTTCAGAGTATGAATAACTGTGCAGGGGATATTGTAGCAGCCTTCAGTTCAGTATCTACCTGATTTAGAGTTCCTTTGCACTGAGCCAAGGAGAAGGGCTCCTTAGAGATATATGAAAAATCTGGCTCTCCAGTGTTTTCACCTGATCTATCTTTATTGAGTGAAGCCAGTTCACAAGATGGAAAAGCAGTGCCTTAAAAAAAAATAGAATTGCATGATAAGTGTACAGGGAATTAATGGATACATTTGCATTACTGTCATTACTGCTGTGGCTTTTCAGTTTTACCTGTGACATTACACTTTGAACTGCAATTTCATAATGGTTTAGAAAATAGAAATCAATCAGCACTTAATCTATTTTTGCAAAATTGAAAGTCATGTAGAGATGTGCTTCAAGAATTAGTGATAGAACCAGCACTGAAATATCCTTGGTTCTGTTAACAAAAATTTACATTAATGCAGCATTTTTTATTCTTTTTGACTAATTTCATTCACATTGTGTTTGGTTAACTGCTAGGTTATAATGCTTCTGCTGAGCGACTTGATTCACTTACGAGGTGGTGGTGATCAAATGGCTTATAGCAATTGTAAAGCTTGGCAGAGGTGGAACTCTTGGCCCCAGGTAAAGATCCAAATGGTGAAAGCAAGTGCTGAGGAGTACACTGCTGTAAGATGGGATGTCAGCCTGATCCGTTTGGTCAGCTTCAAGTCTAAGATATTTATGAAAGGGTAGAAAGCTTGTTCTATCCAGATGTGGGGTGAATATGTTGTTTCAATATATTTAGCTCACTTTACTAATGTTAGGGTGGACTTTATCATCATGGGCATGAAGAAACATAGTTTTGTTTTTGACTCTGTGTGTGAATTCAACAACATTAATTCATCTTCTGCTCTGTGAACTGCTATGCTCGTTTCTCAGGATCCTGCGAAAATTGTAGGAAGACCACCTTAAAAATAAAGTCTCTCTCATGAGCTGTGGCTATTTTAGGAATTAATCATATTGTCTTTTGGACACATTCAGGTTCAGATATCTCCTGAACATATTTTAATATTTTGACTAATTATTTGTCTCATTCTCATCACCACAAAATGTGTATACATTTAAGGTTTCCTACCGCCGTGTCTTATAGTTGACAGTGAAATTTTATCTTAGTTGTTTTTAAGTACTGTAGAAACATCTTGGGAATTTTGCTGTTGATTTCTGTGACACACAGGTAGTGGCAGTGCAATTTGTTCTGTCTCTTCAACTGCAAAATCATTAATCAGGAACCTGTAGGAGGTTCTTGTTAGCATCTTAGTAGTAACGTATCACACTTATTAATGAGCTGTTCAAAAATTAGGCTCTTAAAGGCATTCACATGTGATCCTATCAGTATCAGCCTATGAGGATCAGGATTTGTATGAGGATTTTTTTAATGCAGATTGCTGCCTATTCACTGATCTGGGTGGCACTACAAAAAGCAGATAGACACTGGAACAACAGACTATACCACTCTGAATCCAGCAGAGGTCTGTTAAATGTTTGTTTGTTTCTTTGTTCCTTTCTCTCTATAGCTGTTTAGTCTCTCCTTCCGATGAAGATGAGCAATAGTTGATTTTGGGAGGTGGAGAACAGGCCTGTTAGCTGGCACTGTGGGACAGGTTACAGCAGGTGGCACTATTTGGTGACTTTTGCTTAACACTGTTAATTATTTCAGTGCACAGGTATATGTTGATATACGATCATTTTTTCAATTGGATTTTTATGCAAACACTAAATAAGGTACCCAGTCTGAAGAAGCAGATACACATGTCCTTTCTCTCAAGGAATAGTAACATCTCTTGTGTACTTCAGTGTAGACGAAATGTGTCTAAGACTGTTCTGTGTTATATTGTTAATAAAGAAAAAGACCTATGGAACTAATTTTTGAACTGATGATTGGACTAGGTGTGCTGGACTTTTGTGAGAAATTCTGGAGGAGTAATCATGTTTAACTTCGATGTATCAAGGGTTAACTATTTTTAAAGGGCTTAGAGGTCTCTACAAAACCCCGAGTTTTTAACACATAGCTTTGTTTTCATGTTCACTTTAATTTTGTCATCATGTCCTGAGAGGTAAAACAAAACATGGTCTTGCAAAGATGATAGCTCTGTTTATGGAGAGGGGGGATTTATTGTTGCATTGTTTTTCCAGTGTGGTAACTTAGACAATAAATGCATATTCTTATTAAATACACAGATAAAAAAAATGTGTCTAGGTGTGTGCACATATGTATTCACTTTTAGAGTCACTCTACCCTTACTTGTTTTGCAGCTGGGAGATTGCTTTCAGCCACTTGACAAACAGGGATCTCAGTAAAAGCAGAATTGATCTGATTAGATCTGCCCAAGAAAAAATAAGTATAATTTTAGGCTTATTTCATATTAAGTATGGCCATTTAACAGCTGTGTTAAATGTGTCTGAAAAGCTACAGATAAATTGTTTCTATCAAAAATAAAGAATGGTGTGTCTGGGGGAAAGAAAGCAGTTTGCCAGCAAGCCCTGGTTTCTGACACTGCTCCTTTTCTAATGTAACAGCTATTTTTAGCAGTAGAAAGTGCAAAACATGTTTAAGAGAAATAGGCTGGAAAATGTGACATTGCACAACCCATCTTTGTGGGTGGATGAGGTTTCTCTGTCTGGATTGTGCTGCTTGCTCTCATTTGCATCCTCTCACCGAGTGTCACACTTTTATGAATTACATATATTTGCAGCTTAGGAGCCCTATGCAAGCTTATTGATATGACTGCAAAATATATTTAAATGGTATAACATACAAGCCAGTGATGTTGTTACAATCAATACTGTAAGACATAATTCCTCGTGTTTTAACTCAATAGTTATATTTTATTTATCACCCTTACACTATTAGCAGAATTAGACTGAGAAGGATGGATTTTAAAAGGTATTAAAATAACTTCATATTTAGTAGGAGTGGGAGAAAAGCAGGTGCTTCAGGTTTATTTCTAAGGATGAACAGAATCATTTGGAAGAGAACAGGGAAAGGAGGACTGGAGATGTTTATTTCCTTGCTGCCTCTATTCTCAGTTCTGCTGCTGGCCTCCTGGGATAAGCATTTTCATTTCTGTATGAGTTGCATGCCTTAACCTTTAAGATCGGAATAGCAATTATGAACTTTCTGTTTACCCACTTGTACATGTTTGGATGAAAAACATTGTGTAATGGTTTATTAATTCTCATGTTTTGCTCTTGCCATCTGCCTATTGCTGGCCTGCTTATTCAAATGGAATGACCTGGGCTGCACCCTGAATTGTTTTCTTCTTTTCCCTGTGTCCAAAATCGAGAGCTTGGATGATGCTGATGGACTTGTGACTGAGTAACTTAGGGGGAAGAAAGCAGTTTCTCTGAGGATTATGTATCATTTGCAGTGGTCAGAAGACTGGGGCGTAACAGAAGGTCTCTACTTCTCCAGACACATAGTAAAGAGAAAGTTGAGAGGGAAGATTTTTGTGTGTATGGCATCTGCAACTCCTATGATCTTGTGGTCAGAAAGGGAGAATTTGCCTCCTAGTTGCAGGTACAACTGCTTCCCTCATTTACTGATTCACACTCAATTAATTTACATATCTTCCAGCTTATTCGTATGGTTATTTGTACTAGGTAGAAAATGGATCCCTGGTTTGAATACTGAATATTGCCAGTATTTTTCTTCTTGGCTTGTACCATAAGCAAAACAGGCTGGTATCAGTGCTGATGAAGACAATATGCAGTATTAGAGAGCTAATACAAAAAGTTTTCCTGCAGGGAAAATTTTTAATTAATAGTAATTGTAGGCAACATTAGGAGTGATTTTATTATTTCCTTTTTTTTTTTTTTTCTGAAAGACTAATCTTCAGAACTAAGAAGAAGAAGAAAGTTTAATTACCACTACTCACATTAAAGATGTTTCATCAACAGTTAATCCCTTAAAAAGGGATTGAAGAAAAACATCATTTTCTTTATTTGCTTTTTAGTCCGTGTGGCATTTTGCACCCAAGTTTGCCTGTTAACCAGTGCAAGAACCAAAAAGCCTAAGTATCCTGTTAGATATAAACTCTCACAATCACATAAGCTCAATTTAATATAGCTTTGCTAGTGCAAGTTTTAGTAATTAACTGTTTAAAGTGTAAAATTTTAATTTCAAGATGATCACAGGGTATGTGTAGAAGGAGAAATAATCTCAACTTTGTATGTAGAATAATTCATATTATCTGAACCTTAATTATTTCAAACTTTGTCCAATTATTAACTGTGCTGAAGCCATCCTTAAGTATCTGAAATCTATTCTCTAAATGTGTCTTTTGGTTCCAGTGACTGAGATAATCAAGATTGTAGCCTTTATGTAAGTTAGACACGTAGCATTTGGGGTAATTCCTTGTGATAACTGGGGATTTTCACATAAAAAAACTCTTTAGGGTTTTGAAAGAGACTCTGGCAATGAACTTAGCCAGCCTTGATTAACGACTCAGGTTTCAAATGTGCAAGTTGACAAAGCTCTCTGAAAAGATAAAGGTCTCTGGAGGAAGAGCCACAGTGTGTTTTCCAGGCTGACTGGGTCCTGTTGCCCCAAATGTGAACAGATGACAAGTGAGGTTTTTGTTGCCTTTGCATTAAGTGGTGTTGTCCAGATGCTGCCTTATATTTAGTGTAGTTAGCAAAAATCAGAATAGAGGTATCTGTGAGGGAAGTGGGCAAATACAGGCAAAAGAAAAAAATTCCAGACCTCAGAAGATAAAAATGATGTTTTGGATTTAAATTCACACCATGTTACTGTTTTTTAACATGCAGAATATTTTGGTTTTTTTTTTAAGTGTTTTGTTTTGTCAGCTTTGGATGCCTGAATACCCACCCCGTCAGTTTCTCAAGGACAGGTGTTTAGATCTTAGTGCAAAATTAGTGTCTCCAGTTGGGTGCTCAGGTATTCTTCCAAATGCCTAGGCCTTATAGTGTTACTCATTGTTCAGTTTCCTGTTTTCACAGCTTTTATGAGAGTATGGATGATTGATTAAAGCTCAAAAAAATAAATGGACAGAGGTTTGTTATCTTAGAACCATTTGTAAAATAACCACTTTGAGATGCTTTATGGTTTACATAGTGTTGTGAATATTAGTATGAATTTCTCTCTGCTTCTGCAGGTGCTGGTTTGCAGAGACGAATATAACCTCCAATTCCCAGCACACTGATCTGTCTAAACACAATTTGACATGCATTGCTATTAGCTTAGCACCTTATCAAATAATGTGCCCTGATAGAGATAAAAGGTTTTACAACCTTACTGCCTTTGTTTCTGTGTGCGTTCACCCACAGAGACAGCTCTGCAGCAGCTAATAATTAACACAAAAGACAAAGACAAATCTATATGGCTCAGTGTTGGAGGGTCCAATGTGCATGTTAAGTAGCTGGAGAAGTGAAATCTACATCAAGAGGGTCTAAAATGGGATCTTGAATTAATTTTAAAGCCTCATTTGAAGTTGGGCTTTGTAAAGTCTCATTTTTACATGATGGAGCAGATGTCATAGTGTTGTCTGGAAATCACCGTGATTCCATGTGTCAGAGCATTTACTCAAGTCTTCAGAGAGGCTCTCACTGCTCTGTTAGCTGTAACTGTGTGTTGCTTTGCATTCCAAATGTAAGCCAAGTATCTGAGGAAGGAATTAAGTGTGCTGAAAAAAAATCACCAGGGTGATTATATAAAATGATGACTGAACTGAACCTTTCCTTCCTTGCTAAATTTGGTGTCTTTGTGGGTACACAGAGTTTTAAATGGTAGCCTGGGGGACTAAACACAAGGCCATGCTGGCTTTTTCTGACTATTTTCCATTCAGAGGCCAGTGAGGGCTCCTCTCATTTTCTTGAGTCATCCCGCATCTTTAAGCTACCTGGCAATAGAAGTGTCATCTTAGCCAGACTAGATGCTCAAAATGGGAGCTGTTTTGACATGAACAACAAGGTGGCTGATCCAGCATTATACAGGACATTGAAGCTGTTTGTTTCCCCTCTCCTTTGAAAATCTATTTAAGTACTTCAAAAATAAGAATCTCGCTCATGACTGCTAAAGCTCTATATTATCATCTGAACAAATCTCCAGCCCAAATTAACTGAGATCAATGGAGAGTTTAGTAGTTTTAAAAATCAGATCCAAATTCTAGCCGCCCATAAATATTGTTTTATTTTCAAGAAAATCAATTCAAGCCAGACTTAGAGATATTTGACAATACAAGTACAAGTAGATGACATGGGGTATTTTCAGAATTGAGTGTCTTCAGGTGCTTTTGAAACTCAATAACCATCCATCTATGTTTTAATGTTTATGACTGTCTCTTCAGTTTGAATCTGGGTTTAATTCAAAATTTGCTTCACTACGAATTCAGAGACATATTATTCTTATTCCTATTAAATGAGAGCTATAAAGAAAATAATCCTTAAGTGTTGAAAGGATAATGCTGAAGTGAAAATATTTAGGAACAAGAGCATCTTTGAAATATGTGATATTTTTTTCCTAACAAAATGATTAGGAGAAACTTAAGTTTATTATCAATTGCATTGCTATACTGAGTTTTAATTTATCGCCCCATCAAAATAATAAAATGAAGCCAGAAAATCCAAATGAGTTCAAGCTCCAATTGCCCACAGTGAGAGTAGGAAGAGTAAGTCAGAGAACAAAAAGTGATACTTGAAGGATGTTTATAGAATAGATGTTTCACTTGGAAGTATTAGGGTGTCATGCTGATCCCAACATCCAAAGCAGATTTGCATAATTATAATTTGGCTAAAAGTTATATAGGAAGCCTATGGAATTTTGGTGTTAATTTGCCATTGAGTTTCAGTGAGACTTTGTAGTCCTTTGCAAGTCTTATTGATACTGGTTGTTAATTCAAATTTTCCTGTAACTTGTCTCTGAACATCTTCTTAAGGTAAATTTGCATGCTGACATAGCTTTCCAAAGGGATATTTTCCCCTGGTATTTAGTGTTTGATGTCTGAGAAAGCTGCTTAGGGATGCCTCATCTTATGTCCTGACTTGACTGGCAGCAGAGGTGACAATTAGTTTTAATTCTGTGAGCCAACACAATGTCAAGCACATTTTGTGTGCAGTAGACATGTAATGGTAGGACCCCATCCTAATTTTGTGGTTCTGACAAATGAGCAGTGGAAGCAGGCTGTGTTACTGCTCATGGCCTGATTAAAACTTTGAGATAGATAGATATATATATATATTTTTTTTTGTGATGTGAATGCCTTAGTAGTACAACAAATGTGACAAGACTTATAAATTCCCCATCCCTCTGAGTGCAATGGTCTGTGTTTATCAGCAAACTAGGCAAAATGGTTAAAAAAAAAATCCTCCTTACAGAGTCAGAGTTCTTTTTATCTGTCTGAAATACAACAGTTTGCCCTCTGCTTGCTTTCTAAACCATTGAACAAGATTCAAAAGATTACCCAGCTACCAAAACCTAGACATTAGTCTTGCCTGAGTTGAAAAGAAAAATGGTAGAAGACTATATGGGCCTGAGTAGCTGCTTCCCTGTGATTTGTGTGCTCAGCAGTTGTCTCTTCCTAAGCACAGCACTGAAGCTACAGAGCAACAAGGTCAGGGAAGGAAGATCCCCTCATAAGGTCAGGGTATAAAGCAGTCTGTGCCCCTCTTCTTTGAGGGCACTGGTAAAACCTAGTAAGGCAAGAGGATGGAGAGCAGGAAGAAACCTGCACACACAGCATTGGGCTGGGCTCATGACTGCCCTGCACCTTCTCTCATCTTCTTAGCTTCAACAATCACTAAAATTTTCCAAACTGACCAGCAGTGAACAGAGGCCAAGTGTCTGAAGCCTCAACTGTTATTCTCTGTGAGTTTCTTTATTTGCAAAAAGAAAGCTAATATACTAACAGAAATTTTAAAGATAATTTCATTATTATTAGTTTTCGAGATGGTTACGCACCTAAATTAATTTTATTAGTGTGACATATTTGTGTTTTAATATTTTCTGTTCTATTAGCTGCTGAGAAAACTGTGGTATGTACCATTTCTGTCATGACCAACCTTAAGAACCTCCTCATCTTTCTTCCTGATTTATAGCTCACAGAATGGGGACAGATAAGGCCCAGAGCAGTTCCTCTGCCTGACCCTGCTCTGGCAACTTAGCTTTGTTTCAAGGCTTTGATTTTTTTTTTTTTTTTTTTTTTTTTTTTTTTTTTTTTTATTCTGGTAAACCAAGCAGTTTCACACTGCAGAGCAAGTTGTGCATTCAAAGCATTAAGTCCTGAGAAAATTAATATTAAACATCTATTTTTATTTGTATTGTAACAACTCAGAATTGTTTTTCAAGTACAGGAGCTCTTTTGTGAACTATACATATCTAATAAAAGAGCATCTGATGATAAATTGAGGCCATGGTAAGTGAATGCCAAATGCTAGAAGAGAAATGCAACATAAGCCAGAGGTGATAAAAACTAGTGTAACAGCAAGGAAGAGTGCATCTTGCTGCCTGCAAGGTAGCAAGAAGTAAGAGCAAAAGTAGAACCTCAAGACCCTCCCTGGAAACTGCAAAATGAAATCTGAAGAAACAGCTGTGTTGCTATCTCTCATGGGAAGTACAGGTGAGGACTGATGCAGATGACCATCATGTATCTTTTGACATCAAGTCTGTCTTGGCAAAGAGCCTGATCAAATACCTATGGGTCTGTGTCCTAAGCTATTCAGGTTCCTCTGTGACCTTGAAAATCTCCCTGGAGGATTTTGGGATATTTTACTTTAAAGAACTAAGGGAGGAAATTGTACACACTACAGCTTTCTTCTTCCTTTGTCACTCATTCTTTGTTTTGTTTTGTTTTTCATTGAGGAATTGTCATTATTTTTATCTTGTAGCTTTTTGGTGGATGCCCAGAAACATCTTGAGCAGTGAACTTTTGGCTGATAAAAGTAATTGTATTAAGGTAGCACACAAGCAGAGGTGAAATAATAGGAACTAATGGTAACTCTAACTTGGATGTTCCTGCTAAGTTTTAAAAACTATTATGTTGAGCAAGGAAGCTTTTGATTAAATTATGAAAGACATGATCTCTGTGCAAATTTTATGATTTGTTGCATTTCAAATCAAGTTAATTCATTCCTATGAATGCTTCTCCCTTTAGTGTCTTGGAGTTTCACAGACATAGTTTTGTGACCATTTGCATAATTATCTAAATGGGCAACTCTTTGTCCTTCATCATACTTTCCCCCTGAGGATTTCTTTATTTTTTTTTCTTCTTTGCTGTAATCTTTTGAAGTCCAGCCCAGGATTTCTGAAGTGTAGGTATTGGCTTGATTAACTTCAAAGCGACACACTGCTGACTATCATATTAGCTTGTCACTTGGCCTCCAGCAGACACTGCAGTTGTGAATGGAATTGAGTAGCTTTAGTGGAGCTATATATTTTTTTCTTCCATAGCAATGGAAAAATAATTAAATATGAAGGTTCAACAATGTCACTCAAGTACATGTTCATATGCTAGATAATATTATCTGCTGCAACTTTAAATGTAGAGAGCTTTATAATGCCAAAATATTTTTTGTATTGTGTTTACTCTTTTGCTGCCCCAAGAAGAACGCAGAGGAATGTGGAGATTTGGCAGAATTGTAATCAAGTCCCTTTCCCAGGACTTTGGGGTTTGAAGTAGCAGGAGATGCAGATTTATGTTTTTACTTTTTAATTTTTTTTTTGTAAAATTAATTTTGATGGACATCTAAGGAACAACTATGTCCCTGTTTTCTGTGCAGTACTAAAGCTCCAAAGGTCAATGCAATGTGTCTCATTATGACAAAACTGTAAATCGTCAGTCACATAAAATCATTTTTATAAACTACATCCTCCTAATGTCAGCTATATGATGCAATTACATTTATTGCTGAACTAGTTTCCCTACCTTATTGTTGTAATTAGAGATCTCAAGATATCATCTGGCCCTGGTAATAGTCATGCCCTAATGATTAAATAGTTGCGGTAATCTGTGGGAGGTGAAAAATTTTCCTGAAATGTTGACAAAGATAGCTGTGTGTTTTTAAGGAATTGAGACATTTTCTTGATAGAGACTATCTCTGTATGCTGTTTTGAGATGTTATGCCTGCATCTTACTTTGCCTAAGAAAACCCCCTTTTCTGCCTTTAATTTCTCTATGAAAATGAAGGATACCCAAATGCAAACATACCTAGATTGAAAGTCAAAATGCACAAACTGTGACAGCGGCTGGCTTTTGAGATCCAAAGCAGACTTGCTAGTGAGCAGCATTAGGTTTAATTTTTCTTTGTAATCTGAAATATATAAAGACAATAAGGGAAAACATATTTAGAGTTGTATGCAACTGAATAGATAGTGTGGTTGCTGGGATGGTAAACACACAAGCCTTTAGAAGTACTATGTCTGTTGGACAAGAGGCATGCATAGGTACTCTCAGAAGGGTTTATTTTGTTAGTAATTAGAAATCAATGGAATATGAGTTAGAATAATAGGTCACAAAATATCTAAGGATATGAACAAATTTGACCAATGATTTTTTATAGGGTACTTAAGGTATTTTGATGATACCGATACACCATGCCTGCCTTTCTGTCAGCCTGTTACTCATTTGATATATTTCAGTGATTTTAAAAAGGCTGTCTCTTGCAGCGCTGTTCCATGCCCTCCATCTTTGGCGGTGTTCTGTACAAATGAAACTGTACGTGTTATGCAATAAAGCCTTGTAACTGACATCTGTAATGAAAGGGGAAATGAGAAATTAAGAATTCAGTCCTAGGAAAGCACTTGCATGTGTTATTTCAGAAACCAGGACTAACGTAAAACACTACAATTAATACTGAATACTGCATATTATTTGATTACAATTCAGAAAACTTTTTTTGGTAGGTCACAGTAGGGTGGCTTGATTTAAATCACTAATTTTAATCAAGATTTAAGTCAGCAGGCGGGAGCCCTGTATTTAGATAATTAATTTTAATCTGTACTTAATTATTTTCTTAAAGAAATTTCAGTCCTGTTGGTAGGTATAAACAATTAAAACACACTGATTTGCAAACAGATGCAATCTTGTCTTAATAATTAATAATATATTTTGTTAGTAGAGAAAGATATATTAAAATACATATGTGAGTAAATATATCACTTAATATGCATTTATTTATATTGTTAATTTTTGCATTTTCTGGTATTAGAGTATGGTGAACTATGTTTGTTGTCTGCTTTGAGGATACTTTCTCGTGTAGGGTTTTTTCAAGAAGCATACCTTGGTTCATGAAATGTAAATTAAGTGATTGGTTAGGTTACTTAAGGAAAAACATATAAGGAGATAGATATGATTTTAAAAAATACTACTAAAGAGGAAGTGTAACTTAGTTCTCTTGTTCAGTAACTACTGAAAGTGCATTAGCTGTAGTGAGCTCTAAGAGCTCTGTGCTCAGCACACTGTATTTTTAAAATATTTGAAAAATCCATCAACCTATCTTTAGGTGTCTAAACAACATTCAGAGTATTTCCCCACGTATTTCAGAATTTTAGAGCTTCCAGTCTTGCATCTTTCTTTTGTATCTTTTGTCTTTTTTATCTTTTTCTTAATTAACAGATGGAAGAGAACACTATCTCTTTTGAAAGGAAAATTGACTTACTCAGTTAAACTCAGTAAGTTTAACACAGTGAAGAAAACATTATTGCCATTTTTAGGAGATGTTAGGAAGAAATATTGAATTGAAGTAAAAATGTGGCTTTAATATGGCTGATGAAGAAAGTTGAAATTATTTACCTTTGCTTATGAAAAAAATAAAGTCAGGAACACCCAGAAAACAGCATGTGTTTGGAAAAAAAACAAAAACCCCAAACATTCATTCAAGAAAACAGGTCTTCTACAGCAGTGTGTCTTATGGCAGTAGCCAAATAGATAGAGTAAAAAAAAGTTCTAAGGGGAGCTTATACCATGTTAGAGCAACAATGTATGAAATAAAGGTTCCTGTTTGCAAGTGAGACAGTGGTACCTGAAACATTGTCATGGATAGACTGGTTCAATTATATATTGGGCAGTTATATATAGTGATTTTGTACTTTAATGAAGAAAGAATACACTCTCTGAAGTCTACATTTGTGCATTTATTGTGTGTGTAATTAAGGAAATTTCAAAATATGGATAACATACTGTAGAAAGTTTTAAACAAAATATTTTGTGCTTATTTAATAGCCAATGTTAGATTAGCAACTACTAAAGCAATGAAATGAAACAGATTTTAAACCCCGGTTTTGCTGTAGATCACAGCTTTGAAGAAAAGTAATGGGAGAATCTGGTACAGAGAGAGGTGCTCTATGAGGTAGGCTGAATGGTGTGATGAAATGCTTTTTTGATGCTTTTAGATAACATCAAAAGAAACAATTTCTTATTGCTTTGATCTGGATAAGAGAACAGTAACTGAGTTCCTTCTAGACACACAGATGCTCTAGATCCTAGAGAGGGTTGCACTGAGATGGCACTGATTTTTCCAGTAGGTGTGTACTTTTTCTGCAGCAGTTGGCTCCAAGAGAAGTCCTTCCTACCTGTACCCAGGAGGAAAAGTTTGCATCAGGGCTCACCGCTGTCACCCGCCATGTCTGCATCTTTCACCTTATCAGCTCTGCAGCCTTGGGCAGAATGGAAGTGGATCCATGACACATATCTAACCCTTCAAGTATCACTGCTGCTACTCAATGCTCTCTCCCCAGCCCAGTTTTATCACTGTTACCTACTAAACAGGACTGCCTGGGGGTTTTGGGTAAAGCTGTGCATCTTCGCAGTAAGGGAGCCTTTCTTCACGTTGGTGGTATTTAGTCTTCCAAAGGAATTGCACCTTTTCCATGAAGCAGTATATTTGAAGGGGGTGGGGTGGGAATATTTTCATCCTTCTTCCCTGAAGCCTGACCACCTGGTGCTGATTTGAACAGTCTTGTGAGGTGGGGAGGAAGGCAAATCTGCATTCCCTGCACTAGGACCCAGGGCATGATTTCAACTGTCATGTCAGATGAAAATTCATGAGGCTATTCTGTCACAGTGTGAGGCAGCATAATAGAATATGGTCTCATTCATAAAAATTTCTGTTTTCTTCCCCTGCCACTTGTCTTTTTAGCTATTAAACAGGGTTAAGGGTCCTCTTGTCACTTTTATTAATGCAGAGAATCTACATCAAGGAGATTTTTTGCCTTGCTATTGCTTGGAAAGTTTCTCTCAATGTTAGAATTAGAAGTGAAGATGAAAGCAGAAAAAAAATAGACATTGAGAAAAGGATAGATACTCAGTAGCTCTTTTTCAGGAAAGAAAACTCAATAGAGATGATGTATGTCATCAGATAGTTTAGAGATACTTCTCTATCCTGCTGATTTAAGAGAGGGAAGTGAGATGTAAACAATAGATCAGGGGCCTCACCATGGAGCATGTTAGAATAGACTACAGCCTAAATCCTTATCAAATGATCTTGAATATTAGGAACTTGTTGATTTCAGCAGCTGAATGATTGCAGCTACTGCAGGGATTTGCTCTTTACATTTCCTAGCTCAGGGAGCTGAACTTTCCCTTCAGGAGGATTACCATTAGGTCTATAGGACCTAATCAGCATAAACCTTCAGCCCAGCAGGCAGGTGTCACAGTGGCTGTTCGTTTGCAAGGTAAGTAGCTACAAAATGTGAGAAGTTCAGAATTAGAAATGCAAGTCTTCTGTCATTTTTATCATTGGACCCTGCAGGGAGGATCTGATTAAATGGATATTCAACTCTTTGCATTAATGTGAGCCCAATTTTAATTTGCATATAATTAACAGCACAGAAAGTATAATTTTATTATTTGCTGTTGGAAAGCAGATCTGTGGTGGCAAGGAGCTACATACAGTTGCTGAAGTGTGATATAAATGACTTTATCTCATACCTCTTCTTTCCTTCCATTTCTGCTTCCTGCAGCATATTAATTTCAACATCTGTTTTGTTTGGTATGAAATGCAACATCCAGATTTTTCCTGAATTAAGTTGCTTCACGTGTTTGTTTTATAGGTCCTCTATGTAAAAAAACCAATGCTGCAGACCTGGTAATCTTCAAATGCCCTATATAATTTCACAGACGTATGTTTCAAGTTCTGTGGTACAAAACACAAAAGCAATCTGATTTGGATTTCCTAGGGCATGGATTCTGTCCACAATTTCTGACATGTGTTTGGGAAGTGACAGGGAGCAAATCAGTTCACCTCACTGCACCTAGTGGCCAAGATAGAGTTTTATTTCAGTCTAGTAGGGCAGTTTTCATAATCTTAAATTAATGGCTATAGGTCCTTCTACTTGCTGAGTCATGACCTTTCTGCTCAAAAATTGTGCTCCAGAAATCCATATCAGCAAGATTTCTTTAATGGACAGCTGTACTAGCATCTTGAAACTTCATGGGCTTTGCTCTACCAGTAGCTGGAAATGCTGTACTTCATCAGATAGCTGAAATGAAATGATAAAAGGTAAAATCATTTGGTATATGCTGACTAGATGTGAAAAACAGCATATCCCATATGTTCTGATATGTTGAACTGATATGCACACATATGTTGAACCAACACATAGTACTGTTTCAGAGAACTGGATGTGTTAGGAATCAAAGTCTTACTAGATTGAATATGTTATAGAGAAACTAACTTCAATTAATTGAATTCTCTGGAAGAAAACTCTACCACCAAAGTTTATTGCAACTGATTTACACCAGAAATTTAGACAAAAGTTTACGTATTGTCATATCCACTCAGATTCAGTAAAATCTACCACAAGCAGTATGCTCCTCTAAGATTGTGTAGAAGTGAATCATCTGGGGAATGAAACCCACAAATACATGGAATAAATGCTAATTGCTGAACTGCACAACGTTGATTTCAAGCTTACACTTGTCTTAATACCTCATTTGAACAATGCTCATGGTTGTATCCTTCCCTTCTATTTACTTTTAAGTCATGCAGAAGGGAGTAGATTCTAGTCCAGCAATTAGCATCTAAAATAGCATTTAGAGTCTGGAATCTGGTGATCCTGGGTTTTTTTTGGCTAACTCTGGGTAAAACATAAGTACATAGTGTCTCTTTACTTAGCTCCATTCTTTTGTGACTATTTTCCTAATGGAGTAAGATGGATACAAGCCATCAGCCATATGAATGTTTTCCATGAGACTGGAATGTTTATAGTTTGCAAAACGTAAGTTTTGCAGTGTCTTAGAGGCTGAGAAGCCTTAGGCCATCCACTTTCTGGCCAGTTAGAAGGCAAGAAGCTCCTTGGAAGGCTGAGTGGTTAGGTCAGCAGCTGTTGCTTATGTAATTGTACCAGGATGCTGAAGCTAATTAGGGCACTGTGATGTGAAACTGTTCTAATCTGGTTGCATTGATTATTTTAAGAAACATCTGTAACACCAGAAAGAATTTTGAAAAATTATTGAAGCACTTGTAGTTTTAATTTGAGCTGTCTCTCCCCAGTTTGAGTACCCAGTACATCTTTCATTTATTAGCATATGGTCTTTGTATCCTGTTTAGATTATATTTCCTTGGGCCTGCGTGTGCCAGGCTCTAAGCAGAAGCAGCAGATCACTGCTGGAAAGGAATTACAGTAATTGACTTGTGGGGTCACAAACAGTTAACTCTGTGGGAGAGATGTTAATGCTAAATGATGCAATAATGGCATTTCTCCTGAAATAAATGATACCAGCATCGCAAGGTTTACAAGTAGTTTCCAAATGACCACGAAATGTGAGTAAGCAAGTCATGAGATAAAATGTGCATTCTCCTAGCAAGGAAAAAGCTGTGTCATGTGCTGCCAGTGGGGCTTCATCAGTGAGCAAAGGGTATGGCTGGATTTAGGAGGATGCAAGTTTCAAGCTTATTGAGAAGGGACACAAGAGGCAAAACTTGAATTCAGGGGCTTCTCTAAATGTGTAGGCTGAAAGCATATACACAAGAAAAGACTTCTGGGTGTGCAGAGTATCCTTTAAGTAGATTACAGGGAACATAGGGTGTCTCTGATTACACTGACATTAAACTATTCCTCTGATGGCTTTTTCCAGCAGGAACATTCCTCATCCAGGTCTCCAGTGCCTCTTATTATTGGTAAAACCAGGTATATTATAGACTGTGTTGGCTTATGTGTCTCATAGTCAGATATATGTATGTGCTTTATACCCGTTGGTGCAGTCCATGGTGAGATTCTCTCCCATGGAAGGGCATGGGGCACAACTGGAGCATTTTTGCTTGTGTGGATGTTTATGGATGCTGAACTTTTTCATCCAAGCGATTTCCATGTTCCTCTGTAAACTAAAGAAAGATTTCTACTTCTGTGCACTACTGCTCCTAAGTTAAATGTATATGAAACTGAAAGTGGAAGAGGTAGAGAATTGTAACTTCCTGTTGTCTTCACTAGCTCATTACTTTGTCTGAAGTGACTGGGATCAAGCTGTAACTGGACATGCTGGACATGACAGCCTTTTCTTTGTTTAGTTTTGGTAGGATTCTGGCAAATTGATGTACCTAAGACTTGCCTGGTTCATGACTTATTAATATAATTTGAGCCTAAGTGATTAATAGTCAGTAGTAATTAGCATATTAGACTAGTATTCAGAAAGTCTATCTTTCCCGAAGCACATAAAAAGCCTTAGAATATATTGAACACAAATTATAATATTATAAAAAGGTAACCCTCCTATCCTTTTTTCCAAGAAGTAGTTGGGCTGGGCTGGATGTTCATACTAATATATTGTTTTAATGTATTTCTGAATAAGTGGTAACTAAATAATGTAAGATTGTCATAGTGTCTGGCTACACTGAATAAAAGCAAGAACAAAGTGAGTAATTTACACCATTATAAGGCTGAATATCATACGAATTGGTAGGTGTACTTTGTATCTGAGAGACTAACTGTAAACTTCCAATCTCTTGAAGGCACTGGGAAACCTGTGGGATCCCAGCAAGATATGACTTATGAACAAGACTTTTATTGGCTTTGCCTGTATGCATTGTGCAAAATTTGGCAATGCTGTATTCCTCAGTGATGCCTGATCAAATATTCACTGTGTCCTTGAGGTTTCTTGCTTTCCTTCTCTGGCACACTGAGCTGTGACTTTTGGTCTTTCGTCACCAATCAAAAATTTGTTAACTTTTTGGAAGTATTTTGTGTCTCACATTGTAGCACATGTGATGAGTATGTTCTTTCAACTCTTCTAACAGAAAAAGGAACATGTTTGCTTTTGCCTAAGGATGGCCTGGGCAAATGCTCCCAGGCATACCTGCTTTAGCTGTATGTGACGCAGGACTTGCACAAGAAGAAAAGTCATTTGGGAACATGGAAATCCTTTAGTTGAAGCTGTGTTTCTTGAAACACAGCACTTCTTTGGAAATGCTGTGTGTAATGGAAATAAATGTATTTTTCTTATTAACAGGTTCTTATGTGTAGCTTTATTTTTAAAAGTTGTTTATTAAATCCTACAAAAATATTTATTTTACGTATGTTTTCTGCATCATCTGCAGCTGCAGACGATGGTGGCAAATTCAGTCCATTTAAATATATCTGCAGCTTTATTTGAATAAGAAATGTATTGAATTTGGAAATCAGTGTAAGCCAAATAATACAAAAATCCTATGTATTAGGACTTTGAAGATACATGGGATAAAGCAGGTGTAGCTTAACTGCAAAAAGTCTAAGGCTCTGAAAAATCTATAAATGAAGTGTAATAGCTTATTTTCAAGATCTGACTGAGAAAAAACATATTTTCTGCAATAGTCACAATTGTAATTTAGTAGAAGGAAGCTTTTACAAGGTTGTTGTTGCCAAGGTAACCACTTCATTCCCATCCGTGTGTTGAGCATATGTGTATCACTTTATCTCAGCTCTCAGAGGCAATATCATGGCACTGCATTTGGGAAATGATTTTTTTTAAGTGTATAAAACCTCAACATCTAGAAGATTCATTTAATGTTCTCACTTAAGACAGACTTAAATTACTCTTTTGGGGTTCTTTTATGCTAAAGTTCTGAGTGTGAGTGAGTCTTGTTATAGCTTTAAACACCATACAGAATGAAATTTAAAAAGTAAACAAATTGTCAATATTTAATTTCAAATGCATATATTCAATGATTTATGGATTATATGTACACACGGGCATGTATATATATAAATGGATTGTGTTTATGTTTGTGTGCAGGAAGGACTGACAAAAAGGAACCAAAAGAAATCTCACCATCCTAATCTTTCCTATGGTTGATATATACTGGAGCTAATTTTTTTTAATGATTTTAGGGAAACTATTTAAGATTGGTTATTGTATGGATTGCGACCTGACCAGCAAAGAATGAGCATTTTTGCAAATTTTTACTATTTGCTGGTAATCTCCAAAGTGCCTGGCAACAGAGTTAATGTGGAGGTTAAAAAAAGCAAACAAGGGTAGGGGGAGCAGACAGACTAAAAATTATGGCCTAGACAGGTGTATTTTATGCCTCATTTGAAAGATCAACAGTATGATTTGAAGTCAAGTTTAGTAACACCCGTTCCTAGATGTGTAATAATGTCCTTTTGCTACTGTGTATTATACTGGGAAAATTTGCTGCATGATGCTGCCAGTGGTTTTTACTGCTGTACAATACTGAAGCTATGTCAATTTTTGCATTACTAAAAGCATGAGGAAGCTTTGCTTTATGGTTAGCTTTTGACTAAATTTCCC
Source organism: Haemorhous mexicanus (assembly GCF_027477595.1). NCBI lineage: Eukaryota > Metazoa > Chordata > Aves > Passeriformes > Fringillidae > Haemorhous > Haemorhous mexicanus. The sequence goes on along the minus strand of NC_082347.1, from coordinate 19,483,297 downwards.
ATCCTTGACTTAATAGTCTTTATTTTTTTTTAGTAAAGACAACCATGTTGTACCATCTTTGAAAGTGGCCAAGGTGGCTGTTTGGCTAATGGTGGGGTTTATTGTATGGGGAAACTCTCTGTGATCAGTAACTTTTTGCAGAGGGACAGGGTAGACAGTAGAAGGTGACAGTGTTAAACCAACTTGAGGTAGATTTGCTGGAGGATGTCTGGCAGAGCCTCAAATTGTTGTGACTTATCTTAAAGGCCGGAACAAGACTTTAGGTCTTTGCTAGAGCCTAAGAATGTTGGTAAAACATTCAGAAATGTTTCTGTTGAGCACAAACTCAGCTATTGGTTAATTGCACAAAGTAGCTTGGTTTTTTCACTGCTGTTGTTTTGAGATTTGGAGAGAAAAAAAAAAAGCCAGCCTATTCTCGACAGATCTTGCTGAACAAGACAATGGAGGGAAATAAGTTGTTTTATTCCTATAAATACTATTTCTAAATGTATTTCAATAATCTTTCTGTATGTGGAGTGTGTGCCATCAGAACTGTCTTTTTACTCTGAATATATCAATTGGAAGGAAATTTGCATGGCCTCAGGCAAGACTAAGTATAAAGGAAAAACCATGCAAGCTTTTATTTCAGAAATATCTTGTTGCTATCTTTTGTTTAAAACAAAACAAATTGAGTTCACAACTATACTCATGTCAATGTAGAAATAAGCCACCACTTTTTGTAACAACTACTGCTTTGGAAGTTCACTGTTTGGTTCTCAGACCGGCTTCCCCTCACTTTGCCCATTCAGCAGGTACTTGACAACTTGTTGACTTGCGTGGCTGGCATGCAGAACTCTAAGCAATTCTTACTCTGCCACCACTACCCAGCTCATGTTCAATGTGCCCTCTGAAGTCACATGAGTTTTTTGCAGTTTTACAAGACCATGGGGCTTGTGCCTGCAACGTTCAGTACTTGGTCTGAGGTTTATTTGCACATGAAAGCATATGAGATCCCTGTTCAACCCACAGAGCCTTTTGTAAAGAGAATACTCAGGGGGATGGCAAAGTATTCTCTAATGGAAGTGGGAATAAGATAGCCTGGTCTAAAGCAAGATTGCACTGATATAACTTCAGCTACACAGGGGACAAGGGCTGAAGAGTGAAATAATTCAGAGATGTTGGTACAGGAACTGTGTCCAGACAACAGCTATGGACCCAGATCTCAGTGCAACGATCGAAGTGCAGTCATATCTCAATGGGGGTTTTCCACTAGCTTGTACAGATTTGGGCTTGACAACTTGTGTGAAGCTCTGGGCACACAAACACACACCAAAAAATTGCAAAGACCAAACAAATGTTTATTTTTAAAAGATGATAAAGATGACCATCTGTTTGAGGCTTTTTGTTTTCTTTGTTATGAGGATGCTCTTTGGAGTTGCCCATTTTCTCCAAAGCTGCCTCATTGTTGTAAATCATTACATACAGATGATTCTGTTATTTTGTTGTTCTTTTATATTTCAGGATTTCTAGGGCACATGCTACATGAGCAAAAATCCCACTACTGGGTAATCCCAGACTTATGTTCTAATACAGTTAGCTAAATAACTCATGATGTTTCAACAGTTTTAATTACCTAAGATAAGAAGTGATCATTAGCTTAAAACTAATACCACTTGGGATAAAGAGTTTGAAAGTGGGGATCTTTAAGGCCAATATGTAAATACATAACTCTTAGTCCCCAGTCATATCTCCCTACCTAACACTTCATCACAGGGAAGTCCCCAAAGGATCTCTAAAGAGCTCTAACCAGGCATCTGCACAGATCTACCTGTAGTACAAAAGTTGGTAATCAAGGTCAGGCAAACAGTTTGCAAGTAACTGAGCGAATGCATTTCCCTACCCTCACTCACTCACTTTCCTCATTCATTTATGGCTTCTTTATCAGGAGATTTCTGCAGCATTTTTTATGTAAGAAAATTTTGCTTGGTATTTCTGTGGAACAGGTTTAGAATACAGTTAAAGGCAAACTTTGTGTTGAGTGTTCATTTGAACATTTTAATTTTAATTGGCAATTAAATGTTTTGGATGGAAAACTTACTACATTGGATGACAGTGCAAGTCCTTGATCTAATTTTCTCTTACCACTGGGGACTCGATAAACAGAAGACTTGTAGTGGTTCCTCACTAGTGGAATAACAGCAAAGATAATTTAATTTCAGCCTTGAGAAGGACATTTCAAGAAAGCTATAAATCTCCTTGTGCAGTGACTCTCTGTAGATAATCATGAAACTTGAAGTTTCCACCAATGCTGTCTAAAATGAAAACAGGTGTATTGAGAGGACTAGTATTTGGAATACTGTCATATCATATTTGGGAAAATGGAGAGCTCTTCAATTTCTCAGGTTCTTTAAGGACTCTTTCTCTGACAAATCAAGCTTTCAGAAAACATAACTTTTGGTAAGATGTAATTATAGAGTTAACCAGCCATTAACAGTGTTCCATATTTGGATAGTTATATTTGTGTCCTGACTTATTTGTTCAAAAAAATGCATTAGTTTTTTAAAATTAATGGCAGGCTGTGTTTGCCTAAGCTGTATGGAAATGGTAAGGTTTTAGTACAAATAGGTTCTACATTTGATAAACACTGATATATGTAGCTTTGAAAGAAATAGTATGGTCTCAGCAACAAAAAAATATTGACCATGGACTTTTTTTTTTTAAACTTAACAGCCTTCCCTTGGATTTTACTTAGTCTAAGAATTTTATGCATTAATTGAAGAGGTTAGGTTTGTACCTGCTCACTTCATTACCAGCTGTTACTAATTAGTGGAGCTTAGTCATTAAGGAACCTGCTGGGGTTTGAGGAGAACAATTTATAGTTTTTCATGGCATTTAAGCACACAATATGCTTGTGACTGGAAAAGTTTCATTTGGGAGCACTCAGTTTTAGCGGCATTAGCATATCTGTGGTGGGCTAGACTTGAACTAATATCCCAGAGCAGGGGGCATGGGAGAGCCCCCACTACTTGTGTAAGTGCTCCAGGAGGGGTTCAGAGCAGCCTTTTGGGCTGTAGCTGCACCTGTGGCAGGACGAGTCATGGGGCCTGTGCTGTTTGTGCATGGTGAAGCTGCATCATTGCAAGCTTTAGCCTCAAGCAGTCTGAAAAACAGTTTTCATTAAGCCTCAGTATATGGACAACATGATGTCTCATAAGGGTATGGGGGAACAGAATTGCCTCTTCATGGGTTGTTCAGGTCATGGCAGGCTGGGCACACACGCTGTAATCCATTAGAAAGGTGTAAGCTGATTTCCCTAATTAATTATTTTTGTTATGTGAAGCAGAACCATTTTCTCCCCTACCTTAATTTAGTCCTTGCTTCCCATAGGTAGTGGTCTGTTTTGTGTCTGTTTCCAGAGCCTTTGTTAATAAATCCCAGTATTAATTCCAGGAGCTTGGAGATTTTTTTGGTGTGTATTGCTGTCATACTTTTCTGTACAAGTTCTGGTGCAAGTTAGCCTGTCAAGTGCGAGGACAACAGTTTTGATTAGTTTCTCTGTTGGAGACAGATGAAAGAGGAAGTCTTCCTGCTCCTTCCTCCCCTTGAGCAGCTGTGTAGTACGAGTTGTCCCCCATTGGGCTGATGTCAAGATTAATGTTTTGCTCCTATGAGGTCTCTCTAATGGCACCATTTAATGTACTAGATTACATTACTGGGTCAGTCTTCAAGCTTTTGCTGATGGACTTCCAGATCTATCTGGCTACATTGGATTTAAACTTCAAACACACTCCTAACATATGCTGTTGCATGTCTTCACTGGTCTTCACTGTAATCACAGAATCACTAGGTTGGAAGAGATTGAGTTCAACACAGCCCTAACACCTCAACTAGAATGTGGCACTGAGTGCCACATCCAATCTTTTTCTAACCACATCCAGAGATGGTGACTCCACCATCTCCCCAGACAGACCATTCCAGTACTTTATCATCCTTTGTGTAAAAAACTTTTTCCTAATATCCACCCCATATTTCCTTTGGTGCAGCTTAAGATTGTGTCCTCTGGTTCTGTCAGTTGCTGCCTGGAGAAAGGGACCAACCTCCACCTGACTACAGCCACCTTTCAGAGAGTTGTAGAGAGTTAGAAGGTCACCCCTGAGTCTCCTTTTCTCCAGGCTAAACACCTCCAGCTCCCTCAGTCGTTCCTCACAGGACTTGTGTTCCAAGCCCCCTCACCAGCCTCACTGCCCTTCTCTGGATGCTCTCAAGCATCTCAACATCCTTCCTAAACTGAGGGGCCCAGAACTGGACACAGTTGGTTGAGTTTTCCCTTGTACAGTTCTGTTTAATTAGAAGCTGCCTATGGTTTTATTGAAGTATTTCAGCTCCATATAATATAAATGTACTGCAGCTAGGTACGGCTCCTAGATGATTACTGACCTTCTCTCTGGGTAGAGGCAGTATTCATATACCCAGCTACCTACTTATATTTTAAACTATCAATTAAAAAAAAATTAAAATAACCAGAGCTGAGCTTGTGATTGAACACACCCATTAACAAAAGAGTAATTGAAAAAAAGGAATTAACATTTTTGTGATTGTGCCTCTACTACTAACAACAGATGATTCCAGTTTTGTCCTCTGCCCCAACTTGCAATCAGACTCATCTCTTCCTAGCTAAGTCTCTGCAGTGTATGGCCATGTAGAAGTGAGAGCTTGCTGCTGTTTCTTGGCTCACATAAGGGCTGCTGGAGGGCGCAACAAGAAGATGAGTCCAGTACTATCCCATAGGCTGCAGGAGGGTAAAGCTGGACAGTGGAGAGTATTTCTGTTTAAAGAAGCACTTCAAAGCAAACTGAAAATATAAGGTTACTGCTGACTAAAACTTTGGCCTATTTCAATCTGGAATATGTCAAAATATTCTGACAGCATGGGAAAATCCCCTTCTCCCCTCTCTGCAATGTGTTCCAAAAAATCCCCTTCTGACTGAAGGGAATTGATTTTGCCAATTATTTCAGTTTTTATGGGAATCCACAGAGACCATTTAAATTTCTGGAACTGGCTCTTCTGGGAAGTAAGTTGAGACAGAGGAGTGAAAGGGTAATAGGATTTACCAGCCATGAGGAGAAATAAGTGTCTGTCCTCATTTGTGCCACATGAGCCTCTAGCCATGCAGCTGCAGCTTGGGTCAGGTACAGGAGTGCCAGGTGATTTCTTTGCTGGGAGTAGGGCCTGTGGACTTGCCTTCCATAATTATCCTCTATTTCATCTCCTTAAGGGTTACCCCATATGTCTTCTAGAGAACTTCAGCTGCCAGTAGTTTCAGATTCCTTATACACTGCACACTGGTCATTTTGATAAGGATGCCTTGACAGGAGCATTTTCTTTGGGCATAAAAATTCAAGGACTGAGTTGGTTTCGTTGGTTGTTAAACCAGACTGTCAGATTGTTTTGGAAATGGATTATGGAAAGGAACTGTATTTCTCCATGCCATTTTATGTTGCTGAGTCTCTTGGACTACTGTTTGGTTCTCCCATTTTTCATCTTAGAGAGGAAGTCAGAGAAGCATTGATGCTTACTGGGATGTCGCCCTTTGTTTTCCCCTTTTTTAATTTTGTTAAGATGTATTTCAAGTCTAAAGTTAATAGTAAGAATGAACACCTGATTTTATGGAAATCATTGGGAACTTTGTCTTTATGGGCAGACTTTTCCAGAAGGACTTTCTTCTTAAATAATGTGTTTGGTGCTCAGTTATCTCTGGAGAATTGTCCTAGGTTGCACAGTATGCTTCCCGCATACTAAATACAAGCACAAACAAAAAACCTGAAGAAAACCCAAACCCTTTCACCAGAACTATCAGCAACTCAACCATGAATCCTTAACTGAAGCAGGAGTACTTGCCCTGGTCTTGGTAGACTCTCTGACGACATAGCAGCGGCTCAACTTAACCTAGTGGATAAGAGTGATTCACTTAGGGATGAGAGGTTCTTCACATGCTGTATCGCACTTTAAAATGCTAAGTACTTCCATATTTGGAAGTACTTATCTTTTATTTTCTACAATATCTTAATTTTTTTTAAATGCCACAGAAATAATATTAGGGTTCTCTTAAGAGTTTGCTTTTATATTAATAAATCTTCAGAAAACCACATAATTTTTTCTGATTGATTTTATAATTTGGCACCTGCTTCTTATGAATTTATTTCAAACAGTTAAAGATAGTACTAAGGCATCTCTTTCATTTCTGCTATCGTGTGACAGTAACAGATTACTGACTGCCAGTAATTTCATTAACATTTCAAATTAAAGAATATAAGGACACACATTTTATAACAGGACATTTTTTTTTTCTGGTATTCTTTTCTTCCTTTCCCTTTTAAGGGTACTCTAAAAGTAATTTGTAATTTATAATGTTGTTAATCTTCCTGTTATGGGGGTGAACTTCCTTTTCAGGACTTCAGAAAGGAAATGACTGCTGATGAAATGTGCAAGATTCACAGAAATGTAAACAAAATAATGACACTGGATGACAGAACAGGCGAAAGAGAGGCATCAGAAGTACAGAATTCTCTTTTAACCCTGGCAAATTTGCCTTGGTCTGATCTGATGGGAAAAAGGAGGTAGCTGAGCCTACCCTCAGTTCAGACTCTTGGCTCTTTGTTGAAGCTGATAGTACAGAAACTCTCACAGCAAATTTGGCAGAGTGTTTTGTGCACTGTGTGACTTGTGTTCAATTCACTCCAAGTCCTACACCAGCAGCCTCCAGAGGTCTTCAGTCTTTGTAATCTGAAGTAGTCATAAATCTTAGAGCTGTTTCTTTGCAGCTAAGCACTGGTAGAGTGCTGAACAGACATCAGTTCATTGAGCTTAAGAATTAACAGATATGTGATACTGAATTTGGAAAAAACAATTGAAGAGTCAAAATTTGTTTAAACAGACTGAGTGGGTATACTCAACTACCTGCCCCTCACAATTCTGTTCTGGAATCAGCTGAGACCTGCTGGCAACTTCAGTGCTCTGTGAGTTCTCACATAGTGATATAGATACGAAAATTTAAAATGCATGAATCTGGTGTGAGTCAGCTGAGAGCTGGTTCAAGTTAGTTTTTTTAACTTTAAAATGAACTAAGTTCATCAAATACAGATTTTGACCATTCCTTTTCCAAGGCCCTGCATTTCATGCTGGCTTTACCCATTTTTTTTTTTTTTTTTTTTAGTAAGAACTTGCAAAAGAAAAATGTGCATTCTACACCTGTTTTTCTCAGACTTTGTATTTCAGGGTTACAAATTACTTTGGGATATTTAAGGGGAAAAGGTCGCCTTAAATAGGCACTAAAAGTAACTGTGACAGAAAAATACATCTTTATTATGTGTCAGTGCAATTAGCATGTAGGAAAAGCCAAAAAGAAAAAAGCAGAGTTTAGTGTAATGCAGTTGCTCTATTAATTAATTGGACAAAGGCTTGGTTTAAAAATACCTTTTGATAAGAAATGGAGGTCAAAGTGTGCATTATCCTAAGATCTTATTTACCAAATGTAAATGAATTGATGAGGTGTGTAGGGAGAAAAAGAAGAAAAACACAGGTACAGTCAAATTTCATGGCAAATTACTGTCTTCAAAATGAAATTTTTCATGTGTTTATTCTGGTTTACTGTGATAAAAATATCCTGAACAATCATAGCTCAGAAAATACCCATCTATTCCAGCAGAACTGCAGATTTTTCTGGCTTTGCTCTTGAAACACTTCATCTAAAAGGATTTTCTTTAAGTGGTGCACTGCTCCCCAGGTTTCCCTATCTTTGAAGATTACTGGTATATTTTCTAATTTAAAGAAAAAAAAAGGCTTCTGGATTTAGCTGAGCAGTGATCACATCTAATTAATTCATTTCAAAGGAGTAAGTTCTGAGTTCAGACCAGTGTTTTGATTGTCAAAACCCTGGAAGATGGTGTTTAATGGTGATGTTAATGACTTCTTGAGGGAAAATTCCTTGCTTTTGGTCTAAACAGTCATATTTGAGAAATACTCCAAAATAGGTAGTTGTAATAGGAATAAATATTCTTTGAACATGAAGGCTTTTGAGTTATTTTATAAGGTTACAAATGAGGATATTTTAGAGATTGGTAGTGAGTTACTGCATCACTTTACCAAGTGATGCCATTCAGGTCCCGCTCGTTCTACCTTGACTTTCAGTCCCATCTAAGTTCTTTAAATGTAAGTGGTAGCAGTTTGCTGGGATTATCTCTCATCCCCTTGGAAAACCCTGTGGTATCCCACCAGAGCTGATCATCAGGAAGAAGAGCTGTATAATGACACAAATAGTTAAAGAGTCCTAAGAGAAGGTTGCACAGGCATTCGCTTAGCTGGGCTTTCATGTCTGAGGCATTTACTGAAATAAGCTAAGAATGAAATAGCACCTGTTCTGACCAGATGGTAAATTCGTGGAGTTTTATCAGATGCTGAAGCTGTGTGTGCGTTTTGTACAACAGAGACAGAGATGATCACTATTACTCCCAGTCTCACTCCTTCAGCATAAATATTGCATAGGGTTGAGGAGCTTAATAAACAGATGCATAGCATATTATTTCATTTTTTTCTCTCAATCCAGTCAGTTACATGTCAGGATTACTGCTAGTTTATGGGGTCTGCTCTCTGTGTTTGACTTGGTAAAATTCAAGGATAAGGGGATGGAATTTTAATTAGATGCATTAACATGACTTTAGAACCTTGTACTGTTTCTGACTAGTGGGGTGCTTATATAGCCAGTCTGTCTCATCTCTGACAGTGGCCAGAAGTGCATACCCTGGGATGAGTAAGAATGCAGCAAGTGGATGTCATACTTTATAGGATCAAACATTTTGATCTTTCAGCTTGTTCAGATGTTTGCATGTTCATTTTGTATTGGTACTTTGGTACTTTTTCCTCTCTAAAATTGTGCAGTTTTCCCCCGAGTTGGATCTCCCTGGTTCTTCTTTGTCTAGGAGTCACATTTGCCACTGATTAGTCTTCAAGTGTTATAACAGTTCTAAGCAAAACTGTTAGTTGTTACTGCTGGTGATAAAACTTCCACTCTGAGTTCCTTTTGAATCCTTAGCTGAGTATAACCTAGTCCTGGGAATTAGACACTTAATCTAGTTTTTCCTTATTTTCTTTAGGGCATTTTAATTTTAGAGAGACACTTAGAGTTCCTCCAAAACTAAGGACCAAAGCATGGGAATATCTCTTGTGTTTTCTATGATCAGCTCTGATTCAAATGACTTGGATTTTTTTGCTGCACCTTTGAAACCTTCATATGTATTGTGATCATCACCTGACCTTCAGATTCTGTTATTATTTGTGTTCCTACAGTTTCTCTTATAATATTTATGTTGTTGATGTATGTGGAGAATAACTTATTGGCAGTTATGAGTCCTGATAATCTTTATTTGAATTTGGTTTTGATATACCTTGGGGGGTTTTGTTTAACTTGTTCTTTTAATCTTGTAAAGGTTTTTAAATTCATGATAGCCCCAACTTTCTGAATGATATCTTGCTCCATAGAAGCTTCCTTACTCTTCTGGTGAGCTGTGCTGGCTTCATTCTGTCATTTTGATTTGCTGATAGTGAGACTCTTCATTGGTAAGATTCTGACCCACACTGAGCCTTTTGAGTTTGCTACAACATGAGGTTTGCAACTCTGAACTTTGGGAGACCTCTAAGTAGCAGGCCCATGAAATAGTTCTTTTTAAGGCTTAAGTTTTATCTCTGAATTCTATCCTGATGGGTCATTTCCCTGATGTGTTTTCCTGATTACCACAGAATGGATCAGTAGTATTCCAAGGGCAAAGGAATTTGATTCTACGCAGTTCCTTAAAATGCACCAAAATACTGGAAAGATGTGTAGGAGGCAGTTAGCAATGAGTTTTCCCTCATGATTTAGAATTCAGATTCTCAGTCTCAAAGTTTCCAGTTTTATCAGAAAGACATGATGCATTCATTTGAAGATGAGCTCCACTGTACACACCTCCTCAGAGTTATAGGATAGCCTATAGGAACAGAGTTCTTTGGTGTCCAGGCTATTTATTTTTGCAGTGTCTTAGGTGCAAAGATTTGGGACAGTGGCCTGATGTTCTCAGTTCCACATTTCCTGTTATTCCTCTACAAAGGAAAGAAAAAAAAAGATGTAAGAAGACATAAAGTTGCAACACATAAAAGTACTTATCATTTGAGTAGGAATAGGTTGCGTGCCAGGTGGTTACCCTAGTGTTCTTGTATGATTTTATAAATAAAAGGCAACTATTATATTTTTACAGGATGCTTAAAAGGATGTATAATTCATTTCATACCCTTTCAAGATATTATATTCTTCCTGTCTTCATCCTTAAGAAATTTCATAAACTCTCAAAACTAGAAGTAAAATTACCTCATGGGGATCTCTTTTTTTTTCTAGGCATGAAGTTATGAAGTTGCTAATCCAGTCTTTTATCTTGAATTCACCATTATAATGTCAAGATTGAATAATCTGCCTTTATCTCCAGGGTGACAGCTATGTAGAAACTTCAAAAGGGACAGTTTTGCCAGCATCTAAAGCCTCTTGTTAATTACTACATCTTGAAGTAAAGTGAAATAAAGGAGGATGAAAATTGTATTTCTCTTTGACAACCTTGTAAAAATATCAGTGATGAAGCAGTACATTTTAAGTACTTTAAAAATGCATTTACTGAGATCAAGACCATTCTGATCATGGTTCAGGTTAAAGTCTACAAGATACATTATAGGAAGATGTGTGTGTGTCACTGATGGTTTAGAAATCTCTTAACTGGGAATTAAATATTTTGCCAGTATTTTCTTATTTAAATCGATTGAGATGATTTAGTAATGGTGTTGCTTTGCATCTGGCAGAAGGGCTTGTATTGTTGCCTCTTCCAAGTAGAATTCAACTTGTTTCATTTCATATCCCAGTTTTACACTGTTTTCACTGCTGTTGGCTTTACATGACCTGATTATGTAAAGCCAGATAGAGTGTAAATATTATGACCTGTAGCAAGCACTCTGCTATCAGCAGAGAATGCTAATAGTGAACTAACTATGTGTGTTTTCAGGAGTGGGGTTTGAGATGTTCTGCGTTGTGTCAGTTTGTCTATGCCCTCCTTCAGGAGATCAGGCTGTGTGGGTGAGTCGGTAGAGGGACATTTGCTCCATAGGGAATAAGTCCTCAAATCAAACCTGTAGGCCAGGCAGGAAATGTTTTGGATCAGTTATTGTCTTTGAAAGGTCGTTATACTAATTTTCCTCTGAAAATCTGAGGAAAGTTCATGCAAGCAAGAAATCAATTAACCCTTTGTTAGTACCAAGTTGTGAGTAAGTACATAATATAGACTCATACGAAATAAAATTAGCATCAGGTTTTTGGGAAATTTGTAGTATTTGTAGTGTTTTCTATTTTCTTTTTTTTTAAATGTGGTTTAGTATGAAGTAATTCATATCACAAAATAGATAATATAAACCACTGTGGATAAAAAAGTTGACTGAGCTGATGGTGCTAGAACAGTGCTTGTTTCAATAATTTTAATTACTTGAGGAATTGTAGCATTGTGAATTTAATACTATATCAGTAATGGCTGGTTGTCAATCCAATGTGCTTGCATTACTGGTAGCCACTAGATGATGTTTCTAAGGAAGGAAAATCTTACTAGTAGTGTGAAGGCTTAAGTAATTCTAGAGGCTTTGGCTGGATAAGGGGATTGGACCCCCGTCTTTGGTCATCATGGTTCACATCCTAGAAATATTTTTCTTGAGCTATAAGGAAATATGAGAATTCTCTTTGTATTAGGTGGTCATTCCTGCTAACATTTGATTTCAGCAGTGCTGTTTGCCATGCGTATTTAGCTATTTGTGATGCATTCACTCAACGTGACGTTATTAAAATAAAAAATAATGAGAAATAAGAAGGGAAATCTATACTGTTCAAGTGAGGTAATATTCCTTCTTTGCAATGCAAAGCAAACAAACGTGATGTTCCTTTTGTTAGCCCAACTTTCTGATGGTGTCATCCGTAAGAAACTGCAGTTATAAAATCCGTAATCCAGGGTTTCAGTCTGGGTGTCTCCCTATGTAACAGAAGGGAATGCAGTGTGTGTGGCTTTGTCCTTGTATATAGAATTCCTCGTTCCTTTTACTTGTGTGGGAGACAGACATCTAAAGTAGAAGTTCACTAACTAGATAATTGTGGCTAAATGAGCGGCCCTGAGGGTTTTAGGACTGTTTTAACAAATTATTGTGGTGCCATCAAGAAATCCGTGTGGTTAAAATGAGGCAAATGTGGTAACAGGGACGTGGCAGTGTTTGCACATTTCAGAAAATTAAAGGTGTCCATTAGTGTGGATGTTGTAATATATATAAGGTAGGATTTCATGTTAAATACAATGCGATCTGTGGGATATGTTTCAGTAATATCTAAAACTGAGACTCCTGGTTATTGCATTAGGTTGGGATAAGGTTATTGTTTACTTTGTTATTATCAGCTTCTCTTTTAAAAGTGCTGAGAAAGTTTCAATGAGGTGCTAAACCCAGGGGGTTTTAAGATAATTCTAGTACCTGAACAGCTTTCTAAAGTGAAAGTTTGTACCTGAAGGAAATCAGCTTTGTAGTGCAAGTGTCCTTTCTGAAAGATGATGTGGAAACTTACATCACTTGACATATCCACAGTGGGTGCCATCATGTTGACCATCTTGTAAAGCTTGTCCTGGGACTAACCTGAATGCAGCATATCTGTGGTAACCTGCAGCAAAAGCAGTGCCTGCAGTATTTCCAACAATATTTACATTTGGAAGCATTTTAAGATTTCTCTTGTTACAAGAATTGTCATAATATATCAGTAACAAATCTAAAAAGTATTGTTAAAATTTGTTCAACTAGTTCAACATTTAAAATGCTTGATATCCTGTACTTTCCTTAACCAAAACAGTCTAGTACTGCTGAACATTACACTGGTGCAAAAATTACAGTAGTGACTTGAACAGATTTCTCTACAGCCAGTTTTCTGAGACTTTTTAAACTAATTTATCTCATTCTAGGAAGAAGAAAAAAATAATCTATTATATTTTCTGAAATTTCATTCAGATCTTTAATGAGCAGAATAAAAGCTTATTTCTGAACATAAGTCTGGGAGGGATAGAGAGTGAAGCGTGAAAAACAATCAAATAATATGAATGGAAGCAATTCCCAGAGTATGCATTAATAATTAATAATAATGCATTTTGAGAAAAATCTGTGGGTTTTCAGTTGCTGTGCTTTTGGGGTCATCTGAAACAGGAGGATGGAAACAGCGCTGCATTTTCACTCAACAGTGCCTCCAGGTCTGGAGTCATTTCAGCTGAGGATTTTAGGGAGAAATTTGCTTGTTGTGTGGTCCTGTGTAAAATTATATCTGCTCTAAATATCCAGGCACCTCATAAATCCGAGGAGCGTGACTTTTTTTTTTTGTTCTCTTCCATTCCTTTGTCTGTATGAATTGATTCATAGTTTTAATTAACCTGCCTTTTTCACCAAAAGTACTCTTTTGAAAAACAAAACTTATAAATATTTACAGGATCCTTTTTTGCTAGGTACGTCCTTTGGTTTCTAAAATTTTCTTTATATATATGTTTCCTTTCCTCTAGAAATATTGCTAGCTCATTGAGGGTTTCTAAATGTAAAATTACCAAAAGAGATTGTTCCTAAACTATTGGGGGAGGGGTATGCTTGTTATAGGGAAGTATTTTCTTTCAAAATCAGTCTCTCTTTTTAAGCATCGTATTTCAGACTCCAAATGCATGGTAAACAGTTGTCAACTCAGTTCTGCTCATCTGCTATCAGAAAATCTGTTGCAGGCTTATTGTTTCTCTTCAATAGTTCAACAAAAACCATTGTACTGGCAGATCCTAGCCTGAATATTTAAATGCTGAAATGTTTATTGTAGTAATTAACACATAGTAATTAGATCAGTTCAACAGTGCTGGCTATATATAAATTTAGTCCATGGATACTCAAATCCAGCCCAACACTTCCATATAATCACATTGAAGTCAATGTAATTGAAGTTACATACATCCTTAAGAGCTTTTTTGGATTAGGGCCTAAATATTTTTTATTATGAAAGAAAATGCTCTCCAGCTCCTGGTTCTTAGATATTCTTGCTCATAAAAATAAAATTTGTAAAGCAAATTAGTAAATAAAAAAGAGGAGGTCACTACTCCCAGCTATTTGTGAGGCTGGGACTTGCCTAAGCGCCCATGTCTTGGGTCAAGCAGCATGTGATGATGGAGGTGAGAGTCTGAGGAGAAGATGACTCCATCAGACAGGTGCTGGTGGGAGAACAGGTTGCTTTCCTTGACAGAAAGAGAAGTAGAGATCAACTGTGTGCACACGAGTTTTAGCTAAATATATGTAATTTTAGAGTAACTTGTATTTTACCTTCCTTTTTTGTCTGATGCCTTATTGCAGTTAAGAGTCAGCAAATCTTTAAGTTCTTACATTTCCTGCATGAAAAAGCTTCCAACTTGGATATGAACAGCTATTCTAGAAAATGAAATGGAAATTAAAAATAGAGAATTATACACCCCCTCCTCTCTGGAAAGCAATGGTGGGAGTGTCCTGCTCTGGAAAGGGGTTCCTGAATAAGCAAAGCACTGCAAAGAATAGTAGCTGAGAACAGAATGTTGTGTGGATTACAGGATTAGACAGTGGACAAATGAGTTGTCTTTTGTGTTTTTACAGGCTTATTCTTGATTTTTTTCTCTTTCTCCTCCTAAACCTCTCTTTTTTGTGTATGACATGTGAATTTAACGTGAATTAGAAAAAGAAAGTGCTTTGGAACTCCAGAAATTTACTTTTAGACCTTTATTTTCTGGTCGGTATGTACAAGGGCCTCTAACTAGATTGTTGTCACTGTAGATCACAGGTCCTTCCAGAAATATTAAAGCATAAAGAAAGACAAATATAATAAATGTAGTTGATGGTCTCCAAGATGTATTTCACCTCAAGCATTTTGCATTCAGTTCATTAGAAGTAGCTGCTTTGCCTGCAGGACAAATGTATTTAGCATTCATGTCCTGTTCCCTCTACTTATTCAAAATATTTTTATCTCTTAGGTTAAAACCAGAAGCATTTTCAACTTACATAAGATTGTTACACAATTCTATTGGTCTGCCAGGTTTTTCCCTGTCTTTCATCTTTCTGTTCTGCACAAGCATCTTTATCACCAAGCTCTTCTGTACAGCTACTACTGCTACACTTCACAGTATCCAAGGTGCTTCAAGGACAGGGATTTTGTCATCTCTGATATTGTTTTTCGGAGTAGCATCTCTGAAAATTCCCAGGTGTGGAAGTAGGAGCATTACAATTTTCTGATAAAATTTAAGATGAAACATAATGCAAAGTTCTTGACATTGAGGAAGGGCTAACATGGCTAAATCCAGATTTAAGAGCATTCTGCAGCAGCACTAGAATCACAGCTAATGACTGTACTCAGCTTGGATGGGAGGCACAGTGCTGTCAGTGTGTCACTCCTATATTCATGACTCAAATAGCAAAGCCTACCTATCCTAAAGAGCTGGCACTGCTGGATCCATGGCAGCTGTTGTATTGCATAATTAATGCAGCCCTGGGATAGAGTTTCAAACACTCCATGTCAGTGCGTGCAGGAAGCCTGCAAAATGGGCAGTACTTTCAATAGTCAAATTTTTTTTTTAACTAACTTTATTATGGCTTACACACTTCTGCAAAATTGGGTGAAAAGAGGTAGGGTTCCCAAGTAGCTTGTGATTGAGAGATTCCAGTGGAAATTGTCATTTTCATTCTCTACAGCAAGGAAAACAGTAAGGAAAAGATGAATTCATGTTTGCTTACTCAGTTTTGCGCAATGTACAGCATGAACATTAAAATGAGTAAAGAAACTTCCAGTTGGTTATTTTAGATCTAAGTAGGTCAAAAAAGGTAGTGGATTAAGCAAAAATTGTATAAATGTTTGGGTAGTGTGATCAGAGTTGGTTTTTGGAGCAAGCTGGTATGGGAAGGGTTTTGAAGGAAACACTTTAGCCCGCAAGGTACATAATTTTATATTGACAAATCCTTTCTTGTAAGGTTGACAAAAGCAAAAAAGGCTGTTTAGCAGCATTTCCTTCTCTACATGCTGCAAGCCTTTGCCTTATGATGGGAGCAGAGTCCTGTCCCTTAGCTGTGGCTGACTCCCAGGCCGAGGATGGCACTGGAGCGTGCACTTTTGCGTGGTGTTCTCACCCGTGCACTTTTGATTAGCTGGAAACAAGCTGCTGGGATAAGGAATTCTGCAGGGAAAATTTTTGAAAAGAAGCTATATAAAACTGATCCAAGTACGTATTGTGCTTGTTGTGCTGTGTGTTTGAGTACCTTGAGCAGTACCGTGTAGCAGTAGCAGAGAATTTCTGGGTGGGGTAGTAATTAAACTGTGTAAACTTCTTTCTGGTTTGATGTGCATAGGAAAATACAAACCTCTGCTGCTTGAAAGATCCAAATGTAGAAATCTAATCTCTCTGACCTTAAACTTAATTCTTTCACTGCATGTTTGCAACATTTCTTGTTGCATATGAATGATGTAAATTATTTGAATTATATTCCCAATGCCCCAAGTGGAAAACCTGCCTCATGTGTGAAATGTAACAGATGAGAAATAGAAATTAATTTTGAAATTTTGATCTTAATCCACCAGTTTTAGTACTTTGATTCAATTAGTGAAGTTGTATGAATTTCAAGTAGCTGAAAAGTTATAGTATCTTACAGATAAAGGCATCTAAATGTGCTTTTAATGTAATTTCAGGACATATTTCTTGAAATTATTTGAATTGAATTCAAATATGAAAACAAAGCCTGAAAAAAATTTTGTCTAAGATACATAAGTTTGTTTTGTTTTTTTTAAATTTATTTTATTAATTTGAGGTCTTTGAGAGGTGTAAAGATCATTAGGTTTCATTTCATTCTTTTGAACATAGAAAAGCATGTCCGGGAAAGCAGCCCAAGCTTAAGCTAAATGCATTTTTCTCCACAAAAGATCCTACACTTAACACTACTTAGAGGGGACAATTTTTTCCTCAATGTGCTGCCTGACCTTTAAAAAAACCAATATGTACATGCAAACTTGTGATAGCCATAGAAAGAAATGGGCTAAAAAAGGTAGTGTGCATTTTATGGTGAACTGAGATTCTTCCTGATAATGATTCCTTTCTGCACCTGTGTAATTAGATGGTTGGTTTCCCCAAAGACACTCAGCCCAGTTTTGAAAGATTTTCTTTTGCACAGGTATTTGTAACTAGTGGAATTAGTAACCAGGTCTGTCAGAGAATGGTTTATCTCTGAAAGATCTGCAACAGTGAACTATAAAAGCTGACTTTTCTAGTAGGTAACTTTTTAAATAAGGGTTACTTATAAATAACTTGGAGAAATGTTAAGAGGACTACGAAGGCTCTGGTAAACACAGTGCTCCTCTGTAAGGGAATGATGGCTAATGGACTTGGATTGAGACGTGTATTCTGAATCTGGCTAATGTTTTCTGCCTCTGCATTGTGAAACAAAGAAATCACGCATCGAATGGAATAGCTGCAATTTTGCCACAAAAAAAGCAAATTGTATAATAGATGTCTGTAACTAATTTATGTATACATATCTAATTTATTTCTTAGTAGATTGGGACGCATTTAAACAAGAGCTAATGGGATATAGAAAAAATCTGAAGGGAGATGGACTGCATTTAGAGTAAAACCCTTGCCTCAAACAAACCAAAACTAAAAAGAGGGAAGACTTTTATTAAAGGAATTTTTTCTGAGTTGTAGAAGATGTTTTTGTATTAAGCCTTTACTCTTTTTATAACTCTTGCAGACAAGTGTATGGTTCCCTTGCTTACAGAGACTGCATACTGTTGAGCAATATCTGCCCCATTTACATGAACAGGCTTGTTTCAATTGACTATACTTGAGCTGGATAACATAACTTGAAGGGAAAAGAGGAAATTGTTTTTCTGCAGAGAATAATCCCTGGTTAATAGAGGGGGTTTTATTAATAGTTATGAAGGAATGACAAAATGCAGTTTTTTAGCCACAGACAAACATGACCTAGCCTGAGAGTCACTTAAAATATGTAGGGCGCTCCCCACCTCAGAAGAAAATTAAGAGCCTCATGCCATGTTATGGTCCTGGGTGATGCTAAAATGGGCATCTTGTTCTGACCAAGAATCTTTTTGGAAAGAAGTTACATTAGGATTTGGTCCAGTTACTTCATTTGTGCCGCCTCTTGTCAGCCACAGAAGGTGATACCATAATGGGTGGCCCTGTCACAGACTATTCATGTACAACAGAGTCTCTTAGTAAAAATGCAAGTAAATTTTTCATCTACCAGCAACAATGAGCTGAAATGCTTGAAGAGAGAAAACCACATTATTTTATTTACTTATTTATTTTGTTTGAAAGGCTTGGAACAGTTCTGCAATGCAGTTTTGACCCTCTCATACACACACCTAAGTAATAAGGGAAGCTAGGCTTCCTGTCAGCCCTTACAAGCTGCTGTTTCTCTCCTTTTCCTTGTGGTCAATACTTGGCTTTTCTGTAAAGCCTTGCTTGATTGTTATTTCAGTTAGACCATAAAGACCCTTACCTGACACTGCCAACGTGTTTCTTTGCAGAAACAGATTATCTCAAATGACAGAATCCAAGGAAAAGTTCAACTTCCATGTCTGATGCCTTATAGAAAACTAGCAGCATGCAATACATGACTTAGCTGTACTGCACCATCAATATGTGCTTTATTCAATATTTGCTTCACCTTTCCTTAAAAATAATTTTAAATGCAGAGATAAAATAGAACCTATTTTGTGTAAAGGAAATATATTTCTGGCTTGATTTAGGATGAGATGACAAGCAAGGACAGAAGAAAAGTATGGGATGATGACATGTAAAATAAACGAAAACAATCAATGGAGTGTAACAACCTGATTGGTGAAATTTATAAAAATAGGTAAATTTCAAAGCCAAAAGGGAAAGTTATGTATTGTGACTGACTTGTGTGAGTTCAGAAATGAGTAAACTCATGTGTAAAACATTTTTTAAACTAGTAGAATTCCTCACATGTGACATTTCAAATGGGAAATTAGTTTAAAATTTTGAGGAAAAGGGACTGTGCTGTAAAGGGATTGTGTTCTGTAAAATGATTTATGGGTTTAGTGGTCATTACTTGGAGTGAAAATAAGGACTTACTTTGAAAACTGTGATTTAAAACTGCATATATATTCACGTTGCTTTATTACAACACAAAGATGAACCGCTGAAAGTACTGGTGGGTTTTGTGACCTGCAATATGCAGCTCTCTATCTCTCTCTGTATCTGTGATACTGTAATCAAGGAGAATTGTATGGCAAGGGGGAGGCCTTGTTAAGACTAATTCTGGGAATAAAAGGGGCTAAAATTGATCGTTTTTCATATTCCAAGCTTATCTATGAAAAAATCTTGCGGAAGATAAACAACAAAAGCAAAGATTTATTGGAAGCTGAAGTATCAGGATGTCAAAAGACTTCACATGAAGAACAGGTAGAGAACTCCAGGATAATTTGAAAAAAACCCTAAATTTTTGGGACCTAAGATGGATTGATTATTTTTTCTTCTGCCTTTGACATCCTGTTTTGTGAGAAATATAGCATTTGATTATTTCTGGAAAAGGTGTTTTAGGGAATGCCAACTTTGGGAGTTGGGCTTACTAAAGTTTCTGCAAAGATATATAAAGAAAAAAAATTCATTCCTGTAGAGCACATTGAGTCCATAGATTATGACAGAAAAGGATAAGAGATTGCATTAAGATGGGAGACAGTGTAAAATCTGCCATATTGCACTGGTCTATGCGAAACTGCTATAGTTATATGGCCCTCCCATGCCATCCCAAGTGCTCCTGATGAGTAAAACTGATCAGCTGGGATGCAGGAAATGTGATTCTAATGTTTAGAATATCTATGTGTGTCTGTACATTTTTGTACATGTGTATCTGTATATTTTTGTCATAGATACATAAAAATCAGAAGCTGAAATGGAAGGGATTATAGTCTCAGGCAAACTGGCAGGCACAGATCACTAGCTTTGGATTCACAAAAGAGAAAATCCACATGGCCAAAATGTGACAGGCAAGTGGCTGGGAAGATGCAGAGCAATGGAAATTTTAGGGTTCCTTATGTTGAAGAGATGTAGCTTTTGGGTAGGAAGAAGGATCAGAGAAACTGCTCAGTTTGAAGCACAGGCTCTTTTTGTCTGGTCAGGACTGGCTGGTGATTTGAGCATGTCTACTCTCCCTACAGTTTTCCTTTTGCACTGCTATAGTCATTACTTATTGAAAATATCCTGCAGGTTTGGGGCATCACTGGAAGGCCAGGTCAAGGATGTGGGCAGCAGATACTCCACTGAGAAGTCAGGAGAAAGCAGCTGAAAAGACCTGAGCAGGGAGTGTGAAAAGATGCTGCAATGGAAAGTGATGTAACAGAAAAGTACTCTGTAGTGAGCTTCATTTAAAAGTACAGATAGAAGCTTGTCTTGTCCTACACAAATTCCTCCAGATGATATTGAATGGCTTGACTGCTTTTCATAGATTGAGCTGTCCTTGTGAAGAAAATGTTTCAAGAGAAAGGGCTTGGATCAGAGCATGTCTGTTATACCAAAGGGTGTGAGAAAGAAGTGGTACTCAACATTTCCTTTGCTTCAGTCTGTACTGGCAAAGCTAATGTTCACGACACAGCTCTTTCAAACCAGTCAGAAGGTTTGGAGGAACGCAGACTTTGCCTAGAATGGAAGAGGAGCATGCTATGGAACTTGTAAATTAACTGGATGTTCATAAACCCATGGCGCTTGATGGGATAGAGCCCCAGGGGGTGAAGAGCTGGCTGCTGACATTGCGAAACAGTTCTTGACTGAGGTCATGGTGTGCTTGGACTACACAACACTCAAAAGGTTTCTCTCCAACCTCAGCCAGTCTATGATTTGATTATATTGAGCCTTTACTGAAGGTGAATGGAACTGTTTGTACCACACCAGTACCTGAAGTCTCACTGTTGGAGGAATGTATGAAGTAAGGTGTTACTGGAATGATTAAGGCTCTTGCTGACAGGGACATAAAGCATTTTGTTTGAAAACTTGTCTACAGGGCAGCTTCCTGGATGACATAGATATGAGATGCTCTGTAGCTTATCCTGTACTTCATAAAATAGTGATTAAATTTCCCCTGGGAATAGGATGTAACTGGGGAGCGTAGGGAGGGCTACAATATCATAAATGTAGTTGTCCTCTCAGGAGTGCCTCAGGGAACAGGGTATTTAAAGTGAAAATCTGTTTCCTGCTTGCTCTCTGTTGTAGCTCCTCCTGAAAGCTGCTAGACTTGGCTGATCCTTGGGGGGCAGCTGCTGAAATTGCAGTGGAATGCCCACAGATAAGAGATGCTGTCCTGACAGAGAACAATTCAAATTCCTGCATTATTTTCTTTCTTTTTTTTTGCAGTGAGTGACTCAATTACATAGAGATACCTCATATTATCTGCCAGATATTCTGCTCATGTTGTTCTGTGTTCACAATATCTAAATAGATGTTTTCTTTCCCATTTCACTTGTTCTGGTACAGTTATTCAAGAAATCTGTTTAGCCTTATTGTGCTCCATGTTTATTTCTGACCTCCTGCTTGTCTAGCTCAGTTCAATGATCAGGTATTAAAGGCATTTGCTTTCTTCTTTATGTATGAGGGTTCCTACAAACCAGTGGTGGTGACTACATCCTGATGTAAGAATAAAGAAAGAGCATGAAGAGTTAAATGATACCTGTTAGCATATGATGCTTCCATAATATGTGATTGGGTGAAGTGCTGGGGAATAGCAGCCAATCAGTCTACTGTGCTGCAGACAATTACTCTGTTATTCAAACTGTACTTCCATATGCTGATGGCTGTGCGCTGCTTCATCCTGGCCTATATCTTAACTCATGCACTTAACAGCTTCTGCTGTCTCTGACAAAAACTGTACTGGGAGTGGAGGAAGGCTTTTTCAGGGAAATAAAATCAGTGAGACTGAATATTTTTTTCACTAGAACTTTGTAGAAGGTTATGGTTTTTTTAATACCTATAACAGTGATCGCTATAAATCTGTGCATTACTGAGTGTGTTTGCTCAGAAAAATTTGTTTTTATTATTCAGTTTGCTTTTCCCCTCATTTTCAAGTGTTTAGTTGTGAAAAAATGACAGAACTGTTTTGATGTTACAGCAACACCAACTTGATATTAGAAGGTTTTTTAACAAGATAGTACTCTGCACATTATATTCTTGAATAGTTGTCAGAGAGGAATTCTCTTGCAATCTTGTCTCTAGAGACAGGAGGAGTTCTCATAGCAGACATCACATTCGTGTTCAAACCTTGTTTACAGTTTCTAATGAGAATGAAGGTTTGTATTTTTCTGTTTAGTCACTTTGCTTATCCTTAATTTGTTATGAAGAAGGACTGAATGTTCTTCAGCATGTGTGAAATATTAACAATTATTTCCCAATTACATCACTGCTAAATAGAACTCTGGTTTTATTACTGAGATGCTCGTGTATCTCTGAAGAGAGGAAAAGTAGGGTTGTTTTTCTGAGATTTTATTTTTAATGAAATGCCTGTACATGCAGACAGGTTTAATATTCTTAACTATAGTTTTAAACAATTGCTTTATCCTTTGAAAATCTCAGCTGCATTTCCTCATGTTTGAATTAGCCAGAAGTGAACAGGATGAGTACAAAGAGACACTGGGAAGCTCCATTTGGCTGAAAGCTTGAGAGCAGCCCACCAGCTAAATTTTGTATTTGACATAAAGGGGTCAGGTTCTTACCATGCAGTCTCATGCTGGCTACAGTGGTGCTACCTGAGGAGTACAGGAAATCAATGGTGACTGACAGATGCTAGTTGTGGGTACAAATTGCTGCTTTTCTCATTCATTGCTCTAAGATGAAAGAAACCTATGGCAGTTTTCCTGCTAGTCTAAAATTGGTTTTGTGTGCCACTTCTGAGGCTTCATTTAGCTTACAAAGAACCAAGAAAAACCTTGCTTTTTCCCCCAAAAAACTTCCCATGCCCCCCATGCCTACAAAGGGTGGCATGTGACAATTTAGTGGTGGTTTCTTTTCCCATTTTTACTTTTAGTGATACAAATAGTTTGTGTACAGAAAACAAACTTGAATTGATTGAAGGTTTGATGTAGCCAAACTCAAGACATGCTTCAGTAAATAAAACTGTAAACCTACTTTTGGGAAAGCACTGACCCTAGCAGGCTAATTTGCTGGGTAAAATGTCTGTCACAGTGCAGCTAAGCTGGACTTAAGCAAGTGAGTAACTAAAATGATGAAAATATATACACACAAAACTCCTCTTTCAGAGCTGTAATTTTGCCAGGAACAAACTTTGAGGTTCCCTTAATTAAGGACTCAATTAAGGACTCTTCATGTCATTGTATGCAGTGGCATACAGTGAAGTTTTTTCATTACTTCAATATAAAAAAAAATATTGTAGCCTACAGAATCAAGAGATGTGTTTGGGGTTTTGTTGTTTGTGGTGGGTTGTTTTTGTTTGGGTTTTTTTCCTCCTGAGACACTGAAGTGTCCACGCTGGTTGGAAAATAAACCCTCCTAAGCCGTAGAATATTGGTGTGCTATTACTAGAAATACAGATATATAGATTAATTTGATCTTGTGTAGAACATTGGGTAATGAATGCATCAAGAATTTGACTATTACCATTGCAGTTACTTCGAGTTTTTTATTGGGATTTGAGATTTCTTGCCAGTTACTGGTTTCAACACAGTGGAGGACTAATCACAAAGATTTTTTGTAATAAGTTTCTCTTCTTTATTTTCCATTTATAGAGATTTTACTATTGCTGAGACCAGGAGCTGGAAATGACAGTGTTAGAATAAGACTTTCATGTTGGTCAGTCAGTCCATGAGAGAAACAGCTGGAGGAGGACAGGAACACAGTCCTAGAATTTGGGAAACAAACTATATCCACTTGACACTGAATAATGTTAGCTCAGTAGTGCAACATAATGGCAGACTTTACAGGCTACAAGTTTGTTCATCCATGTTCCAGAAAGATGAACTCAAACTGTAACAGGTACACACAATTACTATGAGCTTAATGAAAAACCTTTGCGAGAAGAGACTGAAAATATATTGCTCATTTAAATTTGGACAATGAAGCTGACTGGACATTAAACAAAGTTGAGGTAGTTTAAACAGAGAGGGAAAAGAGATGAGCTACTTAATGTAAAGGACAGGCACAGGAACAAATGGTTATAAAGTAGTCAGTCATGAATAAATTTTAGGTTGGAAATGGAAGAAGGATCCTTGCCATGGAAGGAGTCAGGCTTTGAAGTAGCCTTTTAATTAAAGAATTAAGGGCAAGAAGTTACCAAGGAGTTTACATTATATGGTGCTGCTGATAGAGAACTGGAATTGATAATAAGGAGGTTGATTTCAGGGTCGCTTCCTACAAGCTTTGTTTTCTTTTCTGGGAAGGTAAATATAAGCTTGTTTCTCTTTCCAAAGACAAAAGTAAAAACCACGATGTAGGAAAATCTTATGTGTTTGAGACCTACCACAGAGAGTAGACTGGTCTTAGGGATGAGAGTAACAGTTAATTAAATCATTGCCAGCCTGTGCCCTTTTGCTGCTAAAACAATGCTGTGCTATCCCAAATGGATAATCTGGTTATATCTCAGTTTATGACAACGAGCAAGAAAGCTGCAAAAAGGAAACATTAGGTGAATTTATATTATGGCACAAATCAAAACTAGCTCATGTTTTTACTTTAAATATGGAATCATTTGTTTTCTGATATAAAGACTATGCCACTCAGTCTAGTAATAAGTGCTTAAGTGTTCAGGGAAGGATGGGTTTGTAAATTAATAAACACTTCCTGTGTTCCCCAGGCCCCACTGTCAGCCTGGCTTGGTGTGAGCTCAAGCTTTGACCTTGGGTGACCCAGCGAGGCTACAGACACTCTGCCATCAGGCTGTTCTGTCAGCACAGAGCATGTCAGGCAATGTGTCACAAAGCACAGCTAAGGAATTCCAAAACCCCCTTCTGACCACCACCTAGCTACTGCTTTTCACATGAGACTGCTGTTCCCACTGCATGAGTGCTCACCTCTGTTCTTAGGAGGTGGGAGCAAAAGGTGCTCATTATAAGCTGAAACCACAGCCTGCCACCTCCTCGAGATAAAAGTCAAAGAAAGAAAATTTGTGCACTGCGTCGCTCAGCTGGAAAGGGATTTAAGTCCTGCCTCCCAGCTGAGAATGGCTTTGAGTGAGTCCTTGCCAGCTCTGCTACCTCTGCATGTCAGTGTAAATAACAAGTACAGACTATAAGCTCACATTCTGTCCATATTTAGGTTTACCAGGACCCAATCTCTAAAATTAATTTGCATCCCAGCAAGGTAAGAAAACGTGGCAACAATTTTTGTGAGTTCTTTCAAGTTGTAGACGCATTACTGGGACCCCAGAAAGTGCACCTACACAACAAAAATCAATGAGTTTGCACTCAAAGTCTTTCATAAGGCAAAACCCCATAATTGTATGGTAAATATTTAGCTTTTAATAGCATTAATGACCTTGATACAAGTAGTTGTAGGGATTAATGAGCACCTGAGGTTAATACAATCAGCTCCACCCAACTGATCATTAATTCAGAGCTTGTGCCCTAGATTTTGATCATTAGTGCTAAAAAACAAAATCAATTTTACATGGTTTGGGGCACCTTTTGACCAGCAACATGAACAATACAGATTCTTAATTTTGAAAATGACCTTCCTGCTAGATTTTTCTTTTTTTCTTTCTTACATTGCCCTCTGCTCAATAACATGCAAACACTTAAATGAAAATGCCAAATTTCAGCATGCTGTGTTTTGAAATGCCTGCTTTATTAAGTCCTGAGGCATGTTGATAATAGAAGCATAACAGCTTTTTACATGAAGCACTTGCAGATTCCAAAGTCTTACAAATGGCAGTTCTCAATGGTTTGAAAGTATTCTCTAAACACTTTGGACTGTTTGAATTGATAACTTTGGAGTTCAACATAGTATTAAATATGTTGGCTCTGTGCATGCCCTGAACCAGTAGGTGGTGATTAAGGATCTGTGTTCATAGACACTTGTGCTAATAGCTGTTTTTAGAAACAAATCTTGGACTTCTGGGAATTTTGAAAATACTAAGGCATATTTCAGAAAGATTCCATTTACTTCAGCTGTTTCACTGCAGACTACATTCAATAGTATCCAGCCTCAGGCTAAGCCAACAAAAAGGATGCCCCAGTATTGCTCTGGTCTGGGATAAACATGCACAGGAAACAAATATCAACAACCTCCTGAACTGTGTAACCTGAGTACTCTTGCACCTGTGTTAGAATGTCATGTATAAATTTATATTTACCAGTGCATTTCTGTGATGGTGTGGATACTAAGCCTTCCCCCAAAAAAGAAGACAAATAGTCTATACCTAAACCCCCTGCTACACGCAGATCACATTATGAAGTAGGAGAGTTAAAGGAAATTAATAAGAACAGTCCAATTTTTAAAGTGAAACATGGGAGATGGGGCTCTGTATCTCAGTACCGCAAGGTGTCTGATCTTAGCTGCAGCAATAGATGCAGAAGCTGCAGGAATCTCACAGGATATCCAAATCTAAAACCTACTATTTAGACCTCATTGTGAAATATCACACAGATAAAGTGTATTTGTTTTTATGTATACATATGGTTGAAATATAAGACAAGCGTTTTCAAAATTTAATGTTTTGCAAAAAAAGCATTACTACAAGGTATCATAAAAGCTAATTTTGTGTTTGATACAAAACACTACTTTACTGCAGAATGCATTTCTGCTTAATTCCCTATATTTTGTTCAAAGTGTAGGAGAGGATTATTAGCACATTCAATACAGTAGCCAAATATCCTTTATTTTCTGTGTGATCATAATTACATGTGAAAATTTTATCAGATTAAAAAATATGACCACCACAAACTCAAAGTGTAAAGAAAGGAGAGGAAATTACCATACAGAAAATCTGTAGAAAATGCATTTGTCTATTTCAGCATCAATGTATAAGATCTAAGAAATTAAAAATGTTTTTCTTACACTTCTGAAAAAAATTAAGCTTCATGCAGTGTTATATCATGTTAAAACATGTGCTTAAATTTTTAATTGGCTTGAGAATTCTGTAGGTCTCACACCTCTCTGGTAGATTTTACCTTAAATGTCCTCTAAATTTCATATTCAGTATGCATGTTAGTTGATAGCACAATTTGTTTCTACTTGGTCTAATCAGAAGCACCTAAAGATTCAATCGACATCTATTTTGTTTGGGCTTTTTCATTGTTGGATTCATCTCAGAAATACTTGAACAATTACTCAAGTATCCTGACACTCCTGTTGTACTGTGAGCAAATTTCTAATCAGTTTTTGGTTGTGGAGTATAACACTCTTAACACAACCCCAGGTACGCACTCCTCTACTTAATTCAGCAGAGTCTTATTAATGTTATTTTTTAGGGCACTGGTAGTTTTCATAGATGTTTCTCTTTGGGATTTTGTTTACTGTTTAAAATACATCTGCAAATCTTATTCTAATACATGCTTGGTCCTTCCCAGTGAAATGCTGTGAAGCTGGTGAGGCTGTAAAAGAAATGGTGAATGCAGGGAAGGTGCAGAGAAGCCTCTGCCCTGCGCTCTGCAGCCCCATAAACAACTTGCTAACGAGCATCGGGTAATGGCTGTGGATGCTAAATAATCTCTTTGCCAGCCATTGAGCGGACATGTTTAAAATATGGTGCTTTTTAAAAATTAGTCTTTCCAGGGGAAAACAAATAATTTTCTGTTTGATGTACACCACCTTTTTAATAACATTTTATGGTATCACACAGAGGAGAAAACAAAATAAATTCAGCAAATGTAGAAATCGATAGAGAAGCTGGTATTTCCTCCGGTGAATAAAATCAATTACAGCTTCAGAAGAGGTGTATCTTTAAAATAAATTAAAACCCCCAAACAACCGGGGCGGAGGGAGAAGAACAGCCACCCCCCCGCGTTGGCCGCAGAGGCGGCGGTGCCCTCCGGCTGTAGGTGTCACTGTAAACATGGCTCAGGGCCGGCCGGGCTGGCCCCGCCGCGCACGGACCTGTCCGCCTCGCTGCGAGAGCCGCCGCTCGCATGTTCAGCATGCTCGGGACATTGTGTGCCGGGCTGTTGGAGGCGCTGGCAGCAGAAGGTGACATCTGGTGACTAATGGGCTCAGATGCGGGGGCCGTTCCCGGCGCTCCGTCGGCGGCAGCTGCGCCACCGCCGCGCGGGGTGCGGCGACCGCGGGGAGCGGCTGGCTGGAGCCGCTCGATAGCTCTTGATTTCCCGGGAACAACACCATGGCCCCCCCGCAGACATGCTCCCAGCCCGGGGCTCCTGATAAACGCACAGACCACCCAGCCAAGCGCGGCGCTCGCTGCGATCTCCCCTTGCGCTTATCGAAACCCATCTACTTTTAAGGAAATGGCTCCACCTTATGAAACAAAGATGGACCGTTTCCAGGCACAGCCCGGGCTCGGGGAGGATTCTCGCGTTAGGCGGGCTCTGTCAGAGTCAGACCGCTCTGCTTCCCCCGTAGTCCCAGCTGCCACCCCCCCTCTGGACTGTGCTCAACCTGAACCGGGGCTCTCGCTGATTCCACTCATGTGTGTTAGGAGACACACATCTGTCATTTAAACTCCCTGAAACAAAGACCGAGCCCGAATGCGGGGCCCGTATTTTTCTCATTTGATCTGCCGAAGAAATGTGGTTTATTTGTCATATTCTTAGAAATGGCAGAGAGAAACCACAGGAGGAGCCCAGTGTTGCAGATGGTGGTAAAAACTGTTATTAGCAGGTGACAGTGGAAAGCAAAGACAAATTCATAGCTGAAAGTTAGTGTTTGCTGCAGAACGGATTTTAAGAGGGGCTTTCTGCTGTGTGCAGGGGAGGGAAAGGGGAAGTGGGCTGCGAGGTGGCAAAGGAACATTGCTTAGTTGTGCCCATCCACTAAAACTGAAATAGAGTATTTTGTGTTAGGGAGTAAGGAAAAGAGCTGACAGAAGAAAAGAAAAACTAGAACCTGAGAATGAAAATGTTTTCCTGTGTATGCATACATACACAGATAATTGCAAGATTTTCTATCATCCAAGCCTCTAGTGTGATAGGGGGAGGGAAGATAGTCACATGCATCAGTCCCATAAAATCTGCAAAAGCACTGTTTTTAATTCAGCCATCGGCTGTTCCGAGACCTCACGCAGAGAATTACAACGAAATTCTGTTTTCAGACTGACAACCCTAATGCTGCTGTGTCCTTATGTTTACTTCGGTTAACTGTCAGCCCTGATAACGTGCACTGTACCACAGCTGCTGCTGTGGAAAAGAAAACCCTCAGAGTAGCTGCTTTGGGGGGAGGCATTTGAGAGAAATGAAAATAGAAAAAGCAAGGGGGGGGGGGAAGGAAAGAAAACCTGCTTGTGTATCTATACAATGTGAAACTCAAAACAGAGATCATTCAACTCTTGTTTTCAGCATATTTCTTGGTTTTAGTCTTGGCTGATAAAATATTTAACAGCCGTCTTAGCACTCAGCATAGCAATAACCAAAGAACAGTCAAGCTCTCAGCCCCCACTGAGACAGAATTCCAGTAGCATGAAGTTTTTTTTCCCCTCCCTTCCCACATGATGTGTTGTTTAGCCTAGCTCCAGATTTAATCTAAAATAAAAAAAAAAACCCAAAGAAACAAGCAACAGCAAAGCTTCATTACAGCATGCCTTGTTCCTGAAATATACCTGTGGAAGTTACAAATTGAACTGACATTGCTACATTTACTGGTCAGCTTACTGTGTTTGCCTGCTTTTAAAAATACAAATGAGGTTACTTAATTTGGCTCCCCAAGCAGGATCAAAATCCCCAGTTAAGATGGAATCATGTTTTTTCATGTGGACATAAATCAGAACACAGTCTCTACTCTCAGGAGTGTGCTTTCTAAAAATAAATAATAAAAAGAAAATTGGTGGAAAAAATCAACGTGGGAATTCTGGTGAACAGAATTCAGTACCAGGTAGAAGATTCTCCCTGTCATTCATTGCTCTCAAGTCAGGACCTGAATTAGAAGAAGTTACACTCTAGCCTGTGAATTCTGAATACTAATTTTAAGATCACTAAAAGTTGTTTTTCCATGTGGGAAATTGGGAAAATTATAATTAAAAAGTTGCTGTGGCATCAGCTTTCTTTGTGATGATTGGTACAGAAATAGAGTACATTAGTTACTAGACCATGGTATGTGATGGGATCTGGGTACTTTGTGTTTTGGGGGTTTTTTTCTTTTGGAATTGCTAAATACTCACAGCTCCCAATCTGATTGAGCAGTGTCTTTTCAACATCTTTGGAGAATTGGCCTTCATAGCCTTTTTGTAAGAGGGGGCAGTATCACTTCTTGAGATTTTTATTAGATCTGTCATGTGTTTTGTTGTTTTTTTATGTGTGCCAGCTGTCAGAATCAGGAAATTGCACCATCCATTCAGCTGCTCTTACTAAATAAGTAAATAGGCCTAACCCTTTCTGATGGGAAACTTAAAATTTGGTGAGACTCAGAAACTGCTCATCAAATACCAAGCTCCAAATCTTATATTTTGGATATGATATATCCTGATGAGTTTTGTCTATCTAGGTTTTCATTCTGAATAAATCTTAGTAGTTATCAGTACAAGTAGAATCAGGCCTTATGCTTTAAGATTACCTCCTGTTTTTCCTAGATGTTAGTCATTGCATAGGGTGTCCACAGCTTCTCAGAGGGAGTTTTCTCATGCCAGGTTTTATGTATTGAGATGAACACCTTTTTCTTCTTTTATAAATTTTACTCAGAGGATCAGGCACTCCTTAATTCTGACTTACCAAATCTTTAGTATTTGCTTGCTCTGGAGCAAGGGCTTAAAATCCATGGAAAAAGTTGAAGAACACTGGTAGAAGGAACAGATGAGCACATAAGGAGAGGAGAAGTGTTGATGAAAGACAACTGTGAGATGTTGGAAGGACAGTGGGAAGTAGCAGCCATTCAAGAAACCCTTTAGGGAGAAGGAGCACAGACCGAGACTGGCGTGGCTCTACAAGCAAGGCTTTTTATGGTGTGATACACTTAGGTTGTGACCTTAAAACTCAGATGGAGTTTTATGAGAAATCTGGCATATTTAAAATTATTAAATTAGCTAAAAGTACACCCTTTTCCAACATCTGAGTAACATATTATTATTGTCTGTGATAATTTTAAAAATCTTTTTTCAATAAGTTCCTAACACTTGAGTGATAATGGAACTTCTTATTCAACTATTAAAGTAAGCTCTAAACCACTTTTCTATGTATATAAATTACTTAGATTTTAATGGTAAATAAATTAGTGTTGCAACTTAGTTCCTTTCAGCACCACTGGTATATGAGGGCAACTTAACTGGTTGCTCATCTTCCCAAGGCATTTTTATTTCCATCTATAACACAGTGAAGTTTTATCAGTTTTCATTCTCTGAATGAAATCACAGAGATCTTACAGATTTCTTAAAATGATCTTCTTTCCAAAATAATGAATAGGTTCTCTAGGAAAGTGATTTTCTCCAGATAGTTCAGGAAGGCAGGTTAGATCTGTACATTTATTGATATTTTTCATTTCTGCAGAACCTGGATAGCAGTCTCTGGAAATCTTCTGAAAGGCATATTGCAATATTTTATAATAACCTTCAGAGCTTCATGTTCTAAGTGTGGTGTGTTTGCCTGTTCACTACGGCTTTGTCTGACTGGTCCTCCTGCAGTCCCTTGGGAACTTGTTACTCCTACCTGTAAGATCTGGGAAATAGATCTGTCAGCCTCATACTCTGTCTTCAAGGGCTTATCCTTGCGTTTTCTGTTCTTTTCTCAAGTAACAAGAGCTGAGCAGAGTGGTTGTGACCATGAAAGCCAGTGTAGAAGGCTTTTAGGACACAGCCAGACGTTCTGTATCCATCAGTAACAGCTGGAGAGAGATGGAAGAGAACATGTTCCTTTTTATGTGAAATGACTGACCTTGCCATGCGGGGCTAAAAAACTTGGTAAAGGGGGCTAAACGACTTGCAGTTGAGATTTTCTTATCGGGGGCCTGGTGGGATGATAAAAGGCTGAAAGGATTAGGAATCAAGGAGGGTTTTTACAGTTCTCTGCATGAACCTGGCTCCACAGTGTGGTTTTTTACAGATAAAACTAAGTTTTCCTTGTTCAACATTGTCAGTTAAATGCTGGGGTGTTATTTCTGTGTCTATATTGCTAATAACCTACACTAATAAATGTGAAAGAAGGGTAAAATTCCAGTTTTATTCTGACTGGATTTTTAGTAGCAGAGATTTTGCTAAATGTATTGCTGTTGTTAGAACTACTTGATGCCTCTGCTAATCATGTGGGAGTGGCAGGGATAGAGTGAAGGCAGAGCTACTCTATCAAACAACTCAGTTTGAGGCCCACCTTGAATTAGTATGAGGGGAAAACTTCACACCAATTTGAGAATTTTCTGTGGGAGTAGAGCCTTCTTTTTACTTTGGATAAGCATGTGCTTATTTATTGGGAAGATTTCAAGAAGTTCCCATTACTTCCTGGGTTGTGGTTGCTGAGATTATACAGTGAGGTGATGCTTTGAAATCTTTCACTGAAATGTGCTCTTTCATGTAAAAGGAAATACTTGCTAAACTACAGGCTGTGTTCAGTTGGGTTGAAGGTAAATTTCTCTTACCTAAATTACTTTCTGTAAAGTGTTACTCTCCTTTATAGAACCTCTCCACCCCTTCTGCTACTGCAATTATAGATTATGTACCTGAACATACAAACTCTCTATCTTCATGCAGTCATGTCTGTTGAAGATGCCAGTGCTCTGAGAGGCAACCTTCAGTTTTCTAACTGGAATCTTGTTTTTAGTCCTTGTGTGAAGATAGCTGTAAGCAAATACAATGAATTACTTAGTTTATTGTCAGAAATGTTTGTGTTATTCTGCAGTTATGAATGCTGCGCTGTGCTTTGCTAGACAAATTAACATAGTTAATAACACTACAATGATAAGGCTTTTACTGTTTACTGAAAAACATTTGGCTCTGGTGTCTCTGGGGATTCATTTGGAATATCTGTATTTTCACAGCTGCAAAATACAGGTGGCGTGGGCTGTTGTTGAATGAGTATGACATGTTTTTCAAAGGCAGAAAAATGAAGTCAACAGTCACACGACTAATTGACAATCATTAGTGAGTTGATCTTTTGCACCAATTGTTGGTTTAAGGCTTGAAAAATCTATCATTATCCCTGACAGCAAAAATTAGCCTGGTGAGATTCCAGCTCTCAGTTGACTAATTAACTTTTCTAATGCTGATAGACTTCCACCAGGTACACCTAGGAAATAATAGCTGTGGTGAGAATCCTCACATATTGCTTCATTTGAACATAGTCCCTCTTGGGAGCTATGGTGCCAGGAGATCAGCGAGCAGTTTATCAGCATTGAAGGTGTTAAGTAGAGAGAGCACTCTCTTGGTTGCCTTAGAAAAGAAGGCCATGCCTTAACTGTAGGATCTTATCAAAATTCCAAAAATGCCTTCTTAGGGATTAGGGAGCGAGCAAATACTATCTTTAAAACTATACACAATGTTGTTGATACTTCTGATCTGTTTGTTTGTTTTTTTACAGACACTTATGTTTATAGTACTGAGGCAGCAAAATCCTTTAAAAAAATGCAAGTCTGCTGTGTTTGTGTTTCTACCATAGCTGAAATTTGATTTGTAATCCTGTGCTATTTGACTGTTTTTGAAAATTACATTTCTGATTTTGTAACAGCAAAGTTCTTACTGAGAAAAACACTGTAATTATTAGAGTTGAATTAAGGTAGTAGAGGTAGAAACACTAAAAATGAATTTTCAAGATAATGTGACTATACTGGAATTTCTTTAAATCAGTATTACCAACTGGTATTTCAAAACAAGAATGTAGAGGTCGTTCAAGAAAAGCCTGACATTTATTTTCTTGAGGATGATCTAGCACAAATGGCATGTTAATAGTGGTAAATAGAGAAGTGTTACATGAAAAGCGCTGTATGACACACAGTATCAAGATATGATGCACATCCATTTTATTTCTTGAGATTTTTTTGCTTTATCTAGCTCAGACGGAAACAAACATGTATTTTTTATGATTATCAAGTTATATGGCTTCTGCTCTGCACCCTGGTGTCTGTCACATAATTTGGGCAGTCACATGGCTTTGTACTCTCATCTATTGCTGTCACAGACTTTCAGTGTCAGCCTAATGAGTTATAACCATTAGTTTTATGTTCAATTTTACCACATCTGTGTGTTCTGTAGGGGTGTACTTCCACATAACTTATCACCCTTTCACACTATACTTGAAAAAGAATTTTTAGTGGAAATATTGCTGTCTTGTTCAAGTATGTTAGTACCAGACTTTCATGTTGGTTAACTGCAGAAGTTCAATTTCAGGAACAATTTAGTCAATGCTGCTTGTGTTTATATAATGAGAGAATAATGTCTGAAGGCTGAAGTCCTGAGGTATTTTTGTTTCCTTTTTGGTTACCTCCCCCACACCAAACCAAAAGGATTAAAAAAGAAGCAAAAAACCCCAAAATGCAAACCAAAACAAAACCCAATAAAAACCAAACCAACAGTCAAAACCCCAAGCCAAAACCTGCAACTCATAAACCAGTGTGAAGATTGAAGGTTCAGGAGTCACCTTTAAGTGATCAGGAATTGCTGGTCATATACACCCGAATCAAGGCCATTACTCAGTGTGTAAGTCATGTGTTCCCCGCATTGCTGAGAGGTGAAGAATGTGTCTCTCTACCTCAGAGCCTCTTGCAGTGAATGAAAAGGATTTCCCGTTACAGACTCAGGTGATGGACAAGTTGAGAATATTGTTTGTACTTTGACCCACAAAGCATATTAATGAAAGGACTCTTCCAGCACAGTATAGCAAAATTATAGGTGAGAAATGGGAGGGGTCTGGACTCAACTGCCCAGGCTCCCAGTGCAGGGCAGGCCCTGCCCTTCTTGACTGCCAAGCTGCAACAAGCCACTATAGAGAGAGCTGGACCAGCCTGGTCACCCTGTTCAAATGCCAAAGTATTCAATCCTCTGTCACCTTTAAATGTACGTGTGACCTTTTGAAGAATAAGAATTGGCATGTGTGTGCCCTTAGTGTTAAGTACGTGGTTAAATGCCTCTCTGAGTTGGAGTTTAAGGTGTTGAAGGAATCTGGTCTTCACAGAGTCTGAGTCATGAGTATGTAAATGGCTGCTTTGTTACTAATGAATGATTGCAGTCCTTTATCTCAGAATGGTACAAAATTGTTTCTTGTGCACTCAGTTTTTTCAGCTCAGTGACTTTTCCACGTGTTTAATGTATTTGCCAAACCCTTACTGCAGAAGTGTGTTCTGCTTGTGATTGGTTCTGTCAGTTTGTCCTGCAGCCCTCAGTATGTGTATTTCTTAGCATGTGTTGGAGTAGCTGATTTGGGTAATTTGGAGGCTCCTTTTGCAGACTGTGGTTAAGCACAAAATCTTACGTTGATTTAGGGGAAACCAGCATGGAGCCCTCAACAATTACATATACATTTAACTTGCTGCATGTTGAGTATCAGTAAGTCACATACTCCAACACTGGTTGCATATCAAAGGCTTTTTAGTGAAACAAAATGTGCAACATGACGACTAATCTCTTGGATAATTGCGGGTACTACTCTGCATCTTATTTCAGTGTCAGGAGTTTGTGCACTCCTGCGCTGGATACATCGCTGACTCACAATGTTGTTTTATAAATGTACCTGAAAAGTCTCTGGGAAAATCTTAGCATCTGTCCATTTCCTCATTTGTAATACAGTATTTAAATGGTTTATTTCACAGGAAAGGTAGTTAATGCGTTGCAAAATTCTGTGCATTTCAAATTCTCTGTACTTTAGATACTGCTGTGTAACTGGAATATATGAAACAGCAGTGTGCCTTAGTTCTCATACAGTACCAATCAGCTTCTCTCTAATCATAGTATCCTCTCCTCCCCCATTAATTAATTTCTTTCTCTGTGTGCTTGTTTAAAATTACCTAATTACCTGTAAACGAAAGGAAGCATGTTTCTCGGGTTTTTAAATGATGGAGTTTAATTTTTACTAATCTTATTAAATAATAATATTAATAAGACTTAACAGTTCTCATACAAAGAGAAAGAGTCCTCTATAGAAAACATGAATACATTTAGTGTAAAACAGCTTGAGCCATTTTCATTTCCACTGTGCATAATGTTTTTTTTTAAAGAAAATCAGACATGGGAAAATTAATTTTAACTTCATGATTTATGAATTATTAATTCCTCATGACTGGGTTTATTTACATAGTGAATAGTAGTTAGGCAAAGAGCAATTAGAAAGGAGCAGCTTTATCAAACTTTAAGAAGCCAAAATACCAGGCTGTTGCCCATTTGTGGGGTTGTATTTTTGCTTTTGTTGGATTTTGCTTAGGGGTTTTGTT
The DNA here is from genome assembly GCF_027477595.1 of Haemorhous mexicanus. Taxonomy (NCBI): domain Eukaryota; kingdom Metazoa; phylum Chordata; class Aves; order Passeriformes; family Fringillidae; genus Haemorhous; species Haemorhous mexicanus. The sequence goes on along the minus strand of NC_082347.1, from coordinate 19,446,719 downwards.
AGTTAATTTTGACAATCAAATTTCCATCAGATTTCCCACATGGATATGTGTGGACACACTTAGATTTGCTCTTGGAAAGGTAGTATTTTAACTTTGTTATTCTCTGCTTTATAAAGTCCTCTAGACCTCCCAGTAACACTTTAGCAGTTTTGTGTTTTGACTATATATTTAATATATTCTGTTGGACTGCTGTCTTCAATTCAGTATCTCAAACTCAGCTGCTTTCATGTAGCTCTGCTTCCCTTTCTGTTTGTGTAACTTCTGTGCTGCTCATTCTTCCAGCCTTACGCTGACTGCCTGTTTGATTTTGTGTAAAATTTTATTCTATTCATTGCTCTTTTATTCATTTTGTTGCTCTTTTAAATATCTGACACCCTCCTTCTCTGTTGTATTTCTTTGACCTGCTTCTAGTCTGGACTGTTGCCTTGAAACTGTTCCTACAATTCTGTAAGCCCCCTCCTTCCTATTCTTGGCCCTTGGCCACATCTAGGGGAGGTTTACTCTTCTCAGATGGCTTCCATGGCTCAGTCAGTCTCAGAGGCAAGAGACATGGATGTAGATCTTGGATCTGTAATATTTTACCATAGTTCTTCATTCATAATCTTAAAAGAAATTGAAGTTTTTTTTAAAGATATGTACATGTTTATATATATTTCTGGTCATTGTTGGAGCCGTGTTTGTCACAACTTGTTCCTTAAAATTAGGACTTCCTACAGAGAATGGTTTCAATTGGAAGAGACCTTAGAGGCACCTTCCACCAGACCAGGACGGTGTTCATCCAAGCTGCCCTTGAATATTTTCAGGAGTAGGACGTTCTCAACTTTGGGGCAACCTCACCCAGTGCCCCACAACCCACATGGTGAAGCATTTCTTTCTAGTTCTTGATCTAAACTTGCCCTCTTTTACTTTAAGGCCATTCGCTCTTATTTAATGTGCCATTTTCTGAAGTCCCTCTCTGGCTTTTTTCTAGGCCACCTTTAGGTTCTGGAAGGTGCTATTAAGGTCTGCAGGTCTACTTGGAGAGAGAGATTCAGTCTGTCCCATTTTCCCTGGTATGGACTATCAATTGTTTCAGGCGTTTATTATCTTTAGTTTTGCAAAAATTTATGCTCAGCAAGGATTTTTGACAGTTTCTAGAGTCAATGGGAAGTAATGATGTTATCAAGTGCCACTTCTGTTGGAAAGGCCAAGTCTTATCTGAACCAACTTCATGCTGTAATATTCAACTCAAGTTATAGAAATTCAGAGACATTAGTGGCACTGTAATATTTTGGAGCATTTTATGTGATATGGAAGTACTTGGGAATCTCTGATAACAAGATCTCAAAAGCTATTCAAGACTTGTACTAAATTGCAAAGGAAAGAATACAGGCCAGAATATTATTACTTCCTTAATGCCAGATGGATTAGTGTTATGATAATGAATATCCAAGGAATTAAAAGTGATTTGTCACTTTTTGTAAAGGGTTACCCAGAATAGTAATCCATCATTGCTTTTTCACAAAAAAAGCTTGATCTGTGAGTGTCATCTCAGAGATGCAATAAAAATGTGTATTGCCACTGTTAACAGAAATGCAGGGTAAGCCCTGGCAGTTTAGCAGGAGTCGAGACAGGACCGAACTAAAAATTGTCATGAGATTACATTGGTTTACAGTAATGGGTTAACTTCCCTCCCAGCTGCTGTCATGCATGACTGTCCTGTTCTTCCCTGCAGTGTGCAACAAGCAGATGGAATGGTCAGCGAGTCAAAATATGAAGTGTTGAAGGTCACGGTACTACAGGATGCCGCTGTCTTTCTCATCTGTCTTACAATTAGGGCGTCTTGTTCTTGTTGTGAGAGTCATAATGAGGACTCTAATGAATACAGTGTGTATCTGTTCCTCTCACCCAGAAGCTGAAAACAAAGGACAGGTTGTACTAATGAGGGACCAGGCAAGGCAGCTTTTATTCATGTGGGCAAATGTTTCTCATTCATATAGTGGTACTTATATTTGGAATTCAAGAGAAAAAGAATTACTAGGTGAACTCTTGAATGAAGGGAATGTTACTTAAAGACTGTTTTGAGTCTTCAGCTTTTTGAGGTTGAAAAAAATTTGATCAATTTGCATTATTAAAAAAGGACATTTACTCAGGATGACAGTGGTTACGGTAATGGGCTTAGGTTCATGAGACTTGGGTCCTGGCTATAGAACTGTTGTAGAATTTAGAGAAGATGATTCAAAGACTACTGATGGTGTTGGAAGGTTTGGGAAATTTCTGCTCAGCTTCAGAGTTCTTCTAAATATTATGAAGTTGCTGAGGGAATTTCTCTATTACTGAATAGCTATGGGATGGCAGGGTTGGATTGTATGTCTCTGTAAGCCTGGGACAGCGGTAGGTTGTTAAAGTTTAAAAAGTTAGCTATTCAAGGAGAACTTGCTCAGCCACCTGCTCTTAAAGGAATATGAGACAAGAGAAAAACAAACAAAAGGCACATCATATCAGGACTGAAACATGGATGGGATTTGGATGTAATGAGAGATCATGTTAATTCACACAAAGCATTTCTGCTGTAGCCACAGCAGCGCCCTTGGGTGATCTGAGAACAGATGACAAATCTGTAGGTAGGGCTCTGCTGAGTGGCTGCAGCCACAGATGTGGCCGTTAGAGCTGAGCTTTTCAAGGTGTGCCACCTGCAAAGCTGCAACATTATTTTGTTTTTCCGCTTCTTTGCAGTTTATGGAAAGGTATGGATAAATTTGTACGTTCAGTCTTTAGGATAGGCCCAAGATAATAAAGCTCTCAAAGTTCACTCAGCAACTCTGTCAGCTCTACTGGAGCTATTTATGAAATGGAGCAACACTTCTTTCTGGCATTCAATACCAATGGTGGAAGGTGTCTTTTCTTTAGTGTAAATAGAAGTAACGAAGCACTTGTCACAGCTTCTTTTTTATTCTGTTTTGTTTCAATATCTTGGCTGTCTTTTAAACCATAGTTGCAGTAAGTTTGGATAAATTGTACCAGAGATCTATTACTGCATATCCTGATGTCCAGTGTGGCTGTCAGTCTGTGCAATGTTCTCATGACTCACCAGGTAGTCTTGCAGTAAGGTAATCAAAAGCATAGAAATATGAAACTTAATTAATCTTTCAAGGCCCATGTTGATTTTTGGTAGTATTATAGGATTATGCTTGTACCTATTACCCTCCAGCAAAACTAATAATTATTGCCTAATGCACCTAAGAAGTGAAGAAAAGGAGAAATGGAAGTAGGCAGCCATCATTATTTTACCATGGTTACAGAGCAGGTAAATGGCAGAACCAAAGATATAATCTCTTGTTTTCTGCTTAGGGCTAATGTCACTAAAAGTGTCAGACTACACTGAATTTTACTGTTGTAGATTTTGATTGTAGTGTGTTTTGAACAGTTCTATATGATATGGTGTAAATTCTTGCTGTCCTGTTATTTATGGTACAAGTAGTGCTAAACCATGTAAAATCATGAACAAAACTCTAAAGTATGAACAGCAAGAGATCATACACCAGCAGTACTTTCTATAAAAAGAATTAAGGCAATAAACACAAACCAATATAAATATTAGAGAGTTGTTAGTTTTAGTAAGGGAAATGTTAATGTTTGGGTTAAAACTCCTTAAATGTCATTCAGTGTTGGCTGGTTTTTATACACACCACTTGAGCAAACTCCCCCATCCATCAGGGAGGGAGTGCAGTGTACCTGGTGGAGGGACTGAGCAGCTGCTTTGAGACTGGAGCACTGGAATGTGAGGACTTTGCTATAACTGGATAAACACAGGTGATGGAGAAAAGCTGTTTGTTTAAATCTGATTTGTGGCAGAAGATTTATACAGTGATATTGTAAAAAGGTTTCAAGGGTTATTTTTCTGTAGAGCTGGTCAGTATTGGAGTTATGTCAATAGAAAAAACATTGGCGTTTTCCAAATATTTTTGGGAAAACTTTATTTTTGGTGAAGAGGAAAAATATCAGAAATGTACGTACGTATTCTAGTCATATGGTCTATGTTTGGACTGTGTAGTTCATGGGAGGAAACATGATGGATGATATACAAGAAAACTGAGTTATGTTCTGCACTTTTTCTGAAAGCTGTAGTGTGGCAAAATTCATTCTTGGTCTTTATCTCCCCCAGCTCACTGAGTTTCTGTGATATTATGTTCAGTCTTTTGTGTTGTCATCAAAATCTTATAGCCAAATCAGGTTGTATTTCATACAGAACATCTAAAGATGAGTGCAGGGAATCTTTCCATTGATTTCTTTATGTCTCACTCTAAGTCACTCTTTTGAGCACTACAAGTAGACAGTCTGAAGGCAGGAGTATATTTGCTTATTTCCTTAACCTCTTGAAAAACTAGAGGTGGTTGAATTCTTGTAACTTTAGACTTTTGTGAGACTTCTTTCCTTGCCTCCCTTTTACTCTTATCCAATTCCATCCCTAACCCACCCCTCTCCAGTTTGATTTCACCCCCATTCTTTTTCGCCATGTTTTATGTTTTGTTCTCTGTCTCTTTCTCCCTGATGGGAGGAAGAAAATGATCTGATTAGCTTTACAAGCTATGTTTTGAAAACAAACACAGGATGTATGGAGATAAATAACTTCAATATTTTTGTATCTGCAAAAAAAGTCATTATTTGCTGGGTGTTCCTAATTCACCATTTTTCATTAGAGCATCCTTTTAAAAATACTTAGCCAATGTGAGTCCGGTAAAAATTAATCAGAGAATCAAGCTGATATTTCAGAATACTTCATGCTGTTAAATTTAACACTCAAATGTCAAATCTCTCCAGTTTTTCAGGGGTACTGAGTGGGAATGGACTCCACTGTAGGATTTGACCCTGAGTTTACATAATCCCTGTATGGCAAGGTTTATATTCTTAAGGTTAAATCACACAAACTAATTTTCTCTTATAATTAAACTAGCAAGAAGCCCTCAGAACTACAAAGAGTCAGTTATTTGCTTAGTTGAGTTGATTGACTTTTGCTATTGCCTCAAGTGAAGGGGAAATACCAACAGGATCATGTTGGTCTTTGGTCACAGATGAAATGATTTCCACAAAGCTTTTTTAGGTGATAATACCTATTTCTCACTATTGTAGATATGCAAGTATTACTGGGAAGGTCTGGGGGACCGGCTGTCTGTCTCTGCCCCCAGACACGCGTAGGATGGTTCTTGCACGCTGGGCTTCAAAGGATGAGACTGGACGCCAGGTTTTTTCGGTCTTCAGTTTGTTTATTATCTCTTATCTAAAAAGTCCTTTTCCCTGCCTGAAGGATCTGACCAACACGGCAGCCAAAGGCACTCTGCCCACCCCTAAGGCGGCCGTATCTTTTATAACAAAAACTACGTATATCATATTTACATTTTTTCCCCAATACCTATTATCTTCGTCACTAAGTACACCCTCATCCCAGACCAATCCACAGGTGCCAACACCACCCCAGAAGATGGAAGACAGGAAGAAGAAGGAAAAGCCTGGTGGCACACCCTGATTCCTCCATCTTGTCTCTACCACCCCCCTGTACCGAAACCCCAAAATTTGTAATTCACCCTATAATAATATCTTCCCTTCACCATTTACACCTGAGTGGTTCCCGCATGTTCCATTTCCTCATACATCGGTGGCACATCTCTAGATGGATCAAAATCAAGCCACCAAGTGCTTTTGGCAACATTCCAGGGCTCCCGAGCCCCCCAAGGGTTCTCTCGGTAGCTCTGGACATCAGGAGTGATGTGCTGAGCTCCCACATCTCCCCCTTCTGTTTGCACAAAAAGCACTTCCTTTGTAATCGAACGTACAATGCGCCGTACACTCAAAAGGATGCATGGTATGAAGATCATGAGAACTGCAAGAATTAACAAAATATAAAATCCTACCTTTAAAAGCTCTCTCCATATGGGAGAAAGGTCAAAAAACTTTACCACATCATCAATCCATGATCCAGTGATCTCACCAAGTTTTTCTATGCTGTCTTTTATCTTTTTGATGTTTTCTGTAATTGATTGTGAATGGTCTGAGAGATTCATGCAACACATCCCTGCAAATTCTTCACATCCATGTCCATGGGCAAGCAACAGATAATCGACCGCTGCCCTGTTTTGTAGAGTTGCCTGTCTTACACTGCTCACGTCTTTCAACATGTCACTCAGTGCAAGAGAGACTGACTGAGCATGTTTGCTCAACCAACAACCCATGTGGTCCAATTGAGTCAAGGCCACCCCCGACGCTGTCTGAGGTGAGAAAATTGCTGTCGCAATTCTCCTTGCCTTGTCCCAAGTGTACACTGTATCATCACAATTTGTGCTATAATGTTGTAATGTTCTTTTTTCTTTACGTTTTGACTTTTTTAGCATTTTTGAATCTGGTGACAACATTGAAATCTTTCCGAGGCTGCATGGACCTCCCATCGCATTCGCAGGAACACCATACCAAATTCTGTCCCCGCAAATCAAAAACAATCCCTTTGGCAATTGCACTGGAACTTGGAGTGACCCTGTAGTTGTTACTGTGTTTTTGCACCAAGCTGATGCATTTTTATAATATTCATGATTCGGTGTGACATCAATGGTCTTATTTTTTGCCACACTTAAGATTCCGAATTGCATGCACAATTCCATTGTCATGGACCCAAAAATCTCCAATTCCTGAGGCTCAGTAGAATCCACAGGAAGAAGATGTGTCCAAGCATGCCACTCCGTCACAGGATCTTTAACAACCTGTGAGATTTTGACTGGAGTGTGCCCTGGAATTGGCCATTCGTCCACCGGCATCCCAATCATGCATGCCGAAAATGGACTCCCTGGTCTGGAGTGAGTTAGACAAATACTATCTAAATTCGCTGCTTGAGCTAAAGCTTCCCAGACATTCTTTTTTGGTTGTTTAACTGGCAAATTTGCTTCGTCATTTGAAGCAATTGATGACAAAATGGAACATATGAGAATTACAAACCTTAGGATCCCATTCCCGTAACATAACATTGCCATTTTTTCCTCTCAAACCCTTTTTCTCCCCAAAGAAAGAAAAATCCCCAAAGTCTTTTATTCTTTTGTCTTCTCCGAACTGCTGTTTGTAACTTCAACTTCCTCTTCTGTCTGAGTACTCGTCTCTCTGCTTCCGGAACTGGTGCTTTCCTGCTCTTGCGTCCGGAACGGTTTCACGTGCCGCGCTGACACCCACTTCGGACCTCGCTCTGTGGAAACACAAGCAAAACCCTTGCCCCAAGTGATTAGTCTGAAAGGACCCTCTATTTGTCCTGACTCGGGGTTTCTGACCAAGACTAAAGGATTCTCCCTTAATCTTGCCTGAGAACTGTTCGAAAAATGTCTCAAGATGGGTGGATTGGGCTCTGAGGATGAACTATTAAGAAAGTTCAACACATACAATGCTTTGTTTAACTTCATGTGAGGCGTGGCCTCCGGCTCACCCCTTTTCTGTCTGTCCAGAAGGGATTTCAGGGTATGATGTGTTCTTTCAATGATTGCCTGACCTGTGGGTGAATGTGGAATACCAAACGTGTGTTTGACACCCCACCTTTTCAAGAACTTGTCAAGCACCCTGCCTGTATATGTTGGACCATTATCTGTTTTTATCTCCTGAGGCACGCCTAACGACGCAAATGCTTGCAGGAAATGCCGACAAGCATGATCTGCTGTTTCCCCTGCATGTGCTGAAGCGAAAACTGCTCCCGAGAATGTATCTACTGAAACGTGAACATTTTTGAGCCTCCCGAATGATGGATATTTTGTGACATCTGCCTGCCATAGTTGAAGACTCTGCAGCCCTCGTGGATTGACTGCCCCTGTTGAAGCTGGCGGCTGCACAAGTTGACAGTCTGGACAAGCACTGATGATCTCCCTCGCCTGAGTTTTTGTGAGACGGAAGGATTCCATCAGCGCTTGTGCATTTTGATGAAAAAATGCATGACTTAATTTTGCCTGCTCAAAAATGTCTGGGAGTGTCTGTGAAATGGGCATCGTCAACCTGTCTGCTCGAGCGTTCTCTTCCGCTAGAAATCCCGGAAGTGTTGTGTGAGCCCTGATGTGAGTGATGAAGTATTTATGTTCCCTGCTCTCTAGCAATGTTTTCATGCTTGCTAAGTATGAATATAAAACTTCATTGTTGGCTTCTTTCAAAAGCGAACCCTCCAATCGCCTGACCACACCCGCAACATATGCGGAATCTGTGACCAAGTTGAGGGGTTGCTTGAACAACTGAAACGCTCGAACGACTGCTGCCAATTCCACAATTTGCGGAGAGCCCTGAACCATCTTCACATTTGAGTCCCAGTCCCCTGTCTCTGAGTTCATCCAGGTGATTACTGACTTGTGTGTCTTTCCTGAGCCGTCTGTGAACACCGTGATCCCGTCCAGAGGTTCTTCGCTCATTCTTGGCTTCGCTCTGTAACATATCTGTGACTGCAGCACCCTATGTTGTGGGAAATGAATTGTGCAAGTCCCTGGAAAGGCTAACAATGCAATTAACAAGTCTTTTGATCTCTGCATCGCCCACTCGAAGTAGTCTTTCTTCAGAGGTAGATGAATGATTGAAAATTCTCTTCCTGTCATTGTCAGCAACCTTGTCCTCCCCTTCATGATGATCTGTGCTGCCATTTCTAAGTCTGTAAGAATTGTTTTTGAAGGCCTGTGAGGTAGAAAAATCCATTCTATGATTATCAAAGAGTCTTTCTGCGATGGATCCCATTGGAAGATTAAACCATGGAACTGTGTCTCCTTTCCCAACACTGCTAACTCAAAAGGCAGCGATTCAACGAATCGATGCGCTTGTCTCTTCTGAATGGCATCTGTGATTTTCTCCAACTCCCTTTTTGCTTCTCGTGTGAGTGTCCTGGGAGATCGAATGTCTGTGTCTCCTCTCAGGAGACCGAGCAAAGCTGGGATGTCACTGTTCGTGATTCCTAGAATTGGTCTCATCCAGTTGATTTCTCCTAGAAGTTGTTGCAAATCGTGTAAATTGTTGACTCTCGTGCTGACCTCCATTTTCTGGGGTCTTATCGTTCTCTCTGAGATCTTCCACCCTAGATACTTCCAAGGTGCGACCTCTTGGATCTTCGAAACACTAATTTCCAGACCTGCCTTCTGCACTTCTGCAATCACGCACTCACGAGCCTTTTGCAGCTCCTGTTGTGTCGACGCTGCAATGAGCAAATCATCCATATAATGAATGATCTTCACCTTTGGGAATTTCTTCCGCGCCGGTGACAAAGCTCGTGCCACGTACCATTGACAGATTGTCGGCGAGTTCTTCAGGCCCTGTGGAAGTACCACCCAATGGTATCGTTGCAGAGGTGCTTCCTTGTTGACACTTGGAACAGAAAAGGCAAGTCTCTTTGCGTCATCTGGATGGAGCGGAATGCTAAAGAAGCAATCTTTGAGGTCAATGACCACGAGTGGCCAGTCTCTGGGAATCATCGAAACTGATGGAAGTCCCAATTGGAGAGGTCCCATGTCCTCGACGACTTCATTGATCTTCCTGAGATCATGCAACAGCCTCCATTTTCCTGATAATTTCTTCTTGATGACGAACACTGGAGAATTCCAAGGGCTGTTTGTTGGCTTGATGTGTCCCTTCTGCAATTGTTCTTGGACCAGGTTTCTCAGCGCACTCAATTTTTCTCGCCCAAGGGGCCACTGATCCACCCAAACTGGATCATCCGTTCTCCACGTCAGTTTCAGTGTGGTGAGTGCCGCAGTGACCCCGACTAAAAATCCACTTCGATCTTCGTGCCCCATTGTGCCAAAAGATCTCTTCCCCAAACGGTGATTGGCTTTTGCACAACAAAAGGACGAATGATCGCCGTCTTGTCTCCTGGTCCGGTGACAACGATGGAATTTTCACTTTGCAGACAAAGAGAAGCTCCCCCTATGCCTGAGAGAGTCCCCAAGGGTGCAATCAAGCTCCAATCACGGGGCCAAAAGATGTAGGATATTACTGTGACGTCTGCCCCGGTGTCCAACATTCCTCTGACCTCTATCGTTCTGTCTCCACAAGTCAGTTGACAAGTGAGCGTGGGTCGATCTCGGCCTATGTGCTTTATCCATGTAGCATGTATCTCAACATGTTCCTTCAGTGGAAACCCTTCCTCGTCGAAAATCGACATGACCTGTTTGATGGCGTGTGGTGGCAAGGCGAAAGCCCTTGCGACTTGGGTGTTTTCCGCCACGGTCAATGGTGGACGGAGAGCTTTTGCCAAAACTGTCAGTTCCGTGTTTTTGTCTGCTGAGACAACAGACGGATAAACAATGAGTCCAAGGGTACTACTTCTGTCCAACCCTACTATCAAAAAATCTTGCTTCTTGTGTGAATCCCCGCAGATACCTGTGGGTATCTCTGCGTGACTCTCGTCCAAGAAACACACTAATTTGGAAGCTGCCAATGTGCACTGTGCCCCTGGTGGGAGGAGGTCTGGGTCGCTGGGGAATCGGCTGAGGACTTTGCTGAGTGCATTTGCCTGGCGTTCTCCGATGATTGCCCTGTCTGCTCTTGGGCCATCGCCATCACTTGTGTCGTCGCGCGCTGGCGATTGTTCGCGCTGATTCTGGCGTTTCCCGGACGCGGTAGAGGATTTCCGTCCACGTCCATCTGGGAGTAACATTCATTCACAGCATGTCTTCCTTTTCTGCACCGTGCGCAGATTGGTTTTTGCAGCTTTGGTGCTTGTACTTGTATGTTCGCTTGTGGACAATTCTTCCTCATGTGCCCAAATGCTCCACACCTGTAACACTGTCCTCCCAATGGGTTGTTCTTCTTGATGACTGCATGAATTTCGTTCATTATTTCGCTCTTCTGTTGTTGGAGCATCTTTTCCAGCGTCTTCTCCTCTGACTGTTTTGCTAGATGTCCTTCCAGCTGTCTCTTTATCTGTTCTTCCCACTCTCCTTTCAACTCGTCCCTCACGATCGACGCAACATGCTGTGGCGTTCCCACTTTGCTGCAAGCCTCCACCATCTCTGCCAAGGATGGCCGTCCTGGCATTGCTGAGATGACCCGTTGGCAATCCGGGTTGGCACCGCCGTAGGCTAAACTTTCCATGAGTGGCTGCTTTACCTGTTCATCTACCACTTGTCGATCCACAGCTTGTGAGAGTCGATCTATATATGATGAAAATGATTCTGTGGGACCTTGCTTGATGGATGCGAATGGGGTATCTGGAACTCCTGCTGGTGGAATCTGCAGGATCGCTCTTCGCGCTGCTTCTTTGATGTCATTCAGCACTTGCCTCGGAAGTCGTGCTGCTTGTTCCGCTGGGTTGTCATTTGGAGGATCCCCTGCCAACTGTGCTACAGTGAGGTTCGCATTTGGTCCACCTTGATAACTGTTCCTCAATCCTTCGAGGTATCGTCGCCATCTTCTGTCCCAGATGAGATTCTCCGTGTCCGTGAGGATAATTGACACAAGGCTTCGGATGTCGTAAGGTGTAAATTCATAATTGTCGAATGTCCCCTTCAGCAGTTGTTTGAAGTACCGTGAGTTCAAGCCGTTGCTTTGAATGGCCTTTGCTAAATCTTTGACCACGTCGTGACCCAGCCTTTCCCACCTTGGGTTCTGTCCCTGTGCATCATACGTCACTGGCATAGTCAGATCTCCTGATCCTCTTAACAAACCCTTCTCCTTGGACAACTCCTTTCTGATATTTTTCCAATCTATTGGTCTCTTCGGTTGCCTTTCTTCTTCCTCTGGGAATTCCTCTTCTGGTAGTTCTGATGGCAACAGGTTGCACAGTGGAACCCTGGAAGTCATTGGTGATTCCTCGGTCCACATTCTTCGACTTGAGGTTTTTGGCCTCGCTCCCAAATCCGGAAAAGGAATTTCAAATTCTCGTGACTTCTTCTTCTTTTTCTTCACTGTATCAAATGATTGCAGAAAGCCTTTTGCTGCTTCTGCCATTGTAAACATCCATGCTGGAGTTCCCTCTGAAGCTGTGATTTGTATCATGTCCTCTCCTTCTTCTTCTTCTTCTTCCGCTTCTGATGATGTGTCTTCTAATTCTTGGAGCTCTGGAGTTGACTGAAAATCTGTTTGCTGCGTTGCTTTTTCCTTCTTTGTCGCTGTTTTCCTTTTGTATGTTGTTGGAAAAAACTGCTGCATTGTTATCGTTTTGCCACGAGATGGCGCTGTGGCGCGACCGACCGGGTCTGGCATGTCCTGCACTGTGGTGTTCCCGCCACTAGGTGGCGCTGTGGTCCGCCTGGACGGCCGTAATGGCGTCCCGGACTCGATCGGCTCCTCAGCCGCTTCGGCTGAATGCAGCGTTTCTGACTTTTGGGACCGAGCTCGCACGGGTTTTGAATGAGCCAACAATGAAGCCTGAACACATGAACGTCCCTCAGGAATGGGAGAGGTTTGAATCGCAGGGTTTGGGGTCGGGGAAGCCGGGACTGGAGAGAGGGTGGAGCCCCGGGATGTGGAACCCCGCGCGCGGCCCCTCCTTGCCCGCAACGTCACAGGGGATCGGGCTCGCCCCCGACCGCGCTCCTTCCGCACTCTCTGCGCATGCGCGGGTTCGGGAATGCCCCCTGTCTCCCCTGAACTGACGTCACTGTCCTCGTCCCGCTCCGCCTCTGATGACTCCTCCCCTGTATCTGTCCCTGACTCCCTCTCCTCCTCCTCTGACGCTGTATTCACGCCCCCTGCTCGCGCGTACAACCCCTGCCCCGCCTGTGCCTGCGTGCGCAGCGCAATCCGAGCGGACCGCCGCGGCTCGACTTCCGGGTCCTGCATCATCACGCGTATCCTACGTCTACCTACGGGTGCCGCTTGGAGCTCTGCAGTTGCTCCTCGCCCGTTGCCCGCGTCTGACGTGGACGCTGTATTTTGAGAGCCCTTCCCGGACGTCCCGCGGGTCCCGCCCTGCGCGCGCGTCTTTGGCACTGCGCCAGCTGAGGCTGCCGCTGTCGGTGTCGCGCTCACAGCCCCCGCGCCGAAACTCGCGTCCCCCACTGCCTCCGCGCTCCCCCCGCCGCTCGCCGCCGCCGCCGCCGCGCAGCCACGCTCGCCGCGAGAGAGCAATCCCCCCTCCCCCTCCGGTCCCCGTTCGCCCCCCCTTTCCGATTTGGACGCTTTTCCCGTCCCTTTCCCCTGCTGTTTTCGCGAGATGGGGGGGTCTGCCCCTACAGGGCGTTCTTGCCCCTCCAGTTCGCTAGATGAAAATCCTAATTCATCTGGGGTAAGGACCGTATTTGCGTCCGAATCGGAACCCGAACTCCCCGCTGTTTCTGGGGTTTCAGGGCGTTTTGGAGGCTTCCTGGGCTTTCGGGGTAGAGGGATAGAAGGCGGTAAAGCTATTTGCCACTCCCTCTCATCGGGAGCTATTTCCCGCTCCCTCTCATCGGGAGCTATTTCCCGCTCCCTCTCATCGGGAGCTATTTCTCCAGGGCTGGTCGGGACCAGAGACAATCTCTGCTTTGAGCTTTGCTCTCCTCCCCCCGCCCCTGTGGAATTCACAGTTAATGACCTTTTAGCTCTACTTCGGGATCTTGCCATAATTGCCTCTAACATGATCCTTGCTGGAGACAGTAACTTCAAGGCCTTTCCATCACCCTTCGTAGCCAAAAGATAAACATGTCTATTAACTTCTTGCCAGAAACCCGTTTCGAATAACACACGGGTTTCCAGATGTGGGTAATTAAGTCTCACCCACATCAATAAATCTTTGAGTGCTTTCTTAGAAATTCCCTTTGTGTTTGCCTCAGCCACACTTTGTAGTGCGGACAAAACCTCTATTTGTTCCTGGGAGTATGTTTTCCCCATGTTCTTAATTTTTGACCGTCTTACCGAATTCACGTCGTCAGAGCAGTCCGAAGGCTCCCGGTCTCTGTCCAGCAGGTCACAGGAGATGGGGTCGGAGGCGCCTTTCCAATCCCGGTCCGGGCTGTTCTGGTACGATTTTTCTTCGGCAGAGGTAGAGTGCGATGTCCTTTTTGGCCGCTGTTCCTTCGGATCCCTCTGGCTGTTTTCCCAAGGAGTTATCAGTGGTCTCCTGGGAACCCGTCCAACTCAGGGAGCTGCCCGCCAGCGAGACTGCTTGCTTAACCGCAGTTCTTGATGGCCTTGCAGCACTGCCCTTGCAGCCCAGCTCTGTGGCCCACCTTTGTGGCCCACCTCTGTGGCCCACCTCGTGGCCCACCCAGGGACGCCAGGTCTGGGGGACCGGCTGTCTGTCTCTGCCCCCAGACACGCGTAGGATGGTTCTTGCACGCTGGGCTTCAAAGGATGAGACTGGACGCCAGGTTTTTTCGGTCTTCAGTTTGTTTATTATCTCTTATCTAAAAAGTCCTTTTCCCTGCCTGAAGGATCTGACCAACACGGCAGCCAAAGGCACTCTGCCCACCCCTAAGGCGGCCGTATCTTTTATAACAAAAACTACGTATATCATATTTACATTTTTTCCCCAATACCTATTATCTTCGTCACTAAGTACACCCTCATCCCAGACCAATCCACAGGTGCCAACACCACCCCAGAAGATGGAAGACAGGAAGAAGAAGGAAAAGCCTGGTGGCACACCCTGATTCCTCCATCTTGTCTCTACCACCCCCCTGTACCGAAACCCCAAAATTTGTAATTCACCCTATAATAATATCTTCCCTTCACCATTTACACCTGAGTGGTTCCCGCATGTTCCATTTCCTCATACATCGGTGGCACATCTCTAGATGGATCAAAATCAAGCCACCAAGTGCTTTTGGCAACATTCCAGGGCTCCCGAGCCCCCCAAGGGTTCTCTCGGTAGCTCTGGACATCAGGAGTGATGTGCTGAGCTCCCACAGGAAGGTATCCTGATATGAAAGGGTTGCTTTATTAGGTTACACTGTTGCTGTAAATGTTTCCTAATTATCTCTGTTATGGTGAAAATCTGAAAAAGTGTAAATGGAGTGCTTTGCATAATTTATAAAAGCTGAATGTTTCCTAATTAGTTCTGTTAGGTTAATGATACTGCAGCCTCATTTTTCCATGGCCCTAAGCAATGACCTTTACCCTCCCTGTTTTTAGCACTTTCTTTTAGTTCAAAAACGTGTGGTGACCTTCCTCATCTCAAATGATCTTTGGCAGACATAATGCTTTGGAAAATGTTACAAATCCTTTCTCTCTTCTCCCTTTGAAAGTAAAGAAATGGCCTGCTTTATACAGGCAGACTTAAAGCCTGATTTATACAGATCCTCTGAAGAATGCTGGTGAAGTGCATTCCTTCAGTGTTTTCATAGAAACTGATGCGGGCTGCATTAGCAGGAGATGTGAAAATAGTGCAGTGGGGGAGAGAAAAACCTCTCTCAAAAGGATTCTAAAATAACATTTTGCATCCTCGAGTAATTCCCAGCTCTCCCTGGCAACCATTCATTTCTTCCGAACAGCAGAAGTTTGCAATATGAAAGTGGATTGGCTTGCTTTTCCCATGGGGCTCTCTATCTCTTCATCCACCGCCTAGGGTAAAAAGCAATGCATACGTTTACAATATAAATGTGATTTAATCGACCTCCCTGTCAGAGAGAAATGGCAAGCATATCAAACAAGCCCAAGATGTTAGGAGGAAAAATCATAAATTATTCCAGTGATGAGTTTCTGAGCAGCATTTTGGACTCCTAGATGATTCTATGTAAAGCTGTTCCTTGAAACAATAATTAAGATAATTCTGTGTGACAAGGAGAAAAATGTTCAGCTTTGTATGAAATGTGCTTTTTGTTTAGGAAGCTGCATGTTCGCTGTATTGATCAGAATTTCCCTTTGCTGCTGCATTGGAAAGCTAAAACTAATTGAATGATTCACCATTTTATTCCTAAGTCTTTATTTATTTTATCCTACGCAAAATCAGTTGGCTTCTAAATCAGGAAGGTGATAGGTTTCTTTGTGGGTGTGACTCTGTGAATATGTACTGTGAGGTCTTCAATAATATTATCTTGTTTTAGTTATGAATTAGATTTGTGAGGGGAAAAAAGTATTTATTATTATTATTTGGATTTCTGTTACTTGAAAGACACTTGAGTTTTCCTGAGGAGCTAAGCAAAAGGGATTTTTCAATGAGAAAGTGCTCATAGAATCATTATGGCTCTTAGTCTGTCTATAAGAACCCTTTCCAGATTTTTTTCCTATTCATAGGCATGAAAGCATGGGGTTGTTATATGCTTTATTCGTTAAAAATGAAAGAAGGGTGGGAAAAGGATTATTTTGGCAGATGGGACATTAATAATACATTATTAAGTATGGATCAAGCCACAGGGACCTGAGTCCGTAATTCCATACCGAGATCCGGATCTTTTTCTGTGGAATATCTGGTCACAATTTAGGATTACTGGAGGGATCCAACTGTGTTAAAATGACTGGGTTTTCAGGCCATTTCACCGTCCTGACTTTGACTGGTCATTATTTAAAATGTCATGCCATCACATGTATCTCTTCACCACTCATATAACACTGCAGTAGCTGGTGGAAACTCTAGTTTTACCATATATTCTTTACACCAGAGATTTGGCATTTTGTTGTCTTTTTTTTTTTTTTGTTAGTCCTTTTAACTATGCAAAATGCTTCATTGTGCCAGTGACCTTCATTGCACTACTGTATTGTTTATTTTTTATTTTTCTCTTTTTTTTTCTATTAGAAACTTACAATTTTATTTACAACTTTGATTTAAATCTCATTCCCATCATGACTTGCTTTGCATCTTGGTGTTACAACTGAGGTTTTGGTTAAAACCAGTGATGTTCTAGTCGATCTTTTCCAAGTAATTTGCCCCATTCTAATGTTTTGACCTGGTGTGCTATGTCTCTTTCAAGTTCCTTTGACAGAATGTGTTGGTTTTGAACTTCATACTTACATTCTTGGCACTAGCACACTTGGAATTACTGCCTTTCTCCCCTTCAGGTGAATAAATTATAGTTCCTACCTCTTAAAGGACTGTCATACTGTCTCCTTCACTGACCTCATGTTCTTAATTCACTTGAAATTTCTCGTTATTTAGCTTAGCCCCTTGTGTGGCTTTGCTTTCTTCTTCTGTGGTGCATTTCCTTTTTGTGCTCTCAGAACTTCAATATGTAATCTTTCCCGTTTTCTGTTGTACCTGATGTTCTAACTCTTGAAGGTTTTATAGCAGGCAAGACTCCAGTTGAAGTACTTAGTTCTGTCTTGCAGAGTTTTTCCTATCCTTTTGAATTGAATGTGATGATCCCTGTGTTCCTGCCCCTCACTATTGTGTGCACTGCTAAGCAGTCCCTGTGCTTCAGCCCGCTCGCCCAATCTAGCTTGCTTGCTAGATTGTCCTATCTGATGTGTTTTGGGGAAAAGGGGAAGTCTAAGATACCATTTATCATTATTTTAACATGTAGGCCATCCCTCCTTTATGTTTTGCTTTTACTGAATTAGAGGTTATTCTTACACAGTGCTTCTCTCTGCCGTTTCAATAGGTGTAGTGCCTTATTTGCTCTGCAGGACTCTTCTGCACTGCTTTGAGTGTTTTGTCAAACATATTTCTCTCCTTTTCTCACGTCTCCCATCATGGATATTGATCTTCTCTCCCCCACCCCCAACGTTACCCCCAGTCTTTGTGCTTTAAAATACTCTTTTTCTAGTGAGGTTTTCTGTTGTGGACTAGATCTGCTCACAAGTAAATGGTGTGCATGTGCGTCCTGTTCATGATTCTACATTCCTAATACCTTTCCCTGCTGCCTGTCCCTCCACAGGCAGATCAAGCTGTCGTAGGGCTCTGTGCAGACTTCAGAAGGTATAAAGTTAGATCCATCTGTTTTTTTTGGTTTGACTGTATCATCTAAGGTGGTATTACTGCAGAGGGATGAAGAGGTGGAAATGTCTCGGGTCTCTACAGCATTCACTTTGCACAATAAAGAGGAGGGGATGGTATTTCACTTACAGTCCTGCAATGCTGTTCTGAATGACATGTCTTGGTGCAGAAATGGGTGCTGTAATGAGCTGTAAGAACCAGCAGTTGGTACTAACCGCCTGCCCCCAAAAGATGCTGGAGACTGGGGGTCGAAGTGCATGGGTGAAGATCAGAAGCACAGTCTTCTGTTTTGTTAGTGCATTGGCCTCTCAGAAAGGAAGGTGACTGTGCCACACTGCCTAGTGAGCTGTGGCAGATGAAATAGTGTGGAAATCCCTCTTTCTCTGAGCTTCCATTCTTTTTCTTAAAGGTTTTCTTCTAAAATGTACTGTGTCACAATGAATAGATGCTGATGGCACCTGGTGTAAAATAATTGTGTTGAACTGACATGCTGAATGAATCGGATGCTGATGTTGTGCACTGCGATGATCATAGCAAGAAATCTCAAGAGCTTGGCCATTGTGTAAGAGTTAGGCTGATTTCTTGATGTAACCTCTGTGAGTCATGCTAGGCAAACAATGAGATAATGGTGCTAGCTAGGTTCGGAGCAGCATAAACCTCTGTGACATTAACAGGAAATTGTTTTTAACTCTCCAAACAGACACATATTTTTTGCTTAAGAGCTGCAGTTGGCATAAAATGCAAGATGTCTGAGAGAAAACAGCTACTGTTGTGCCAAGTATAGGATTAGGATACAGTGTCATGTGACATGTAGCAAAATCCACAGGAAGTTTGATATGGTGATTAAATGGCTTAAAACCAGAACCATGCTCATCAAAACACTTATCTCACAAAATGTTGCATACAGTAGTATAGGTCTCATATTATTGTGTCCTTTAAATCAGTGTCCATAGCATCCTGTGGCTGCATTGACTTTTATTGTACAGTTTCTTTAAGCCTCCAGTTTTTCTCAGCTCAGGGGAAAAAATAGATTGTTATATTAGTTCTTTGTGTCAGCAGGCTCTGTTGTCAAGGGTGTAATGTAGGGGCTGGATCACAGAGTGGTCAATGGCAAGGTATATAATTAAGGAAAAGCACTGATATATCTGTCATAACCACAGAAACAATCAAGTTGAACTACAGGCATGAGAATATTTGTGTGCCTTTGATGCAGATCCATGTGACAGTCAGGATGTACGCTGTGTGACTGATTCAATGATAATAATTGAAGACTTACAGAGATGCAAAGCAGCATGGGGAATAGCATAGCAAGTAGAAATTGAATACACAGCAGAGAGATATGTTTTTCTGACTGGATTATTTACATATTCAAATTTAGATGGAGAACCTTCTCTTATTCAGTAAATTAGCTGTAACCAACAATAATGGGCTCCCCCCGCCCCCCCCCCCCCCCCTCCCCACACTGCAGTACCAGGAAGGAAAGGTTGTTACTCATTTGTGTTTCCTTTAATTTTCAGGAAAACAATGCTAGAAAGAGACACAGCTTACAAATCAGTATTGAGTAGTAGGAAAACAATCTACTTGAACAATAAACAATGTAGCTGAAGAATACAGTTAGAAACCTGGCACATTGTTGATATTGCTGTGAGCAGATGGACCGCAAGCACAGTGACTGCCAAACATCCCTAAACCCCACACACCAGACGTGGCTGCATGGCAGGACAATTTGAGCAACTGGCGGCTTGCTAACTGCTTCTTAGCATTTGTTTTTTTCAAAATAGGTGGATATAGAAGCTTATATTTTTGTATATATTTATAGAAGTAAACCTATATAGTCCTTATGAAAAGGTTGATAGTAATATTAACCTCATACTTATGTCATATTGATAACCTGCCACTTTACTGATGTTATTGATTGATGATGCAAACTGTGTCTCAGAATCGGATTGTTGCAGCATCTTCTGCCATGGGCACTACCTCTGTCAGGGCAGGACAGAGCAGCAGACCTGAGCACCCCAGGGTGGATACAGGAGAAGCTGGCTCTTCCTACCATCTGGTGGTCAGCAAGTGTTTCTAGAAGCAGAGTAGCATTT
This sequence comes from Haemorhous mexicanus, assembly GCF_027477595.1. NCBI lineage: Eukaryota > Metazoa > Chordata > Aves > Passeriformes > Fringillidae > Haemorhous > Haemorhous mexicanus. Next base: position 19,426,868 of record NC_082347.1, on the reverse strand, counting down.
CTCAACTGGTGGGCTGTGGCATTTGAAAGTGAATGTGATATAATTATAGTGACTGTCAGGAAAAATGAAAAGGACATTATTACAAGTCCTTTTATGATATAACGCAAATGGAATTCCTTCACAAAGTGCTGCCCTCAGGACCAAGTAGCTGTGAGACTGTAGCAAGCAAGTAGTACTTTAGGTTTTTTTCAATGGTACTCTGACTCCTATCAGTAATGTAAGACTGTTGTGGTAAAAAAATATCTTTTGAGTATGGGTACTTTGACTTGTAGTCTTTGTTCTGGAGCAGCTATTTTCACTAGTGGTGTTAAGAACAGCCAGACCTCCAATGACTTGGGACACCCCTGTTGAAACCAGGGCTGGAAATGTGCCAGGCTCTGTCATTAGCTGCCAGGTCTGGACAAGGAACCACAAGGCTTAAAAAATTGTTACACCAACAGTTCATGACCTTCATTTTGGATGGCCTCAGGCCACCTGAGTCAGTTCTAAACCTTCTTTCAGACAATGTTGTGCAGTCTTCTCTTGCGCAATATTTTGATGCCAAAATTTTCTTCTTAAGCCTGATAAAACCAAAAATACCTCCAGTCCTCAGCAATGTTCTTTACTGATAAGGAGGAAGAACCATGGTGTCTGCTGTCTAGAAATATTTCAAGTTTTTAAACAGAATAATTGTTGATTTAGATAGCAGATACTAGAAAAGATTTTTGGTGTTTTGGCCAGTTCACTTGGCTACATTTTCTGAGAGGTGTAAGGGCAGGACAGAATGAGAAAGGATAAAGGGCTCTTAAAAGAAAGAAGGTCATGAGAGAGATTTCAAAAAATTTGTAGGCAAGGAAGGATGTAACAGCCTTTATTATGAGCAGGCCAACTGCAACTGCAATCAACTGCAACACTAAGAATCTGGTGTGTGTTTTAGATCACAAAGTTTTTTAGTAAAAAAGTTTCTACAGTTTGAAACAGGCCATTCATTTTTGACCTCAGTATTTTTAAATATATATATACATATATATGTATATACATTTGTGTGTTAGCTGATATGTGTACTTTGAACCTTTGGAAGATATTTCATGCTCTTAGAATAATTTTAAAAGTTATTAGATGCTTTAATAGCTTCTCTGTAGTTGTGTTTAGTAAACACAATAGGCATCAATTACCATTTTCTAACATACCAAAACCAGTAGAAATAAAAATCTTAATAATTGTAAATTATCACTTGTAATTTGCTAATCTATTTGTATTACCTTTTGCTAGTCAGTACTTAGGTATCTATGCCCATGTGCACCTATGCACTATATGCCAGTGTGTATGTGTGACTCCTGAAATGTTCTCCCTGTTAGAGTTACTCCATAGCTCGTAGAAAGAGTTTACAAAGAGTATTTTTCAGGTGTTAGACTACTCATCAAGAGACAGGCTTAAGAACAAATTGGAATCAAGACTGGTATCAGATATTTACATTCTTTGAATGTTATTCCCTCCTTTCAGACATGGTCCTCTTTTGTAATGGTATTAAATTAGTCCACTGTAGTTGACTCTGCCACTCTCTCTCCTTGCTACTTCCCTTCTTCCAGTTTAAGCACATACATCTGGACAAAATGAAAGACTGGTTCTTGCCTTATTATCTTCGAAGTTGTGGTATCAGTAGAAGGTATGTGTACCTAAAAAAAGTAGTATGAACTGCAAATTATGAATATAAAAACTGCTGTCAAAAGAACGGATGGCAAAACAAATTACTCCAGGCAAAGGCTAGTCTGAGCTGCTGGTGCATGCTGAGTTAAACCAAGCACTCCTCCTTCCACTGCATGTTAGTATAGTACACAGAATTCAATGTTCCCTGGTATGTTAATATATAGACTTGTGCTTTAGTGCATGGGTATCAAAGACGTTAAGCATGTACACCAATGGTGTCATATTTGTTCATCATAGTTGGTGTATCATATCCAGATAGCTCTCTTCCTGTCAGTATTAGCAAGCATTCTTTAGACATGTGTAGTTTTTAATTATCACAGTGTGTGCATTTTTCAGGGACTAGAATCAATACTGATTTTGGTTTGAATATTTTCTGGCTGAAGTGTTTTTTAGGTTCACAGATAGAATGAATATGAATTAAAACTATTTAACTTGGATATCACAGCCTCCTTCACATATTAAATATAGGCATCACCCATTACTTTTAATCTTACAGCTATTAAGTAATAAAAATCCTGCACACATATTTGCTAATTTTAAGTTATACTGCAACAGGTAGAATTGAATAAAAGAAAATAGGGAAATAATATAGCATTTGGAAAAATATATCCAACAGCTTCCCCAAAGTATATATCAAAATTCTTCACATGTGGTGAATTCCTTATGGCAGAATCTATTTCCATTCAGTTTTTGGACTTCTTTGAAGACTTCTTAAGAGTGTACAACTACAAGAGACTAATTGGGATAATCCAATTGGATATTAGTGAGTTTGTCTTCAAACTGTGAGGGTAGATTGACATTCACTGTGTGTTTCCCTGAGCTTGTTTTCTAGAGCTCCAGCAAATGGAATTAATGCTTCACTAAATGGAATAATCTGTTCCTGGGCTGTTGTCAGTCATAAAAGGGACCCTGTTTACCTGCAGATCTGTTCAAGAATGCAGGCTGCCCTCTGCAGCCCTATAGGGAATAAGGAAGGACCTTTATTTTCTCAGACATGGGGGTTTTTTTGACTGTCTGGAGATCCAGAAAACACAGCAGTGTCTTTCATCAGAATAACATGATTGAGTTCTTCTCGATAGTCTTGATATATTTTGGAACTTCTGCTCCATTTTATAAGAACTTAAGGAGAAGGGATTCTGCATTTAAGCTGTTTGCATCTTAATGGTTATTTCATGCTGTTCCTTAGGTGGCTCTCATTTCCTCTCTTCTTTTCTCCCTTCTTTATAATATTATCATCAAACTTCTCTTGAAGCTTTTTCTCTTTGGATTGCTTGCTTTCATGAATATGGGTACCATCCTGAAGACAAGTCTTCTGATCCACAGGCTCTTTAGCTCACTTCTAGACTTCTCTGATCATTAGAGACTATTCACAAAGGGGAAAAGTACAGCTGAAAGGAAGAATTCCCCTTAGTGACTTATAAAGGGAATGGGCATTGAAAGGGCAAAGCAGAGATAGTGCATCCCTTAGTAATCCAGCCAAGAGATTAATAGCAAAGATAAAAATAGAAAAATATAATTATTCTAACTTCATTTCCTCTCTTGGAAAATATAAGAGCAGGCAAGACCTTCACAACCCTGATTCCCAGGTTGCTATCTCCCTATCACACTTGTGTGACTTGAAGCACGTGGAAGCCTTAGTAGTAAAACTAAGTGAATAATTCATGGCAAGCAGCTTATTTGATGAATTACTGAAGCCCCTTTTTCTGTTTGTGCAGTTTCCAGCAGATGACAATGTCTTTCAACTTATGTATTATTCAAATTTCCTCAACTATGTTCTTTTTTTTCTTTTAGCATGCTCATATAAGATAAGAGTTTTCCAGGTACTGAGCAGTAACAGACTCTGGATTCTGCAGCTGGTCCCCAAAAACATGTGGGGAGAGTCTATGCATCCCAGTTGGCTGAGCATAACCTTTATACTGAAGAACAGTGTTCAGAAAAGACGCAGTGCTCATGCTTTGTTTTCCGAAACAAAGAGACAGCAATGAATTTGAAATTCCCTGTAATTGCTTAATCTTTTCCTTTTCTGGATCACAGAGGCATTGAGTGAGGTGTTACTCATTCAGATAAAAGGCTAATGTAAAATATATTGGCTGTGGGTAGAGTTCAGGCTTAAATTTCTCCTGTTACATTCAGGCAAAGTAAGGGCTGGGTGTTTACAGATGTAGTAGGGCAGGGGACAGTCAGGCCCCTCTCTACTGATTTTAATATCTTTAATGTTGGAACCACATTCAAAGGGTAGTTTATTTTTATTTCCCTGAAATTTGTCTTGCTTTTCTGTGTCAAGCATTGTTGTGATCCCAAATTGTCACTTTTTGTCGCACAAAGCCTTTATGTGCTTAAGTGATAGTGAGAAAGAAACTTATTGTGATTTGTAGGCCCATTTTTTTTTTCTGGGAAGTGTGCTGAGCCTCTTCTTACTTGAATATAGGCAATAAGGAGCAGACCTATGCTCGCATTGACCTTGCTGAAGAAAAAAATGGATTTGGAAATGCAGAGTTGATAAAATCAGTTGGTAGATTGAATAAGGGAAGAATATTTGGTAGTCTGTAGACCAGGTTCTGATAATGTTGCAGAAACAGAAGTTAAACATTATAGCTTTTATTCACAGGTAATTATCAGGGATACACTTTGTGGACATTTGAGACTTAGTACTTGGAAGGGGACAAGTAAGAGTCATGGGGTTATGAGCAGATAGCATCCTTAAACATATAGCAGAGAGATGAAATTGTAGTGGTGACCCTCAGCAATTCATTCTCTACATCTTTGTTTTCTATTTTCCTGAGTATTGCACTTATTATAGTGACTTGTCTAACTGTAAGTAATTAATTTTTTTTATGTAAGTAAAATAAAGAAATTGCTGTATAATTGACATGATATTTTTGTCGCCCCTATTTTTTCCTTTGATTAGAATGGAAGGTGGAAAGTTATGCCTCGATGAGATAGATCCTTGTGTGAACAAGGCTCATCTTGTAGCAACACTATCCTCAGAGCGTATCTTTGACTGTTCTGCATTTACTGCTGAGGTGTAGAAATCTGTGCTGCACACTCAGGATATATTACTTCAATTAATGTGGGGAAAAATTAGTATTGCTTGTTTCTGTGTGAAACATGTAGCAATAGGAAAGAATTGACAGAAATGGGAATGCAATAAGTTAAGGGTGCAGTTCAACAAGGTGTCTGACCAGTGTCACAAGAAATTATTTGAGATTTTACTTGACTTATTCCTTCTGATTTTCCTTAGAAAAGGAGTTGTTTCCATAGTAACAGCCACATTACATGGTTCTGTACTTATGATACCTCTGAGATAGACCAGCATCACAAAGAAATATACTTCTCAATATGTCATACAAAAATCCTGTACTTGTTAGTAAAAAAAAACCCCTTATTTTCAGCAAAGTGAGACACTTGTTTGAGGTTTCTAGGCTCTAGTTAATTTATTTGTACTGTTGTTCTGTCCCTCCCTCATTTATTATAGGTGGTGCTTATATTGCTGGCTATTAAGATGCCTGACACTTCCTATTGTAGGCTTTTGTCTTCAGCTGCTTACAGTTTACCAAATATTAACTGTTTAGACTCATATTTTGTGTTCAAAGTCCCTGCCTTGTGCAGAGTCTTTCTGGAATATCTTATAGCTTTGCAGTTATTTCTGAGAATCACTCTGTGTGTGTGTTTTCCTTTTTTTCTTAGTTTAATTGCTCGTTGGTTCTTTTTTGAAGGATTGTATATTCCTTCTGGGGGAGCAACTAGTGTAGCATGTGCCTTCTGCTGTGGGTCCTTTTCATAGCCCCACCCCCCCACCTCCCCCATCCTGAAATTTCACTCGTTTTTGAGGATCTGCAGTCTCTTATTATCCAAGTCAATTCCTGACTTTTGAGTGCTTCTGGTAGATGTTGGTAATATGTTACTAAAACATACATGTATTTATCAAGTGTGTGTGTACATACAGATATAATGCATGCATTTGTGCACTTAATCAGTTCCACTGGTTGTCTGGAGAATGACAGGTAAAGCAGTGCTAATCCATTTGTGTCAAGGAGTAACAGATCAGAAAGAGATATTAGAATAATTGGAAAATGAAGACAGGATGGAACTCTAGCTCATAACAATTCAACCAGCCAATGAAGAATTCAAATAGGTAAGGGGCTCAGTTGTCAGAGAGTGTTAATTTGCAGCTTGTTCAGAAGCTGCCATGGAGACTGTTAGTACCTCAGATGCCTCTTAATGAATTTTAAAAACAATGTGCACTTGGTTTCTGCAGACTGGAATGCTGTATTTTGATTCATTCTTGTCACAAAACATATGGAAAGTCTATTTCTGAGTTCAGTGCTGTTCAGTGCATGCAAAATTATTTTTCTGCCCCTCAGTATAACACACTAAGGTATTTTCTTATATCTTAATATTTCAGTATCATAATTTCTTATGTGGTTTTGTTTTGTAGTTTTTATTTGTCTGGTTTTGTTTTTATTTTTATTACAAGCTCTATGATTGTATTGCTAAGCTACAAAATAATGCATTGTCAATATACATGAATTAGCTCTGGAGTACTAGCATGGCTTTTTTGGCTGAGCCACAGCATGCACAATCCTGACACCTGAATTCTCTCATTTATCGACATCTTGGAATATCACATCATATCATATAGATTTAAGTTATGCATCATTTACCAAATTCCTTCTGGCTGCACGTTTATTCTGGCATCCAAAACTGGCAGAAATCTGCTGGCAGAGTCCCTCTGCTGTTTCTCCTTTTTCTGTTTTCTCAAGAGAACACACATGGGGTTGTAAAGGTCATGTTATTTAGTACAGAAGTGACAAGTGAACTGTTCCCTCCTGCAGCCTCCCCATGCTTCTTTCACAACTGCTGCTTTGATTTGTCACTGGGGTAGTCTCCTCCAGTCACCTCCTTGCATGACTACAGCTAGTGCTTTGACACTTCACTTCCTTCTGCAGATCTAAAGGGCTCGCTTCATAACAGTGAACTGCCATTCCTAACCTGTCAGGCAGCAAACAAATCAAACTCAGTAATGCAAGCAAGATCTCAGTAATTCATGAACCTCTGAAGCATCAAAGATAGCAAAAGGCATATTTGTAGATGGGCACAGGCTGTGTTACACTATCACCATGACACTTTATTTTGACAAGCTAGCAAATTTGTGGTTCTTTTCTCCCTCAGAATTTCGATCTCTCTTGGACTGTAGCTCTGGCATTATTGATTGGGTTGCAATGGGTTGGGAGCTGCAAGTTGGATGTGGGAGGTTTTCAGAGCACAGCAGTGCAGACACAGCTGGGCCCCTAAGTGTACTCGATCTGAGTGGGAGACACTTTTTCCTCAAGGAAAGACTACTCTGGGAAATGAGCAAGAGACTGCAGCACCAGGTACTGATCTGTGTTAGGTCATTCCATTGGCATAATTTAGGTGCTTCTTGCAATTCCTCTTTTAAGAGCTGGGAAGAAGTGTACTGACCATCAGCAGAAATACAGTAGGAAAATAAACATAGAAGTTTTGTAAGCAGGCTTGGGGACTGTGGAAGGTAGCTGAGTGTAGGGCTCTTTTTAATGATGAAAATTTGGAGGAAAGCCTGAAACTATGAGCTGCAAAGTGAGGTAAATAGTGTTCCTAGTTATTTACGTTTTCCTGTCTGCTTTCCTGTAGTCTCTCCGTGTGTTCTCCTAACTTGTTATTTAATCCAGGACAAAAAGGCAAGAAGCAGAGGCAAGATAAATAAGCTGAAGAATAGATGTGAGCTTTCAAAAGTGAAAGCAATTAATCAGTAGAATAGTGTACCTAATGCTGTAGTGGGTGTCTGCCTCTTGCAATCTTCCAGTCAACCCTGTATGTGTTTCTAGGAGATATGCTTAATAGAGAGCTTGATGCAGAGTTGACTAGAGTAGAAACTGTGGCATGTGGACACTGTCATCCCATGAGATGAGCCTTTTGGGATAAGATTCCCTAACTCCTATTTCCTTGACTTGTTTCAGCTTCCCTAATTGACAGTTATTTTAATTTTCCCTAGTGTCAATACTCTCAAGTAAAATTATCTGAAAGCGTAGATTGATTATTTTATCTGGATAAAAGTAGATAATTTTAACAAATGAACAATATCTAATATTAAAGAACTGTGTTATTGAAGCAGTAGTTTTTAATACTAGATCCTGCAGTTAGATCAGCTGAGGCATATTTCTGTGTAAATACAGAATTCATTGCCTTTGATTCTATGGATCTTTTAGCTGGATGTTTGTCTTGTTTTTCCTCCATGTTTCTGAGAGGATTATAACCTGCGTTCAAAATTATGGAATTCACCCCTCAAATAATATTTCTTATTAGGGTAAAAATGTTTATGGGGCCAGATCTGAAAGATCCTAATACTGTGACTGAGTCAAAATGTTTATGGGGCCAGATCTGAAAGATCCTAATACTGTGACTGAGTCAAAAAATGAGTGTTGAAGTTAATTCTGCTGAGAGCAAATAAACATATTAAGGTAAAAATATAATCTTCTCTGTGTGTCTGTGTATATGCATATAAACCACTTCATACTAAGGGAAGTGATGGCAGAATTTTTTTTTCCATGTTAATTATAGGGTAGCTCTTCATGTTGTGCCAAAGGCTGTGATTCTTTAGGAATAAAAAGGACTTACTGGAGAACATTTCTCTGCTTCACCTGCTTACACATGTCTGTTTTGACAGGCAAAGGTGGGAACCTAGATCTTGGTTTTGTGCGTAGCTGGTGAGGATTCTCACCAAGCCCTAAGAAAATCCTTCTTTTGGTCCCACAGCTTAGAAAAGCCTCCTATGAACAGTTTTCTGACAACTTCAGCTCATCACTCTGAAGCTGTCAAATGCCCAATAAAATGATTACAAAGATAATTTTATTGCATTAAATACTAGAGAAAAACCCCACACCCACATTATAATTAAAAGGTGCCTGCATTTTCTAAATTTTCTTTCAGCTTTAATTTTCCCAAGAAAGAAGGAATAAAGCATCTGAAGAAACAATACACTTCACAGGGAAGGGTTAAAAAGGGTGAGGTAGAAAAACTGTTTTCCTGCAAGGCAAGAGTCAGGCCCTTGAGCTTGAAAAGAAGTGGCAGAATGGAGACTACATGAGAGCTTAGTCCAGCCTTGGGGAAGTGACTGAGAATGATTATATGACTGAACTAAGTTGGGTCTTTTTCCCATGCCGTATGTAAGTGTTATGTTATGTAACCCAACTCACGTGATGCTGTCAACACCTACGGAATTTTACAGAAAGGTTCATAGTGAGCTGTTAAATACAAATATCTGGATGGTTTACTTGGATTACAAAACCTGAGTTATCGACCTTTCAGAAGACAGTAAGATCCACAGAAGAGATCAGGTTCTGGTTTGGGACTCTGCATGAGCATTCACTTTACAGTCATGGACTTCAGGGATCTTTGGCTCACAGTATGATTGGGCTTTTCCTTTTAACCAGGGAGCTTTTTTTACCTGCATTGCAATAAAAAAAATTTGCTTTATTTATACCCAAAGGAGACCTATCAAACACAATGTTTGCATCTTTAAGGCAAATTTTATTGTTACTTAGTAAAGTAATCCTTTTCCCTTAATGATTTTACAGTGAAGTTTGTACTTAATGTATGTTTTTAATTAGTTGAGTCTGTCTCCAAAGTAAGGTATGTCATCTATTTCCATCTTCAGTTTCCATATAAGCTTTTAAAAGAGTTTGAAGCAAAAGCACAAAATTACCCACATGGTGTATTTGATTTCTTTAGGCTATTCACACATGATAATAAGGACTGCACTGCAAATGTCAAATTAAAAGATCAGCTTTATGCCTGGTATAAACCAACTATACTGTGTTGCCTTCAAGTTAGTATGATGTCTTTTATCAGAAAGGGAGTAATAATGAATCCCTGTGCCAATCAACCCTATGGGCTTGAATGGAGAACGGGAAAATAGGAGGAACAAATTTCATGGGTAAATACCTTTTTGATAATTTTTTTTTCCTAACTGTATAAGAAAGTTCTTCCATTTATAGTCTCCAATCACCTGCATTATCATGCTTACAATCTTTTTAATGTTCAGCAGTGTTGTCGCAGTGGTAGCACATAATTATGCTTGTCTCAAGGGAAGTCAGAAAAGGCCAGATGATAGAATAAGAGGCCAAGAAAACAGAAAAAAATGAAATAACTAATTTGTACCCTATCTTGAATCTGCAAAGTTTTGGTGCATTTCAAAATGCTTAGAATGATTGCTTCCCTGATTTCTTTTAGATCCATGTAAATCCCTACTGTAGATTTCTTCATCTATGGGGGGAAAATCGTGCCATAATTTGTGTGATTCCAAATGTAAAACTCTGAAAACTTTGCAACGCAAATGTTTTGAATGAAATATAAGGCAAACACTTATGTTAATTTTCTTTACATGAAAACAACATAACATTTCTTTAATAAAATGGAAATAGGTTCTAAATTATATCCCTAGAGTAGAATGGCATTCCTTTAGTGACACTTTATTCTTTTTGCATACAGTAATTCTAAAGGTTTTGTGTTTCTAAAAAACTTTTGGCTTATATTTTTAAGTGTTATCCCAGCTGTGTGTTAAATTCCAAGATAATTTATCACTTCTTTCAAAGACAATTGAAATCATTAGCAAAAACCATTGATTTCTAGGAGTTTTGCACTGGGTCTTTGAAGAGTTTTTTGATTGTTGATTTTGTGTCAGGGACACTGTCCTACTCTTACTGAAAGTTTCTTTGTATTTTAAATGTGTATCTTCCTTTGTTGCTGAGGGATGAAAGCATGGCAAGATGGAGTGGCACACAGCAGTCACTAGGCAGTCAGTAGAAGGAAAAAAACTGACTCTGAATACTGTAAACACTGGACCACAGTGCACCACGCAGAGATGACTAAAATTATAGAAATGATCAGTGTATGTGCAATCTGTAGCAGCCAGCATTGTTTGCACCTGTCTTGTCAATTTTTATATGTAAAAATGTAGTGCATTAAGAGGAGAACAGGTGTTATAATGCTGCAGTTCTTTTGTACCTTCAGACTTAAAATAGAGTAGGTCTGAGATTTTTCTTAGTCTTAAAAAACCCATTGAAACGTAAGTAACAAAATCCAATAACTTATTGCTGTTTTAAAGAAGCCCTTGACACTGGCAGCTGTTTACCTGCTGTGTTTCTTTCACATAGTGATGAACTTTCTTGTGTTCTGCATAGCTATTAGAATTTCTTGAATACACAGTTCAAAAAAGGAACCTGTGTAGGAAACCTGGGAAAAGCTGCAGAATTAAGAACTGTAGCCTTCAGTGATGATTCCTGTGGTTAGTTCTGGGATATCTATTTTTCATGAGTGGAAAGTGTCTGTTTCTTCAAAACCTCCACCATCACAGTGTTGGTAGAATCAACTGTAAGAATAACAATATTATATTATAAGTAGAGTTGTCGTCTGCCCATTTTATAGTCAGTAGGACTTTGGAGAACTGAAATAAGGCCACCTGTGACTCCTGCTCACCAACAGGTCTTTGATTTTCTTTACTTACTTACATAGTCCTGTTCAAGTCAAAGGGACAGTTGCTGATAAAGTCCCAGGTAAACCACTAAACATATTAGACCTACAAAATATAATTATTTATCTCTGTATTGCACAGCCTAAATTTGACAGATCAGCCATTGCTTTTAGGATGCAGCTAGTGAAAGAGAATGCACAGCCATGAATGTAAAGTCATGCTGCTGTCAGGAAAACAAGCTGATGACAATTGTCTCCATGTGTTTTGAAATTTGTATACAGTTGTGATTTACTGTGGAGAAGAGTGGGACTTATTCTAAATTAATATTATGCCCATAAAATTACTTGATCTGTGACAATCAAGTTTTATTATTTCTTTTGCAGCACTGATAGCTTTGAAATTCTGTTCTGAATTGTGTTTTTATTCTTACAAAACTTCTAGCATTGAAAATCAATGCAGAATTTGACCTTTGGTGGGGTTATAAAGAATACAGCTTAGAGAGCTTAAATGAAATGTCCTCTTAGTTTGTAATTGTAGGTATGCCAAAATTGCTGTTAATGTCTCTTGTCACTTGGGATTTTCTTGAGGATATTGAGAAAAATTGAATGGTAAATGATTGAACTCCTTCAAGAGGTGATAGTGGTGTAGTATTTGTCAATTTAATGTCATAATTGTTTTGGTTATACCTTAGATAATGTCTTTTAATTTACACTTGGTCATTCTGAATGCTTTTTCTCTATTGAAAGCCACTCTAAAATTAAGCATATCCTTTTTTCTTTCCTTTTTAATTCCTGCATAGCAAATACTAAGGAGACTGAAACTACTTAGTTGTTGCAGAGAGAGTATTAGTGGGGAACTTGCTTACTTGCAGCAGCTTTGGTGGAAGCTCAGTGTGACCTGTCCTTACATTCTAGGCTGTCACAGTGCAATCTGGGATCCCAGAGAAGCTGCTAGGGAGAGATTTGTGTGAATGAAAGTTCTGCTAGGAGTAGGCATTGCAGGAGAGCTCAGAAAGTTCAGAATTTATGTAAAAGCTCAGTTATCAGTAATGTTTTAAAGTATATGCATGTATAATATGCTCTCACAAACACACACACGTAGATATATTTATATATGTATATAGAGGTTTTCATTCTGTTATCTGAAGAGCAGGCAGTCCAAACTGAGGCCAAGAGACAGTAGATGGCCATGAAAAGAAAACCAAGGACAAAAAAAAGTATTTTCTACCCTATTTAGTGTTATCTTGGTCTACCTATAGCTTAATTTTTTTTCTTTATGTATCAGTAAATTTTTAAATTTTGAATGTTTAAACGAAGTGAGTTGAAAGGTCTTAAGAGATGTCACAGCCTAGAGTGGGAGGAAGTGCAAGGGGGATTCCTGTAAAATGTTATGAGGAGGTACAGACTGCCATTGTTTCCAGGACAGAGGTTTTGAAGAGATATTTCCCTACTGAATGACAAGTTTTAAGTAGTGTAGAGATAAATGACAATGAGACTGGAATTGAATGATGAAAGAACTGATCCTTTTTGTTTGAAAACACGTTTCTGAAAATAATATATGAAATATACAAAATAACGCAAACATTTTACCATTAAATACACTCTGTATCCAGTTTATCTTGGGTTTGGAGAACAGGGTATTATTTGGTCATCTTAGTCTTACAATTAGAGATGACTGAAGACTGTAGGCTTTTAAGTGTACGCAGCATTGTTCAATAGATCTGTCTTTTGGCTGGGCAGGGTTGCTGAAGTGTTTGTCTGAGGTCGCTGTGTTGCAGCTTTGCCACAACTTTTATGATTATAAAGGCTGAAGAAGGAAAAGGAACCCTCAAACCTTCCTGTAAGGCAGTTCACTTTGTGGTAAGCTTTTCAACCCTGTGGCCTGAAGTAGGAAAAAGTGCCCTGATGAAAGCCTGGAGCACTGATTCACCTCATTTTTCACTCTCTCCAGTGCAACAAACTGGTAGCCAAAGATGTTTGTCTTTGCTCTTCCTCCTTTTTGTGCAGTCAGACAGGCAAGAAGGAATGTATATTCTCTATTACTTTTGTATCTTGTGATGATAATTAAGTTGTACCAGATCCAGGACAGATGTATGAACAACCCCAGCTAATAGATTTCGTTATAAACTACTCTCAGTTGATGAAGAATCCAGTCAGCTTTGCACATGTCTTTTCATAATTTCGTTTTTAGTCCTTGTTTCTGCAAATCTTTTTCAAGAAGCAGTGCTGAAAGTATTGTAAAGATGGGATGCAGTAATTACTATATTGTTCCTATTTTTTAGGTCTCTTTCCCCATTGTAAAAAGAATTAAGATTGGTTTGGTTTAACTCTAACTAAATTTTGAGTTGTGTTCACATAACTTATAAATAGTGTTTCATTATTTGTTTATTTGCACTTTTCTGGGACAAGAAGACAAGCTGAGTGGTCTTAGCCTCACATAGCAGCTATTGGCTCTGATTGCTTTGGCTCATATCCAAATGCAAATAAAATTTGGACCAGATACCCCCAACTTTTGCTAATATAAATAATATCATATAAATAATATTCTCAATTAATGAGTATCTCTACTTTTAGCAATCTTCTAGGTTAAACTGCTTGCCAAACAAATTTAATGTAGTTCACTTACTGGGAGAACAGGAAAATATCCTCTTGGTTGTCTGGGCAGTTAGTATATCCATAAACAAACATGGTTCATATAATGATTAATATATGGAATATGATATTTTTAAATATAGGGTGACAAATTGTCTAAACTGACAGCAGTTTAAAAAAATACTTGTGCTTTCCTTAATTTTCAATGATACCTTACTTATTTTGAAGGAAATTTATTTTTGTACTTTAGTGAACTGCAAAAATACTAAAAACAGCTATTATTTATTTTCACTTATGCAGTGATAGTCCTGTAGATCTACATCTAAATCCAAAGCCATTTATTAAATTATAAAAAAAGATGTCTTTTGATATCACTGAAATTGAGAGTTGGAACTTTGATTCCCCCACCCCTAGTCATTAAAGATCAATTATATAGTTCATTTTAGATGCTATAATGTAGTAGCATCTAATTCTAGTACCCTCTTGTTCAGTAGGCTGTGGTTTACCAGCATCAGTACCACAGCTCAAGTTTTACAGTCAGAGCAAACTGTAGCAAAGGAGGTTACCACAGACAGCAGGGCTCTTGTCTGGGATTAGTTAGAACTGTGCTTTCCTGTCTTTTTGTCTATCCTTTAGTGCAAATATCATCTTATTTCTGGGAACTAAATATTGAAAATTACCTCTTATAACTTGTCATTGGTGGCTTAAAAACAGCCTGCAAAATAACTGTCCCTCCATGAAGCATTCCATGGCAGCAAAAATGGCAGCTCTTGCATCTATAACTTCATTTGCCTGAATATCATTTAAGTGTTCAATTTCTCCTGAGTGCTTTCAGAATACAAATCAAGGAATGCAGCTCTTGTTAATCAGCCCTAAGATTGATGCTCAAAGCAGAGAGAGAAGAAGTTCTGTGTTTTAAATATTTTCACTTGTGTGGCATCAACATACATGCTGTAATAAAGAGGGGTTTGAAGAGACCTGTCGCAGTTAGAAATGTCCCGAAGAAAACAAGGTGGCACAGTCCTGTACAGAAAGAAATCTCCCAGTCCTGAGAGCAGAGATTGTGCAAAAGGAGAGACTCAGAAAGACACTCTCTCACTATTCCCAGTTTGCAGGTTGCAAACAATTTATTGGAAAAATGCTTTTTCGAAAAGATTTGTTCTCATCCACTTATACCTTCTATCTGCTCTTTCATTTAGCCTTTCACATGCTGTGTTGGCTCCCTAAACACATTGCTGCTGCTTTCTCTGCAGTGCTTTTGTCGCTGCTATTTCCTGGTGCTATAGTTGCCAATTGACAGCTCTGCTTCTATTAGCGATTTTGAGACTGCTTCTCCTTATCTTCAGCTAACTATAAAATTGTCCTGGCTTTTCAATGAAGAGATTAGTTTCTTGGGATATCTGCAAAACCAGCTAAGAACAAGGTGGAATCTTTGCTGTGTGAGATGCAGCCTCTCTGCACAACAACAACAATTTTCCAGCCACTTGGAAAAAATACTGTTCAACAGTGTAACAGTAAGAGACTGAAACCATCCTATTGCTCTTTCAGGAGGTTTCCTTGCACCTCTTGATGTAAAACTGCTTGAGCTAGAAATGGTCACAGTCTTGTAGCTCATCACACCTCTTGACAGTTCAAATTCTTGTTAATTGCAGACTTATTTGTTGGCTGATCCTTGGGCTGTTCACTGCTTTTAGATCTTAAAAAAAGATTAATGATCCCATCTGGAGAAAAAGCCCAACCAGTCAAGGTGTTTGGCTGAGATTTGACTGTATGATTGTAGTCCTAAACTTCTGAAAAAGGAAATTGCTTTCTTGCCCTTGACCTTACACATTAGCGTTTATAGCTCTTGTTGCATTATTTTGCCTCTTTGACAGTTTGAAAGTGTTTGCAAGGGATGTAATTCTTCCGGTGTTAATGGCTCTTGTTTGCACCTGAATGATTATGTGTAAACATATGAGGGGCAGATGGCCTGAACTTCTTGCAATAACTCAAGCCTTTTTTCATAACTTAAGTGACTTCACCAAAAAATCTGAACTCTTAGGCTACTGCCAGGGTGATTCTGAAGAACTTATTTGAACTTGTTGGTAGAACTTTCAGAAAACCATTTGTTACTGCCAAGTGTTTTCAGTTCCCAGTTGTACCATCTGCTGGAAAATAGCTTTGGCTTGCTGGCCTGGTCCTGTTCCACCCCTCCCTCCTCCTCTAGCTTTTTTTCCTTCTTTTCGGAAAATATTTGGAGAATCTGCTAAGGGAAGCATACTGAAAAGGGGAAAATATTGGACTTGTGTGTAGTCAGTAGACATTATAAACTGAGCCATGGTGAGATAGAAGCTGCCATATTCCCTGTAAATAGTATGACTATCTTAGTTGAAAGGAAAGAATGTATAGTTAAACAAAGAAGTGGCTTCCCATAAATGCTGGTTATATGTATATATCTAGTCTCAAACAAATATGGCTTTGATGACTTGGTTTCATGCTGCCATTTGCTGTGGGAAGGAGGGCTGTAACCTTTAAGGAAGAAATCTGGTATAGGTGAGATTTATTCCACTTTACTCTTACAATATCATAGAAGAAAACATTGGTGGCAGATCCCTCTGTAAAGAAACTATAATGCTAGCAGGTTCCAACAGAGATGGAACAGCAAAGACAAGGAAATGAAAATGATCAAAAGTGTTAGCCATGCAGGCTTCTGCTTTGTCTGAGATTCTGTGGGACTGTTACTCAACTGAATCAGCCAGAACAAGTTGACTGGTGTAGTGACTCTGGACAAACTAGAGGTGGTTTCACTGAAAGGTAAGTGGTGATTATGGACATTTTTATGTCATGTTGTTCATGCAGAGATTACTGTTGTGATCTCAGAGACTGCACTTTGGAGAATTCACTACAATTGCAATTGAGATGGACTACTGAAAAAGAAAACCCTTAACAAGAAAAAGCACAACAAGGAAAATAAATATTTCTGTTAAATACATATAGGGAGGGAGAGGGAATGAATGTTTAATCAGAGCAACAGAAAAAGTAATCTTCTAAGTCAATTGTAAGATGACAAGGAAGAGGAAAGTGTGGCAAGAACAATGGGAAATAAAAAAAATAAGACAGCAGAAATTATGAGGGAACACAGGATTTTTTTCCTTCCTCTGGTTTAATTTTATTGGGACCAATTAATATCGCACATACTGAACATAAGAAATGTTATTAAGTCAGCTCAGAGATTGCATTTCATAACTAGTACTCTCCTGTCTACTTGCCTGTCACCCAGACTCCTGTTTTTTCCATTTGGGAATGAATCCTAATGATGTTTCTGGCTTTTAGAAGTGTATGCTTTTGACAAGCTATTGACAATTGTTTTTCTATTTGTGTTTTCTGTGCTGTGTTCTCCTTACATAAATGTCAAAACAACACTGAGAAAATATGATAGCTAAATGATCACAGTTAAAAGGTTCTCACTTATGAAGAGTGCCCTAGAGAAGACAGAGAAATTCTGGTGAGCTGTGCAGGGGTGTTCTGTCCTGAACAGACACTGAGCTGGTGAAAATGTCTTAAATTGCTAAATCAGATGCTTAGAGCTCTGAACTGGGAGGACAAACTCCCAATAGAAGCAAATATTTGTAACTTCTCAGGATCTCCTGATTTAATATGCAAATGGCAGAAGTGCTACCTGCAGACAGTAACACTGAGTCCTTTATGGTGGTTGGGGTTTCCCCAGTGCAGAGGATACACTGGCCCCCTGAACTGTAGGACTGTGTAAGAGCAGGGAACAGTGATGCTGCAGGAGGGTCATTAAATGTTCCTGTGTGACGTGACCTCATGTTCTTTGTCCAGTGTCTGAAGACCAATAGCCTAAGGGGCCAAGGCACCCTCAGAAAGTAAAGCTTCCTCAGTCAACTCAGAAATCCAGTCTGTCAGAGAAAGCTCTCAGCATGAATATCAATGTTCAGCAGACTAAACAACTGTTTGAGAATTTTTAAGTCTCAAATCATGCTGTGTATTCAGGGAGCATGGAAGTGATTTCCTTGGTGTTCCTGCCTTCTGCCATCCACACTCCTCCTGAGAAAGGGAAATTGCATGCACCAGTTTTAATGTATTCTGTAGGCTCTTGGTCACCTCTGGCTTTTGTTCTTCTGATGCACTGTATCAATGGAGGCTGGAGACATTGCTTGGGTTTAGAAGCTAAACAAGCTTGGAGGCAGGTATGTCTTCTCACAAAATACCTGCTTTTCCTCCATTTAAGACAAGCACCCGCTTCATTTTCAATCCCCAATCCTGTTGCATGGGGCTGCCAGCTGATTCACTTATTAGCACCAGAAAAAGCCCCACATTTTCTCTGTTCCTTTCAAAGATGGAGAGAATTTTGCTTGAAGTTGGTATCTGTGCAGAGATGGAAAAATTGCATGATGTTCTCTTCATTGTTCCTGTAGTGCGGATATTTGTGATTTGCCTTACCCTCATGCTTAGCAATTTCTGCTTTATAAATGTGCTTGGAGAATTTTCCAGCATCTTCTGAGGAACACTTTGCAAGAATTAACCATGTTCTGAAGTGTTTGGAGAAAGTGATTCTACAAACTCATTTCTCCTTAGAGTAAATGCTTTGCAGAACTGACCCAATGTGCTGGTTTTTTTCTTCTCTGGACAATCTTTTTAATTTATAAGAGTACAGATATTTTAAGTTTGTATTAACTATGAAAAAAACTCAACCTGTTCAGTTTTTGAGTTCATTAGTACTAATTAGAACTCATTGTGAATTGTTATTGCACTTTTGCATTGTCATACAAATGATTAAACCTCTACAGAATCACTCAGCTGTACCCTAATATAAAAACTCAGCAGCAGTGCATGTAAAATTAATAGATCATCCATCAGCTAGTAGTGGATCTGGAAGGTAAGGGTTTGATTTTTCACTTGTATACTTGTTTCCAGTCAAAAGCTACTATAACAAAACTTATGCAGAAATTAGTTTAGTATGGACAGGTTCACTCCTAGGTCCTTATGCATTTCAGCGCTCACTATGTTTACCAAGTAGAGCTGTTCCTCAGAGCTTTTGTTCAATATATTTTTGTTCTCAAATAGCCCAGCCTTTACTTTTGTGCAGCAGGGTCACATTGCTTCAAGCTCAGTGCATGTAATTTAAAAACATACTGTATATTAATGAATCATCTTGTGAAGTTTATGTCATAGGAGGAGAAACAGGATACAAGGTATAATTTCTAATGGGTGGTTCAGATCTAGAGTGTTTACTATCCAAAATAGTCAAGTGAATCTTAAAGTTATTCTTAAATAATTGCTAGAGTTAATACCCCCTCACCCACTCAGTTATTTCTACTAAATTTAGGATTGTTCTGCAGATATTTATCTCTTCTGTTTTATATATATGTATATATATGTTTTTTCTCACAAATACTTAGTTTCCACTGCAGGAAAATCATAGTTTTGATTTGTAGAGTTGTTAAGCAGTTATTTTGTAGAGTTACTTTGCTAGTGATACTGTGAAGGATTTATTGTTTTGTGTGTGAATTAGGACAGATAAGAAACCTTGGGTTGGTCAGTTCACTTCCAGTCAAGAAGCATATAAAACTTGCTGCTGTGGAAGAGGTTCCTGTTGCACTCAGCAAGAACATCCATTAAATGTGAATCTGTACAGAAATTGTCTCACCAAGCCATTTTATTTGATTTCTTATGACACCTAAGGGCAGTTAACATGCTGACTGATTTGGGGGTGATAGGTGTGGGTCTCAAGTAATAGCAGTGAACTTCTTGAATTGCTTTAATAAGCATCAAATTTCAATGTATATATAATATAATGCCTTGGAGGAGGGTTTCTTGAGTCTTGAGATGGAGCTGTAATTCCATCAATGCAGACCCGGGGTGCTGCACTGCTGGTGTCAAGAGACTTCGTTCTGTTGCTTCAGTCTTGTTGTGGAATAGTCTTGCCTCTTGCAGGAGATTTAGGACGTTTTTTACTGCCTAATATTAATTTAAGTTTCCTACTCCTAAGTGAAAGCCCAGACAGTTGAAAGACTTTGGATTTAACTCCTGTTTTAGTGTTACACAGTAGGCTACCAGCTACTCCTCAGTTATTTAAGGGATGTGTTTCTGTTTGTGGGTGCTCTGTGGAACAAGGAAAGGCAAAGAGGCTGCAAATCCTCCCCTCTGTGAATACTCTTTTGCTTGATCCTTGTAGTGGATTCACAGTTGCACATCAAAGCCATTCAAATTTCAATATAAATCAAGGTGTGGTGGAACAAAGCATTTTACAGGTGATACAGCTGGCATGTTGTGCTGATGGTAGGCACCCCTTTAAGGAATTTCCTTTGGAATGGTTTTACTAAGGTGGGATGAAGGGTTAGTGAAGGTTTAAAGCAGATTAGAGAAGTCAGCAGTGAAATGGCATCAGGAGGTACTGACCCAGAGAATTCAAGGTGAGAACTAGTATGGCAGACAGGGAAACTTGTTTTCCCTGAATGTTGGAGGGCAGCTTCCTTGTTCCCTGTTGCTGTCAGTGAAGGTCAGAGTCTGTCACTTTGCTTTGCTATGAACTAATGCTGATGTGCACCCTGCTTGGGCAGCAGTGTTTATACAGGCGTTGGAAGCTGTATGAGAATCCAACATCCAGAAACTGAGAACAAAGCTGCTGCTCTTCCTGCCACTCTTGAAACTGCGTGCTCAGTGAGGAATCCTGAGATGCAAAAATGTTGTCTTTTACCAACAGTAAAATCATCAAAAGACTTAGAAAATCATATTGAAGCAATAATTTTTAATTTTTAGAGAACTGATTTATTAAGGCTTTTAAACATAATCATATCATTGTCTTACATAGTGACATTTTCTGGTGAAGTGCACCTTGGCTGGGAGGAGAGAAAAAGAAGTTGATGTATTGCTGTGTGTTTGCTTAGCACTCCTCCGTTAGGCAGCATATGGATTTGTTGCTGTTTCTAACCCATGATCCCATGAAGCTGGAATCCCCAGCAGCCCTGGCTCTGTTTTACTTCTGCGATCTGGGGTGCCCTGGATGATCTTTTTTTCCCTTTTCTTTCTACCACACTATGTAAAAGAGCAAGTGGAAGTTCTGTCTTCCAGCCACTGTGCTCAGCCCCTAAGTCTGGCTTGCCAGAATCCCTATGCTTTTGGAGTCCTAGCCTAATTTGAGCCAGATCAATGAAGAGATTATTAAATAACTGAGCTCTTCCATTTGAGGAGCTTTGCCTCTGTGGCAATCTTACTTTCACCTCAGACTTTGGCAATACTAAAACAATCAATATTTAATAAAAATATATGTGTAGTGAAAAAATACTTCTTTTCTGGGGTAATAACTGCAGAATGATCTCAGTACTGTGATGCCTTTTTAGTGAACAGATACAACATTTCCTGTGCAGGTGCTCTTGCACCTTAAGCTCTTACCTGTCATTTTCAGCCCTTTAATCTCATTGTTCCCTTTTCTTACAGCTCTTCTTCTCCCACTGGTAATCTTTCTCCAAGTATCCCACCAGTGCTAACCCGCTGCTCTTGCTGGAGGACTCAGCAAGAATTCTCTTCAAAGGATGAGGAAAGATTTTCCTCTCAATGCTTTTTGTCCTTAATGTCTCCCTTCACATCAAAAGGTCTACAGCAGCTTGTACAAACCAGCATAACTGGTAACAGTTCCTATGGCTTACTCTGCTCCATTGTACTCTAACTGGTACCCAAAATGACAGGCTGTCCTTCCAGTTAGGCCTTATCTCCATTAATAAGATGGAACTTAATAAATTGAAGACTCACCACCCTTGATGATTGCAGCTACTTAAAGTGCTTTGTTCCTGCATTAGTAACATCTGATAGCTATAATTTTTCTGTGTAGATATAAAGAATCCAAGAAAGAAGTTTTAACTCTCATTGCCATTATTTCTTAGCTGTATTTCGAAACAAGATGGATACTTACCTCATGACTCAGTTTTAATGCTCAATACATTTTTTAGGAAATGAAGACATCTTACTGTAACCTAATAAGATATTTTGTAAGCTGGTATTTAATTCTTTGACTGAGCCTTGTTCTGTATTAGAATAACAGTGAAATGTAAGTATTTGGTTGAAGCTGCTGAGAACTGGAGTTTGTCAAATCCATTGCTATTTTGCAGTGGCATAAGTTCACAGGAGCTGCGTTTGCTTACCTAAAAAATTCTTCATATCTCTTTTTCTAGCAAGGCTATTTAATGATCTGTAGTGTGATAAAATCTCCCTTCTTAATAACAATATTCAATAAGGAGCCATGCTCTGTGTGTTCACCTTAACCATAAGTGTTCATAGCACACAGCAATAAAATGAGCAGCCTGACCACCCCACTAAAGAGTGCTGAGAGGAAAGGAAGCAAAACCGTGCTTCTGAATGAAAACCAGTTAGCTTTAAGAATTTTGTTGATGAGTTCACTAATAGTCCTGATGTTGACTGCAGAATGCACTTTCTGCCCTGAGCCTCCTTGCAGGCCTGGTTAACCTCTAGTTGCTGTGCAGCAAACACTTCAGGAAAGTTACTAGAAAAATAGCTTGCAAAATATTTGTGATTTATATTAGTATGTGTATAGAAATTCCATATTGTTCCCACTGCTTGTTCTATATATTACAGTATTATTTTAACAACAGAAGTAGTTTGCAGCAGTTTCAGAATTTGGGCTGTCTTCTGTTTCCTGTTATTAGCTATGAAAGAAACAGGCTGTTTTCTGCCACTCTTCAAATATCTCTTTTAATGTTTTACATTTTGATTGACAATTTTTTTTTTCTTTAAGCATGTATTAGCTCTTCCACTTGCTTGAATGTTTTCTAGGGAGTGAAAAAAGATCTGTGCTTTGATGTGTTGTGAATGGGCTGATGTGAGCTTGGGGGATTAGCGTCTGAGTTGCTGGGCTCACCATCTGGGAGAATAATTTAATTTATTTTCTTTTTCAAGAAAGGCCCACAAAAGACTTTGAGGTCAGTCCAGCTTGAGATAAGTATTCACCAGGAATCCAATTGAAAGAACCGCTGGCATTCTAGTTGCATTTACAGGGCGTATTTAAAAAAATATATATTATTGGAGTTCAGATCCTCAGTGCATATGTATAATAAATATATATGCATATACCTGTTGATCAAGGGAACAGAATTAAAAATTTGTCACAGCAAACTTTGTCCCTGTGAAGTGCAAGCTCTTGCCTCCCAGAGCTCCATGTGCTGGCTTGTAGGCAGTAGGAGGCTCCAGAGAGAAGCCATTCTGTCTCTCTCCCTTCTTGCTTAGTTTGTTTAAAATAATGAAGCCACTTGTCCTGTCTGAATGAATCAATATCCAGGTTCAGCTTTTTTCCTTCATTTAGACTCCAAGAAGAGGACATCTTTGGTACTCCTCAGGAGATGGTTTTCCTGGAATTTGTGAAAATGGGCTCATATCTGGAGCTCATATCACAATTTATGACAAATTTACACATCCTACTGTGTGCTAGTACAGTTCCCTGTGTAACTTAAAGTGGTTTTACACAGGTAGATTAAAAGGATTTGATTCTTGAAGCCCAAAAGCACTTCTATGAGTATCCCCAAAGGGATTATATAGTTTCACATTTTATTATAAAAATATGGATTCTATGAACTTTGACTTAGTAAATGTTAATACACATAAAATACTTATTCTCTTATAAATTTATGATTCCTAGTAACTATTTTTTTATTAGATTGCTGTAGTATTTAAATACAAAGTTACCTGATTAGTTCAGAATTCTCTCCACCAAATATTCTGATAGTGAACCCTCCTGTATTCTCTAAAAGCCTGGCTTGAATGTTAAGGTTCTCCCTTCATCTCCTAAAATGAGAATGAGACAAATCAGGTATATAAGGGCAGAAAAGCTGGTGAAGGTTTTAGAAAATGTGTTCTGAGAGCAGCAGCTGAGGGAATTGTGGTGATTTAGTCTGGAGTGGGAGGTCCTCATGTCTCCCTAGAAATACCTGATAGGAGGTTATAGTCACTTGGGAGTTTATCTCTTCTACTGTGTCTGAATTTTTCAGTAAAGTGGTTTTTGTCTCTTCTGGTAGAGCTATTTCATTTTTTGGTATCAGCCCTCCATACTGAGAATAGATGATACAGTACTTCCAGGAAAATACCACAGAACATTCTGTTTGCAGATACGTGTTTATGTGGTAGTTAGTGAAAAAAAGCAGCAAGGCACATGTTTGTAAAGGAAAGCTGGAGCAGAAGATTAGGGGAATAGGGAGCAGCAAACACAAGTGCATCTGAGAGTTTAGAGGAGAGTGAAAGAAGCACTAGAAGGAACTTAAATATATGGTGAAGCAAACTAACAGATACTAGGGAAAGAACAAACAAAAATTAACACATTTAGCCTTCAGATAAAGGGAAAAAACAAGTTATTAACTGTGTAAGGGAAGCAGAGGGAATGATTGAAAAG
This sequence comes from Haemorhous mexicanus, assembly GCF_027477595.1. Taxonomy (NCBI): domain Eukaryota; kingdom Metazoa; phylum Chordata; class Aves; order Passeriformes; family Fringillidae; genus Haemorhous; species Haemorhous mexicanus. Next base: position 19,402,705 of record NC_082347.1, on the reverse strand, counting down.
AAATAACAAGAATATAGGAAGGAGACTGTGCAAGGGGGTGAGAGGCTCGCTGGAGCAGGGCAAATAAGGAAACAGCTCTCTGGGGGCAATTATTGTGTGACCTGCTGTGTAACACTTACAGCCAGATCATAAAAAAATCAAGGTATCTGTCGTCATAACTCATCTAGCTCTTACGTAGCAAGGTCAGATGCCTCTTAGGAAATAGCTGCATCTGTGCTTTGCCTGGTGATTTTGGGTGATGTTGAGTTTAATGCACATCCCCCAAAGCTTCAAAATTCTGAGCAAATATATTGTGAGAGGAAAACTTCTTAACTCCTGTCATTCCCCCATCTCTGTGATGTTTAAACAGGCTGAGTGAGCAGGCTTTGGGAGTGAGGCCATAAAGGGAAGGACAGCAATACAAAAATCATCTCCACTCCTTCCCTTTTCCAAAAGTGTGTGCAGCTTTAGCCCAATCCAGTTCACAGGCTGACTGCTCAAAGGCTTGCAGCAATGAATAGGTTGGTGTGATGCAATAGCAGTGAATACATAATGGGGTGAGCAGCAGCCTTCTTAATAGTAATGGGAGCTAGTTTATGCCAGTATAAAATGTACATGTGTCTGTAGCCTCAAACAGTGATTGAGAAGGATGGATTCTCTTGGTGGGATTTTTAGAATATTCTGGTCAGGATTTGAGTTTTTTTTTTCCTTGAGGAAGTTAGCAGCTAAATGATGGAGAAAAGTTGTGGAAACAGCCAATTTTCATTTTCAATGCCAGCATTATGCCATCATAAAACTGAAAACTCTGGAAAACATTAGGAGCAGATCTTTGTCATGATTCATTTTCTGCTCATTTCCTGATGTTTTTGCAAAAGACACTAGATTTCTCAGTGTAGCCCAGAAAAATCCAAACTTGGCCCAGAACTTTCTCAAGAGATCCATTTTTTTTCTGTGCTTGCATGGGTAATGATAAGAAATCAATTCTAGACTACACTTCTAATATGAAATATAGAATAAAGCACAAATCTGTATTGATTAAGAAACACTCCTTTATATGATCTTTCAGTTAACATTGGGAATTTTTCTTGTGAAGCATTCTGTGTTTTTATACATGATCCCCACAAATACTGTTCTGTAACATGCTTATGTGGCTGCATTCAAATTCTGTCTCTCCTTTTCATCCGTAAAAGTTTTCAGTAATCATTTTTCATTACAAATTAATTACATGTTAAATAGAAGTAACTCTCAAATAAAAAGCTGCGTAGAAAAAGTTGACTGCCCTGTGCATAGATTGTTGAATTGGTCCAGGAAAGTCCTGCATCTCAGGCCCAATACATGTACATGTCTTGCTTAGGGCCAGACAACAGTCCTAGGATTCTTTTAAGTTAACTTTATTGCTAAAGTGAAAATTCCAGGTTTTATGAAACATTCAAGAATGACAGCATGCAAAAAATATCTGAATCAAAAAAGGACGTTTGGTTCCAAAGACCCTTCGCATCCAATCCCTGCTTTACTTGCCATTCTCTCGTTCTAGTGAGATTTTTAAGACTAGCCTCTAATTGGTCTCTTATGGCCTCCTTTATCACCCACCTGCTATATTTTCTGGCAAGTGTTTCCTGATTTTCTTCCAGTAACTTCTTGTCTCCTTCAAATTCTTCCTTAAGTTAGCTTTTTTTTTTTTTTTTCCTATGATGCTTATGTATATTTCACTCTACTATGCTGGCAGTAATAATTAAATTTTTTTTCTGTGACACAGTATGTAGCACAGTTGGGTGACCATTTATGGCATGTAGGTATTCCAAAAATGCAGAGAAGCATATGTATGGCTTCTAATTTTTTTATTTTCATTTTGGCTTTAATAGGATCACTTAGAGCTGACATTTTCTGGAGAAGTGTGTTGGGTCTCACCTCTGGAGTCCTGTCTTTAAGGACTGAACCTGGAACCTCAGTCAGCTCAAGGCTTACTGCTCTTAGGGTGCTCAAATGCACGTTTGTGGTGTGAGTGGAATAGATGGAAAGAGCAAACAATGACTGGAGTCACTGGATCAGGAATGAGTCCATAGGGGTTTGGGTTATAGGTAAGGAGTTGGAAGGAGGCTGTCTGTTGCTGCAGTAGCCAAGAGAAAGGGGATTTTGGAGGCATTAAGGTAGTTTGCATGATGCTGCTAAGGAAGGCACTGTCAGGGTTCCTCTGCGTAAGACTGTGGGGAAGGTTATGGTAATTCCAACCGTTTTATAATGACGAGAATAAAGAGATGATTCGGAGCACTGCATGAGACCAAGAGCTCCCTTGCTCACACCTTTCACCTGTCTTTCTCCCAGGCAGCTCTCAGGGGACAGAGAAACTTTTCCAACCTCTAAGTTTGCATTGTTAAACCTTTCACCCTTTTTGATATCACTACACAGTGATGCTTGTGTACTGCCCGGCCAGTGTGAAAGGGCAACCTGAGCATTTTCCAGTGGAAAAAGAAAGGACATTGTTGTGACAAGAATAGGAGAAAAACCTTGAACACTGATGTTCCTGGTGCTAACAGGGAAGCAATTTCTAAGCAAATGGTATCTTTTATATGCCTTAAAGAACTGAAGACCTTTTTTTTTTTTTTTTTTTTTTTGCAATTCTAGACCTTATGTTAAAAAGGGTTTTTTCTTTTACTTCTGTAGATTTCATTTTTACCTCTCCCAACCTGTAATTTTCCTTTTCAGACCACTGTCTCTGAAATAGGAGGCTGATAATGGATTAGGATCACTAATGAGCAATCTTCGTGAATGTAAATCTGTGGACAAAGATTGCTTTTTGTAGGGGAAAATTCTGTTGTTGAATTCTGCCTTTAACTTCTGAAGCAAATTCACTTGGATGGTGGGCATGGGAAATGCTACTGCTGTGATGTTTCCTGTTTGCTTACATTCTAACTAGGAATGCCTGCTGAATGTATTCTTAACATATGTTAACCTCTCTGCTGCAATTCTTGCCAAAAAACTGTCACAAAGGTTATTTAGCAAACAAAACTGCATAGGAAACATTCCTGTTGTACTGGTGTGCCTGCTGTAACTAATTGGGCATGTATAACAGGAGGGTGAAGGTAAATAAAGCTGCATATGTACAGTGTTTAGGTAAAGTGCATGATATTTTGCATCATAATTCTAATCCTTTTAGATGCTGGTGATCTCCAGAAAGGTGAGCAAATGATGGGAATGAAGTCCCATCAGCATAGGCCTTCTCCAAGGCTCAATGTTAACAACATGGGTCCAAGTCATGCAGATCTGTTGTTTCAGCTAACCAAAGGATTTTTTTTGTTTCCCAACGTGTGTGCACATACCTGGGATCTACATAGGGTTTGTTTCTTTTCACCTTTTCCTGGGCATCCTGACTCCCACCCCAAACTGGCAGCAAGTGTTGCTATTTCATTGCAAAACAGGGCTGTGATTGCAGGGTTTGCCTGTTTGAGGTTACTTTCTCCATATAAAGGAAGTATATATTTCTCCAAATAAAGGAAGGGACTAGCTCCTGCTGAAAGTGTCTTGGTTCTGCCCACCCAGCTCTGTAGTGAGGAGTATTTTCTGAGAGGTGAGTGGGTGCAGAAGGGTGGCTTTGAATGTTTTTAAGCAGAAGCAGCATTTCCAAGCAGACCCAGGATGAGGAGACCCTCAGAGTGCTCAGCATGGCAGTGGTGGCTTTATGCAGGGAGGAGCAAGGCAGAGGGGGAAAATGGACTCACTGATAGAACATCAGGCTGTGTTTCAAATAGATATTGGAAATACAAAGGGGATTAGAACTCAAAGTCTCACGTCTTCTATCTATTTTCCCTTTGGTAAAATATATTGGTTCTAAATTGTAGAAGATTTCCCTTTCCTTTCCTTCACCCTGGATACTGTATTCTCCCAGGCATGCAAGTATTTTTGTTTTCTTTCATGTGGAAAGTCTTTCTGAGCTCAGGAATGCTACTTGGCTCAGTAAGCACAGTAACAGTCCAGAGAGATTGAACTGTTATCCCTATGAAGACAATTTTAAAAAAAGCTGAGCACAACATTGTATTTAACACTCTGTGGTGTCTGCCTCTTGTTTAACTGAGATCACAAGTATGAATTAAGTGCCCAGTATGGTAACATAAACCAGTGATTTCCCAAAAGGCAGAGCAAAGGAGTGTGTGGTCTTGTAACTTTTATTGTTAAGTTTAAATTACAAAATAGATTTACAGTAATGCCAGTTTTCATTCCAGGTACTAAAATCTTTCATCACTGTGGCTTTACTATTGTAAGTGTTGGCCAGTATTACTCTTCTAACAAAAGAATCATAAACAAGTAGAAACAAAATAAAAATTAAATTATAGATTAAGAAAAATTCTATGCTTGATGTGTGTATATATATATATAAATATGCAGAGTTAGTTGTAACTTGTCTACATCAGCATAGGTGAACTTAAATTGGTATAACCACTTGCCTTTACTTACCATTTTCATATGTTTATAACTAACTGTGCCATTTAGAGCTGCTTGAGAGAATACCCAGATAAATGTATTTCCATAAGTTCTAGGCCAAAGAGAAAACCAATCTCATAAAATAAGAAAGCAAGTCCAGGCCTACATAGTAATATGAACCTGATTTAATTAGTAATATCAGCAGAATAGATTTATAATTGTCCATATGCCTTTAAAATAAAGATTTGGTGAAAAGAAGTTACACTGTTGTGATTTGACAGTATGTTTTGGATCATATGTAAATAAATTAGATATTTCTGACCAACTGTGCAGTGAAGTTACAGGGAGTAAGACGAGTTTATGTCTTAGGCTCTCACCTTAGGCCCATATCCATCCTACAGTAAGATCCACAGCCAAAGCTTGGGACAGCCAGTGCAGATCTGGGTGAATTCTGGAGAGGTCCTGCCCGATATTGCAAGACATTTAATTTTATTGCTTTACAGGGCTCATATTTTGTACATGGAAAACTGACTGTGGCCACTGCAGTTTGAATGAATCCCTTGTTAGACCAATTCTCCTGAGCTTTTAAAGTTCTTAATGTGTGCTAAGGCACTACTAAAAATAGGGTGTCTGGATGTACAGGTCTATGGTTTCTTAGCATAAGTTTCTACATCAGGAATATGGCCATTCAGTCAAAACTTTAAATATTTGAGAAAAGCAACTTGGGCAATGCAATGTACATTTAATATGTATTGCACCGTATAAAAGATTTCAAGGTGGTCTTACTGCATGTATGTAGCAGATCAAAATAGACTTTATTTTGTAACATTTGGATTCTTTTCACATATTTAAAACTGGCCTCTTGGTATACAACAGGCTCATATAATTCCCCATGTGTTCCATGTTGCCAAACTTTTGTATAGATATTTAATTTAGAGTTTTCTTTGTATGCTTGGAGTTTTACAGCATACTGGAAATTGCATGGATTCTGAGAAAATCCCTCAATCTCCTGTAGGAAGCACCATTGCTCACTCCTTGACTCTGGTATGATGATCCTTTGAAGTAGCAGTGGTTTCCTTTTTTTGCCATATATGTTTTGGTTGTAGATCCTCAGATCCTGAGTTTCCAGCTGCATGTGTGCTGGCCCTCCCCATGAAGCCAGTGGCAGTCAGTGCCTCACACTCTGCTGCAGGGTGGTTGTTCAGTTTGTTAAGGGAGGCAGAAAATGCTGAATGATACTTGCAAAATGAATGTTAGAGGTTTCATTTCTAGCCAAATTATCTTGGCCTTCTGTCTTCTGCCATCTGGCTGTATCCAACAGTAACTCCCACTAATTTCTCTATTTGAGCTTTGGTTGGCTCTAGCTGTAGCCCAAGGAGGTGCAAGACATAAGGCAGTTTGCCCAAGGTAACTTTGTTTGTGCCTTTGAGCAGTTGCTTATTTGGTTCAGTAACAGTTGGTATTGTTTTTTATTCTTGTGCATAACTGTACCCATGCTTTCCACATGTGAGTGAAAAAATAAATGATTGAAACAAATCACTGTTTTCCTGTAGCTGTTCCTGTCCTTTACATTTATCAGCACTTTTTTCTTCAGAAAAGCGATGATAAAGCTTTTGCAGACTGTTCTTGAGCAAGCAGAGGTAGTAGCATGAAATCTGATGCTGAAGTTCTTGCCTTTCAGCTCCACTCTGGGCTTCTGAATAGTGTTTTGTGTGAGTGTGCATGCAGCTGTCATTCTAAAGCTGCTCTCAGTTCTGTAGGCACCATGTTTTCTCACAGGTGAAACTGAGGGTTTAGCCTGTTAGCTGACGTGCCAACAGGCCTTCCATGTACCCTCTGCCTTCAGCTGTCCCTGAGGAGTATGGAGACTTGTTCTTTGCTTTTTGGTTATCCAAGCTTCTACTGTGGTTCCTGGTGGAATAAATGAATTGAAGCAGAACATGTTAAAAACCAGGAAAGGTTAGAGATGAAAGAAGGAAGAAAAATCACAGAAATTAGCCAGATGATTTTATGAATTAAACATATTTGTATTAATTTGTGGGGTTTTCCTCAGTGCTTGTTGCAACAATTCTACCTTTACTTGTGCTAAGAAAAACGCCTCAAGTGGGGATCAAATTTTCCCAATTTTTTTCCATGTGCTGTAAGTTGCAGGGCAGAAGTGTGTACAGGGAGAAGAAGGATGATCAGAGGTTTCCCATTTGAGTTCAAACACTGCTTTGGATTGTTATAAGCTTATCTTTACAGTGAACAGAATGTTTGAAATTCTTCTTAGCAATTTTGAAATTTCCGGTGTTTGTTGTGGCACAAAAAATTCAGAATATGACCCACGTACAATTAGAAGGGCAGAAGACGTGGGATAAGAATGGCAGCAGATTGCCACTCAGATTTGCTGGGCTTTGAGCCTGACCAAGAGACACAGTAGCATGGGATGACTTAGAAGGCTGCCACATCACACTGTTTGCAGCATTTTCATTTTAGGACATGCAAAACTAAACTGGCTGTTGCATTAACAATCCCAGGCCATGGAGCTGCTCAGAAAGCAAAAGAAACTTTGCAAGGTTTTTTACATATCTGCTACTTGATAGCGAATCCAAACAGCTCTGAATTCCGTCCCCTCTGATACTTCTACTATGTGATGCTGCATTTTTCTCTGAGTGTTTTTAATCGTGGGGATGTGGAAAAATTAATGGGGAAAGATGAGGGAAGTCTTCACCAATCACTTGGAATAAACCTAAGCGGTGTTATGTGTAGGCACACAGTTTGTGGTAATTGGGGTGGGGCTGGGCTGAGCCTCATCCCCAATGAGCTACAGCTGTGAGAAGCAGGTGAATCATATTGGAGCTAATGAGCCGTGGAGTGCCCAGGAGCACTGACCAGTCACCAAAGGGAACAGAGGGCACACAGGTGCAATGCATCAACAAGGAGGGGTGCAAAAGGCTGGGCTGAAGAACAAGAGGGGCAGATGTTTGCAGCCTTCTGGAGTGGAATGGTGTTACTCTGTATGGGCAGATGCCTGAAGCCTTGTTGATGAGGTATGGTGTTACTGTGTATGGGTTGGAGCTTTCTGATATTGTGTGGTGACACTCTGTGTATCCTGGACGTCTGGACTGCGGCATGGGCTGTGGTATATGCTGCAACAGTTAGCAACTTTTCTGCAAACCCTTCTTGGGCATAGACTTCTTTTTAATCTAAGGTGTTTTTTTATTTCAGAATAGTTCTTCCAAGTTCCTCCACAGCTGTGAGTTAGAGAAATAACTCCTAATCACTGTGTCTTTTAATTGCTGGAATACATGAGCATCCAGGTTTTTCTCATTCATTTCCTGTGCTTTTGAAAAGAGTTGAAATGTCTTTCCTCCAATTCATTTCTCTCTTCTGTTTGAACTCTATTCCAAGAGGGCAGTGCTTATAAAAGGTGTGTATTTGCCTTTTTTATGATCAGTATAAAATGTTTGAGAAAAGATCCAATGACAACTTTAATTTTGTACATGTTAATTATGATTAAATTCATTTGTTGCATACAGTCAATATTTTCTTGAAACAAAAATAAAACAAACAATCCCTCCCCCCAAAAACCAACCCAACCCTTGCTACCTTGTTTACTTAGCTAAAATCAGATTACAGTGAATGCATATCAATATACTGATGTCTTTTGGTTGCTGCTGGTTTAAACTATTACTTTTAAGTCAAAGTCGTCACAGGCCTGTGGCACTGTTTTTATGATAATCAGAGACTGTGTATTCCTTCTTCCCGACTATAATCAAATCTGTTTTGTGGACTTCCTGTTTTCCTTTGGGTTTTTTTCTTTTTGACAGCAAAAACCATTAAAAAATACCATGTTTTTCTTTTGAAACATAAATGCGTTTACATTGTTGTAAAGTAACTTTCAGATCAGATATTACATAGCAGTAAATTCAGTGCAGCAGTCAGTTAGGGACTCTGAGTATGACTGAAGTAGATGTGCAGTAATTCGAGGGTTTTAACCATTAATGATCAATCCTCAGCAGCTTTTTTCATTCCAGGGCCTTACTCAAATAAAGAATTATATTTTTGTACCATGAAACAACAAGGTAACTATTAATTAAAGAGATGATGGATTAAATAGTGAAGCTATTTATATTTTTCAAAATAATTTTGTCAACAGTTCTTCTCAAATTGTTACTACTATTAAGTGTGTGTTAAAATTGACCTAAATTTTAGCTTGCTGGTTTTTACTAATATTCTGGTTTCCATGTGATTGGTTCCACCTCATTCCAAGAAATCTGGGGGAAACCTGCAGAGTAAGAGTAATAGCATCTTTGATACTGCCTGAAGATGCTGAGCAGTGTGTCAGCTGTGCACCTGGCAGTGCGTGGTTCCACTGAGGAAATTGGAGACAGCATATCCTAGAAATGCTGTGGAAACCCCATGACTCTGATGTAGAGAGCTATCTTGTTGCAAACCTAGGGAAACAAGATGAATTGATTCGTTCTGTAACTGTACGTGTTACATATATCCATTGACACCTGTCTTCTGTGTGAATCCTCCCTATGTGTGAAGGCAAACTTTGCAGACATTAACTTTAAGTGTTGGGCTTTATTCCAAGTTATCCATCTATAATAGTTTTGCGTGTGATTGCATATATTTAAATTGCAGCCTTGAAATTGAGTTACAGGCAACAATGCGTTAATTCTAAATCAAGGGGCCCTCAATGTCTTTGTACAGCAAATCTGTGTTGAGTGTAGCAGATCATTGCTGAAGTAGCTAATATGTGAACATCAGGGAGAGAAATTAGAACAAGGAATTCCCAAAGTACCCTGCTATCACTGCTCAGCATTTCAGTAGGCATGGTGGTGGCAGGTGGCATTTGTTTTTTGGTATCTCCTACAGTTCAGCAATTAACAATTCCTCCTCTGTACCTCTGAATAGGCGCCTGGCTACATCTGTCTTGTAATGGGAAGTTAACAGAATTCAGGGGCAGCCTGTAGGGGGTTGTGAAATGTATTCAAGGCACCATAGAAATAATGGCTAATATAGGGAGAGGTCTGTGTTAGTGTTGGCTTGTATACATTGACTATAGAGATCCATGCTTATCTGTCATTCAGATAAGGTGATTATCCCTTTGAATAGAATGCCATGAGAATTGATGGGTTCTTATATCAAAATTGGAAGATAAGCTGACAAAGCATGAGTAGCAGGGGATGATTGGGTGAGATATAATGGCATTTCATATAGTGGGTCAGTTCAAGACATGATATTTTCTACTGTTCTTGAGAGGCATAAAGCTGTAAGGAAATATATCATGCCATTAATCTTTTCTCATATTCCTCCTCGTTTTCCACCTCCCTTGACTTCAGTGGATCGCTAAAGTCTTAGAAAAATCTGGCAATGAAGTTCTTATCCTTTGGGAAGTGAGCTGGCTTACTCATACTGCTCCCCAGAACAGCAGCTGAGAACAGTGGGAAATCAAGTGTTTGCATTTTTGTTGGCTTTGCATTAAGCAACAGGAGAATAGGTTATTTGTGATGGAATTCACTCCAGGTAGTTGACATCACTCAGCAGCAAACTGCAGCAGCAGAGCTGAAAGAACAGGAAAGCATTAAATAAGAAAGCAGGTGTGGAGCCGTGCACACGGAATGGCATCTTCATGGAGCAGCAGCAGCAGTGAGCACTCTGTGTTCTCTGAGCAGTGGTGGGGTTTGGAACCTGTGCACTCCATGTATAATGGACACAGGGGAGTGAGGACTAGCTGTGAAAAAATAGAATGCTTCCACATATTTTTACGGAGCCCCTTTGAAATAACTGCAGTCCATTCAGATTTGTCTGTGAACACAAGCCAAGATAATCTTCCTCCCTCCTTTCCATTCCCTTGGCATAATTCTTGCACTACTTTAAAGTATCTCATAAGAAGGAGGAATTTTCTTTCTGACCCATGAGAGAGCTGAGGCTTCTGAGCTCTAAATAATCCTGGCCAGCTTGGATTGAATCTCTTCACTGTCTGTCAGATGTAAGGCTCTTGCCACTTGTAAGACTCTGAAGTGCTTTTAAGTAAAATTTGTTCCTGCTGCTTGACTTGATTACTTTTAAGCCATGGTGAGTTGATTCTGTGTATCATGCAACCCACAGATCATTTGATCAGGTTCTCAGTTTGTTCTCTTTAACTTCATACTATGTTCCATTCTGCTTGCATAAAGGAATAGAACTGAGAGAAGGACAATTCTCTTTCCCTATCTTTGTGACAACGAGGGACAATATTTAAAAAATACCAGTTGGCACTTTACATCTAGTTGTATATGTTTCCTGTTTTTTGGTTTTCAGGATGAAGTGTGAAGGGTTGAAAAAAGTAGAAGTGAGATGAGTCAGAATTAAGCTGCAAATAGCAAGTGCCTTTATTCCTAATGGTTTAATATAAGATGGAATACATTAGCTAAACCCTGAATGACCATGCAGGGGCATTGTTAGAATGAATCAGCTAGCTGTTTTCTGGAAGAAAATGCACAACATTGTCATATTTTTTATGTGCACCTAAGTGGAATAGCTCAGTTAAGCAAAGTTTAGGTTAATGCCTTTTGAAAATTAACTTCAAATGACTCCTTGGGAAAGAGCAGTCCATGAAACTCCTATTTTTCCCAAGGGAATGAGAATGTCACTGCAGGTACTTAGTCCTCCATGAGGTGTAACATACTGCATTCACCCTCAGATATTCTTTGTACTGATTGTGGCTTACTTTGGCTGTTTCTATTTATCAAGTACACATACAAAATGCATCAACCTATAATTCAGAATAGCAACTTCATCATGTTGTACTACCTGTGTAATTATGCAAGGTCTTATACAGGATGCACACCATGACAAAAAAGGCAGAAAAATGCTGTGAATTATGCAATGGTGAATGATTAAATTCTTCCCACTTTCATGTATATTTTATACTGCAAGTCACAACTTCCAGGCCTAATGCATACACTGATCATTTGTTTTGCAACCTGTCAGCCTTATTGCATCTTAGCCATCTCTAAAACCATTTGGAGTGTAATATTTGAAACAATTATAGGTGATTATGGATTGATGTTTCACTGAAAGCTGATTTTATTTAAGTCTTAGATTCTTATCCATGTTGTGTTAGCATTTGTATAAATGAGTGACTGGTGAATTTTAAGCCTTATTAAGTGAAACTCTTCAAGGGATTGTAAGCCTGTTAGGTTTTTTTTTTGTTAATTCTGTTAGTTTTTTTTTATTGTTAATTTGCTGCCTTCCCTTTTAAAAACTTGAGTGACAAATAAGGTTTAATTTATTCCGCCCTCCTTGAACCAGTTCTTTCTGATTTAGGTGCTGATTCTTTGAGTCACTAAAATATCTTGTTTCTTGAAAGGCAAGAGTGGAAAATACTGGAAAGAGATAAAAATTTGTGTGTGGTGGCTTTTTCTGATTTTGTTTGGTATCATGTCATATCCCTCTGCTTCCCCAGATTTTTTCCCAACCACCATGCTAGCTAGATTTTGGAGCTGCTTAGGAGAACTTTTGGGTTGAAGTTTAGGCAGTAAATGATTGGAAACCATAACAGCATTCTTGGCATCTGCTAAGTAATTTTATATAATCAGATGCCTCCTTTTAGTTAGTGGTTTGTTAAATCACTGGTTTATAGATTTTTAAGTGTTTCACTCTGTGTGCAGCACTAAAGCTCAGTCTTATTTTCCTGGAATTGAAATTGCTGATCTGGAGGGCACACATCCTCTCTTCTCCCTCCCCATGCCTTTCAATCTTTTGTCTTTTAGCAGTTATGTTGGAAAGGGTAAATTTTTAAATATTTAACTGTAAGAATACTGAAATGTCAAACAGTGAAGTTGTAACTTCTGAATGCAGACATTATGAAAGTGGTCAGTCCCACCTTACACACTAATTTTTGACACTGCATGTATCTGAGAAGAATATGTTGTCCTACTAACAGAAGTTTGTCTGACAGGATGTCTGAGATAAAGCTCTGGGATGTAAGGTACCTACTATGTTACAATGTTCTTGAATCAGGAAAACTCTAGTGAAAAAAAAAAAGCATAATGATCAAGGACTTCATGGCAGTTAAGACAGACAGCTAAATTATTTTTGATTATTTATTTGAATTTGGACCACCTTTTTTGATTCATGTAGGGCAAAAATCTAATGTCTGTGAATGTGTTCACTACTTGTGTGATAATCTGTAAGTGATACCACAGACAAAATATATTCAGCTTTTTGCATATAAACCCTTTTTGGGGGGGGTAATTTTTGATAAGTACATCAAAATCTTGAGAGCCACCATCAAGCAAGAAACTCCTGTTGTGTTTGTGTATGTAAATATAAACCAAGCACTTAGTTCCAACCTTTGTTTCATTGTAACAAACCTTTGTTAGAGGTCTATCTTTTAAGGCAAAAAGTGACTTAACACCAGACACTAACATTTGAGTTGTCATGTTCCCTTTATGACAGAGTATCTGGTCAGTTCCATATTTTGGAAAATATGAAAATATCATTAATTTCTCTCTATGGTATCTGCTCTGCAAGCAGTCTTCAACACAGTCTGAGCTCTGAAACAGAAAACTACAGTGGTCACTGATGTTCATTCTGCAAACTGAGGGCACAGTTAGGCTACAGTTTATAGGAGTGTCTCATCATCTGGAGGTAAATCTTTTTCAGTGTGTGATAATTTTATGTCAGCTGCTTGTTGCTAGGAGAAAATAGGTTTGCTATGTTTCTACAACAAATGTCACAAAGATTTCTCCATCTTTTAATGCCACTTATATAATCACATTTGTGGAGAAATGTACTAAGTTACTAAAGAGATTGGACTCTTGGACTCACGACATCAAAGTATTGTGAAGTCCTTGGATTTCTGCTGGTGGTTTTAAAGACTGGCAATAACTCTTGAAGGATTGAGTAGCTTGGTTATTTGTATCTTCTCTCTTGGTGTCTTTGTGCTGTTTGTCACTGGGCTCTATAGGATGTTTTGTCCACATGTGGAGTTAACCTAGGGAAATGAAGAGCTGTGCATTTGAATTTGTAGTGACTCTTTTTGCTGGACTTCAGAGGAGGGTTGGTTGATGATGCAGTCCTGTCAGAGGAGGGTTGGTTGATGATGCAGTCCTGCTGCAGCAGGAAATGGCACTGGAAGCACCAGCTTCTGCTCAAGCCAGAGCTGCCTAACCATGGTGCTATCCAATCAGTCAGTAGTACCTGTAGCTGAGGATGGGTGTGTGACAGTTTTGGTCAGACTTCACTGACACATGTAAGACAGCAGAGTCTGTAGGTGCAGCGATTGCTCTGTCTCTTTCTTGGCGAGTTTCTTCCAGAAGTGCCTTTGTTTATCTACTAAGTCACAATGCAGTGTATTCACTGCACATGTCAAATCCTTTGTCTACCTATTATCTATTACACTGAAAGGATACAATCTTTAGCATTTCCTAAACTGTACAAAATTATTTATTTTTCCTCTTTCAAAATGTTATGCATTTAGAGAAGTGGATGTGCTGAAATCCATTCTATTGAACCATCTGTGAACAAGTACAGTATGACCCACTTCTGCTGAATATCCTCTCAGCTAATTATCTACAAAAATTTGTCTGCATAGCCTGCTGTCCAAATAGCTAGCATGCACCAGAAGTAATTCACTGTGGAGAGAAGGAAATGGTTTGGTAAATGTTATTACAGAACCAGATACTTAAAAAGATCTTCAGGTACTTGATTCTTAGATGAGGCAAAGTATTATTTAAAAAAGGAAGTGGGTGCTCATACAAGCACTATGTGAAGAACATTAAAAAAGTGGGAAACATATTGAGATGAAGAAACAGGGAAAAGTGTTGAGGTGGTTTTTTTTTTTTTTGTGGTATTTTTTTCACCCTCAATTAGAAAGCTAGAGGCTGCTAATAGCCTGTGTCTGAGTATGGAGTGCCTATTGCTCTCAAATGATGATTAGCATCACAGAAGGGCAGATTTGCATAGGCTTGATTCTGATACACAACATTTTAGATGCTTGGCGAAGTTTAATACAAACTTAAATGAGTTGCACAAGGCTAAAAATAATTTGGAATCTTGACTGTGGTAAATACTTCACTGAATGTGTCCCAGCTTATCTTTGAATATGCTTTTCTGGTGATATATCAGTGACTTTGCTACTGTTGGGGCCCAACAAGTGGTACATAAAAATGTTTTCTGATTAAAAGATCAGAATTATTATGACCAACTGTTTTTTTTTTTTCTGGAAATTGTGAAGAGTCTTAACATTGGATTTAGCAGGATATATAAATTTTATTGGAATCTATTTTCTAACTTACAGTTGGTAGAATTTAGGCAGAAGTAAGATATGAGCAGATGAAGAAAATTCAGTGAATATGTTTACATGTTTAAATGCCTGTCAGCTGTTTACATATATCCTTGGAATTTGAGTTTCCATACCGGTATCAATGGTCAGAATTTTGTACAGAAGTATATGCAGAGTTGAAATTTCAGTTCATGCTCTCAAATTTGTATGCACTAGAACAGTATTGAGTTATGCTCATACAGTGAATAAGCTTGAAGTGTTTCTTAAATTTGTGCAACTTCCTTTTCCACCCATTTCCTCTTGTGTGGGGGAGCACAGCAACGATGCTGGTTTTTTCCCTTTTTCAATTTAAGAACATATTGAGAGGAAGCCATTACCCTTTTTTACAGGCTGACACCTGTAAATCTGTGAGGAACAAAACTGTCTCTGATAAATGGCCTGGTGAGCAGAATTTGCTGTACTAAGGGAGTGACCTAATTTTTTCTTGTTGATTGTATCTAGAAACATACACTAGGACATTTCATCATTTACTCCCTTGCTGTGCATTTTATTTTGGAAATGTTGAATTTTAGATGCAATTTTCCTTACATATATTTAATCCTACTTTTGCTCATAAAACCTGAGGAGTCAACCCCCTTGGCAGCAGCAAAAATTAAATAGCAATTGCTCTCGACCCCACTCAAAGGATTTCAGACAGGAATGTACAAGGTATTTTTAATATCTGTGTTAATATTACTCATTTATTTCTGAGTGCACAGTCCAAACCAATCTTCATACATAGTTTCCTGTTGTTTTTCCCCTGTTCCTGTTAGTAAAATATTCCCTAGTCCAGATTTTGGGCCACTCTTTTGTTTCATTCTCATATTCTTGTTATGACTATTTGTTTGGTGTCTCAGAGTATGGAAATAGTGTTTGATTGCAGGCAAGAAGGAAGAGAAGGTACACCTGCTGAGGCTGTCTGGGAACTGAAGTACTATCACCTCGGTTCGGGAGAATGGGTGACATCCACGTCTTCTGTGGCAGCACAAAGTTCTGCTTCAGCTGCATTCTCTGGCCTATCTGGGAAGTAATGCCATCTTGAGAGACACAAAATTGTATAAAATGTCATCTGATATACTCAGCTATGATTTCTTTTAAACTAATTGTGAGTTTCATCTCAGTCATAAATCTGATCGTACTTGTAATACTGCACTTCTAACTAAATGCAGTAACTTCTAGAGGTGCTTTAGTGCCACTCTAAAGAAACCTCTACAAATTTTGCTAGTGCCCTTGCTAGTAAGACAAGGCAGAGTAGAACAAGCAATCACAGAAACATTGTGTCCTTTATTCTTAGTGAGATCCATACATCCTCCAAATCACTCTGTGGATGAGGGACCAGAACATGCCTTCAACCATTTTTTTCCCTACAAGTTTGACTAATGTGTCCACAATATGTTGGTTTCAGACAGGTCTTTAGCTGGATACATGTGTTTGACTGGGTCTGCTTCATTTTGACTCAAAAGGAACTTTTTCATGCATTTCTATGAGGCTTTGCACATACATCCCATCTGCCTCTGTTTAACTGACTTCCAGATTTTTTGGATGCTGAAAGATTGTTACATCAGCTGCTAAAAAGCTTTCTAAGTTGGAAATCTGAGCCCTTCTACATGTCGGGTGAATAGAGGCCAACCCTTTAGTTTCTTGCAGCTTGGAGATAGAGAGATGTGTTTGTCCACAGTTCAAATCTCTTGTGAGCAGATGGTTCTTAAGACCCTCTAATTCCTTAGATGAAAAAGTAGATTATGTCCCTTTTAGTTTTACTCTTAAAAAATTTCCTCTCCTGTGCTGATCAAATGCACACTACAGAGCATTGATAAAGAAACAAAGCATATCACCTACCTTTGTGTCCTTGTCTATGGATGCACAGAGACACGCAAATGCTCTGTGTTCCTTTTTACCTAATTTAAAGCCCTAGATCTCACTTTCCTGACAAATTTGTCATATTCTCAGATAAGGAAGTAATAATATCATTGCTTCAGCTGTTGTTGTGAATGAAGCAGTAGTTTAAAACCAAAAATCCAGGTGAGGAGGCAAACATTGCACCAGGATGAATGCATATTGACAAAACAGCTCTTTGAGGGCTGCTGCTTAGCTGTGCCTTTGCACCCTAAATTTTGCGCCTTTCTCTTTATGCAGAGGAACAAATCTGCATAAGCTTTGCAGTTCTAGGAAGATGATTCACCTACCCGTGAACCCAAGAACGCTGCAGAAACCTTTCAGCAAAAGGTGCAGCATTATAAATATTTTAAACCTCTCTGCGAGCAGGGAAAAGTGTGACATATGTTTTACATTTCAGCGCCTGCTCCAGTACCATTATTTTAGAACCTGTCGCCTTTCGTAGGCTATGCACTTACAGACAAATGCCATGGCTTCAAAACCAATAGCTAAGCTGCCTCTTTTCATGCTGTTTCTTTCAGTTCCAACTGACAGTTAAAATATGTTTGTTGTTTCCCCCTCCATACACAGCCCCTGTTTGAACTGACCTGACCTAAAAAGATTGTAGCATACAGCTGAGCTTAAAATACAAACATTCCCTTTGAAAGTTGTAATGTTCCCGCTTGTCTGGGGCTGCTCTGAAGAAAAAACCCAGAAAGACGAATCTCAGTGTTTGAGTGATGCAATTCATGGATTAAACCTTTATCTGGGAAAAGGGGGAGGTGTATTTTGAGTCTGCTTGAGTGGCAGGAAGCAAAATTTCCATATTTAAGGTAAAACAGCTGCTGTCTTTTCTTTTACTCACTGCTTGGAAAGCTCTGCTTTATGAAGCATTACTATCGCCAGCGGGGAAATGAGGTATGGTAATGAGGCCTGTTTGATCCTTCCAGGGGCCAACAATGGCACAAGGCCTTCTGAACTCTACCTTGCCTTTCCCTCCACCAAGTGTTGCCTACTTTCTGCAATTAATATATGTGCAAAATACCATGAAGCATATAAAAACAAATTTGAATAATTCACAATGTAAGCTGACAACTTGGTTTGGAAATAGTTTTTTACGGCAGAGTATGTTTCTAGTATCAGAATTATTTCAGAAATTTGGTGTGGAATGATAATTCAGATCCTGATGGTTTTGAACTGCCTTTTGAGAAATCCAGAACTGTTTGTTTAGACACATTGTAATTTTTAAATGAGAGTTACTTTTAAGTTGCAACAATAACTAACTTACCAGAGTCTTGTGCAAAATGAGGGGGGGAAATGCACCATTCTGTCCAGTCTACCTTCAGTCTTTCATAAGAAATGTCATCAATTTAAATATTTTAAGGATATCTGAATAATTAAAACTGAAAGACTTGGCTCCAAATCCCTTAACATTTTAAGTTAAGGACATGTTCTTTTTATATCCACACCAAAGGAATGTGTTTGATGCCATTGATCTAGGTCATGTTCAGCTGTTTGTTTAGAAAAAAGCAGCTATCTATGTGTCTCCTAAACTAAGGAGCAGAGATTGTGGAACTAGCATCCCACAGGGAATTGAAGAACCAACTAGATAAGCATAAACCCCCAGCTGCTCAGGTAAAAGTAAATGCTGCCTTGAGGGTACAGGAATGAACTGCATGTTCTGAGGTCTGTAATAGCTGCTCTCCAGTAATTTTGTATCTCTGGTTGTGGTTTGGGTTTTTTCCTTTACCACGTTACAGAATTCTTTAAAGCTTGGCTGTCTTTTTGAAATAAATGCTGTTCACTTTGAAGTTTGATCTTGATATAGAAACTACTGGTGGTCCCATGTATTTTGTGTGTTGTGAGAGAGGAGAATAGCTAATGGAAACAGCTCTTTCTGGCCTCCAAAAGTAGTTTTACACTAGCTGAAATTCATAGTGTTCTGTGCATGCCTAAGCTCTTGCAAAAAAAGTTGAAAAAATAAGGCATAAAACATATCTGAGATACTGTTTCTTCATTGTGCAATAATTTTATTTCTTTTAAAATTCTGCTTTTTGTCTTAACTCTCAATGAAATAGAAAAGTTAGTCTGAGTCTGCAGGTAATAGATCAGTGTGTACCAAATTGAGATATACCTCTCACATTTCTTTACCATGTGTATGGCAATAAAATAGGGGACAATACCTTTTTCAAATATGTTTTGCAAAATTAAATATTCTGTTAATAACAGGATGCGTAAAAGTTGATGTAATTGTTAGTGGTCTGTTAGTGCATACAGAGTTAGTGGTCTATGAGTGCGTACAGAGTTAGTGGTCTATTAGTGCATACAGACAATTGTGCTTATTTCTTATACTCTTTGTTCTGACATTTTACCCCACTTAGACTGACACAGGTAGAAACAGGGGCCTGACCCAAAGGCACATTGGCCAAAAGTACAAAAGATATAGTGCTGCTCCAGTTATGGCTGAGTAAAGAGAGAGTACAACTACTCCACTATTCACTGGAAGGGTTCCAGAGGGTTAATTTCTTCCATATAGGATAATCTTCTTGCAATACAGTTAGGCTAATAGCTAACAATTGTGAGTTAACAGTTAATAGTAATTCATAATATAATTATGCACAGTGTGGATGACACAGTTTGTATTTGACTGTTGCTCTTGACTTCTATAAAGCTCCTTTTTAGATCTCAAGTTCTGTGTGCTGTTCAAGAGGCTAATTTGAATCAGATAATGCACATGTGCAGGGGACTGTCAGGAATCCTTAAGGATTTCCTGATAAAATTTTGAAAAATTACTAAAGGTGCTGTATTGATGTATTACTCTGTACAGTTTTTTCCCTAGCTGGGAGCTATAGACTTGCACATTTTAGACACTTACATATTGACAGAACAAATAAAGGTTGAAGAGGAGATGTACTCCTGGGTCTGATATAAATCTTAACACGACCTGTGTTCGTTGTTCTCCACCTCTCCCAAGTAATTAACAATGATATTTGTTGACAATTGCTTCTGCTGCCTGCAGGCATTTGGTGAGGTAAAATGCTGTAATTTTAAGTAGTATTATTTTCAGAAACCACCACAGGAAGAGAAGACTACTGAAAAATTGTTGAGTCTGAACAAAGAATCAGCCTGAAATCTCCAAGGGAGGATGTACAAAGAACTGATTGTGTTCACACTCAGAGATCAGGGACATCCTCTGGCTCCTGACAGGAAACCAGTCCATACTGTCTGCATTCTCCGTTCAAATGAATCCATGTTCAAATCCAGATTCAGGGTGCCTAAAGATCTTGCCTGAATGTATTTAGGGAAAAATGTAGATCCATGAACTCACAGCTGATTCATGTAACAGTGCTAATGCTTTGGTAAAGCAGTTTTTGCAATTTCACTTAAAAACTCATGTATTAACAGAGATGTGAAGCATGTGGTTGATTAGCTTTTTGCAGAAGTTAGAGGAAAAGGTTGTCTATAATGTACGCTTGTATGAGAAGAACAGCTGATTTTTTGTTTAATGCCGAAGTCACTTAGGTGTGTGTTTCCTTTTTACTGAAAGTAGAGGATCTGAATGTATTTCTTTTGCAGTTATGTTCATAACCACTGAGCCTGCAGATGGTAGGAACAATTTAGTGAAATTCAGCAAAATCCCTGTCCCATCCCTGTTAAAATATTTACTGTTTCAGGGGAACAGACTTTCACTCGTCTTAAAGCAGTGGGAAATACCTGAAATGTGGACAAGATTTCTATCTTGTTTAAACACAAGAGATGCAGAGATCCCTTCTGAAACCATGAGAGATGTTCCTGAGGTCAGAGCCTGAGCTGCCAATATTCCAGTGCAAAAACTTTCCCCAGAAGAACAGACATTGAAAACATATGTGGCTATTTAAATCATCACTGAAAATCAACAAGCTTTATTCTTATCCTGTTGAATAGCTTTTGCTAAAGGAACAAACCAGTGTTTTGTTTAAACACTGAACTTGGCACATGAGTGTAATGCTTTAAGCAGAGACCCAGGAGCAGGGCTGAAGCTTGCACGTACATGTACAGCTCCCTGCTGGGTGCACTTTGAGGGGAGGAGAAAGAGGGAGCTTCACCATATTCCCTGTCTGGATCTCAAAGCTATGGAAAAGGGGAAAGTTTTTTGTTTTACTACACAATTATTTTCTTCTCCTGTGGTAACATCCAGCAAAGTTTTCAAGAGCTTTTTTTTACTTTATAAAAAAACCAACAACACTTTTTCTGACTGTAATCAATAATCCCAATTTATATTGTGAAACCTTTCATTATGCAAAACACACCAGTACTTAGTATTGCAACCAAACATATCTCAGAGTTTGTTTTGACCCTGAGAGGTGTGAAGTAATACTACAGATTTGACGCACAGATCAAACCCTCCAGAATCATCACATAGAAGGTGTTAAACTGCAAACTTGTAAACTCTGATGAAACAATAATTGACCATGCTATATCATTGTTATTTATTCTTTGTCATCTCTATGTCCAGGCAGTGTTCTCCTGGGAGTGTAGACAAGGATGTAGAAGAAGGTTTGGTCTGGTTCACAAATTTTATTCCTCCATGGGGGTGAAGAAAATTGCCTGTTTTGTTGATGTGTTGAATTTACATTTGACAACTCAAAAATTAGGGACACGAAGGACTCTTAGAAAATGAAGGCAGAAAATAGTAAATAGGTAATATAACTAATTGCAGGTGACATTGCAGACTTACTGGTATTCTATAATAGTCATTGTATAAAAATATAACACATAAAATTATGAATGCCCTGATGTTCAGGATAGGAAAGATGAGATTTCAGAGATGACGTCGCATCTTGGAGAAGATAAACTATTTAGGAGACTTCTATTTGAAGAAAAGAAAGTCTGCAGTTCCTGTGTTCAGATTGTATCTTGTAGATCTTGGGTCTTCCGTATGCATTTCTGCAGACCTCTGCTACTCTGTACTGCCTCTAAGAGAAAAGAAATTAAAATCTGTATTTTGTGAAGTCACTGTAGCTTAACACACTGGCTGTGATGAAGAGTGCTTAGGAGGAGCCTTAAATAATCTGCCATAAAATTTCACTGTGTTCTCAAGCAATCCAAGTAAGAATCAACAGGTGGACTCCAAATACAAGTTAAGTATATCATGATACAGGTCAGATAAATCTCATGTGTTTTTAAGCTATACTGAAAAACAAGTCTTCACACCCTTCAAGAAAAACTCAGCTTGAAACTGTTTCATTTGGGACATGGTGTTAATATAAACCCCAGGGTCTGGAAACTGGAAAGGAACTGCATTGATGATAATGCATTTGCTTCTTGTTCAAAGAAGAGAAAAACACCTCTTTGAGTCTTTTCTGTGGACAAAGCTTTATATAAGCAACTCCTATATCTCTATGCTAGCCATAATTATTTGCCAGTAGATGGAGTAGTTAAATCAAATGTCTATCATTTACTCTCAGATCAGTTTGTGTGACAGGCTTCATAGCTTCTTGACACCATTAAACCCTTCTGCTTTCTACTCTGATGACTGGGGAATCATTTCTGTTCTTGGTGAAGGCTCTCTGCTTTTGCTATAGTGACAAATATGATTAGTTGCATATCTTTCAACAAAATATTTTACATTTCTTTTTCCATTGGGTATCAGGCTCACCTGTCAGAGATGTTAGTAATATCTCCTGCATCTCTTTTTAGGACTATTCCTTTCTCTGACTTCCTGTCATAAGAATGAGGATATTTGAAAAGTGTAGAAATAGATTATTGACAATGCTATCTGTAGAATGCTAATCCAGATATCTCATTTATCAAGGGAGAGAAATATTTAGGTTTTGTGGAGATTTCTGCCCTGTCATTAGGAGCCATGTGATGAATCTTTGTTCTTTCATGATATCATATGAAATAAGGGAGTTGTTTGCAAACCAAACCACAACACTTTGGTGGATATAGGCAGCAAGTTTGCATTTACTGAAGTATTAATGGAAGTGTTGAAAGTATTAATGTGTGTGAGACTACACAACTGTGAAAGGCATTGCATTTCCTTCAACTTAGACTTTCCTGGATGTCAGCTCTGAGACTGTAATGTTTGCAGCATCGAGGTTTTCTTATCCTGCAGATGATGTTCATGGTGCTGAAGCTGTTGGTTACTATGTCCACAGTTCTCACAGGGACAGAACGCCTCATTTTGCCTCCTGTAGAAGAACAGTCCAAACATCAAGTCTGTTACAAGATTGCTGAAATTAGCCTAGGATTGTCTTTTTACAAAGGTGGTAGCTGCAGTTAAAAAAACCAGGTGTGTTCTGTGAAATCTCACTGTGTGAAACATTAGTAAAGAAATTTTAATATTTGGAAACTGAGTTACTGGTTACATTAACCATTTTTGGGGGTTTTTTTTGGTCTTTTTTTAGTTGTTTGGGTTTTTTTTGAACTATTGTTCTATTGGAAAACACCAAATATATTTATTTCTTAAGCTGTAATTCAGGAAGGGGAAGAGGTGAAAAGGAAATGCCCTGAAATAAAAACGTGTAAGGCAAGTTTTAGTTTTGAGGCATCATTCATTGGTAATCAAGGAGTATTGTCTTCTAGATATAATGGAGATGGTGGCAGACTTTTATGTTTGGCTGCATCACCAGCACCTCCCTAACAAGCTATGGGTATAGGACTAGAGAATTGAATTAGAAAACAAATCTAATTAGACATCTAGATCACATAATTAATAAGCAGTATCCCAGGTATTTAGGAACACTGGGAATTCAGAGCTAGTTACATACAATTTCACTTATTTATACATTGGTTTCAGTGGTTATTTATTTGGGGTAGTTTGGCTTTGTAAATTTTTTAATGATTCTGAAACATAGTTGTACCTGTGATTATTGAACTTTGACACAATCCAAAATGGGGATGGAAAAGCAGTGTGGTGGACATATGAGGCTTGGGTAGCCTGCAAACCATTGAGCGTGCACAAGAGCCACTGCTTTGTGCTTGAAAAGGAAAAACTGCAAACTCTATTCAGCCAATAACAAGAGATGGCTCAATCCAAGTGCAGGAGTCAGCTACTCAATGAAAGAAACAAGGCAGAGAACTGCACACTAGAAAAATGAGGGTTCTTATAAACTCAGTGAGGAACAGGTAAAGATAAAAGGGCAGGATCAAAACTTCAGAGCCTTGCTGAAAACTGAAATATGAACATCAGATGTTTTCAAGTGCCCTTTGAATGGATTTCAATATTAGAACCTCATGTTTATTGCACATACCCTAAAGTTGTGTTTGAAGATAAACCTTTCAAGTTGAAATCCATACCTTATTCACTGCCTCAGGTAGCTTCTAAACAGTTCCTTGCTACCACCTTTACACAGTTTGTCTGACCTAACTTTTTTCTCTTTGTGGCTCACCCAGAAATGTATGTTAGCTACCTCCTTATTTAATTTGCCTTCTGTGGCTCATGCTTCTTGCTTTGTTGCTTTGAAATATTCTAAGTATGAACCATTCTTTCCTTGCTGTTCAGGTATCTCCTAGGAAAATCTCTATCTACTTTCTTCACTGAGATGTGCCTAAACGAAGTACGGGAAGTCTTTTTGTGTTTAAGGCTCCTCTGCTTGTTTCCCAGAGAGAAGATATTATGTGCTCTGTTTGGTTTTAAGAAGGCATTAAAGCTTACTGTTTTTATAAAATACTATAGGCTTTGGTAATACGGGCAAAATTCAAGATTGTTAAAACTCCTGTTGATTTTAGTATAAACCAGAGTAAAATCCACCTTCTACTTAAGGTTATGATTTCATATTTAGAAATACTGTTTTGTTCATAACATCCCATGTTGTTCTGGCATATTCTTCAGCATGCAGAATCTGGCTTTTCTGATGCATTAATAAGTTCTTGATCTACTGCAGTAGAATCTGAAAAATCTGCACTAGCTTAAAAAAAATGTAAAGTGAAAGCATATTTTGTGGTTAAGATGTTATTAGGAGAATACATGCTTGAACTTCTTTTTCTAAGTCCATTGAGTAGGTCATTGCTAAAATAGCCATCTTTCTGATCTTTTACCACAGCATCCTGGTCAAAGTTATTCCTTAAAGAACATTTAACAGCATTTAGTACAGCCTTTGTGCTGACTCAGTCCTGCAAAAGTGTCAGAGGTAGAGGGGAAATGGTTTTTTATTCCTTCAGAAAGTGTGAAACACAGGTGATTTTTATTTCACACCATAAGCTTATTGCTGCTGCCTTCTTTTAGATTTTTTTTTATCAAGTTGATTGCTGTCTTTGCTGGAAAAAATGATGTCTTGATACAAAAAGTACAAATTTTCAAGGAGTTTGTCAGCAGCAGAAGGTGGGTTTTTTTTCATTTCAACTTAATTGTCGAGCAATGTCATGTACTCAACACGTCCATAAAAGTAATGTGACCCTTGGTACAGGTTTCACCAGGATTATGAATTTTTAATGATATTATAGCTCTCTGTAACAGGAGGCTGAGATCAGCCATTTGCAGTAGCTACTGGAAGAAGTTTGGACTATTAATGTATGATGCTGTAGTATTATGGACCTCAGTTTTGCTTTAATATTCTGTAACTTGCTTCCCTTTTACTGATAGGGCTTGGACCTTGGTTGTCTTATGTCCAACCTCTGCTCCAAGCCTGATTCTGTTGAGTAGCAACAAATTCAGAAGTTGCTTTTCTTCAACAGGCCTGCAAATTAACATCTGGTTTTATGTAGTAGGTGAAAAAAACCTCAGAACAGCCCTACACGGAATGTCAATGAGTGGTGCTCCTCACAGGAAAATCCTGTGGTAACACCTACAGATGCTGTCAGCTGAGTATCTCGTACAGCACGAACTTCTCTTTGCTGATGCAAGGAATTCAGTTTGCATCCACTTCTGGATATCTGGCATCAGAATGGCCAGTTTCTGCATTTGTCCATGTAGAGACTTTTTTTTACCCCTTCTTCTTCCCCAAAGGGTTTTTTTCGGGACTCTCTATTCCTGTGTGAGATAGAGAAAAATCACTCACATTGGATCAGGCCCATCATTTGCATCTGGGTCAAATAAGGGTAAAAAAAGGACTCTTATTCTGATAACCAAAAGGCTAGAATAGTATCATCCTGATACCCTCTTTCTCCAGATTTGCCTAAGGAAATGAGATAAGACAGGATTACGGACAGTAGGCTGTAAAAAAGGAGTGACTAGTTATGATAGTTTATGACCACATATGTCTGCTTCTGGCCACGCTCCTCCATTGCCTGTAGTACCTACTTTTTTGGCATTGAGTTAGTTAATTGCTGTATTAATGAGTTATGTAAGTTCACTAGGGAATTTCATGTGCATTGGAGCAGGTAGAATTGAAGAAGGGAGATTGTGCTCCTGAGTTTTTCTCCCACTTTGGTACCAGTGTATTGTTAATGTGGTCCACAAAAGCACGCTCTTATGATTCTCAAAAGGAAATGGAAAAACATCCTTCAGAAAAAAAAAATAGGGTTGGTCAGTGTAGCACATGTCACTTCTCTACCCTGTGTACTCTCTCTGGCTTTTTATTCTTTTGTTTTCATTGTACTTTTGTTCTGCTTGAAGCATTTGTTTAAATTTGTGTTAAATATTTCTCAAAATATTTTGTTGAAGTAGATGCTGCCTTAAACAGTATGAAATCAGAATCCTGAAGTCTGAGAAACAGGCCTGCAGAAGATCTGTGACCTGAATTTGGTGAAGGCTTAAGCTTAAGAAATGGAAACTTTAGTTTAAGAAACATTAAGGAAGAGAGGAGAATCCCCAAATTAAAAAAAATTAAAACCTCAGCACTACTTTTCTTAATGCTTGTTTCTTAGAATGCAGCCTACTTCCTTCCGAGGCACAGTCCAGTTTCCAAATAAAACCATATTTGGAGCTTGGAAAAGTACAAAATAAAAATATTACTTTGATCCTTTTTTTCTTCCAGCACGCGAATCTAGGAAGCATGTGTTTCTTGGAGCTGTTCCTGCATTTTACGTCAGTGGTCAGTTGCTATAGCTCTGCCACCTGAAGGGCTGTCTGGTCAGCCAGTGTGTGGAGCACATTCTGGAGTTCTAATTCACTGGTGAGACAAAGGGTGACTGGCTACAGAACAGCCAAATCCTCCCAAGCTCTCAGGCTCATTACTATGGGAACTCTATCAAGGCTGCAAGCTAGCATGGAATATTGACAGCATGAAACGTTGATGAGCATGCCTGCATTTTGGCAAATTAGATTTACTATCTCATCCT
The DNA here is from genome assembly GCF_027477595.1 of Haemorhous mexicanus. NCBI lineage: Eukaryota > Metazoa > Chordata > Aves > Passeriformes > Fringillidae > Haemorhous > Haemorhous mexicanus. Next base: position 19,375,929 of record NC_082347.1, on the reverse strand, counting down.
ATCTAATAGACCATTTAGAGGTCTGCCCCTGAGACACATCTCTTTAGCTGAGCATCTACCATCTTCTTGTAATGTTTTTATCTTCAGTCTGAATGGCCACAGCTTTATGAATATGCTTCTCTGTACTTTAATTTTCTTGTTGCTGGAAAAAAGCTTCTGGGTAGACATGCAGTTGCTAAGAAAAGGCAAACAAGGAGCTGCATTGAAATGTACTCTTGAACAAATCCATCACTTTATCTTTATATATATACCAATACACTTATTTTATATATGTACACACATTTATATACACAGACACACACATAAAAACACATTCTCCCAACTGGGTTGATGTGTACAGCATTGCAAAATAGATCTGCCATCATCCCTGACAGGCTGCTGGAAATGGAGTTGATTGAATATGACTCAGACCCTCAGTCTCATTGTCCAATTCATCAGTGAATGCGCTGCAGGCTCATTGATTATATGTAAGACCAGCAGGAATGCTTGGCTTGCTTCATGGGGCTGCCTGTATTGAGCCATTATAAACACTCTCTTCTCTGCAGTGTGCATGTAAATAAGTTCAGGTCACTTAAAATTGGCAACTTAGACACAATTTTTATGAATTAAAAAAAAAAGAGAGACTTGCAGGGAGTTTGTTTTGTGAATAAGTTAGTTTCAGAGAGAACTGAGTCCATAGACTAATAATTTAAATATTATGTGAGTATTTTGAAATAAATTTCTGAATGGCAAGTATTCCAGAGGCAGTAGTTAATTTTTTTGGTCTTTTTTTCACTATGAGTGACAGTGAGTGTGCCTGCATGTGGGGTAAAACTTAGACTATAATTCAAAGTTAGCAAAATATTGTAAATGAAAATGCTTTTCCATGGGTAGCATGATCATACACCACAAGACAAAAATCTGAAAATAATTTTCTTCTAATAATTATGCGCATGGTTATAAGCAAACCTGTTTCCCTGTAGTAAGCTGAAATGTTGCTGTTCTGTTCCTGTACATGTGCCTGTTACTGGGAAAAGAAAATCACTTTTAACTAGAAACAGTAGATGTCATTGCACCTTTTTATTTCTGTGTGCTTGTGTCTCTGGAGAAGTGGAGATGATGAGGGGAATGGGCTTAGTCATGTCCCTTACTTAGGGAAGAATGTCAGAAGCTCTTTACTGGCTGCTGTTGGTCCCACAGGCTCTGTTTATTCATTGTGTCATATGATCCACTGGCAAAATATACAGGAAAAAAAATTAGTTTTACAGTGTGATCTTGCTGCTTTCAGACAGGGCCCCTTGGAAGATGGCTCAACTGTAGGAACACCTACAGCACCCAAATGTTAGGGGTCTGGTGGGGTTTGGTTGATTTATTTTGTTTTTTTCTTTGTCTTTTGTCTTTTTTTTTTCCTTCAAGACATTTTCTGCTGTGATATGTCATTCCTTCTGCAGTCAGAAATTTTCTCAAGTCCCCTGGTCTTCATAAAATACTATGTGAAGTCTGTCGGCAGAGACAAGAGAGTAGGTAATGCAACAGTGTTAACAAACCCCCTTATCGCTGACATCTTAGTTTCTCCTTGGGAAAAGGAGATGGAATGTCAAGGAACATCTTATTTCACATCCACAATATAAAAATATGTCGAAATTTTTGTTTGCTAAGCACCGAAAACATTGCAGGGTGCACTTGTAATTATATAGTGTGACAGAAAACTTTTAATGCTGACATGTTTTTAACTTATGACATTTATCAAGGAGTGGTTTTGTAGCCAAAATATTTCAGCTACTTGTGCTGCTTAGGACTCAGAATCCCCAGTGGGAAGGAGGAGACCAGGGATGCTGTAAGGGCAGCCTGAAATTACCAAATTTACACACATCTTGAAACACAGTGTGCTATTGCTGTTTGCACTGATCTCATTAGTTTGTTTACATATCCTGATTTTGCTCTCTCCCTGACCAACTCCCTGTACCTTGTGTTTCCTGAGTGTTCATTTCAGTGCTGCTTACACAAGGAGAACAAACAATGCAGGCAGCCAGCAGAGCGTGCAGAGCACCCTGTGCACGCCTCAGTCTCATGCTGTCCAGAGTCAGGCTCTGAAAAAGTGAACTGCCTCTCCACTTCTTTTTGGATTTCAATGCCAAGTCATTAGTGCTGGGATACTCAGCTTTCTGCCAGTCTCTGCTGCTGAAGGAGTGTTTGTTTTTTCGTGGGTTTTGAAAGGAACGTTCATGCTGACTGATAAGGCTCTGTATGTTGTCTTGTTAGTTCAGTAGCTCAAATATCATATTTAGGTGCAGAATCTTTGAGTTGGTGACCCTGTGAATCTAAGTGAAAGTTTCTATTTGGAGTTTAATTGATCTAAACCCATTAAAGTTCTCACAAAATTGCTCTTGTCCACTTCGTGTTTTATTCTAGCCAGTGAGGGGAAAATGGGAAGTCAAACACCTACTATCCTGAGTATTCAATGGGTTAGACAAAGATTGCTTTTACTAGAAAAAAACTGGGTCTCCATTCATGACGATGTGTGTATATTGCCATATTCTTAATTTTTTACCCGATGTATTCCTTGGGATTTACATGTATGTGATCCTTTCAGAAAGGCCAAGTGTCTTAGTGAAACCATATGTTGGTAGATTCAACAGTTTAAATCACATGTTGCATATCCAAAAATTTCCTGTCATCATGTGCAGTATTCTGGACTATTGTCATGCTTCCACTGAAATTAGAACCTGAGGTGACAGGCTTCCTTTTAGGGTTTTTTCAGTTTTAATATTTATTATCATTATTTTTAAGCTTCTGTTTGTCTGAATTTTGCAGATTGCTTTTGTTCTGTTCAAATATGATTAAATTTGTAGAATTTGAACCATTTGGAAAGTGACAAAGCAGAAGACTCTAAATGCTGCAAATAGACAATCCTGCACAATCTTCATTCTCCAGAATTTACAATGTCAGAAATACCAATTTCTCTTACCTAAATAAGAAAGATAGATGGAACTTTTGCAAGCTTTGGGAAACCCCAAAGAAACAGCTGAATCCATGCATTTTAACGGAGGTGAGCCCAAATTTCAGACACTTTGAGATTCCCTCATTAAATGAGGGGCATTAAATCCAGTGCTCCATAGAGAGGGGAAGCTGTGTAATTGAGTGCATTGAACTGTTTGGCCTGGGCAGTGGGGATGCCTCCAGAGTGGCCCAGAGCAGAGTCTTCAGGAAGCAAGCTGTTGTCATGGCTTCAGATTCCTCCCTAACATTCAGTTCACAATAGCTGAAGGATTAAGCATTTCAAGGAAGGGCTTGAAACTGAGTTTGTGGTGAGATGGAGAAAGGGGGCTCAGAAAAATCTGTGCTGGCTGCTTTCCAGCAGGGGATATACATAATGGCAAATGATGTCACATAGTTGAGAATGCAGAAAAATTCTTTAAACAGCAAAAAACCAGGGCACTTGCTGAAAACCAGGAAGAGATAGGTGGTGTGAAAATGTGTGTGTATATGTGTGCATGCATGTTTATAACATTTCTGGCCTGCCGGTTTCCAGGAAAGTAGTAAGAGACAAAAAACACTTTGACACAGTCAGTGACTGCGGCAACAGTGTGAAATGGGCAGAAATGGATGAATGGTGTTTAGCCTCTGCTTATTTCAAGCTTTTCATTACTGTCTGGTAGGTTACTGCAACAAAAACGTGGTTCACTTAAAAAACTGACATTAAACAAAGCCAGATGTGCTTAAGTAGCAAAATATCCAGAAGAAATGACTTAACTTAGAAGCTATGTGTGGATTAATGTAACTCCCTGATCCTCCCCCTACCCAATATCTCCATCCTCAAAGAAAATCAAAACAAAACAGAGGAGGGAAAAAAAATCCCAAACCCATAAAACCTAAGACTCACAGCCAAGCCAATCACCGTAAGGCAATTTGCTAATGGTTTTGGCAGAAATGATCCTGTTCAACTTGTCTTCCTGCCATGCTAGAAAGTTAGCATTTATCCATATGTGAAATGTTTTATTTAATCTAACAGTATTTGAATATGTTTCCTTCTTTTCCCTGAAGTATGGGGGGTGATCTTAATTTCACTGTTATAGCAGAGAAAAAAATAGTTGAAAAGCAACACACTGTTTTTAGTTTAGAGAAACCCATTGTTTTCTCAAGACTTAAGAGTACTACTTAAAAGCAGCTGGATTGTTTCCAAGCTCTCAAAATATATTTCACATCTTGTATCTTATGTTTTTATTATGAAAACATATGAAACGTTCTCAGAAAAATTTACTTGGAGCAGTAAATGTGAAAAAGTCACAGATTGTAGCAGTGTTAAGGAAACTACGTTGCCATTCTAGATCTTTCTGCTGTAGAAGAGAAGAGAAATCACAAAAATTACTGTCATTTTTACTGTCAGAAGTGTTTATACACAGGTGTGTCACAATTCTTGTTGTGAGGAATTGTTCAAATTACATTTGGGCAGTGGACAATGTGACCTCTGTTGTAACTCATTAGGCCTGCAGAGAACTACATGTACATTTAATATCCGGAGCTTGACATGATGGCTCCCAGATGCTCAGAGGAGAAAGCCCCTCAGATGATGATACGAAGAAAGAATGGAACCCTAAAAAATGGTTTTAGTTTGGGATTTATTTTATTTTATGAAGAGTTTAAAGCTGTAATTTATTTCAGTTTATTTAATTACACATCAGGAAAGCTTGCTCCATGTACCTATGTGTCTCAAGAAGCTCCAACAAGCATACTGGACTTATTCAAGGGGGAAAGGGCTGGAACTCAAACCTATTTTTGCAAATCTAATTGGTTGTAGTCTTCTGCTGACAGAAGTACATAGGTATTCCAGTAAGTTCAATAGCTGTTCTTACTTCTGATGCTCAATTGGCTCTCCTTGGGTTAATCAGAAGGGGAAAAAAATTGCTAATTGGTTTCTTCTGGGAATGTTTTTCTGAAAATTTTTTTCCACTCCTGTTCTATCAGGAGTGGAAAAAAATTTTCTTGCTTTCATATTCTGTGTCTTCCTGTGGTGGGCGTATTTGTACAACTGGAAGATGATACCTCTCTAATAGAAATAAAATTGGTACAGTAACTCAGAGATGTTATTTCATAAAACTTGTTATAGGAGGTACCAGCTATGTGCAAAGAAGAAAGTAATATGGGGAAACTGTTGTAATGCTGCACCAGAGGGGAGGAGAGGACCACAATGATGCAGAAAATCACTGAAATAGGTACACTTGTACCATTTGATTAGTCTCTAGTCACTTCTTTTATGTCCTCCACTCAGACTGCATTTCTCTCCAGTCTCATTGCTTTTCATGTACTTGTTCACTTGAGAAAAGGAAAGCTTGAATAGGAAGAACTGCTGGTGCTAGAATATTTTTGGCAAAAATAAATAAATTAGCAAGTCCAAACTGTTCCTTCTAAACGTTTTTGAGGACTGATGTTAGCAGCTGGGTAGTTGCTGGTATAATGTCCCTCTGTAAATTTGTTTTAAGGCACTAATTAAGACAAAAATATTATGATTTGTCTGAGTGTGGACCAAGGCAAAGGGAGGGAGATTGCAAATATCAGAATGCATTATTTAAATGAATAAAAAACAAGAAAAGAAGTAGTGACCTATTAAAATATCGTGATCCCTGCTGTGTCTCATTTCCTGAAACCAGGATATTTTGTCTGCTCTAACATCTGTTTTTATTATTTCTTTTTGCTCAATACAGAGATAGTGTAGCTGCTTTTGATTTCTGACAAGTATTGGCAGGTATTTTTTAAATTTTCACTTTAGTTATTGTTTAGAATCAGCAATGTTGTTTTTTTGGTATCCATTTGAATGAGGAAATACAAACCTCTCATTTTTCTTTTATAATATCTCCATAGCATTTGGTTTTCAAGTTTAATGTGATGAAGGACATCAGCTTCAAAGGATTTCATGGATTTTATGACTTTCCAGTTAGCATGAAAAAAAGAAGGGTAAAGGTGGTCAGAACCTGAAGTTGGGGTATTTATTTTTATTTTATGACAAAAGAGAGGCAAAAGCTGCTGTTCATTTTTTAAATTAAGAGCTAAAATGTGGTGTACTTTGATTCCTATAACTTCTTGTTTTTATATTGAAGATGTTACAGAGCTGCAGTGCAAGTATGATGTTTGTGTAAGATGGGGAGTTTATCTTGGACTGCAAAAGCCATAAATGTCTCAGTAAGAAAAGGGAATTTTGAAACAAGTTTCCTTCCACAGAACTCTGTGCATCTCTCCTTTGCCTCTGTTTTGCCATCTGCTAATTTCTGTTCTCTGGTGTTGTCCCTGTTTTGAAGCAGAATCCCTCCTTCAGTTTACATCCAGATTTGAGGGATAGTTTAAAAGTCTAGTAAATGTGAAAAATGTAGCAGTAGTGGAAAGGGGAAAGGAAGGTGCTCTCAGGCCATTATCTTGCATGTCAACCTGCTTCTGGTCTTCATGTTTTGAGTCCCACCTAATTTCTTAACAGGGATTATCTAAGCAGTTGCTTGAACAGAAGCCTTGCTTTATAGCAGTGAGCTATTGGAGGTGTGGGTTTTATCACTGAAAATGGAGAACCTGCCGTAAATTTTAAGACAGATGGGGAAATGATAGAAATGAACCATAGTTTTTGCTTCTCTTCACCTTGAGGTTTTACCACTTGCTGAAACGTTTCCTGTTTCAAGGGTGTAATAACAATGTCACTATGGTTTTTCCAAAAGTAATAATTAATTTATTTGGTGGAAGAGAAAGTAGTTCTAAGAACAATGAACACAACAATTTGTTTTCTTACTCTACTTTAAGGCAGTACTCTGTGCTCTAATTTTTTTTCCTTGTGAAGCACTGTGGTACCAACTAAAGCCTTCCAGATTTTCAGTTGTACTCAATGATCCTTGTGTGGGTCCCTTCCAACCTGAAGTATTCTATGATTCTATGATGGCAATGCAAAGCTTAGTTCATGTTGAGGTGTCCGAGAACTCAGTGATGTTTTGTGATTATCAATTTCCATCCTATTTAATCCAAAGTTATACTTACTTAAGGGACTTGAAAGACAGCTGATCCCAAACAGAACCGAAGAGATGGCTACCTTTTCTCTCCTATAGCTTTTCTGTGTCTTCTGTGTTAGAGCTATTAACAGTTAACTTCTGTTTACTGGCCAGGGAGCTGTTTTTAAATGTGCACAGATGAAAACCCTGATATTCTTTTCTGAGGTAGATGGGATGAGGTAAGGAGTAGCATAAAAATAAATGTAGCACTGTCAGTGACACTGCGTGCCTCAAGTGCTGCCATATGCAGAGCAAGTCCCAGGATTTGGAAAATAGAAGAAAAATCTTCGTAGAGATGTATAGGTTACCTCTGAATGCATGCATGTGCTGTGAATGATACAAAAGACTGGCTGAGTAAAAACTATTTCTTTGATGTTACACACATGTTTCTTATTAGGAGAGGCCTAAAATACTTAAATTTCCTTGAACTGTGGTTTATTTGTGCTTCTATTTGTTCTTCAGTATGTGTGAATAGGTGTTTTTATTGTGACTGTCATCTGTAAGAGGTGGATTTTGCACTGAGTGACATCTGTAACTTGATCTAGCTATCTGGCAGTTTAAAGCATGAAAATAGAGCACAATTTAAAACAAGCAAAAATATCTTATCGATTTGGATAGGATTAGAAAGGTATGGGTGGATGGACCTCATGAGCTGACATATTTCAAACTTTTTAGAGGTCAGACTTCCAAGTCAATGTGTTAAAATTCTGAGCATCAAACTAAATAATTTGGTGTGGGTTAGAACAAGTTCATTAGTAGGAAGAGAAGTTAATTGGCTTTTCAAGCTGGAATTTCCTTTTTCCGTATAAGTGTTGGATGTTCTGGTTGCTAACTAAAACTTTTTGTACAGATGCTCTCTTTACAGCCTGAAAGGGGCCTCTTTCTTTCTTTTCTGTTCTTTTGAGGCAAAATAATGGTCTGTTGCTATGCTCTCCTCATTGTATTTTCTAAGCTGCATGATTTTAGTGTTTTTAAAGCACTGAAATCCATGCCAAAGACCTTTTGCTGTGTTTTCTTTGTGGCAGAGGTGACAGGTAACATGTCTTTCTTTTCCATCCTCAGTCATTCTGGACTTTAGTGTTTATGTTTTCTTGTAAAGGGATCTATATAACTAATAGATGTGTGGTTTGAGAGGTTTCTTAACAAGTTTTGCAACTTTTGTCTCTCCCCCCTTTTCTCTGGGGCAGAGAAAGGAAGCACTTGGTTCTGGCCTTTGAAGATGTGCTGGCCCAGAGACTGCACCAGAGCACAGCACCCTCTACTCCCTAAATTACCTAAATGGTAATTTGGACTACGTTGCAGGTATGAAAGCCTACTTTAGAAATGATGGCACGGCCAGCTCAGTGCTCTTCAACAGAAAAACAAAAAAATAATAAGGAATGTAAGACGCTTGAGCATCAATTGGTAAAAAAGGAGGAAAAGTTTTCCTGAAATGTAAAAGAGGGTGATGCTGCAATGCTGTAACCCCATGTGTTCCTTCAGAAAATAATGGTGCAGCCTGCAAATAATTACCTCAGCATACAGCAGTAACGTGGAGTTCTGCATTGTGAATATCCTGTATGAAATGGCTCCTCCCTGAAGTCCCAGATGGCTCCGTGAGGAGCCCCTGGCGCTGCTGCAGGAGGGGCTGGCGTGAGGGGCTGCGGCAGCCGCCATGACTGTGGTGCTGCCCGCAGGCCGTGCGGGATGGCCTGGCCTCGGCCTCGGGGGGCAGGGGCACCTGCCCAGGATCTTCACAAAATAGCTGTGGCCTAAGCTTGCTCCCCAGTCCTGAGTCACCCTGACACCTGCCGTCATGCTGTCTTTTGCCACATGGCAATAAGAAACCAGATATCCTTCTGAAAATTACTCTGAGGGGATCCGTGGTGGGAGTTGTTCTGCTTTGTGGTGATGGAATCACACCACTTAGGCCTCTGATGCCTTTACAAACTTATATGCAGGCTTACAAGAGGGTTTTTTCTTTTTCTGCTTTGCAGTGGCCATACAGGGTGACAGCCAAGCCACTAGTATTTAGTTTAGATATGTTGAGAGATGTAGATGGACCTGGGAAGCCTGAAATGAGTGCAATCACGTGTATTTTGTGACAGAAGAAGTGTAAGTTTTATTTGTGACACAGATCACTCTGTTCAGAAGCTTGAGAAAAAGCGTCATTTGTGTTGCTATGTTGTGGCAGGTTTAGGTCAGAGGACCATGAAGGAATATAAACACAGAATTTTATGAGAAGTGTTTAGGGATGGAAGAATTATTTTTAAAATTGTCCTTTATTTTTTGGTTTTTTATTTGTACAACAGCAAGCAACACAGTTTGTTTCAGATTACGGATAAGTAAATAATGATAAAGACTTATTTTAAAATGGTTATAGAGTAGCATATGCAGTACTAAAGTACAAGCACCATGCACTTCAGATGTTTAAAATTGCTGATATTTTGCAGTTGATAGCAGCAGTACAACCAGGCCTACAGGCTTTCTCTCTGCCTTGTCACTGACAACTGCGATAAGACACCCTCAGCTTTGCTTCCTGAGATTTAATTCAGAGGATGGGAGTCCTGTTTACTCCTTTTGATATCACAGTTTCTTGCTTTATAAGGGAAAAAAGAATTAAGTTAGTTAGATCTGTCACTTCTTTCAGGCTGGTTTTGAGTTCTCAGGAGGTACTAATATCCCTTTAGTGTAGTAGACTTCCTTTAGTATCACTAAACTTTCTACACTTTGTGACTGATAAAGAATTCTAGAATTGAATCTTACCTAGTGTAGGAATGAAAACATATACTTGCAATGACTTTCAGATATGTTAAGGTCTTCTAGTTTTCATTTTTTTGTGCTCCTTACTATGTTGTTGCCTTATTCTCCTATTGTATTGGAAATCAACTAATCCTGGGTCAAAGTATCATAAAAATGTTTATCTCATGTTGTCTTTTAATGAAAATAATAAACATAAACTGTTTTATATTTGCAAAGTCATTCTTGTAAAAGAGATGCTGAATTTAAACTTGGAGTGAATTGGCAAGGCCTGCACTCCAGGCAGGAGAGGATGAGTAGCCAAGTGGGCAGGAATGACATGGTATGCCTGGGAAACACCCACATCCAACTTCTATTCCTGCTTGCTTCGTTATGCTCTGAAAGTCTGACTTTACTTTTATTTTGTTTTTCCACAAACATCCATACTTAGTTCAGTGAAAATAAATTATTATCTTTAGATTTTCTCTAAAGGCAGAGATTTTCTTCCATGTGAAATGGAAGAAATGTGGTAGGAAAAATGAAAAGGAGGAGTAGCCCAAGGACAATAGAGCATAGCATGAGACAGCTTTCATTTATCCCAGCAGCTGGACCTGGGTGCACTGCCAGATAATGTCTTCTTGAGGAATCCCTAAAAGCAGGTTGAGATCTTATGCTTTTCTTAAGGAGAGAAGAAAAAGAGAAAAAGCATTCTTGTCTTGAGATGTATCTCAGTAATTTTATATAGCATCTGCACCATGTTTTGTGTTATAATCCTTTCACTTTAAATGAGACTGTAATTAAGCATGAAAATACTCTCATACGCTTAAAAAGAATTCTATGAGACTTCTAGTAATGTAAAGCATATGTAATCTAGTGACAAAATCTGTTTTGGCAGAGGCTGTAGGGTTACTGTTCACTAAGTAACAAAATCTGAGTTAGATGTAAAGTTTCATACAAAGTTAAACACATTTCTGTGGAATAATGGGGAGAATATTCATTCACCTGAGAATGCCTTTTGCAGATTTACATCTTGTACACAGAAACCAGGTAATTTGCTCAGTTCCAAGTTTGGTTTGTTCTTTAATTTCCAGTAAATAAGAACTTGTGAAAAATAGCCACATAGGGGTTTTTGAAGCTTGTGATTGGGGGGGAAGACACAGCACGTTGATTTTACATACATATAGCCTGTGACCATTTCTGCTTTCAAATAAATATTGTTACCCTTATAAAACTAGCTGGGGGAAGGTAACTATAGATGCTACATTTTTTTTTTCCTTAAACCTTACTGATCTGGGGTAGTAATGAATCACTTGGAAGGGATCAAAATATGTCCATTTTACAGAAATATCCAGTGTTTACTAGTGAATTAACAGTGAGAAACACGTATCTGCAGTGCCCCAGCATATAATCTCTTTTGCACTTTGCAACTCAGAAGTTAAGTCACTAAGTTAGAATTCTGCTGCTGTGGCTGATTGCTTCTAAAGCACTAAGCAAGTTTAATTATTTGCACAAATTCAAATCTAACTAGTCTTCTAATCTAGGGGTTCCAGAGATTTTTTTTTAATTATTATTTTTTTTCTTTGGTAGCATTTAAACTGAGTGTGGCTATACTCTAAAGTCCTTTGTATCTCTATGGCACTGCAAAATCTCTTTACAGTACCAGGATCAAAGACTTGTCTGAGTTTCCAGTATATTTGTAAGTTTTCTTGTGTTTATGCTTCAGCTGAGTTTGGGCTTCATAACCATAACCTTGACTTGCTGACAGTGGCACAAATGCAATAAGTAGTACCAGGACTTCATAATCTTTATATAACTTAATATGATTACTATCTCTATATGATTGTCTGTAGTTTTTGCATTATGTATCTTCCTTCAGCCTACTGTAACAGAATGATTTTAGTTTAATGTGTGTAGCACAGTTATTTCTGTTTGGTATAAAAACTGTAATACCAAAGATATTACTTGCTATTAATTTCATATTGAAGTATATGAGTCCTTTAGAACACTAAAGGACTATTTGAACCAAATAGCCCAGAAATGAGGTGGGTAAAGTCACCTGGGGATGTGCTTGATCTGCATGTGAATCCAGGCACTGATTTCCTGACACTTGCTGCTCAGTTCAGCTCAGTACCATGAAGCTTGGTTAAACAAACAGGTGAGGTACCTGACAAGCAGGTTTTGAACAGAACTGGTTCATTCATGTGGATGCTGAGGATTGTGCATCTCTCCTGACCTTACAGCTCCTTAGAGTGTCTTTACACTCATGTTGAAAACTTTGCCATGGTTCTACTTAACATCATCTAGTATGTGTGTATGTGTATATATGATAGTCTCCCGATTCTTTGGATTTGTCTGGGTTTTTTTTAAGCCCTTTTTCCAAAGTTTTAGGACTGTAAACTCTGGCATTCAAGCCTGAAAAACTAAAAACGGAAAACCCAAGTCTATGTGTACAGCTTCTTGAAAGGGAGATGCATGTTTACCCTGCGGTTACCAGGTAACTGTAGCAGAGCAGCACTGAGATGGAGCTAACGCTCTCTGCCTCCTGGCAGTTGTGCTGTTCCCAGATCCCAGTTGTTTTATGGCCAGCTATCTTAATGTGGAAACTGAAAGTGTGATGATACTTGTTTGACCAGAAGTCATCCCTTAGCTTAAGGACTGTGTGACTGCCCTGCATATGAAAGTGGGCAGTAGAGCAGAGAAAAAGGTAGTGCTTCAAGCAGTTCCATTCCTCTCTGCCAAAACAGGTAAATACAGGACATCTGGATTAGTCAGGGGAAAACAGTAAAACACTGCTTTGTAACAGCAAAATGGTGTTTAGTTTGTAGTTAGTTCTCTGTGAATAAAGCCAGTCAGCTCAAAGGCTTCAGTTCAAAAGCCTGGCAGGAATTTAGTACTGGTTTATGTGATTGGTCCTCTCAAATATCTTTCAGATAAGGCTGCTGATAAGGATAACACTTTTAATTGCTCATTCTCTGACATCAATATAAATCTGCCATTCACCTAAGCTAAAGACACGAACATAGTATGCTTGTCTCTGGCAAGATAAAAGTGTGTGGTAGGTCTATGCCCAACTATATACTTCTCTTCTAACCACCTGGAACATGTATTAAACATGAATTGCCCAGGAAAGAAAAGGTATAAAATCATAAAAAATTTAAAAGCATAAAATTTTGATCTTGTCTTTTAGGAGTGGAGTATACCTGCAAGGTGTCAGGAAGCTTAAGATGGGAAACTGTGAAACAGGAGGCACATTTTTGTTCCAGAGGGCAATAAGAAATGTAAAGACCATCCCTCAAACAAAAAAAAAAAAAAAAAAAAAAAAAAAAAAAAAAAAAAAATCCGAGCATAGCAAACCCCAAGAATAAACTAAATTAGTCTCTGGGAACTTGCTCATGACCTCTTGACTTCCTAAGTAAAATTAATACTTTTAGAAGCTAATACCAATGAAGAATACTTAAAGATTTACTTCAAGATTTTAAACATTAGTGTATTTTTAAAATTTCTATTATCAATATAGTTGTAGAAATCTGATTATGCATAAAATTTTATCCTGGTAACTGATTTAAAATAATCAGTCTGGTTCTCTTTCTATTAGTTTGCCTTCGAAGAGTTATACAATAAATGCATAAATAGTGAAATAATGTTGTTAATTAGACCTAGGCTGGTATTGTGACTGTGAAAAGGGTACTTTGGGCTAGAAAAATCTTTCATTTAAATGTAGTAGGAAATGTTTATTTCTAGCCAAGTTTCTGCCAACATATGTTTTTGGTATTCTAGTTAAAAGAAGCCCTCTTGAACTGCTCTGTCAGACATCACTTGAGCCTTATGTTTGATGAAAATTCAAGCTTGCTATATGTATTTAGAGTGCACTTGATGCTGAAGTTTTTCAAACTGGGCTTATACTACAAAGTTGAGGCATTTTGATGAAAGTTCCTGCACTTGTCATACTTAGGCTGAAGCTGTTGGAATGATTTTGTGCAGAAAATTCATGGAAGAGCTTGCAGAAATGTAGAATTTTGAAGAAATGATTTTCAAATGAGACAGTCACAATCATTACAGCTCTTTTTAAATCTGCAGGGGTATAGCTGAAGAATGACAGATGTGTGGAAATGTCACCATGGCTGTTGGGTGCATTGAGCTGAGGCCTGCTGACTCCTGGTCGCTTTGGCTAACAAGGCAGAAGTTCCACAGCAACCTTTCTTACTTAGAATAAAATGTTCCAGGAGATGGAATGCTGCATTGTGAAAGCCAGAAAATATGAAAACCATTTGTGCAAGAACTCTGCAGAAGGTATGATTTTTCTCTTCTATGGCAGGTTTTGCTTTCCTGAACACAGTATGATACACTGTTACAGCTCTTGCTAATTGCCAGTTGAGCAGGAACTCTTCTTAGAAAATGGGAGGAAAGGAAAAAAAGACCAAGTATGTTTTCTTTACAAATCATGTCATCTGTTGTGGGACAGAGGACTCATCTGAAGGCTGATATAAAGTAGTAGCATTTCTGGAAATGCTAGAGTTCTTTTTATATTTACCTTCCCCTCTTTTTCATTTTAACCACAATTCTTTCAAATACGTTTTCTGTTAAGAGTTGCTATTTCTCCTCTGCATGATTTCAGTTCCTGGTAGTTTACTGTGTGATCTCATAGCTGCAGCTGAATAAGCTTTAAAAATGTTACTTTGCCTTTAACTCAGGATTCTATCTTTCAAAAGTTCCATTAAGTTCTAATTTAGAAGAAGAAAAACATATGGGGGAGGAGGAATAAGCAAAAGTCTGTATAAAAACACTGTTGGAAGTTCCAGAACGCAGCTGAGCAAGCTCCTAGTTTTTATTGCTAGTACATAGCATACATTTTTGAAGAAAACAAATAATCAGATATTGTGCATGGGACTCTGTGAGCTGTAGAAAAGATGGTATTCTGCCGTGCTTTGCAGGCTGTGAAGCACACAGAGTTCTCCAAGGGTGGGGGACTAGACAAATATGGTTGGTGGCTGTGAACCTGCTGAGGAGGAGGCAGTGTAACCTGCTAAAGACATTCAATTACCACTTGTGGACATCAGCTGTCTCCTAATTCCTTAACTTTAAGGTCAGGAGGTATTTATGATATTTAATATGATCAATAATGCTTTTTTTTCTTCTCTAAACCATTGATAAAAGGCAATTCTTTGAAACATTGTAATGAAGCATTTTGTCATTGCTTGCATTGCTGGTAGATATTAAGCAGAACATCGATGATTGAATTCAAGCAGACTGAATCAAAATCAATGTTTTGGGGAGTTATTTTTAGACTGTGTAATTGCATTAATTGAATTTTCCAAGTGTCTCTGGAGCATTTGTACATGTAGGAATAGGTATCAGTGGCCAAAGAAACTTGGAAGCAGGAGACCTTCTTAAACTAGATAAATATGCTGTGAAATTTTGCAGCTTCATTGTTCATAAAAGTAGTCCCTGTTCATCTTCTTGGGCATATCGATGTTGGTACTGAAATGTTTCCAGGACTGGACCTTCAGCTGAATAATTCTGTGTTTTCTCATGTCAAGTGTCACTATTTCAACAGACCCTAATCAAGAAAAGTTCTGCCAGTCTGTTCTAATGATAATGTTTCTGGTTTGACTTTACACTTGTGATGCCAAGAAGATTAAGTATGACATATCCTGTGAGTGAAGAGAGACTTTCCTGCTTCCCACCAATCCTTCTCTTTGAAGCATTGTGGGAGGCTACCTATTTTCATTTACATCTCTTGATCACAGAAGCAACCACCAGCTGCAGATGCAGTTCACAGAAAACATGAATGGCATCCATCTAAGACAAGAGTTTATAACTTTTTTCTTGCTGTCAGTATTATTCTGGGCTTCAAACATAGCAACTTATGGTACTGTTAATGCTCAGTGCCTCACAGAAGGCTTTGTCTTCCATCTTGACAACTTTTGCAGATGAGCAGAACAAACCAAAGCCTTGGTTGTAGTTCTTGTCAAAACAACTCTTTATCTCTGCTTTCAGTATATTTTAAAGTTATGTAACATAACACAACAGTAGAGAAGACAAAAGCATGAATCTGTATTGTGAAGGATGAGACATGGAAGTGGGAGATAGAGATGGAAATTATTTCTGACTGTGCCATGGCTCTTGTGTAATCCAGGGCAAATCACCTGGCTGTCACATAGAATAGGGACTTAAATTTATAGGTAAATAGTTTTCTAAGCCTAGTAAATAATCCCATTATGCCTCTGTTTGCCTTTTTGTGAAATGGAAATAAGAGTATTCCTTTTTCCCATCAGATGGTTGGAATACTCTTGTGGTAGGCCATATGGAAATGTCTATGTGCAGTCCTTAAAATGAAAAGTACTCCTTTTGGAGATAAAGAACTGGAAAATTAGTCTCTATCTACCTTAAGCTTTATGTCCGCTTCTTTCTTTTATTTTTCTTTCTTCTTTTTTTTTTTTTTTTCCTCCTGCCTGGTTTCAGGGGCTCAGTGCTGCAATGAATGGAGCTTTCTAGGGAATGCAGCTGTTCAGTCCTAGAATTAATATGCAAATGCTCTTCTCTTACTGAAGCAGGGGAGGAAGATGGAACATAGCTGTATTTTCTCTAATCAACATACTCCCTTTTTCATTTGGAACTACAACAAAGCTGACTGTCAACTACGCAAATAATGGAATATTTCTTTTTGGAGAAATAAACATTTTCATAAGCATACATTTCTTGAAAGCTTTTACTGACCAACCCAAACAATATTTTAGTTCAATGAAAAAAATATATATTTAGAACTATTCACACACAAATCTCTCATGCTTTTTCAGTAAAATAAATAGAACAAACGAAGTGCACTGACAGAATGCTAATTTCAGCTGCAGAAGCGTAATACAGAACTGCAAAAGTGGCTACCACTGGATTTTTAGCGAAATGCAAATTCATATATTGGAACTATGTGTGTTGTAGAGGACCCCTTCTACCCTCAGATTCACAGGTAGGGGTCTCACAGAAACACCTCAAGTCTGATTTGTATGCCTGATTCCCCACAGGACAAAGCAAGTAGAAGTTCTACCCCAGAGGAATATTGAGATTTTCCATTTTCTCAGCACAAATGTAATTCAGCAAAATGTGAGATGGTAAAAAATTGGACTGCTGCCTTTAATTAATCCACATAAATAGAAAATATTTTAGGAATTCAGATATCCAAGGCCACCAAGTGAGTTATGCAGAGGGCATCAGTGATTCCTGAAAGTTTTAGTAGAGCAGAAGAAATGGTACAATGGTCGTTATAAAGATGGCTTTTGATATTGCATAATACACACTTAGATTGAAAAATATGTGTTTTGAAACTAGCATGTGACAGGCCCTGTGTGCCTTTTTACTGCTGCTTAATTTAGTTTGTTCCCTTTTAGCCCAGCAGACACATCTTTACATTTGACTGCAATTTCTTTGGACAGTTTGCGGTAACAGTAAAATAAAACTTGAGCAAGGAACACAGTACAGAGTTAAAGCTAAAAGCAAGATTCTAAAGTCAAAACCAAGAACATTAAATCAGTAAAGCAAGCTATTGGAAAACAATGCAAGGATTGAGGCTGGAACTGCAGGGTGGACTGACCTAAGCCGACTTAATCAATATCTTGGCTGCTGAGTTGGGAATAAACAGAACTACTGTAGGTGAAAAAGAAAAATGTGACAATGGAACCTTAACTTCTAAGACTTATCTAAGCCAAGTAACTTCTGCATTGAAGCAGTGCAATTTGGCAAAGTCTTAAATGGCTGAATGCCTTAGTGAATGTGATCTATAAGCTGTGTCTGGAACTTGTAGAATTGAAGGACAAAAATAGTCCAATAACAGACAAGACACCCCTCAGCTGAAGGGATAGAAATACCTGATATTTCAATCTGGCATGCTGTGTATGGCATGAATCAAATTGTATTGAATGTAGCAAGAAAGTTTTATTAGTCTTAAAGTTCCTATCTTCAATTACATCCTTTTAGAAGCCTTTTACAAAAAAAAGTCAGATGGTGACATATTAGGTGATTTATTCTTTCTCCTTGTGGATGTGCTGTAAAAAGAAATAGGTGAGACATAGTGAAGAAAGATAAACAAAATAAATGAAATTGAAGATGCCTTACTGGTAGGACAGTAAGATAAAAGCTGAAGTAACTTTCTGAGGCTGCTTTGCCATTGTCATCATAATCATAATATCCCCATTTTCATTCCCCCCCAAATTCTAACCAAGTCAATTTTTAATTCACTTTTGTGATCTGTAAGCTGCTCCAACAAGATGGGGCACTTGTGACTTTTGCTATCAGGTTTATGTGATATCTGGTTACTTCTAGATCCCTGTTAAGTATGTGCTGGACAGTTAACTTCAGGTTTGTTGGCAGATTCATTACACTTATTTTGTAAATCCATGGTATTGTGGCCTATTTACACTCCGTGTAATTTTGGTACTGGTCACGGAAATAGAGTAAGCACACAAAAAATTGGTGGTCCTATAATCTCTCATAGAATAGAGATCTCTTAAAAAAAAAAAAACAACCCACACCAACTCTTAAATTTGTGACTCTAAGTGGCATTTTCTTGAGAAGCAGGCCCAACTGTGAGTAGGAAATTTGTCCACACACATGGTAGTTAGAGTTCATTTTCCTTTTTTAGGCACTAACAATGCCTTAAACATTTAATGTTTAAGATGAAGGTCAGTGAAGTCCTTGGAAGAAATCTTTCTCAGGGTCTTCTCTGTCTTCTCTCACTGCCTTACCTGTTCCCAGACAACCAGTTCTCTGTGCACCCAGAGCAGCCGTTGGCACCCAAATTACTTGTTAGATACTCAATGAATCCAAAACAAGTAAGTTTTTTTTTCCTCCTTTTTTTTTTTGTTTGTTTGTTTTTTGTTTTGAGGGAAGTAAGGGAATGGTGTTAAGTACTGGGGGAGAAAGAGGAGCACTAGCACTCAGGAGGATAAGAATGTGTTCAGCCCTTTCCCCTTCTTCATGCTTGTGGAAGTGAAGCTCTTGTGCCTGATACATAGCACAAGGCTGGGCTGGGACTGATCATTTTTTGTGATGCCAAGCCAGACTAGTGTGGAGAATGTGGTGCTGCTCTCTAATCTTTTGAAGAAGTTGTCACTGGGATAAATTCTGCATTTTCTCAATTTCTGTCAACCTCAGTGAAAATAACAGTTTTAAACATGATTGCAAAACAGGCTGAGAATGTGGATTTTTTTTTTCCTATGGCATGCTAAGCATGCTTCCTCTGTACTTGTTCCCCAATCCCTTTATTTTCAAATATTTTACTATTATATGTCAAATGCAATCAAATAGTATTAGATTTGTAGCTGAAGTTTGAAATGTTACAGTTTTAGTTGGTATGATTTTTAACCAACTTATCCTATATTTAATTCAAGGTTGAGGCCTAGAATGTGGTGTGTTTGAGAGGGATTGTCTTTCCTGAAAGCAGGAATCATCTTCCATACTGTTTACTTCTACAGCTTCAAATCCTTCACATGTCAGTGATAGGTTGTTTGTTCACACTTGGAATATCTGAAACAGATGGTAGTAAATAAGTGCCAAATTAATTTTTCCACCAAAACCTTGTATTGAATTTAGAATCTTCATCAATCTCAACAGGGAATGCAATTTGTCTTTGCTAAGTTCTGCTTACTTAACAAACTGTCAGCCTTTGTTTCCTGGGTTTTCTGTCAAAAAAATTGCAGAATATCAAAATACCATCAGATTCTCATCTTCACCACAGCTCCCTCAGCTCCCTCCTTTTGTGTTATCTACCATGTGATGATGGAAATCTTGTATGTATTCACAAGTGAGGGGGTCCAGACAAGCATCCAAAACTCTGGATACCTGAACCTCCAAGTAAATCTTCATCAATGAAAAGAACTGTCAGAATCTTCTCATCAGGCATCTGCAGTTGCTGACACTATGGGGTGGTTTTTTTATATCTTTCATTGTAATACCTTGGTGCCTCATACTTTGAGGTGAATTGGTCCTGTCAATGCCTGTGTCATAAGGTGAGGGTTTCTCATCTGTGTTTGCCAGATATAAACTGGAGGGACAGTTTATCTTGATGTTTTGCAGTCTAAAATTTTCAAGAGAAAACCCGATGAACTTCTAACTCCAAGCCAACCTTTCATTGCACTGAACATCCTTTCCCAAGACTTCTTTGTGAATTCAGGATGTCTTCTGTTTGTCCTGCCTACTGCTTACAGTGGTTTGTATGGAGTTTTACACTGAAATGTTCTGGGACAGCTTTTCCCATGTGCACATATCTGTCTATGTGTACATAAAAGTCTATAAAACTGCACATGTACATGCTTGTAAACATTAATTAACAATGGCTGAATGATGCGTTGATTGGGGTTTGTCCCTCTACTTGTTGCATTAGTGAAGTGGGGCCCCTGTGAAAAGAGGCAGTGAAAGAGAGCAGTTTGATAAATCTTATAGACACTTGTTTTCTATCCAAATACTTTGGCTCAAGCAAATTAAACTCTTTCAGGGGAAACCTCGATGATGTAATTTTTCAGACAGCTTTTCCTGTCCCTGTTAAAGACATGACTCAGTTAAAGGTGGATCTTGAGACCATGCTATACACCTGTGGGCAAAGGGAATTAGAGGCTTTTGAGCAGAGTGAAATAAGTTATTTTACTATAGATTTGTTGTGGACAACATTTCCTGCCCTTTCCTTCTCTAGCCATGCAAATTAGAGCATGAGAAATCTCTTCTAAGCTTTTTTTATTATGTGACTTTGTTTCACCTGAAATTACATTGCAGAAATCCTATTCTGAACTCCAGTTTCCCGATGGAAAGCTTAGGTCAGGCTAAGTAGCCTGGAGGATAATGCATTTGCCTGATTAAATTTGATATATTCTATGTATCTTTCCTTGCTTCTTCCCCTCTCCTGGTACATCTATTCTACGAGCTTAAAGTCAGTAATCAATTCAGCACCCACACATTAGAGTGATTATTATTTTACAATATATAACGTCTTGCATTTGGACCTCACTGTTCCCTTTATGTAAACATAAGATGGGAAAAGATGAAATTTGTACCTCGAGTTAAACTGCACCATATATATGTAGGAAGACAGCTTTAGACTTCTGTTCCTTTGATAAATTAATGCCTGTTAAAATAGAAAAAAATCCTGTCATTGAAGCCACAAAATGTGCAATTATGAATCATCAGAGGCAGACAATTCTTTCATTTCCTTTTCTGTAGTGAAAAGAACTGTATACTGGAAAAAAATGCTCTTTTAAAAGAGGGAAAATAACAGTTTTGGAAAAAAAAACTCAGGTATTCTTTAGGGTGTTTTAAAAATGCTTGAGGGTATTTTTGATTTAAAACGAAAATTAAAAAAATCAGAATCGTCACAGACTAAAAAACATATATCTGAAACCAAAAATAGTCTCTCAAGAAAATCAGATGAAAATGTTCATGGCACTTTTAAGAACTTCTTTCCTTTGAGATCTCATCTGTTTTAAATCAGATATTGTAGATATTTGGTAGTGGATTCAAAAGCTTTTAATCTGGTGTAAAGGACCTATTGTAGTGTGACATACTCTGATTAATCCCTTTTCCATAGAACATCATGTTAAAACTAAACAAGCCAAAATAGTTTATAGCCAAAATAGTTTATTTTCTAGTGTGAAATATGAACATGAAAAATTTAATGGTTAAATCATATGCACCTCAATCTGGTACAATTTCAGTGGTGAAATATTTCATAACCTAAAGTTCTTCACTCAATGAAAAACTGTAAACCAAGGAGCTGAAGAGACAAATATTTTACAGTAAAATGAGGGGGTTTTTTATGTGTTTCTAAAATATAATTACAATTTTAATCAAATTTGACATTTAACTCTGGAAAAATTGTTTTGGGATTGATTTTTATTGTTTTAAGATAAACAAAATAATCTGATCAAGTTATATACTGAGTGTTTTGCCAGCTTTTAAACCCTCATTCTATTTTGTGCTAAATAAAATTAAATGTTACTAAAGAGATCATTGAGTGAATGAGTAGGTTTTGGAATAAAACAGTCCTTTGCATTATCCACTATTCCACAATATCTCCTTACCTATTTAAAGTAAAAGTATCAAATTATAGAAAAAAAACCTTGTCATCTCTTTTACTTGTTTGTCTTCTTAACATGGTCTGCAAGAAAAGTCTGCAACTTGCTTAACGAGGTATGCTCTTTTAATCAGGTGAGAGAAAGTAATGTACTGGGAACCAGCCTAAATAAATCAAAACCTATCATACAGATGTTCAAAAATGATTAGAAGCCTGAAAATGCAAATAAGCATTGGCTAAATTTTTCTAGGTGCCTGAGTCAGGTGCCTAACTCTCTCTAATTTCAGAGGGATTTAGCTGTCTAACCTGCCTAAGTGATTTTGAAAAATAACAAGCTGCCTATTTGCATCACTAGGTGCCTAAACAGTTTTGGAAAATTTGTCACTGAATGTTCATAATAAAGAAAAATGACACATCAAAATATGGAAGTTTAGTTTCAAAGTAGTATCAGAGTAGTGTTTCAGAGAAGTCCAAGCTGGTCTTAGAAAAGCTTTTGAGGGAAGACTATGGATTCCTAAACTTTGGTAAGCCCCAGTACATGGAATAAACCTGCCATCTCAGGCCAGATGCCCCAAATGAATTTTGTATTTGTCTGGTTACGCTTAACAGGCCAAGCTAGGAAAGATAGTAACCAACTGGGGCAGTCTGAGTGCAATCCCAGGCATTCAACCATTAACATGGGGTATTCCCTTTGCTATTGCAGCCAGTACTGATGATGAAACCCTTCACTGATCCTGGCAGTATCCTTTAGTGAAGGGCCTTATTTAAGAAGGCGTGTTGCATGTGAACTAGCCATGTCTTGCAAAGTAGTGCCGATTGAAGTTTAATTAGTGTAAGTGGCATATCCAGTGGTTCATGTAATTAATTGCAGATTACACATTACAATATCGATGGTTTTGATAGTGGTATGCACAAACATGCAGTGAATAGTTATACATTCTGTCTTCAGCTGGCTAGATACAGGAGCATTACCAAAGTTGAGTGTCAGCCAATATGACAAGCATCCATTCTTTTTCGAAGTTCTGTTCAGAAAACCATATATAGACATGTACAGGTCAAGTGGGAATATAAGTTAAATAAAATTCAGTTGAAGGAAATGTAGTTTTGGGGAAAAAATTATATCTATGGCAAATTTCTGTCTTACACTGCTCCCCAAAACTCATGTCCATCATAGAGAGGAGCACAAATATTTGTAAAAATTATTTATTTGGACATTGTCCTCTCCTTCACGGTAGCTATCAGATTCTTTTTTGTTTTGCATGCTTTCAAATTGCCATTTGAAATAATTTAGTCATTCATGTCATCTTTCTTGTTCATCATATTTGAGAAAATGTCATTTATTATTTTTTAGTTGGAGCTTATCTCAGAAATGTGGAAAAGAAGCTAGTCTAGAATTTTATTTGTTCAGATTTGTGCTTTGTCACAGAACGGTTATTGTACAGGTTTGGGCAAGTTATTCTGTCTTGCACTTCAATTGTCATCTGTAATGTGGGGAAAACCCTGCTTTATCTCACAGGAATATGGTTGTGAATAAACACATGATGTTGTGGTTAAGTTCTTCTCTCTGGAGATGTTGTTAAGATAAGCTTGTTTTGTGGACTTAGGTGTAAAACACACTTTGCTTATAAATGCATGTCAGTGTTTTATATATCCATATGTCTAGGAAAACTGGTAGAGTAGGAAGTAGGAGAAGTTAAAAATTAACATGCACTTGGGTGTACAACAGAGTTTCTGGCAATTTCTTGCTATTGAATTGGCATAATGCAATAATGAACTTTAGTGATACATTCATAATGCAGATGGTGCTGCTGTGTTCTATGCAGATGGCACTGATTTACTGCTACGTTCAACAAAGTAAAGGATGTTTTTCATTGTTAGAGTGGATTGACAGCTCTGGGCAGGAATAACAAGATTCTAGATTGTTGCTCCTTCTAGCTGACTGAATATCTTCAAAGCTGGAAACCAGGGAGAGCTTGAGGTAAATAGTCCAAGACAGCGTTTCTGTTGCACAATTCCTGACAGGTGGTGATTCCTTGTCAGGTAGTTCTGAATGTCAAGGGTTCAGTATATTAGTCTGAAAAATGATGGTTCTTTAATCATGGTCACAAGAATATTTAAAGTGATTTTACCCATTCACTTTGTTGTGTGAGTAGGCAGTGAGAAACTGCAGATGTTATGTATGGTCTGGAGGTAACCAAGGCACATAAGAAGGCCCTTCACTTTCCAAAGTCAGAAATACAGCTCTGCCTCAATGTGCTTGATGGCCATGTAAAAAAAAAAGACCAGGACAGTAGAAAGAAACTGGCTTTTCGTATTGCTAAAACCAATGAGAACCCTGAGTTCTTCCCTCTTTTTTCTCATCCCTTTTCAGGTTCCCTTTTTATTTCTCCATGCCAATGCACATCACAGACAGTATCCTCTTCCTTTGTAGCCATGAACAGCTTGCCTTGGAGCCAGGACTGCCAGTCGCACCCTATTGTGCCTGAATGAGTAGCAGTTGTGTCAGGAGCACAAATGTAAGGAAGGACAAGAGCACCAAACTAATTTTAACTTGTGACCTGAACAAGGGTTTGAACCAAGTCTCCTGAGATAGAAGGTTGTTGCCCTTATTTTTCATCTGAAAAGCCATTTGGACTGCATATAGACAGTTCCCCTTGAGAGATGGTGTTAGATTGATGTACTGCAGTGTGAAATGGGAGTGTAAATGTATGTGATGTTCATGGGCTGGTGAATAGATCTGGTTTACTATGGAATGAATTGCCAGCAAAATAAACGGGCTACCTCTAACCCCATCTACTGCTTTTCTTAGTTGAGGATTTGGCTCAGCACCAAATGCATGTTGGTTGTGACACATTCCTTGTGACACTGACATATCTGGAAAAGTTTAAATGTGAAAACTCGTTCTCATTTCTATTATGGATATATAAGAAGAGAGAAAGTAGCTTGGAGGAATGAAAAGAATAGAAGGTATTTATTGCTTCGTTGTCACAGTGCTAAGAACTCAGTTAAACTAAGTCAGGAGCCCTTTGTTTAATATGGATATGTTTGAAATTATCCAGCCTTTGTATTTAATAGCCACAGAGACTTAACTGTGTTCCAGCCTTCAGGGAGAAGGCTGGCAAACAGCCTTTTACCTTGCACTAAATATTTGTAAGGAAAAAGGGCTTTTTTTTTACTTCCTGTTACTTGAAAAATGTGATACTTTCAAAGGAAACTGAAATGTTGGGTACCTACTATTTTTCTTTATCTAGGCCACTCAGGAGGGCATTTTTCTATACAAAGACTACATTTGATGCTTTATAGTGAAAGACTTGGCAATGCAGTTAAGAGTGATCTTGTTTTTCACTTGGCTTATCGTCTGAAATGAGTGTACTACAGGCAATTTGGAGGTTAGTGGGGGACTAAAATATTTAATAATTCTTATTCTCCTTAGATATAAGAAACAGTGAGAAATAAGAAGATCCTGCGGGTTCTTTTAAGTTCTTTGCATTATCTAGGAGCTAATAGTCATCTTGCAGGGAAAAAAAAAAGGTGCCTTGTCAATTCATAGTATTTCAAAACCTCTTACTGTTATGGAGTTATGGTAGTTCTTACTCTACCCAAATAATGATATTGCCTAAGAATGAAGATTGTTAGGCATGAAAAATTTAAAAGCAATGGCTTTAAAATTAAACTGCTGTGGTCAAGCTAGTAGTATGTCTACAGCTACAGCTTTTATAATATTTTATATGTTCTTTAGCTGTTACCAGGCACAATGGGAAACATTAAAAAATTAGATAGCAGTTACATAGTGGTAGTAAGTTTGGGATTATTGTTATTGGGTTCTCTTATTGAAAGATTGGTTTGTCCACTATAAATCTCAAATGAGCAGATAATTGTGGGAGGTGAAAGAGAGAGAAAAGAATAGGTTAAGGTGTTCAAACCAAATATCATGCCAATAAAGATTAGTGGCTTTATATACATGTATATATTTCATATGGAAAACTAAACAGAATCATTTCAATTGCCTGAAGTAGTGAGAAAGGGAGAAAAGTCCAGAGACGATGAGGAACTGGTTTCCTGGCAGATTAAGTTTTTAAATAATATTGAAAAGGTGTGACTAAAGAAGTAGTTTACAATAATTGTCCTGTTCTAAGTGGATTGAGGTATGTAAAGGAGACGTTCCTTGCTCATACGTTCTCTACAGAGCTCTGTCAGGATCAAAAATAGGAACTGGCTTTCGTGAAAGATGTTTTTCTCACAGTGATAATATGTGATTACATTTTTAGGAGGAAAAAGTTTCTAGAGATTTCAAAAGATCTTTGATGTGACTCCTTTGCATTCAAATATTCAAGTTTTTATTGATTTCTTTATAGTAATTCTTCAATTTTTTTTGTGTGTGTATGTGTGATTATTTGAAAGAGATTCAATATTTCATAGAACCCCACATGAACCAGGGTAGTTCTGTGTTGAACAGTCACCATGTCTGGGAGGATTGGCAAGTGGAAATATCTGCAATTGTCCCACTCTGGCTTTCTAATCAGGAGCTATACTAGAGCAAGGTACTTAACAGAGATGGCAAAGATGAAAATATCAGTGTTCTGGAAGGCTTATTAGAGCATTCTCTGTATTAGAGCATTCTCTAGAATGTTCCCAGATGCTTTTAGTTCTTTCACACATTTTTGTTTACTTTTAAAAAGCTTTCCTTAAAATTACCTCACTTCTGTTTCTTCATCCAGAACTCTGATTTATACCAATACCTGCTGAATAGTAATGATTATTTTCCATTATATTAATTCCTTTGGATTCTTGTATCAGCATTTCTCAAGTACAACCTGTGGAAGAAAACAGTTTGTGTTGTGAGCTGGTCATGTTGCCTTGTGTTGCAGTAAATATAACTCATCAATGTAACCCAAATCCATGTGTCTTGGAATTAATTTTTAATTCTTATGATGTGGAGGCCAGTTTTTTTTCCCATATGGATTTCTTATTTAATGTACTAGGAGAATGCATTTTATTTAAGGAGACATGAGATGGTAGCTTTGGGACGTCTGAGGAATAGCTGGACCAATACTTTGTGATCCAAATGATTGATGCTAACTTTGATTTTTTTGATGTGAATAAAGCACTTTCTCTTGGTGTGTTTTTCCTGTTGACCCAATTTGGAGGGGAGGGAAGAGAGGGAGACTGTAAAACCTGCTCTATTATTTTTCATCCTATTTATTGATGTTTTTTCTTAATTTGTTTTTAAGAATTAAAATTAAGAATTAAGAAATCACTGTTTTTACAGTCTACATTCAAATGTGTTTGCAGCAACTGAGGGAAACATTTAGAGTTGAGTGTGAAATGACTGCTTTTTTGAGGGAGAGCGTGGTTTTAGGGACACTTTTTAAGTAGTCTTTCTCCTGTGTTTATTAAGAGCACTTTCATAAATTAAAACTGAACTAACAGAGATATTTAATCTTTGTCTTGTATATTTTTTCATGAACTTTTTTGCTTGTTCAACATTTAATTTTGTGTGAGATTTGACCTAACAATGATTCTGTCAGAAATGTGATAGAAAATTCCACATTCAGTAGCTGCTTCTTTAAGTCAGAATATGTTGTACAGGTCTAGTTTGGGAGAAGAAGCCAACCAGAAAGCTCAGTGAAAACATTAGTTTCTCTTCTCCTGCCAGCAACAGCAGTCAGATCAATTTGACAAAAAGAAAACTGGTCAAACCTATTGAGTGATAGATGAGATGAAACCTTTTTCTCGCGTGGTGATGTGATCATTCCTGTTTGGCATGATCTGACCCTCTGATAGAAAGCTGCCTGTGGCTCTGAAGAGTGTGGCTTAAAGCAACAAGCAGATTTTGGTGTCTATTCCACTTTATCTGTTCATCAGCAGGATTTTGTAGCACATCTATTGTGTGCCAGAGCAAGTGTTACTTGGGCTCTGCAGTGACTCCCAGAGAGGACTAATCTGTGACCACCAACCTCCTTTCAGTTAATAAATTAAAATCAAACTGACTTTTTATTGTTTTAGTGTTCAAAAGAATAAGTGGTTACCACTGTTAGTAACTCAGCTCTGCAATTTTATGAGGTGTGTGAATGAATGTGAATTACAGCCGTGGCCTTTGAAAGAACAAGCCCCAGAGCAACCTTGACCAATGTGGAGCAGACATATTACACATGACTAGGGTACTGCCGGGGATTTCTTACTGCTCTGCTCTCAGTTATTTTCCGCAGTGCAACATGTTCTAGAAATGTTGACTTAACCTCGAGCTGATTTTCTTTACTTTCTGAGGGCTCAGGGATCTAGGAAAATTGTGGTTAGCATTTTAAAAAGTTTTTTTCTGATATACTTTATTTGTTGTTAAATGATGATGTCACAGAACAGTTTTTTTTTTTTTTTTTTTTGTCAGTGTATTGATTCATCAGGGTTATTGGCAGAAGCCAGGTTAGGAGATAGATAGACTAAGCTGTCCTGGAGTGTTGTTTTTTTGCCAGCCCCCTTGCCAGCAAGCTGCCCACCAGCTGACGGGTGACCTGA
The DNA here is from genome assembly GCF_027477595.1 of Haemorhous mexicanus. Taxonomy (NCBI): domain Eukaryota; kingdom Metazoa; phylum Chordata; class Aves; order Passeriformes; family Fringillidae; genus Haemorhous; species Haemorhous mexicanus. The sequence continues at coordinate 19,347,645 of NC_082347.1, read as the reverse complement.
CAGGCGTCCTGGCTTTCCAGCGACTGTCCTGCAGACTGCTGGGCAGTGAGGCTCCCCAGCTGCCTGCTTGATTGTGTGCCAGGCTTCCTGAGCCGAGTCTCTGCAGGTGCAAATCCTGCTATTCCATCAAGAAAATAATTTGTTTCTATTACCCAAGCACTGCAGCCCCAGGCAATTAGTAAGGCAGTAAGTTTGGCAACAGGGAGTGAAAATCTGACAATACATGGAGATTCCTAAAGGCTTGTGGTCTTAGTTCCTAATAGAAAACCGATTTGGGTGACTTGAAACTTGTGTACTGAGAAAGGAAGGAAAAGTCTTAGAAATAGAAAAGCCTTTCCATTTGATCAAATGGTTATATGGAAAAAAAAACACACACTTCAGCTTTGTTCTTAGGTTCAGTTTTCAAATTTGCTTCAATGATTTTTAAAGATATTTTAGAAAGTTTTTGACATTTTTATGTTCATATTTTAGGGGGTTCTCAGCTGTGCAGATGTAAGTTTACATTGGAGGTCAGTTCCAAGCCCAGTCATATTTCATGGAGTTTGCAGGCTTTTCTGTACTGGAAAGTCAAAACTACATGGTGCAAAGGAACCATTAGAAACAAATGTTATATGTTTTCATTCTTCCCCACCTGCCAGGATGTTTCCTTGACGGCTGCAGCCAAGAAAACCACTACAGATGAAGATCAGATTAAAATAAATTGATTTAGAGTCTGCAGCATAGTGCCTTTGGGGAGACTTCTTTCTATAAAAAAGATTTATATGTGTTCTTATGTATCCGTGTGTTTTATACATACACATGACATGGAGTGCAACAGGATGCAGAAAGAGATAAATCAGATAGGTCTGGAACTGTGGAGGGAGGTCGGGATTTAGAAGAGGGGCTCTAAGAAGGCCTGCAGACCTGCAGTGTGTGTAGCTATTATATTGATGGGTCTGGTTTTTGTTTTCAAAATGCTGCAGTCTTATCTTCTTTACATATTAGTAATTTGGAAAATGCAGGGCACTGAGCTTGCATGTTATGGAAGTTAGAATCTGAGCATATGTGTGCCAGAGTGAAGGACATTCTGGCAGCCTAGCCTACGGAATTCAATTTCTGCACTGTCAGGGAGCAGAACTGTGGATGTGCACATGAAAGGCAATTTTGGTAAAATCTTTTTAATATAATTGCTATTTTCAAAATGTGAAGCAAATTATCTCATACATGACACTGTTTGATGGTGACATGCATTTTATTCAGTGAACTTCTTGAAATTCTGGCTTTCCTTCATGGATCTCTAATGCAGAAAGCCAACACAGGCTTTTAAGATTGTCTCCAGCTCCCTACCTTTTCATCTGGATCTTGAGACTCTAGTTCCGTGTTCTTTGATGCTAGACCTGCAGTCTGCTGAATTTGTCACAGAAATTTGAGTTCAACCCGGCAAGTCAAAAGGATTGAATTTCTTTTGGATTAACCAAAATGCTGGCTAGGTTCAGTCTAGCTTGAGGGATGAGCTGACAATACAAAGCTTCAAAACCTTGAAAACATGTTAAACCAGTAGAACAAGTTTGTATAAGTGATTAATTCATGTGTTGGATCAACACTTTAGTCTGCTTTACAGAATTGGCCTTAATTAGTAATCCTTTATGGCATTTTCTACTGAAGATACAATATAGAGCCAATCATACTGATGGACTACTGAAGTAAGACCTTTCCATCTACAAGGGTTATATACTACAGATAGAAGTTAATTAACTCTATTCATTTTGTGCCATAAGCCTCTTTGAATTTTGCCAGACCATTCAAACAGATGAAATCACATCCACTGCAATAAAACTATCATCTACAAATACATATCATTAAATGGAGAGTCTGAAATAAAGAATGAGAAAGAAAGGTGATAAATACAGAGGCAATGTGAATTCAAGGTAAATCTCTTGGTACCAATAAAAGGTAAAAATCAGTGTGAAGCTATGAACTGTTGTTAAAATCTTGAACAGACACTCTTGCCCTTGTTGTCACTTTGAGAATTACAGCTTCTGCCCTAATTTCTGTTGTGTCTGTCTTCTAAAAATGTGGTAACAGAGGAGGAGAAAAAAGCAGTTCATAATTTTCTCTGCCTTTTTTTGCTGTGTAGTACATGTAGTATCCATCATTATAAAGCCATCCTGTTGAATTGATTGTCCCAGTTCCATCTGTATTTTCATCCGGCAGTTGGATTTTTGACATTATAGTAACGTGCGGCAACATGCTCTTGGCTGATACTGCCAGCATCCTTCCAGTGGACCACCAAAAAGAGAACAGGTAGCACAAGTTTTTGCAAAGCTCAGAAGACAGATCTGTTGTCTTTAGGCTGAAAGGGTTTATGACTTCATATCCGTGTCTGGATCATGCATCTCGTCACCTATGTAATTTTTAATTCTTTGATCCAGGTTGAGAAAATGCCCAGTAGTAGTGGCCTCTTTCTTGACTTCACAACTTTTTTATCTAAACAATATAGTGGTACCTCAGCCCTCATCCTGCACTACTAGGTAGGGCTGGGTAAAATATGTAAATTATGTGCATCTTTGTACAGTTTAGATTACTACTGATCTAAGAGTTCATCCTTCATAAAGCAGGAAGACACCAGTAAATAGCTGACCTCTAATTATCCTGTACATAAAGAACATTTGGAGGTTTGAACTGCTTCTAATAAAAGTTGTTTTCAGCCTTTCAATGTAGGGTTAGTATAGGAAAGCTATTTCCATGATTGCAGTGCTGAGAAGCAGTGTGTAGCGGACAACCAGACATAATTCATATTCTATAGACCTTTAAATACTGTTTAAAAAAAAAGAGAGGCCTTTTTTTGTGTTTTTAGAGACACAGCTTTGAGCTTTCCTGCTTAAATATTTCCACTGTTTTGTTTCCTTTTTTTTTTTTTTTTTTTTTTTTTTTTTTTTTTTTTTAGTTCAGCTACATACTGTTGAAATAGCATGGCATAAACAACCAGATGAAGACAATCTAATGACCCTTCTAATGTAGAATCAGTCCGGTTTAGCCTAAAAACCCCAAGGTTTTTATTTTGCCTCCTTTTAATCTGCATATTGATGGTGCCTTTCTCTCTGCACTTTTTATTAATATGAAAATCACAGAGTCACAGATGGGGTCAGATAGGAAGGGAACACAGTAGGTCATCTGCTCAACCTCCCTGTTTAAGTGGAGTCATTCCAGAGCCTCTTCTACAGATTTAGGTTGTTGCACATATTGAATGTCTTCAGTTCTGCTGTTGCGTATCAAATAACAAAACTATGCTTTTAAGACATAGGAGTCTATGTACTGCTGTTATATACAAAGAGACATCTAGCTAAATTCCATTGAATAACTGCTAGGTATGATAGGGCTTTGAAAAGGAAGGGCACTATGCATATGATAGCTTTATTTAATGTTGCACAGGATTGCTTTACCCGGTCTACAATAAGACAGAAATTTCCTGACATTCTCATTGGCCAACAAACAGAATAGTAATAAAGAATAGCTGCTGAAATAGCTTTGTTTTGAAGCCCTGATTTGATATTGCAAAACCTTTTATTGCCAGCAGTGATGTGAGCAGCACATACATGAAATTAAGTACCTGCTTAACTTGAAGATTTCTGTTTGTGTTGGTGACAGTTACTGGGTGATGGAAGAGTTTGTACACTGGATATATTGGTCTAGAGTAGACCAAGTGAGTCCAACAAAGTCATTTTCAAAGAAGCAGAATTGGACTGTGAAGACAATTAAAAATTAGGTGTTATGGAGCAAACCTCATCCTTTATAGACCTGCTATTATTTTACCATGACATGTCAAATAGTCATGCCAGTTTTTATGCCAGTATTGCTGGCCATCCTGTAGGTTTGGATTGCTGTAAGTCAACATGGCACTTGGCTTGTAGACTACATGGAGAGAGGACACAAGTTCTGTGTCTATCCTTAACACACAAATGAAAATTACTTTGACATACTTTACAAAAGTGCACAAGGGTCAGATATGTCCACTCACAGGAGGATTGACCTACAGGCTTTGTGTAGTATTATATGTTCCTGTGTTCATTTATCAGTTTTGGAATTATTTCCACTGTAGTGATATCTTTCCTGGCTTGCTAGACCTGACCATAAGGGCTTACTTGAGTTTTGGCTGAGGTACATTAACATCTGTTCCTTTTATTTTGATGTATTAAAGAAAGAGAAATAGAAGAAGCGTTTGAAAAAGAAAAAACAACCTAACAACTTTTGAGAGATCTGCTTCTGAGAACAATTTCAGTTTGTCCAAAAGTTATATTTGTGAGGTAGGAATACTGGAATACTTTCCTGGCTACATAAGATTTTTGTTGTGTTTCTGTACAAAATAGCAAAGTCAAAGAACTTATTCTGGAGGAGGATACAAGACAAGAGCAAGTGAATTTCTTCTATGTTTACTGTGATTCAGTCAAAACTGTTAAGTTTTACTTGCAGAGTTTTGGCAAGAATATAGGATCTGCAGCAAGGATATTTCTCCTTTGCTCATTTGCTAACACCAATAATGAGCAAATCCCATATGAAAATAGAAAAAAAGTGTGTGGGACTCGTGGTTTTTTCACTATAACCATTTTTTAAATAGTGAGAAAGTATTGTCATCCACTAAAACTTTTGAAAGCTTGGTATCAAACACCTGACAAGCTAATTTTTTCTTTTAGACTTTTGAATTTAAAGAGCTTATGTTAAAAGTTTGCTGATGTTACTTTAGAACATATTTATTCCATCTTAACAGGACTGCAGGCTGCCTCCAGGAGGTCAGGAATGTGAGTCAGAAATACTGCTGTGCAGTTCTGAAGTCTTTAGTATAAGGTATAAACCACATGGAAGAACTAGGAAGACCACTGCTTTTCACATATCATATGTCATATGCAATTTTAATACTTCTTTTTTTCTTATTTGCAACATTAACAGCAGAAAAGTGAATACTCTTTAATAAACCGTGTTGGTGTATAGTTCCAGGAATTTCTTTAACTCATTGTTCTTTGCCGATACGAGTGAATGGTTGCATTTGCTGAGAGGTAGGTAGGCAGTACCACACACGGAGGAGAATGCTGTAAGAAGCAACAGAGAAGTCTCAGCCTGCCCATTTCTCTTCTCCTGAAGAGCTTGTGGCAATTGCTCTGCATTCCAGTCACCATAACTAAACCAAACTTGCAGCTGCATTTTGTTTTCAGTGGCTGAAAGAGGCCACCTCTGAGGGTCCTGATCTCAGTTCTAAAGAATTGTTTTGCTTTAGAGGCCCGCTAGGCCCCCAGGAATTGTGGATTACTTCAACAGGTGAATGAGAACTGACCGGAGAGTGTTACTGCAAAGCCTATTAGAGTTTGTATATGCCCAAACCTTTGGAGGTCTAGAGGCCCTACAGAGTTCCAGTACTCCCAGGATACAGCTAGGATGCCCTACATTTGGGTTTCTTCATATGGTCCCTAGGATTGTCTTTCTTCCCAAATTGACCTTCATGTTAGTGGGTCATCCTAGAGCTTTGGGGTTATTTGGAAGTCATATTTCTGCAATTCAGTGCTAATACTGCTTTTGAAAGAATAGTGTTGCATCTCTAAAGTGAGTTTTAAAACATCTTAAAATGTGGTCTATGACTATCTTTTTTTTGGTTGTCCAGAAGAGGAGTACCCCTGATGCTAATATCAAGTCATTTAACAAATGCATGCGTGTAAAGTATACACTTCTGTGCCTATTAATGTGCCTGATAATGATGGACAGTAGCATGTCATACACAAATAAAGTGACATAAAAAAGCAAACCCAGAATTAGCTGCAGAAGCTTTGACAGAACAATAGTTATTGCCAGAAAGGCAATTGGAATGTGAATTTTGTCAGCCTGCAAACAAAAATTAACTTAATTCTTGCTACCTAGAATGTACTTAGACCCTGAGAAAGTAAAAAACAATACTTTTTTTTAGAGAAGACTTCAGACTCACTCTTTTGATTAAAGCAGTAAGAAGCCTAAGTGTGCAATAAAGCATAGACTGATGATATGTCTGAAATGTCTGGTTGCAGATTCTCCTGAAAGTCATCAGTAAGGTTTATTAAGGAAATTAGAGACTTTTGACTTATTCTTGAATATCTTTTAATAATGTTTTCATTATCAAAATTATAGCACCATAGGTTACACATTCCTAGCTGAAAATCAGTGTCATTTTTATATATTGAACTGCTTGTGCTGGATTACTAAAGCATGAGCTTCCAAAGCACCTTCAATATTATGGACAAAACCTATTACATATCGTTGTTTCCTTTCATTATTCTGTAACTAGAGAAGTGGCCCAGACCAGAATTTAGTCCCTACACACAACACAGATACATGAATATTCCTAGGCAAGTTCTGCTCCAAACCTAAGTACAGCCAAATAAAAGGATAGGGATTTTCCCCCAGGTCAAAAGACACCTGGGGCTCACCCTGAGGCTGGACCACGAGCCCTGCAGGCTCTCCATGTGGCTGTACATGAAGCAGTTCTGGACTCCTTTATGATGGTATTTCCCTTGGTGTCTTGTATCCGTTCATTCCAAAGCCTTCAGTAATTCAAATATCGTAGGTGTAGGGTGGTAGTGTTCCACTCTTCTCAGCCTCCAGAAACAATTGACTTGTTGGTTTCCTTGGAGGCTTGGAGAAATAAAGCTATGCTTTTGGCACGAAGGACTTGAAGTTTCCCTCAAGTAGCCAGAAGAGAGGACTCTGCAATTTTGCTGTGTTGCTTTGTTAGTTAAATGCATTTATTTAGGTTATAAACTTATCTGGGGATAATGCTTTAAAATAGGGTTGCAAAGACGCATGTTATGTAATGATATGCCCAATTTAACATAACTACCTAGTGGTGCAAAACATGCTTCCCAAGGTTGTGCAAGGAGAAAAACCACAAGTAGTTGTGCATAACTTAATTTTCCAGAGGAAGTTCAGGTTGTGCCTCTTACATAAGGAACATTGATTTTTCAAAAGGGACTGCTAGCACCTGCTAAAGGTGCTTAAAAAATCTGTCTAGGAAAACCTGTGGAAACCAATTGTCTTCAATCAGATGTTGCTAGTATTCAATTCACTTTTCTGTCTGTAGTAGATGTTTTAAATTGCTGTGGCTTGCTTATGGTTAAGTATTATACCTGCAATTTTTTCTTAAAAAAATAGTTTGATTCTAGAATAATCTATATGCAACTGTCTCCAGCAAAATTTTCATTTAACCAAATGTTTCTACTTCCTAGTATAAATATCAAGGGAAGTATTTTGCTCAGCTTTGGAATTTTTTCAGAAGTCAAGTATGTGTTCTGGTTATTGTGACTTATGCGCTGAATTAAAATTAGTTTCATATTCCATTACTTGGAAGCATTGTTGTGGAGAAAGCTTGGACTGGTTTGCTGAGTTCCATACATTTTCCTCACTTTTCTTCAGGAAATATGCTAATATGCTTTTATTGATGATGATGGAGACAAGAAAGTGAAAAAAACCCCAAGAAACAACCACCTTTAGGAGCTAAAAGTGCCTCTACTCTCTCATCTCCCTTCACCTGTTATGTATAATAGTTCTTACTTTCCCCATTTTCCACTCCCTGTGCTCACTTTGTCTACAAATCTAAAGTTAGAGAAATAAACACCATGATATGCAGAGAAATACATTACACAGAGTGATTTCCCTTCTGGGGAATAATCAGATGTGCTGGTGGGAGCTAGCGGAGAGTTGACCCTGATAGCACTTTGCCATCCATCATATCCTTGATCAAGTTGTTAGGCTTCTCTGAGCACGTAAGACCTGGGAAACAATGCCACAGGACTTAACGCTTTCAGTGTCTTAGTTCAGAATTCATTCTGCTTGTTGTCCTTAATGAGCTGTTGCTGACTTGACCGTAGTCAGTGGTATTTGTTCAGTTACATGTGCATTTTTACCAGTTGCACAGATGTCATTCACTCAAGCAGTAGCCTAATTTACATTCTCAGGGCAGAGTCCAAGAGCTAAATCAATGTGTGAGGCTGAGATACTCCCTTTCTGCTTGTAATTGTTTCTCCAAGCCAACATCAGACCTACAGACGAGACACAAAAGACAGATCTCTGGTATTAATGCATTGAAAATATGTGTTTTTATAGGCCTGTTGGCGCAGATCATATTTTCTTTCTTAAAATAATTCAAATCAACTGTACTTCTTTGAGGCCAATAATTATCTGAAATTCATTCTGCAGTAGCATGTACATAACTTATTTGGTAAGTCATAGAAAGAAGCTGGCAGGCAAGATTCAGTGGAGTCTGCCAAAATATGGGTTCGGTGATGTTAATATGTAAAATTTTCTAGCATGAAAAATGAAGTGAAGAACGATTGTGGTGAGCAATGATCTCCTCATTACCTCACAAATGGTTATTTTATCTGTTTGTCATCACAGTAGGCTGGGAATGAATCTTACAAATCTCTGTCCACTGACCTGAGAACCTGTGAGTGTTGATTGAACCTCAGAAGGTGGATTTGCCAAAACCTCAGCTGGTATACATTGATACTGTTCCCTCTGGACCAATGAAGTTGCATTTGTTTACACCAGTCAACCATCTGGGCTTGTGTTTAAGGAGCTGAATTTGATTTTTAAGGATCTGGAATCCACTCAGTTTCTCTTTTACTTTTAACTTTATACTGAAGGAATTTAAGTAGTCCTTTGTTCTCCATTCAAGCTCCGCTCTCAGTTTTCTCATTCCTGCCTTTCTTTCTCATTCCCACAGCTAGGTTTTTTGTGTGTAAATTTGGTTTCTCCTCCCTCTGGTTTTGATAGAACTTTCACTTGCTTTTCACAGCTAAGTGATCCCAGATACATTCTTTTATTTGGAGGTGCAGGAGTTAGTCACTTGCTCCTTCTTTCCTTTTAAATCCAAGTTCTGACTGCTAATGATTTTGTTTATAATCAGCAGTGGGGACACCTGCTCTTGACATGTGAGAACATTCTGGTGACATAACCAGCTACCAATAATAGAAACTGCACTTTGGGCCTTCATTATAAACAGTGTGTTGCTTCCACTGCATTGCCAAGTCAAACATCATAATTCCACCCTCTGAGAAATCATTTTTCCCTATAGAAAACAAATAAGTGAGAGAGGGAGAAATATTTCTGTTGGTTTTGGGAACTGCATGACTTCTGAATATCCCTAAGTAGTGCACTTGGCTTTGGTGTCAGGTGTTTCTTCTGTATGGATTCTCAGATCCAAGACTACTAAGAAGAATTTTGTGTGATCTTCCTTGGTTAAAAAATTTATACCCTGAAAGTTTTAGAGTTGTAAAAATAATGGAAATGGCAACAGAACTAGGTTCCTGTCTGTTAGTTATTGGAATTTTTTGGGCATTACTTCATTTTTATTTAGTGACAGCAGTGAGATTGTTGACTTAGAGAGAAACCACTATTGCAATTAATATTCCTATAAAGGCCTCTGTTCCAAATTGACCCTTGCAGGCCCTGCAGTCATTCAGCAATCTGTGCTGAGAGATATCAGGTGTGTGCAGGGCATTACATTCCTAACACAAACAGTGCTTTGCTGTTCTGAAATCTGTACCGAGACATCCAGATCTACTGGTTTGTTATCTTGTGCTAACCTGATGCTACCAATGCCTGTGTCACCTCTGTACATCTGCACCCTGACTGGAGATAGCTCCTGATAAAGCTATGAAGCAATCTTTGAATTTCTTTTCCCCTTTTTTTTGCTTTACTGCTATTTTTATATCCATTAAGACCTGTCTGATTTCAGAAGATCTTCATTAAGATCAAACATCCGGTTTTCTCTCCTTGAATAACAACAACTAAAGCAATCTTCCAAGCTGCCATCATGGCTTGTCAGAAAGTGGTTGTCTGAGTTACATTTGGGTTATAAAATGCATAAATCTCTCTAGAATTTGCCCTGCCCTCTAGCATATCAGGTCTTGGGCAGATCTGTTTTCTACATAAAAATATCAGTTACTATGTTGCTTTCTGCAGGCATGGTTTTCTCACCTAGATGTTATAGTTTCACAACTAAATGCATTTCCAGTTTTTTGGAAAGTATACAACATCCTGAACACTTTTGATTTACATACCAGGTGGCAGATATAGAAAGTTTCTGCATTCCACAGCAGGGGAGAGTGAGAAAAATAGGGTTACAAGTGCATAAAGATGGAGAAAAGTCTGAGAAAAGTATTCTTTGAGAAGATCCCGAGTTCTTTTTCTCTGTTCTGCTATTGCAAATTTGCTAATTTTAATTTGTTATTCAGAATCTCTCAGTGTTTCAATTGAGCAAAAGCCTCTGGACTGTACATAAATGGTATTCTCTCCATGTCTTTGCTGTTTGTTGTTGCCATCACTATAAGTTGCCATGGCAATATTTTTGAGCTATGACTGGTAAAGTGTGGCTAACAAAGAGGGGGGAGAATAAGATCGATTTATTATGCTTTTGACACAGTGTGGTGAGCTTATGAATATGTTGGGTGTTTTTTCCCTTTGAAAAGAAGAAATGTGACAGAATTATGTAAGTTTTAGGAGTTTGAATTAGGCAGGTGCTGGCGCCAAAACCAAGTTTAGTTCCTCATGGAATGAATGCTGGTGTGAGCCTCAAATTCATGTCCTTTGTCATCATTGAAATCGGATATTGTTCATACAGAGATAGATAAATAAATGCAGGGCAAGTAAATGGTGAATCCAAAATATTTTTCTGACTCACACAGTTGTGCGTCTGTGGTCTTGCCACCTTTCATCTAGCTGTAAACATTGCCTTTCTTTAAGGCAGGCCTTCACTGAGATGAGTCACATAATTCTGAGAAACATGGGAAACCAGTAAAAAAGATTTTGAGAGGTTCTCACACTTTTTTTTTGTAGCAAACAAAACTGCTGATCAAAAGGTTTAGTCCTTCTAGTTTATATCTGTCACTGGATTTCAGCTGGTGCCTATTCTATTTTCTCTCCCTCATCTTCTGCTCAATGCACAGGTTTATTCCAACAATTCAAGCTGGTATCTTTCTAAACACAGTACCAGTAGGAAATGAAACTAACCTTCTCTCAAAAGATACCATTCAACCTGCATATACCATATCTGCGTTTGATCAAAAAACATTAAAGGATGGATGATAAATTTCCTTTTTACATAGAAAATTAAAAAATGGTAACATGCAATAGTCTGCACTGTAGCCTGTTCACACTAAGATTCAGGTCTGAAGTGTCTTCACAGTTAATGGTGTAGCTACATTAGCAAGAAAAAAAATTTAGAGAAAATCCCTTGAACTGTTCTAATGAAATTACAATAGCAGATTTCTGTTAGAAACCATTTAACCACTGAAGTACAACATTCTTTTTGTACCCTAATCCGGAACACTTTGTCATTCCTTTCTGACAGATTCTTTTCCCTGGGAATGCACTACGAATGGGACTAGAATGTTACTGTGTTTCAGGCCAGATGTCATTTGCATATTAAATCAGAACTACTTACTACTACTACTACTAACTACTAAATCATTATACTAGCTGCAAAGGGGAGCTTAAATATCAGAGCTAGCATGTGCTCTGGGGTTGAGAAAAAGTAAATCTGCATTTTGGTTAGGGATTCTGCCTGCCTACCCATGTATTTACTTCTGTATCATTTGTGTGAAAAATAGCAGGTGTCTTAAACATCTGCATAAAGTTGTATAAAATTTGCTTGGCTGAAATAAGGGAGTGTAAATAGGACCTATATTTAAATAAAGCCAATGCAAATACAGCCTCACAGAGAACCCTCTGATTTGTCTTAATGGAGAGGAAAAATCTTCTCATCCAAAGCCAACTGTTGCAATATTTTCTAGAAAGATCCAACACAAGACATTTTGGGATGTCTTTGTTACAAGTGGTGAGGATGGCAGCAACTTTGGTAAAATATTCAACAAGTATTCAAAAACATGCCGTGGTCAGAACAGAAGTCATTAGAAAGCAGCAGCATGGCAAGGGGAGAAAGAAATTGTTGAGAGACAGGTCAAGCTACTCTGAGGAAAAATAACCTTTGTAAATGAAAACTTTGGCTTGATACAGGAGCCTGTTCTTGAAGGGTCGCCTAATATCTCAGCATTACATTCCTTCTCCACTGTATCATAAGTTCATTGTTAGATTTTTGTAAATAGCTTGTGTTTATATTAAAATATTCTATGGCACAGAACTGTCATAATTTTGCCAGTAGTTTCATTTGACTGGTAACTTCTTCTTTTGTTCCATTATTATAATTTGACAAAAAATTCTTTGGCAGTAAAACTTCTGCCCTGGTATTAAACAGAATGTCACCAAATTTTTGAGTTCTTTTGGTTTGTTTTCTGTTGCCTTTTCATTTCATTAAGACTTGACTCTGTCTTACTATGAAACAAAACACGCTTTGTCAGCTTTCTCTATGTGTTTTAGGTGTTTGTAAATTACCTGTTCTGGTTTGAAAGTGGTTATATTTTTCAAAGTGAAAATTTTTCAAAATGAAGATTAATTCCAAACATAGATATAAATGAAGACCATTTTGCTAGAGTAATAAAATAAGGAAATGGCAATGTCAACAATTTGTTGTATAAAAGCAATCTGAATTATAATCAAGTTGAAATATGCAACTGATTTCTAGAGCTGTACATGTGGAATGATTTCCTTGTGGTCAGTTTAATGGACCAGTAAAGGATGTCCTGAGCATAAGAACATATTCCAGTTATTAAATGCCAGAGCAGTCCCTCCAAGTATCACTTCTCTACCCTCTCATGCTCAGAGTAGGTGCAGACTGGATTTTTCCAGACCATTGAGCAAGCTTCAGCTGCAGTAACAGCCATTGACAGCCAGGGAAAAGGTAGCCCTGATACTGCTGCCCTTTTGATGGGGTCTTAGCATCTGGATAGGTCAAGGTGGGAAACAAAGTTTGGAGCTCCTTTGTGAGTCTTTTGATGATCTCAGCATACCCTTACCCTGAGAAGTGTGTACATTGCAATGATGCCTTTGCATTTGCTAGTTATGCTCAGAAGCTGCATTTTAGTAGATCTGGGGAGTCATTCAATTTGTAATAAATAAGTTCAGCTCCCATATACCCAGCAGACTGTTTGCTTTTATTTAACTACATCATTTTCATTGTGCTGCAGGGTGTATTTTGCAAATTATGTCACTTCCGGTTACTCTCCTGAGTCTGATTGATGTTAGAGCACTGACCCGAGATGGAAAGTCAAAAACTAAAAAGCAAAATAACAATTGGTTCATCACTGTGAGACTCAAAAAAGATATTTTCAACTGTTCCATTAGTCCTGAGCCCAGAGGGTTTTGGGGAAATGTGGGAACATGCCAAATATTAGGCAGAACTACAGAAAGCCTGAGGATTGGTTGTTGTGTTTGGTTGGTTTTTGTCACAGCTCTGATGAAGTTCTTTCAAAAACTTGAATCATTACTTTTCAAGGGCCTAATGTTATTAAATATCTCAGTGGATATTTTAAAAGAAATATTACTCATTTGGTCTTTTTGTGCCAAAGGCATATTTTTGCAGACTGTAGGGAAGAAGTACCTGACAAGCTAGAGCATCACATGCACTGAGAAGTGCATTAGGACTGCAAATGTGCAATTAGTGAGATGACTGTTAGCAGATTTCAGCTGCTGCAGGGGTCTGAAAGAAAGTTTTGCTTCCTGTGTAATTATCTGAGGTATTTGGTGTATGATGAGGTGTTTGGCCACTGCAGGAGATGAGCTTCTAGACTTGATGGACAGAGGAAAGGACAGAGTGACAGCTGCTGTGTGGACACAGTGTCCTGTGCAAGAGCAATTATTATAACCCATTTGTGCACTGGTAAATTATAAAATCCATGAATCTCTGGCTCACTTTACTTTCTTAAAGAAACAGTTCCAGGATAAGCAGATGAATGATAAGGATCCCCACCAATCAGAACTTTTCAATCTACATGTACAGTGGAGTCATCACACAAAAATAAAGATAGACAAGTGTCTTTCCACTGAACAGTTTTGGAAATCATTGTGTAATAGGAGCAATATGAAGCTGACAGTGCCGTAAGGCACAGAATCGATGCATCAGCCACCATTGCAGAAACTGGAGATGAAAAGGCTGTATGTTTTTAATTTGAGGACTAAGGGCTGTGTGGTTTACAAGGGGAAGGGGAGATCAAAGAGGATTATGTCAGGTGGCCACAAAGAAATTTTAAGTTGTAACAGGGACTGGAGTAATTTGTGAGATGCTTTTCATTTCCTGTGCTACTAGTGGAAGAGAGTTTTTGAATTTGCTTTTCAGAATTGTTGAAGAAGTAGCTGATAGTTATGTGGAGAAAAGGAGATGCTGGATAAGTGGATAATTTTTACAGGATCTCTTTAAGCTCTTGCATGAATCTCAAGGTTTGTGAAGATATATTTCAGGTGTATGTGCAGAGTGCCTCAGGATTCTTTGAGATGAAAGGCTACCGATGTAAATACAAGATGTTAATTATTGCACTTCATGGATTTAATTTTTGACCAGTGGGTTTGTCACAGTTCATAGTGTAACCACTTTTGGATTTCCCTCCAAAATTTCAGAGTACAGCAGTCAGATGTTATATTTTTCATTTGAGGGTAGATAAAAAAGACACCTGTTTCCATTTTAATTGACTTTCTAAACAAGTATTTAGTAGTTTTAAAAAAAGTGTTATATACACATAGAATTTAAAGTAATCTACATACTTATGTATATAAGTATAAAGTATATCTATATATTTGCTGCAAACTATTGAAACAAATTTCCTTTGAAAATAGTAAGAGCAGTCTAGATAGTCTGCCAATAATTTTCTGGAATTAGTTTGTGGAAATATTAAGCCAGCTGTTGATAGAAACACTGCCATCTTCATGCGTCTGAATATTTTAGTGTTCTGGATTTTTTTTCAGGTAGTTAATAATTAATTAATTGCAAAATTAAAATCCAGTAGGGAGAATAGAAAAAGCAACAACTATTCCCCTGCATCTTAGAGTTTCTGACCTAAAGTCCTGGAAGAATGAAGTAATATGTTTAAATCACTAAATAGAGAAAAATACTCACGTTACTTAAATTGAATTTACACTGAAAATTAGTTAATTAATACTTCAAGTATCTAAGGAACCAGATATATTTAAAACAACATTATTTAACAAATAAAATTTCAAGTTGCTTGTTTTGTTTATCTTAAGTAGATTCCACATTCTATTCCAATATTATTGATACATATAAACTTTAAAAACCCCATCCTTTTACAAACTTGACAAGTTATTGTCTTATGTATTTTCTAAGATAATTTCTCTAATATAGCTAAACATTAGAAATAAAGTAAACATAAAGTCATCAGGTAAAACCATGGAGTTAAATACCATTAGCAGAGGAAAATATCAAATTATACCCACAAAGAGTCAGCTATTCTTTTGGGAAAGTTATTAAAATGTACAAATAAAAAAATTAAAATTATTTCTATAAAATTTTACATTTGCTGTTAATATATTTACAGTTAAAAACAGTGATTTTTGTTGCTTACATTTCAGTCGTTGCTGTAGATGTAAGTCAGGAGCCAGTTTGGTTTCACCTAAGAAAATTGTCAGCATTTTGTGTCTGATATTAGAGAAAATATGTAGGGGAAGTCATTTCATATTGTCATATTTCAATATAAAATATTCTGATAAAAGCTGATGAGGAATGTGGAATTATTGGAAGCATTGCTACCTGTAAAAGCTGTGTTTTGAAGGCAAGTTCATCAAGAAATAATTCGTGGTCTTGGAAATTTACAGCCCATTCTGTTTATGTAAACACCATGAAGGAAAAAATTGTCTCTCTAGGCCTACCAAGAATGCACAACCCTTTGCTCTGAAGAGAATAGCTGCTAGGAGAATCAATGCAAATGGAGTTTCTTTTCTCAGTAGAAAACTCCTGAACAGAGTTCAGCCTAAGTTCAAAGCTTTTGTTGTATGGAAATAAAATATGGTTACACTGTGCTACACTTTGGGGTTATAGATTCATCACCTTAGGTGGAAAATGCATAAGTACTTGGCTGACAGGCATAAAAACATGTTGACTTGACTGGTCAAACCTTTATCTGGTTTTCAGGGTTTCTGATTTCCTCACTCAGGGCAGAGCCTGAGCAGTCCTGGTCGTGGCATCTCCACCTTTTTATTTCTCTTTTAGGATTTTGTCAGAAATAGATAATGAATGAAATCCATTCAAAGAGAATTTCTTATTTAGCTATATATCATAATAAGCTAGCTTAGAATATAAGATCTTTATTATATTCTGATCTGGAAAAGTTCTCTTTGATACAGTGAGACCTTTTCTTCCTCAACAGAGTCCACAGCTATTTTCAATGAAGGTAATGGGAGCTAGACCAGTATGACACTGCTGCCAAATTTTCATGAGCAATATCAGATGCACAGATAGATGTGTAATAAGAGATCCTGACTGAAACCTTCAATAAGCCCACATTATATAGATTTTAATTTCTTTTTCTATGGGAATGTTTATGTATCCATACGGCCGGTGTCTGTCAGTGATCTACTGCTAATTTTTCATGCCCGTTTCTACTTTCAAATCTAATCTGAAAGAGGAATAAGAATCTCTCTAAGACAAATCATTGCTAGAAGTCCTGAAATTTGGGGGCCAGAAAAGGCAGAGACTCTTAAAGTTCTCCAAAGAGAACTTTAAAGGCTCCTAGGTGGGCTCAGGAAACCTAGAGAGGCAGGTGATGCCAGGAAGTGCCACAGGAGTAGATGGGACAGCTGAAGTTCACACCCTTGCAAGTGTGCCCATCCACCAGCACATGGCTCTCTGCACTGCAATGTTTCATGAGCTTAAATGCTACACCAGCCATTCCTCTAGCAATTAAAATAAATTTTCAGAAAGGCTCAACTTGGTGATTTTGGAGGTCTTTTCCAATGATTCTGTGATTGATGTGGTTCCATGGGCAGGGTTTGGAAATTCCTGTTTAGAGGGGGTCTTTGCATCAGCTTTCTAAGATAACATTTTGTAAGGACATATTTCTGGCTAATATATTTGATTGTATACTTGCTGATGATCTGATTCCCATTACAATCAAGAAATGTAGAGCAAACATGATACAGTTAGGTTCCAAGGGAAGAAATTTCCAACCTAGTGTTGGACTTCTTACCAGCCAGATAATGAAAAAGAAAACACCCCTAGACATAAAAATATAAAAAAACCAAGTTTTTGAAAATAATTAATTGATAAGAGTTTATTTTATTTATTTAATCTATATACTTGAGCACAGAAGCAAGTGGACTAAACACAAAATAAGAGAGTTAGATTGTGTGAAAAATGATCCTTAGAGCTAATTTGTTTCAATGGAGCTGGGTTTCAGATGAACTTCGTGAGGAATTTTTTAATACAAGCAATTGATGTTTAAACTTTCCAATAGTTTAGGTATTAGATGCACAAAAACATCATTAAAGGAAGCTGAAATTATTCTTTTACTTAACAACTTTTCATTTAAGTGTTATTTTTGTTAGAAATTGATAGCAGGCACAAGTGGAGGAGAAGCAGGCCTGTTTAAAAAACAAAGTCTGTTTTGAATTCTATGGATCCTGACTGATTCAAGTAAGTGAAGTAAAAAAAATTTAAATGGAAATGGCATAGTGCATTGTCATTACATACCAGCCAAATGAAAGGAATTTTTATACAACAAAACCAACAACAATTATTGATAATTGCCTTGCATTTTAGAGGAAGCTTAATGGGTTGGAGCACTTTAGCTTCAATGAGTTGAATGTGTCATCAGATTGAGGCTTCATTCAAATCAAGTGATTACAAAATACCTGTAGACTCTATGGAGAAGGCAGGGTAACCCCTGAATTTATGTATTTTGACAATATCGCACTTCAGGTAGCTGTGTCAAGATGTTACTGAATCATTAAGGACTCCACTTGGAGCTGTAGCCTTTGTTGTATTTGATGTTTTGTTCTACACTAGTACTAGAAGTATTTAGTGGGAAAATGTAATTGTGTGTATGTTTATTGCAAATTATTATTAATCATTTTCATTATCTGATAAAAATGATGGCATCTTTATTCAGATTTCTGTAGTTTGTGCACTGTTTTGAGTAGTTTGATGAGAAATGCTAAATGAGTCTTAGAGTGTTTGTTTGCCTGGTTGTTGTTTTCAGGTTTTTAAGTAGGAAGCATAAGTTGTAACTTCTCTCAGTAAGATTATCCAAATCTGGTTGCATATCTGGAGGCTACACTGTGTATACTTTTTAAAAATAATAATAATTTTTACTATTCATCTTTGGCTATATTTTTGAATTATGCATGTGGGATAGCTGAAAACATCTTGAAACGAAATTGAAGCTTATTTCAAAACAACTTCTAAACCCATGTTTTTTAGTTGTCAAAATGTTTAAAAATTCAATCTTAAATATTTATCTGAAAATTAAAACTACTCTAGATCTAGATTTCTGGAAAAAGCTCCAGTTTTCCAAGTTCCGTGAAGAACTGGGATTTGTAACCTCTCTGATAAACTTGAGTTATTACTGCTGAGATCCTTGAAGTTTGTTTCAAATCAAGCTGATGACTGCTAAGAGTAGTACTTTATGGGGAAAAAATTTTAACTTTTCTTTCTTTTTAAGTCTTCTGTTAATTATTACACACTTCAGTAGACACTTAGCCTGACTACAGATTACTCTTCTACCCAAAATAAATATGAATATTTACCTAGAGGCTCAGCATTTTGCTTCACTGAAAACAACATATTTGTGTCATGTCAATTCTGGGAAGGAAGCCAGATTAGACATTCCCACCTCTCTCTGCCCCCAGACATTCATTTCAGTGCAGGAGTTCATTGCCTTTTCAATTGCTCTGCTAAAACAGCTTTTGAGATTAACTGCAAACCAGTCAACTAAAAGGTTTCTGGTTTTAGAAAAACAACTAAGCAAAAACCTCAATCCTCTACAAAAATAAGGAATGTCTCTAGCCTTAAATAAATAAATCATTTCTACTTTGCAATGTAACTGTTCAAACACCAGTATGAGCAGAACAGAGCATCAGGGATAAGTAATGGAGGAAGGGTTCATTAGTTGCAGCTGGTAAGACCAAAAAAGGGCATTTTTCTAAACTTTGGGGGTTTCTCCTCCAAGTTTGTTGCATTATCAAAATCTGAGACCTTCCATGTTGATGAAGAAGGGAATTTAAACTTCATGGCAAAATAATTAGGAATTTCATGTAAAGACTAGGTAAAGTTAAATGTACATAAATATAACAGTAGGGACAGTGGAAGCAGCTGAAAGCAGTTTCTGGTACATAAATAAAGGAAATGGATGGAATTTGTTACTCCTACATTAGGTGAAATCTCTTGCGAAGGCTGCTTGTGTAACCCTTGGACATTAGAAGACATTTTCCTTAATTTTATTTCCAAACTGGGATTGATTTTTATTCACCTGAAAGTTGAAAGCTTCAAAACTGTAATGTTTGTTAGGGCAAACATGAGGAGTTTAAAATTGCTGAATTGTTAGGACAAAACCCTAGACTTTTTCATCTGCAGAACTAAAATGTTGGGGGGAGGGGGGGGAAGGCATTCTAAAATAGTTACATCACAAATCTAGAGTCATGTGATAGTAAGTGAAATAGAAACCCTTCAGAAATGCAAGGATTTGTTGTCGTTGTAGCACTGCTGGCATTTAAAATGCATTCATTTTATGTGACTCTTCATTATATGGTCATCACAATTCTGACTAAAATGAAGCCAGCTGACACAGAAGGGTTCCTTGAATTGAGTTTCTGCCTTTGGTAGAATGCAGAGCTCAGCTCAGTGAAGGTTAACAAACAGGCTATTTATTTATAAACTCTGAAAGCAAATAATGACTAGATGACTTTTGTGGGTGACTTTTGTTTTGCTCAGGCCCTGATACAAGGTCAGCAGAGGCCAATGTGAGAGCACTGTGATGGGAAGCCTGGAACAGATCCTTGGTTTTGTGATGGTATGGGATTCCATGGCTTCCACTTCTGGCTTAGCTGCACCAGTCCTTTGTCATCTGATATCAGTCACTTGCCTAGTCTGAGTCTCAGTAGCAGTTACAATGCTCCCTATCTCATGGAAAAATTCCAGTAAATAAACAGGCAATGAAAATATTATTACATACATAGAATTATCTCTTATAATAATTTAGTAGTGTGATTTGTTGTTGCTGACCATACTGTATATAATTGTTAAAATTCTGTATTTCACTTTCATTTATTTAAGGGTTATTGCCTGTACAATTTTCCCCAAGTGCCTCTTTGTCTCAGTGATATATTAAGAACGGACAATTAGTCACTTGCCTAGAACATCAGTTTGTCAACCTTGTCTTTGCTTTGAAAATAGGCCTGAAGTACTACCCAGCTCAGGCAGCTGCTCTGCTCTCATTCCTTCTAGGTGGCCAAGATATGTGGTAGCCGTAGTTACTGGGCAGGGCAAGATCCCTGTGCCATCACTTTTGTCTCCCTTGTCCCTGACACCTTCGGGTTTGTCCTGCCCACTCCTCCTCTGCATGAGAGCCAGCTTGGTTCTAGGTATTCCCTCTCCCTGGTTGCCCAGCAGCCCAGAGTATGTGGAGACAAAAGGTTGCTGAGGTGGGGAAGGTAGAGAAGGGAATTCTTGAACAGTAGTAGGAGTCATCATTCCAAGAGGAAAAGCTGAGGACTGGCTCCTGGAGGTACCGGGGAGTACTCGGGAACCCCAGTTTTGGTCTGAACTGCAATGTATGTTATTTGTAGAACCCAAAGACTTCACTGACTATGAGAACTACTGGATAACCAGAGCTGTTTTTCCTAAACATAGATTGCAATTTCATCAGCCCAGTTTCTTTGTCCAACTCGTGATTTGATGCTTACTTTAAAATTCAGTCCAAACAATTTCTTCAGTAACATCTAAATAAAGGAAAAGTAGTGTGCAATTAGTTCTTTTGAAGAAAAACTTAACTGTTGTGACTTTTTAAATTCTGGTGGCAGATTTCTACTTAGAATTGAGCTTTGTGATGGTGTTTATTGCTGTTGTTTTATTAATCTCTATCCTATCTAAAAGGGCAGTTTAAAAGCATCCTAACTATTGTAGTTCATGTCCAAAGCTGTTATCATTTCACAGCTGCTTTTGTTGTTTTTATAGCCACATGCCACTTAAAGCTTACTTGATCTCCTTAAATGACCTTATTGTAACTCTCATGCAATCCTATTTTAAAGAGATTTAGGTGCCTACAGCTGGAAACAGGCTTGAACTGGGATTTTCAGAACCATCTAGTAGTCTGACCTGCACCAAAATCACTGATTGTCAGACTGCTGATAAATCCCTCTAGATTCCTGTCTATCCTTTTAGACACCTCAGTGACCTTGAGGACAACACAAGCCTTCATGTTATCCCAGTGAAAGTGAGAACTCCCACAGAGTGAAAGGAGAACTCCCTGCCTGTGGTATGATACAGGTGAAGTAGGAATGGCTGCAAAGCTGAACTTCACAGCTTGATTCAAAGATCAGATGGAATGGAATTCTTCGAATAGCAAGTGTTCAAAATGTGACTGAAAATTATTAGCTGTGTTTTGTTTTGCTTTATTTTATTTACTTTTTTTTTTTATTTTTACATTTTTATTTATATTTATTTTATTTATTTTATTTTTCCTACTGGGGCTACCTCACTTCAGGATCAGGCCTTAGCAATAGCGGCATCCTCCAAGTATTTCTCCAGAGGGGATGAAATCTGTTGTGTTCTGGTATGGTCTGTGCCATGACAGGCAGGGAGACTCACATAATTCTGTGCTGAAAGTTAAAAACTTTATGGGAATGTTACTTAGGGCACAACTGACATCTTTCTTTCTCATCTTGCAATGATGAGTTGAGGCATTTTCAAACGGAGCATTTGTACACTCCAAGGTGCTTTAACTTGAGTACAGCAGCAATTAAGGAGTTAAAGCAAGGAAGCAAGGATGAGAGCTGAGACAGTAGCTCATGGCTGGAAGTCTGATCACATCAAACCAGCAAGCTCTACAAAAGTACATCTCTGGTAGTTAAAATGAGCCTCAGAATGAGTGCAACAGAATGAAACACCTTGTAACTAAAAGCAAGGCTGTTATGTAGCTCGAGTTAAAAATGTCTCTGTGGTGCAACAACTTGTGTTGCTTTTGGTGACAGCCCTAGAGCTTTAAACTTGATGATCAGAGTTGTAGGGAAATGCTCTCTCACTGATAGACTTTTGCTTCTTTCAGGCTGCTTTAAGCTACTTTGGCAAACTGTAATTCACTCATGTTTTGCTTTGAAGCAACTGCTTGCAGAATGTTATTGCTTTCCCAGACTTATGCTTCTCACTTGTTTTTTCTTCTTTTCCTTATTTTTTTTTTATTTGATTCACTTTCAAGCTCACTGCAGTATTTCTCTACTGCGAAATAGTTTTCTGCTTTTTATGGCACTACGTTGTCACTTTGCTGTGCTCTGCAGGTAGATCTGAAAAGCATAAGACATAGAGTTCTGGATTCAAAAAAAGGATTCACATACTTCAGTTTCACCTGAGCTGCCGTTTAAGAGTCTCAGATCAAAACCAATTTGCATATAAATTGTTCCTCATTGCTTAAGTGCCTGTTAATCCATAGGTACCTGGTTGACTTGCCTGTAAAATTGCTTTAGTGTGTGTTCATTGTGCAATGCAATGCAGAGCCCTAGGTCTGTATGAAATCACAGCACAAATCTTGCAGAAACACAAGTATGAGCCCAGAAGCAATCCGCCTGCATTGGCATGGCCCTAAAACAGGGTTTTTGTAAGGTTTCATCAGAGTAAAATATCTGGAATTTTTGGGTGCTATTCAGCCCATAGGTATTTTATTATAACTGGTATTAGTTTTCAGGAGGGTAATTTCTAGGTTTTGTGTAGGATTCTTGTAAACCCATAATACATCTGTAGGTGTGGCCATTATATCTATTAGCTCAATTCTGTTTTCAAGTTTCCTTGGGGATGAGTGATCCACAAATTCAATAACATAAGAAGTTGTGTTGCAATTAATGTTTTTTATACTGGAAGGATTCCCATTTCCTATTCCCCAAGCTCTGATTTCTCTGCAAGTGAAATATATGGCAGCTATAAGGAACAGTTCATTGACAAACTTAAGAATATGCTTAATTTTCAACATTTTGAAATACTCATTCTCTTAAATATCTGCATTTATATTCTAGCTGCATCCAATGCTATGAATTACAAATGCTCTAAAAGCAAGTAATTTACAAACCGTCAATGTTACATCAGAAGCAGAACTAAATTTTTTGTGTTTACATCGAGCTCTAAAATACAACAATGTAAGGAAGTTGACAAAATCAAATGTGTGCACAAAAAAGATCTAGTAACAAGAGATTCCCAAGCTTTAGATTCTTGGAATAAAAGAAGCTCTAAAACACCTAGGAAAGGTTTTTAAATTACTGTTGTTATTATTATGACAAAAATGTAACCACCATTTATCCTAATCTTGTTGAAATAAATAGTTCCTTCTTTAGATGCTACATTTGCAACTGTAAGAAATTTTTAGATGACTGACCAGATCTTTATGTGGCACAAAATTTGCTGTCAGTAGAGGTCCACTGACTTGGTTCTGAAGTTCTGTTTCCATTCTGTTTGTATGCCTAGCTCCTGGTTCCTGGCAGCGTCTTTTCTTTTGTAGCTCTCAGCTCAGTCATAAAAAGAAAATATTCATCTACTAGCAGTCCTACAGAGAACTTTATTCAAAAGTAAAAGTTATAAGTATACAGACCTGAAAAGTTCTTGTCCTATGTTCTTTATCTACCATTATGAGCAGGGAGTTAATACAACACATTTTGAAAATTGTTTCTAGTTCATGTCACAAATATTTTTTTTATCATATCTGAATATAACTAAGAAATACATTCCACAGAATCCTACATATCTTTGAATATTTATAGACCTTTGAACTTTACACCAAATAGGATATGATCATAAAAAATTCATAGCATAATTTTCACTCCTACATTTTGCAGCTGACACTTTCAAAGATGATGGCACTTTGTTCTGGAAGAGGAAAGCTAATATATATCTAAAAAGCTATGAGATCATGAATGGAGGCAGTAATAAAATAAAAGTATATATTTTTACATGGGAAAGCTAGAAATGTATAAATATTCCTGTTGAGAACTACTCTGAACATGAGAAGTTTTCATGCATTCCTTTAGGGTTGGTCAAGCTCGTCAATTTATTTGTAGCCAAACACTGGAATAGTTCATGCTACCCAGACATCTGCTGAATAAACTGAGCCATCTGCTTGAAATCTTATGGCACAATATAGAACACAATGTTTATAATCTCTACAATTTCAGCACAACTAGTTTATTTTTTCAAAAAAACATGGAAATAGAACAAGTGTCTTCTCATTGCAAGCCTGCTTTCCACCCTTCAGCAAACTTAGCACTCCTGGTGGAGAAGGAAACAAAGCAGACTGACCCCTACCAATTGGGCCTGCAGGTCCAAGATCTAAGTGGGTGATGGAGAAGAAACTGGGCTGGGGAGAATGGCCCTCCTCTCTCTCTGGCACAGTTCTGCAACTAGCTCAAGGTGTACTGGGTGGGATTTTGAGGAGAAAAAAATTATTAAAGAGTATATGCAATATTATACTTGACTAGGCATTCGTTTTTCTCTTTCTTTAGCAAATAGTCATGAAAGGGGAGTGAATAAATACTCAGCTACTAAGTCCACTATCAGAAAATCAATCTATACTAAACTAACTTTCTTCTGATTAAAATAATTTCACATTCAAAGGGAATTTATATGATATTTGGCAAAGATGCATTTCGAGTTTCCAATAATAACCATTGTGGTCTGGACCAGATCATGCTCATCAGTAAAATGAAGTATGGGTTGTTATAGTATTTCACCTTTTTAAAACTTTTTTTTTCTCTCTTTGAACCTGCAATCTCTGCATGATGTAGATTTTAAGCATTGTGGATGGACTGTTAAGTGCACCTGCCCTTATTGCCTTAGACAGGCACCATCCTTGCTCACCTCTACCATGAAAAGCCCTTTTCCTCTCCTGTTACCACAGTACCGTTGTGAAAATACAAAGGGGCTTGGACTCTTCTCTGTTTCTGAAGTGTTTTTCCAAGGTGGATTGTGTGTCTGCATGGGTGGTATGCTATAAATTTTGGTCCTGCCTCTGTGTTTTTCACAGTGTATGATAGATGGATCCCAGGCCAGCTTTGTAGTAAAACATACCAATGTCTCCCTTGAGAATGATGTTTAGGCTAAGTCTTGCCAAAGTGCAGATTACTGTTGCAGAGCCTTTCCAGCATATCCCGGCCTTACCTTCAGGGAGAGTATTCTTGGAAATGGTATGTCTCTAGACAGCTGGAGGATGATTCCTTCTGGGTATGGAATTCCTCTCTGAAACTCTGAGGCAAATGACCCAACCGGTTCTTGATATTTTCACATTTTTGATCATTGGTTTCAATTAATTCAGTGAACAAAATTACCTAAGCAGAGAGAGACCTGGCTATCAGCCTTTATCCAGCCTTTTTGTTAGGGCAATGTGGACCACAGGGAAAATTTAGCCCATCAGTGTGTTAATGATTTTTAAACACATGGAACATAATTTCAAACCTCCTCTTATTACAGTTTCACTCCTCTTTACTATATCTAATTAAATTAGATCATGAGGCTCCATGAGAGGTGATTCCAAATAATCTAGGATGACTTAGAAGAGAGATTTTTGATAGGACCAAAATTTAGACTGTGTGATAAGATCATGCTTTCTTTGGCTATCAGTGTAGTTGTTGATAGGATTTTTTTTTTTGTTAATTAAAATTTCTTTCCTTTGAAACAAATTATGTAATATCCTATCCTGATTCCTGGCATAGTTGCGAAGTAAGAATAAAGCTTTGCATCATCTCTAAGCTATAATTAAATACCTGAGGACCAAGCTGCTCAGAATTAGGCATCTGTACTGCTACTGCAGTTAGAGTTCTTTGCCTTCTACCCATTACTTGTCTTCAACGGTGGCGACTCTGCACAAATTTTCTGAGCGAGGGAATGAAACAGTAATGTTGAGTTATAATTCATTGAAAAAGCAGACAAAAATCTGATTTTCGTGATCTTATATTCTTTATGAATAGTAAGCAAGAAACAATACAGAAAAGATCTTAAGCTGACAGGAACAAATCTTAAGCTCCACAGTACGAATTTCCTTAAAGTATATTCTAATAGTCACTGAAACCATAGATGGCTATCAATGATGTACAAGTGCTCTGAAAATTAAAAATTAAGTCCAGCAGCAATTAATCTATAGAGTTGTGTGTTGTCCTTAGAAATATGGAGTTTATAGAGTTTTTTCAACCGGAAACCTTTTTAAACCTTCTCAAGATATGAGAAATCTGTGGTCCATAAAAAGTATGAACTGAGAAAAACAAGTCCATAGCAATAGGCTTGTATTTTGTATGGAACATCCAAAATAATCTCAACAGTTCCTGGTGTTGAGGGCTGAAGGAACATAAGAGCAATTGGGACCATTTGGTTGATACATTTTAAATGCTGTACTCAAGTATGCAACTGCTGTTTCCAAAGAAAGAGCAGTGAGTTAGGGAGGAAGATTAAAAAAACCCATAGCAACAGAAAATATTTACAACTTGGATAAAATGGAAATAGTGACCTGAAGTTGTGTTTAAAAAATATTATTCCAGAGGGATGCAGAAGAAGATTGGACAGTGTCTTTTGAACAGGTATAACTTACCTTATAATCAATTTAGTAAAGAAATTACTTTGACACATTGAAAAATGTCTGTCAGTCTTCCTAGCTGATAAAGAATAAGCAGGGATAAGAGGAGAGTATAAAGTGTTAATCAAGGTGGGTTTATTCTGTTTGTCAGAGAAATCTCTACATGCCAATTGTGTGCTGGGTTTTTGTGCCCATTTATATTGCAATAGAAATGATGTTTTAAAATTAGGGTGCAATAATTTAAAACTGTGATTGTGAACATCACATTTTCCTCACTTTAAAATATCAGTGTCATCTCAAATTCTTTTGCTGTTCATATTTTTATATTATTGGTTTTCGCTCAAACAGTGATCATTATCTCTCTTAGATACTGAATGAACCTATCTATCTGGAGAGTTTTGTTTTCTTTCTCTCCACTTACAAACTTTTCTGCATGCCTAGGACAATCTTTTTTAACATTCTGTTGTCCAGATGTCACAGACTTCACAATTCCAAAATTCCATGAGGGATCCCTGGCTTTTAAATAAGTGGCAAGTGTGGGTGAGGTTAAAATATGTCTAAAGTAGAGCTCAGTCCTCAAGTGCTAGCCAACCAGCTGGCATTTAGGCTGACATTGATCAAAAGGCACTACTCCTGATTCTGTGAATTCTGCCAAGATGAAAATATTTCTTTCAATCTGGCTCTGACATTAAGGTGGTTCTCCACATTATTTAGTGCTAGGGTTAAGCCAGATCTCTTTCATGTTACATTCAAGCCAGAGAAAACAGGCTTGCTAAAGCCATCAGAATAATGGGGTGATTTTAAAATTTCCCCTGTGTTTAATAAAATGTGGTAGTTAGGGTGAAATTTTCCTGATAGGCCTTTCTGTTAATGCTTATCTAGATAATGCATCTTCCAAATGTTCTGACCAGAGTGTTTCTGATATTAAGAAGACTTTGTCCTGCAGCTCTGCAGACATTTTTCTGCATCTTTTTTTATTATGAGTAGGGGTTAGAATTTCACAGTAAGTTGAAGGGTATTTTGTGTACTGTATGCACCTAGCTATGGTTATATTGAATTCCCCAGGGGAATAGAGGAGAATAGATTTGTAAAAGACAAACTTGTTGAAATGAATGCAATTGTTACTGCTGAATGCCAACTGAGTTATAATGGTACAACTGCTTCTTATTCTCTCGAATATGGTGCCTCACGAACAACATATGTGTTGAATGCCTGATGGTCGATGCAATACACAACAAGTGACTATCAAAGGAAGTGGTGTATCCAAGTAGTACAGATGTAGATGAAGTGTGTATTTTCAATAGATTCTGCATCTTTGAGAAGCAGAGAAAAAATGTTTTCTGAAGATGTAGCTAAGCATAATTTCATGGGTTTTTAGGTGGCAGCTTAAATATTGCAAATATCTCAGGGCCTGGCACTCCAGTCAAAGGCTAAATATTAAAGCAGACTTTAGATTCTCTCCAAGTTGGAATTTGGCTTGTTGTTTCCAATTTTGAGTTCATCTGGGAACAGACCTGAACAGCTTTTTTTTTTTTTTTTAATGTAGCCTATTATTTAAACACCAGCATAAAATGTTGATTGGCAAAATGAAAAGAGAGAAAAAGCAAGGTAAATGTTCTGATAATCATCTATGTTGTTCTAGTAAAGATTTAGGTCAGTACCTCAGTTTAAAATTCTACAGGCTCTTTCATATTAACGTAATTTACTTAAACTGCAGTGAAACATTTCTTTTGATAAATGGGGCCATTCTTTAAAAAAAGAAATAAAAGCAAAAACAAAACCAAAGAAAAACTGCAAATAAAATTGTGGCTTTTCCTTCCAAGACCTTCTGGCAAAAAATATGAGACTTAATGGAGACACCTGACTTAATGCACCAATCATTAATTTGTTTTCCTTTATTCAGGAAGATTTGTGAGTGGAGTGGCAGTAAGGTACTGCACATTGCTGGTCACAGAGCAATACAGTGCAGCCTGGCTGTCCAGAGAATAGGAAGCAAAAAGCCTCAGCTACTTCTCTCTTAATATAACATGCACATCCCCACCCTCTTCAGTAGTGTTTAGCTTCCTTCCAGTCCATCTACCTACATGCAAATGTACAGTCCTTGCTGTTTACATCACGTGGGTTTTGACCTTCACCTGCCTAGAATTTTCTGGCTTTGAGCTGGGTACCAGGTATGGGGTGATCTTCACACCATGCTTGGTCCTGCTCCCTTGTGTTTCTTGGTTTTGTACCTTTGGCAAAATCTGCAGTATCTAGGCCAATACGGGGTCCTGATGGCATTTTCACAACTTCCCAGTGCACACTTAGACTTGTTTGTGGTCAAGCAGGTGTAAGTCAAGAATCAGAATCAGAATCAGTGGGTGTGTTGGATGTGTCATATGACTGTGTTCTATTCTATTTGCTAGTTTAGAGATTTGAAACACCTTCAGATATTGATTGCATTCAGTGAAAATCATATCAAACAGACCTACCTTCTCTCTTATTTGCAGTTACATGAACTGATACTCTTCCCATTTTCTGAGTATAAAATGAGCTTAACTATTTCAAGAGAAAGAGAAGATATCAGAAAAGCATTGGAATATTAATGTGTATGAATGTATATACATTTATGCACATGTACACAAGCTCTTTGCCTACAGAAGTTAAATTAGAGATTCCAACAAAGTAGCAATGTTTCATTCAAATATTTTTTTCAAGATACACCCAGGTACAGCTAAATTAAAGTCAAACAAATTGAAAAGCTCTCCAATTTCCATCTATTTCTACTTAACAGGAGATCAAAAGTTCACTTCCAAGCTGCCTACTCTCTTGGCATCCACAGAAGATGTTCCAGCCATCAGGCATCCCTGTAATTCTCTTCAGTATCCTTCTGATTCATTCTTCACACTGGTTGCTTATATTGAGGGAGGGGTGAAGTTAGAGGCTGTGTAACAACTGCTGTCTTCACTTTGGGCTACCTGTGGATGGAGACTGATAAAATATATCAGAACTATCCCATCTCAGGAGAGCTTCTGTGACCTTATCGACAAAGGCACAATTATTTGTGGGTGTACACAGAGAAAATCTTATATGTCCCCTGTAGTTTATAACTAAGCAAAGGAAATTCTGTAGCTGTAGGGGTATGTATATATTTCTTAAGTGTATAGATACTGAACAAATTTCCATTTCAAGCTTTGAGCATCTTATCACAAGCTAAAATTCTCTAAAGAAATATGTCTCTGTTTAATTTGTGATTGTTCAATCTGTTCTTGCAAACATCCACAGCAAAAAATGTCCTCCATAGTGAATATTTTAATAGTGGTGCATTGCCTCCAGAAAAACAAACAAAAAAAAAACCAAAAAAAGAACAAGATGTGGGATCATGAATCTGAAATTACTTTCAAGGTTTGCTCTCCTCATAAATAGATTTTAAAAACAGAGATACCAGCTCCCATAGTAACTGGACCATGTATTGAATATGAACTTTGGTTTCACAGTAGAAGTGTTGCTATTGCCCTGTGCTCTGTAAGTGGCTCTCGCAAAGAGCTGGCTTACAACTGCGTCTGTTCCCCCCGCCCCTGTTGTCAAAATGATAACAAGAAATGCAGCTGAATGACCTGATTTCTTAGGACAAGCTGACCTGTTTCATTGTTCAATCTTTAGCCATAAGCTTCAAGTGCCAGTCCTCTGGGGATCTTTTTGGAGATACGTAGAAACCACATTCTATAGATGCAGTCAATGTAAGGAGAAGAAATGCCGCTGAATTGCAGTGTTGTTAATTTAGTCCTAAAGAATAAAGGAATTCTGCTCCTTGTAGTGTTCTGTTCAGCATGGGAAGAGATTTTTACAGCTATGAAAAAAATGAAACTGGGACAGATCTGCTGATAGAATTGCCTACTTATCTTTTTGGCTCTGTCATAACTAAAAACAACAGGAAAACCAAAACAAAACGCTTTATTATGACATGACCTGGAACCTCAAAGTGAAGAAAATTCCATTTGAAAAAAAGTCATTAAATTGGATAAATATCATTGACTTAATGAGAACTAGGCAATTAGCTTCCAATGCCTTAATTTTATACAGGTAAATTTTGGATTTGGGATGTCCTTTATTCTAGGAAATTGAAAAGATACCAGAGAGATCATTGGGAAAGTTTACATGTGTTCCTTTATTGAATATCCAAATTTTTAATTGTTCTTTCCATCCTTGAATAGTCTAGGTTCTGCTGCACAAGTACTCCTTATCCTGCCATCTCTGGTATGCTAATAGTTTCTGAAGCTGTTAAAGATGAACATGTATGAAAATATTTCTATCACATCATGAAACATCTTTCTAGTCAGTGTGAACCTTGTTGGCCAGAACAGGAAATATTATATTGCTGGTAGCTGCTCAGGAGAACAACACAGAAATAGAACAGCAACAAAATTCAGTTAAAAATATGTAAGAAGATAACTTTTTTTTTTTCAAAATCTTGGCCAATATTACTATATTGGCCAAATAATACTATTAAACATTGATCCATGGTATGAATGGTTTTCTATGGTTTTCTACAGGGCATACATTGATTATTATGTTTAGTAAGGACTTTTCGTAGCAGGGCTACGGGAAGGATAATTAACATTTAAACCCAAAAAGTGATATTTTTGTTTGGTGTCCTTTCTCTCTTCAGATTCTTGTTAGATCCATTGCCTCACAGAGGATTCTGCCTACTCCCTCTAAGAGAGATATCTGCTTTTATAATTTCAGATTATTGTGTAAATTCATTTAGGTGATCCTGTTAGAGATGAGAACAATGACAGTATTGGACTGTATAATCAGATTCTTTCTCTAAGTAATAAACACACATTGGAGTATTTTGTTTCACAATAGATTCACAATAAGCTATGAAGTTAAACATCAAGCAAATCCCTTTGAGCCAACTACCTTTATTAATGTTTGCATCTATGCTGATGGTGGTATTCTCAGTCTACATTGTGCACTTGGATTCGTAGGCTGCAAAACCTTTCCTTACGTGTACAGCAAGATTAACTCATTTGGCAGACAAAGTCCTTTGATTTTTGGTCTAGAAAAATGTTATAACCTCACATTTGAAGAATTGAAATACAAAATATCAGAAGCACATTGTTTAAATTTCTTTGATGCATAATCATATCATTTCTGCAGTCTTTGCTTCAGTCTGTGTCTTGGATCTGGGCCCAGGTGCTAACTCATGCCTTTTGGACACTGTTATACACACACTATGCTTACAGTTAACACTGCCTCCTTATTCAGTAATACAACAAAACTGTGTTTGTATGGATCCAAACATCCTTTCAGAGTGAATGTTTTAACTTGTAGAAGAGCAAAAGCTGAAAACAACATGGGACTGATTTTCAGCATCTCTAAACAGGAATTTTAAAAAATGGTGTAACTTTTTTCCACAGAGATCAGTGGCAACACTAGCAGGATGGTGTTGTGGACATCTCCTGCCAAAAGTTAATGTACTTAGCTGTCCTGCACCTGCTGGCAGTGCAGAAATTGT
Organism: Haemorhous mexicanus; assembly: GCF_027477595.1. Taxonomy (NCBI): domain Eukaryota; kingdom Metazoa; phylum Chordata; class Aves; order Passeriformes; family Fringillidae; genus Haemorhous; species Haemorhous mexicanus. Next base: position 19,315,494 of record NC_082347.1, on the reverse strand, counting down.
AGTGCAGCATATCACCAAATCAGAACTCTGCAGGTTCTGTTCTACCATGTCCGAAGAATGATCAAGTATCATCTGCCATCTAAGAGGGGAATTATTCTTTTAAAGGAGCCAGTGCAGTCATTGGCTCTTTTAAAAGACTAATTCCCCTCTTTCATGCAAGTTTTACATGTTTTGCAATTGGCTGAACAATGCAAAACCCTGCGCTTAGTGTTAATTCATAACTTGGAAAGCTGCCCTCAGTCAATTAAGTAAGTGCCTTGCTATTTTTTTTCTTTTTTATTGGTGAAAATTTAAGAAAGCGTGGGAAATGTGGGGGAACAGATAACTATTATCTGGTCAGCAGACCCTAGGTCATTCCTGGCCTGGGTGAAAGTAGAAAGTAGTTGGTAGCACCCACCTAGCAGCTTTCAGCATCATACCTACCTGCAAGTAGCACTACTTCTATTGCTCTAAGGCAATTTAAATATTTATATGATAATTATTTCTATCCTCCACAGAAAACTGAGAAATGAGCTCAGGGTGAGTTGTCAAAGTCTGAGAATGGATAGGAGTGCAGAACATGAGGCAGTGTGGGGAAAGCAGGGGGCAGAGACCTGAAAGATTTTGGTACAGCTCCTGAGCGCCCCCTGACCTCAGCCAGCACAAACCCCCCACATTTCCATCTTGATCTCTGCCTTGTTAGAAACAGCTAAAAGTGTGTAAAAACAGAAGTAATTTTTGCAACAGAGCAGATGGCTAATGCCTTTCTCAGCCAGTTCTTAGTTTGTTGTGCAACATTTCAGTATTAATAAGTACTTTGGCGAAGAGGTGAAGTACAGATCCTGACCCCATAAGTTTCCACAGTGGTTTTGTGCAAAATTAAGGATGTTAGCCCATAAATGTTAATGAAACAAAAATAATATGTTATCATAATATGTTATGCTACTTTCAGCATGAGTGTTTCGTAGGCTCTGTGTAAATATGAAATTCTACTATCAGAAAAAGGATGATATAATTCACAATATCTAGAGGCTTTTTTTCCCCAGAGCAGGCTCTCAAAATCTGAAAGTCTTTAATCTTCTATATAGCTAAATCCCTAGATTATAAATTTTATTTTTGGGTGGGTTTTTTTGATGTTTCTGTTACTTTTAAGTGAATTCTAGACTTACCTACGCATTCCCAAGGTGTTAATCCATTTTTTAAAAATACTATTATGCTACTACATTGAGCATTGACTGAATTTCCTGACTAGGAGTTATGTCAATCAACTTGAAATGTGCAATACAAATTAGTAAATGAATGCTAATTCATTTATTGTCAGATAATGTTTCTTGTCAGATTAACTTGTGCACCTCCACAGTTGCAGTGGTTCATGAGAGTTGCACCTCTTATGCTTTATTCCTTGGGTTTGTTGTTAGTGCTTCTTATGGTTCTGTAATGTGTAAGATATTGGTCCTTTGATACCCGAGTCCTGTTCCTTGGTAAGTAATGAAGGAAATTTTTAATTCAGTGCATTTTCAAGAAAGTAGGATTTAAGCATGACACTGCCTTCTATCTCTTTAAGAACATTACCTGACCACAGAAAAGATCACTTCAATCTCACTGCACGTGTAAGCATACACTCAGCTTTACACTTCCCAGACTGAAGGTCACAAGCACTTATTCTGTTTAGGCTCCTACAGAAAACTATCAGCACACACCAAATTTTAATGAAGCTTTATGAAATTCCTAGTGATACCACAATCACAAAAAAAAAAAAAAAAAAGACTATTTTCCAAGTAAATTCAGTAGATATTATTTTGTCTCTTCCTATATACTTCTTTAATTTACTTCTGAGTGACATGTTTTATCTTTCCCTTTATCACTTACCTAGACAAATATTTCATGTAAGCAATAAATTTGTTATCTATTTTATTATATTTCTAATATATACTGATAATATAATGGATCCCCTCTGAATTGCCTGCTATCCAGTGAACCAATTAGATATTTCATCCTTTAAGCAGATAGGAGTCCACAGGTCATTCAGTATTCATCATGTGCATTTTCAGAGGCAACTTGTAACATTTTAAAGCAGTCCACTGCTTTAAGGTATAAAATTACTCTTTTCTACATACCTGCTTGACCTCTGCATATCATGTAATTTCATTTTCTCTTATGCAGCTGTCCATGAACTTAGTAATTACTGTATTGCTGTATGAGACTTTGTAGTGTTTAAATTTTCCTGTCCCTGTCCCTTTTGTATGCCAAAGTGAGTGAGAGCAAGGGTCTGAGGGTGGTGATGAAACAGCATTAAACAGGATGGTGACATACTGGCTCTTGAGATCGTCACAAATTCACCCACTCTATTTCTACCTGGATTTCAATATTTCTCTTTTACCTGACATTTCTACCTGGATTTTACTGAGCCAGGGTTTTCTTTTGAGAACATTTGTGGAATTCATGAACTTGAATTTTAAATTCATCTTGCCCCAAAATTTTTAGCCTGATATCTTGGTTCAGGCCTGTTGCTCTTGGAAAGTTGAATCCTGCTTTGAGTTTAAAGGCCAATTCTGATGTTTGGAAATACAGTCAGTAATAACTTCATAGAGTAGGAAACAGTCTTATTAGCAGTGTCTTGTTCTAGCAAACCACACTCCAAGGATCTAATGCTAGGCCAGCTGTTAATAATTTTACAAGCAGAGCGTGAAATATTAGCTTGATACCTGACTAAGGGGGAGCTACAGCACTGCACATGAACATCTAAATGTAGTACCCACAGTGAGCAGATATTAATGCTATTTCAAGGAGTGTCAGTGAAGAGTCTTTGATATTGTGATTGGGTTACTTGCTATTACATCCATAGTGACAGCTCCAATTGACAGGATTAAAAAGGCAAAATTAAAAAAGGAATTATTTCATGCCCTCAAGTACAGATAAGAATGGTTACATCTCTGCTGCATGTCTTGGCTTGACAGTGGATTTTTTTTCCTGGATTTTCACCCTCTGCACAATTCTTAAATTCTCTATGTCATTTTACTTAGTTTCCTCTCTAATATTCTCTACCTTCCTGCCACAACTTTTTCTTCTCCTTACCCTACCCCTCAAAACCTCCATTGTTTCTAAATGTCTTTTTTGTAACTTTAAAGTATTTCATAGTTTAGAATTATTTTTTGTCCTCGTGAATTTTTTCTGTAGTAGCTTTTCTTATTCTTGTCCCATACTTTAAGGTGTTCCTCTGTCAGATTATAGTGAGAGATGGTGACAGATTTTGGCCTTGCCATCACTTTGGTTCCTGCCATTCACCTACAGACTTTTGTGGTGCTTCTTTTGGCCAGAAAATGACTCCAGCAGAGGACATTAGAGCATGTTGACCTTTCTGATCTTGGATCTGCTTCAGGTACTAGTAGGTACCTGAAGATCGTCATGAAGGTAATTTTTAAACTGATGATTGTAAAACCTGTGACTGAAGATTTGTTGATGATATTAAGAGCCCGAAGACCCTGAAATTCCTGTTACAAGAGGAATTTTTGTCCTTCCAGGGCCTTGCAGTTACAACCTCAATTCCCACAGATGTCCAATTTGGATCATCTTTGTCATGAATAAGTGCTAGAGGTAGCTGTAAGGATGTTTTTTTGTGAAGAGATCCACTCTCTGTACCTGACTGTTCCATTGGTACCAAATGGCCTGAATTTCTTCTATCTGGTCACGCATCAGTCTGTAGAAAAACCTGCAGGATGTGTCCTAGGGGATGGACCTTACAGGTAGATGGCTGTTGGAGTTATTTTCTGTGGGCTGATTAGTTTTATGATGCTGGTATTTGATTTAATTTAATTGCAGTTATTGGGTAATTAATTTTGCTGGAGGGATTCATGGATCCCTGAAGAGACATTTATTATTTTATATCACAATAGATTATTTTACATTTCTTAGTATTTCTATTTATAATGAAATCAGTAAACTATTTTATTACAGATAGAAACAAATAATTGATAATTATTAGATAATAATCAATATTAAAACATAAAGACCGTGAATTTTTACGTTCCTGTAAGTTTATAGTGTAAAGATTAAAGTAAACTTGAAAAATCTGTGCATGACTTCATACCTGTTAATATGTAATTGCCTTTGTGTCTCAGTTTTTGGCTGAATTTTTGTGAAACTTGCAAATTGAAATTGGTCTTGTCAGACAGCATCGATGATATTTTTCAGATTAGCCAAAACTTTACCAGTGTTTCTATCGTTAAATAAGCAGTATGGTACATACTTTAAAATAATAATCTGTCCTATATTTTTGGCATACAAGCGTCAGGTCAAAATGAGTCACATGACAAAATTATGGGATGTAAATACATCTAGGAAGCATAACAATTGTTTGAAGATTCTTCAAACAGTGAAAATCTAGTGTAGAGAGAATTCAATTTTTTTTTTACCATAGTTTTTTCTTGATTAAGGTGGGAATTCTTTCAGACTACATTATAAAACAAAGATGCTTTCTGCCCAATCTGTAGATGGAGTAACAAGGAGGGGTTTAGTGCACAGTGACATTTCACCTTGCCATAATTGCTTGCAATTGCTATTGGAAGTTTGACCAACAGGTCAGCTCCTATAATATCCTACTTCCTTATTCATGAATAAAGCAAAAGGTAAAATATGTAAAACGACGACAGCTTTTGCATGTGTGACCTGAAGTGAGATATTAAACTAGTCACAAAATAATTACCCCTTGATGTAATAGAATATATAATATTCTGCTTAAAGCTTGGCACATTTTCTGACCATGGTTTCACGTGGAAAAAAAATGATGAAATGTGAGCTGAGTTCAAATTTTCATTCTAAAAAGTTGGAGGAATTTTCTCAAGTGTTTCAAAACTTTGCACTACTTGAAACCATGGTTAAATATCTTGAAATTAATGAAATACTCATTTCAACAGATTCAAGGGTAATTTTTATCAAATGTAACTCATTATGTGGGAAAAAAATCCAAGTATTTGAGTGGGATTTTGGGTTTGATGCAAATAAATTTTATGCCCAAACATACTAACTAGTATTTTAAAAATACGCTTTTATGGTATGTATTATACAAGTTTAATTTTAAAACAATTTGTGAGGCAAGAAATTCTGTGTAATAAATTTTAAATATTGCCAATAAGCTCAACCATTTGCTAATGGCCAGGGAAGATGGTCACAGAACTGTCACCATACAAAGGGTATCAACCTTCTTTTTCATCTTTATTCCAGTGTTCACATCACTGTAGATGTCAAGCAATATGAGACAAGAGGAAAACATATTTACTGAGTCCCCAGAAACTGTGGCATAATTCAGTTTCTGTATTTTACTCTGTGAGTCACAGTTCTCGGCAAGCATGTGACACCTTGATGAGTTTAGGGGAGGGTACCAGTGTGTGAGGAGGTCTCCTTGCACTGTGCTGTGCAAAGCAGCTACCAAGGACTGATGATGTATCCTTGCAGCATCTCCGTGCCTGTCCACATACAATCCCCACAATCTCTGCACCTCTCTGTAGCCTTAGGAAGAACACTTGGGTGGAACTGAGAGAGTTCTAGCTGCCCTTTGCCATCTAATTGCAGTCTTCTACTCAACTTCATTTCTGTATTAGTATGAAGGAATTTACACCATTTCAGCTTTCCTGCAATTGTAGAGTAATTTTTAGTGCTCAGGACTTTTGTTCCAGCATCTTATGGCAACTCAGATTTAGGAGGAAATGTGGAACAGTGGAGCTATCCCCAGGAACCGTTGTAAGCTGAACTAACCATAAGCGTACCTAATGGCTGAATGAAATTAGCTGGATTAAAATGGAGAGAATGGGCTGCAAAGATCTTAAATTGGCAAAGGGGTTTGTGAGGAAACATGGTAATTTATTTACAGAAGGTTTATTATGATATATTGGTCTCTACTAGGCTTCAGCTTCTTTCTAGTTGAAATTTTTCTAAATGCAATTTGAATAGATTTTCTTCTTTATATATTTTTATCTTATTAATTTTTTTTTTTTTCAGTTCATGATTTGGTTTGGGTGGGTTTTGGAGAGATCTTTTTAGATTCTGTACTCTTTATGTTAGCCTCGCTTTGGGAAAATGTTTCCGCATCGTAGACCTGCTCATTTGCAAGCATTAGCTCTGCTGCATGTCTGTGTTTTACTTTATGCATTATTAAAGATTTCAGTTCAAGAGTCTATGTAATTGGCTTATTTATGCCAAGTCTTCTCTGATTTCTTTAGTTTTATTTATACTCGTTGCTTGTTCCCAAGCATACCTACTCTCTTCTACATAAATATTCTCTATTTTGGAAGTAAAAAAAAATACTACTTCTGAGTACTGCAATGAATTAAGTCTATGGGAATTTAGTTTATACATTAATATGTAAAAAAGATCTTAATCCCCTTTTATTATTTTCCTATGGTGTGCAGCATACTCTGCATGGCTTAATGCTGGGAATACCTTTAAAATGATGGACCAAATAAACCTGCTTGTCATCTAATTGTCACCTGCTTGTCAACAATGTATGCGTATGACCAGGACTGCATCTGCAAATAGATAGGTGCAAGCACAAACACCAGCCTTAGCATGACAAAAGAGCTAGAATGCTGCTCCAATAGCAATTATAATGGAATGGTTTGGGTCACAAGGGACCTTCACAGCTATCTATGTCCAACTCTACAGCTGTGGGCAGGGTCATCTTCCAACCTGCCCTTGAACATTTCTGGGGAAGGGGCATCTGCTACTTCTCTGGGCAGCCTGTTCCAATGCCTCACCACCCACATGATGAAGATTTTCTTCACAATATCTAATCTAAACCTATCCTCTGCCAGTTTAAAAGCATTCCCCCTTTTCCTGCCACTACATGGCCGTCTCTTTTCAGCCTTCTTGTAGGCCCCCTTTAGTACTAGAAGGCTGCTATAAGATCTTCCTGGAGCCTTTTCTTTCCAGACCTGAGTAGCCTAAACTCTCTCAGTCTGTCTTCATAGGAGAGATGCTGCAACCCCCTGATCATCTTTGTGACCTCCTCTAGACTCATTCCAACAGGTCTGTGTGCTTCTTAGGTTGGAAACCCCAGAGCTGGTGCAGTACTCCAGGTAGGATCTCATGAGTGGAGTAGAGGAGGGTAACCCTTCGGACTCCATGCTGGCTACATGGCTTTTGATGCAGCCCAGAATATGACTGGCTTTTTGGGCTGCAAGTGAAAACTCCCAGGTTGTCTCCAGCCTCTCATCCACCAGTACTCCAAGTCCCCCTCAGCCAGGTTTCTCCCACTTGTGCCCAGCCTGTGTGCAGAATTGCTCCAACCCAGGTGCAGAACCTTGCACTTGGGCTCATTGAACCCATGAGGTTTGCATGGGTCCATTTCTTCAGCCAGGGTCCCTCTGGAAAGTGTTCCATCCCTCAGGTGTGCCAACCACACTACTCAGCCTGGTGTTGTATTCAAGTTTCCTCACTCTGGGTGTGACCATCCAGCCAATTACTTATCTCCTGAGTAGTCCATCCATCAAATCCTTGTCTATCCAATGTAGAGACAATGATGTCATGTAGTGTACTGCCAAATACCTTGCACAAATCCAGGTACATATCAGTCACTTTTTTATCATCCATCATGACTGTAACCCAGTCATAAAAGGCCAAATTTGTCAGGCACAATTTGCTCTCAGTGAAGCCATGCTGACTTTCATCGACGACCTCCTTACTTTACATATGCTTTAGCACAGTTTCCAGGTGGAAACTATGACATGCACCACGATTTTTCCAGGTGCTGAGGTGAGACTGACGGGGCTATAATTGCCTGGGTCTTGCTTATTTGCCTGTTGACATACGGGGAATTATGTTCCTCATTTTCCAGTCAGTAGGAAATATTAGCATTGTTGTTAGTAATGTTTGTGTGGGACATTATTTCCAGTTGCAATTGCTTTCCAAATTGCAAGTGCTTTCAAAGAATGACATTCAGATAACCAAATAGTGGTCAAGTAAACCTTGAAATCTGACTATACATTTTTGTTTTGTCAGAACACAAAAGGCTTGTAAATTCAAAAAAGCCCAAATTTTACTATACTTTAAAAGGGGCTACTTAACCCTAAGAAAACCTTGAAATGGGCATATGAGACAGAATGCAGAGTTTATATGGTGATCTCATCAAGACTGTGTATATGTGTCTGTACTTCCTGGCTTGGTTTCCATCACCTCAAGCTACATCCATGCTAACTGTACGGCAACAGGGGTGTTTTTGTAGAGTGAAATATTTGATGGTGCTACAGTGACATCCACCCACATACCTTTCAAGAATGAATCCCCATTAGATTAGATGTGTCCAAAGCACACAAGGTTGCTCCTGTAAAACTATTTTCAGTGTAATTTCACTCAGAAGAAATCCAGATTTTTTTATTCTGGACAAATCCAGAGTTTGTCTAAAAGAGTTTTGTGATGTATGAAAGAGTATGAAATAGTGAAAAATTGAGAAATTTGCTTTTAAAAAAATGCACTTTTGAGCTATTAAAATGCTTCTGTAGATACTCCACGGTGACTTTCTGAAAGGCAGAACACATTCCAATTACCCCTGGAAACTGCTGTCCTCTGATGCATCACTGTCTGCCCCTTGGGACTTCCAGCAAACTGTCTGCTTCTGCATGTGAGCATCAGGATCCCTGTGCTTTGTAATGATCCTGAGCTTTTTTCTGTGCCACCAGGCTGTTTCTCCCACAGGCTGTTTTGGCTTTCCAAGCACACTGTTCTTTTCCAGGAAAAGAGCAGCCTCCCTCGCCAGTGTTTCACCTGACCCTATTACTCTTTTTAAAGTACATACACAGTTGGAGAATAAGCAAATAAAGCAAGTGTTGTCTGTGATAATCTTACAGTACAAAGTCTTATCTGAAGGTTCAGATTTACCTGTATTAGTGTAACTTACGGTATTAGTGTAACTTTATAGCATAGTTACAAGCTATAAATAGCATTAGAAGTAGCATTATCACAGCAGAGGCAGGAGGGCCAGTGGTAATTTTCCAAATTCCAAATCTGCGATGTTGGACCACAAATATTAATGAAAGAACTACAAAGATTTTTCACATGTTTATCTTTCTTTTTCCTGTTGATAAATTGTCCGTAAACTGGATGTGTTTCAACAAATTTGTTGATTGCAATTACTCAGCAAATGTTTGTTGTTAAGATATTTCAGGCAGTGAACTGCTGACAACGTGTTTTCTGTCAGTGATCCTTTGAGTGCTTGCTATTCATTGTTTATATTTGCAATTTGAATTGTATTGACTGCACACACAATCCCCTGATTGAATATAGTTGTTCATAAGAGCAGGTTTCCACATTGGCTCTTTCAAATTTCATCTTCTGTGAAAATATTAACTTCATTCACAGCCATCATTCCCTTTAAACTGAACAACTTGGCTGAAGTTTGCACAGAAGTGAATTCTAACCAAACATATTTAACTACAGCTTAGTCCCTCTAGGCAAAGGTTTTGTTTGCTTAGCTCTTCTTTTCAGTGATGTGAGCAAGCAGCTCCTATGAAATTTGTGTTGTGAGTTTCTTTGAAGAGGTTAATAAGTCATACCATGTTTTTTCTTAACCAAAGGTTGTTTATATTAATTTTGCTGAAACGTAGAGTTTGATAATGCCCTGTTCCGATCTAGAGTCTTTATTTTTGTTCAGATTAAGACTTTCTACTAGTCTAAAGTGGGAATATGGAAACATGCACTATATGCTACAGTCAGAGTGGGAAAAATGCACACTCTAAACGATTATTTAAATACTTACTGTATGAATGTGCATATTTTCTACCAAATGTATAGGAGCTGTTTTTTAAGCAGTCCTTGAGTTCTCAATGACTTGTAGGTAATGAGTTCGCAAACAGTTTAAATTCATTCAACTAAACTACTTTTTGCAGCATAATAATTTTATTTTAAAACAAGAAGCACTCATTACTGTTGCAGTATAAGTAAGAAATATTCTTCTGGAATATACTTTAAAAAGTTCGGTTTTGAGAAAAACAGGCATTCAAATATGAAGAAACCTGTGTACCAAAATTTGTGCAAATTTTTTGGAATATCTTTACAAGACTGTTACTATTAAGCGTCTTTTTTAAAATTTGATTTTGCTATTTGAGCTCTCAAGTTTGAATAGTCATCACATTCTTGATGTCCCTCCTTGCAAATAAAGATAGAAATGTGCTCAGATTTCAGTGTAAATTGAGGTTCCCATGTAACTCCTTAATATCAGATGTTGGGAATTGATGGAGCTGAAAACCCTGTGTACCACTTGTGCGGTCCACTTCAAACATACTTTGGAAAGAATAGAAATGTTTCACAGCAACCTCTTTTCATGCTTTTTTTCAGGGTTTCAACTGATAAATATCTAAAAGCATTCTGTGTTCTTTCTGTTTTCTTGTTCCTCACTGGACAAATCCATAATTCTTTCTGTCCTATAACCAATAATTAAGTGGAAATATAGTATTTCCCACTTCCTCAGCTTTCCAGATGTACCTTCCTTTATTTTGCTCATAAGTCATCAAGAATTACCATTCTTCACACAAAACAATGAACTCTAAAAATCCTCTGATCTGAATGGAAAATAAGAGGAACTGGGACATAGAGCTAGGGTCTTCTTTAAGGAAAAAAATATTAGCTGGTTTTGGCTTTTTCTTTTTTTTAAACCAAAGCTAATTTTTCTAGTACCTTATGGTAATTTTTATTTCAGAGATTTTTTTGGAAAATACTGTGTGTATAATTCTGCATGTTTTCAGTAAATAAATGTTTTCAGTAATTTATAAGACAGATGTAATCCTAAATTTACAAACATATGTATTAAATTTCTCAGCTTTTTGGCTGGCAGATAAATGTGTTAGGTAAAGAAAATGCCGTATTGAGTGGTGTCCTATATCTGTAGAGGATATAAGAAATCGATAGTAAAACAGACTGCAAATTAAGTAATGTGGTTAAGCACAGCTGAATGATGCCATTTTAAAAGTTGATTAGAAATAAATATGCCACTTGCTGTGGATCTTATGTCTGCTATAAAAGGCGGTTGTTCAGTTTGGCTGTGAGAAGGAGCCTGGCTCCAGAGCTGCAGAGTGTGCTGTGCATGGCTTGCCAAGAGGGATGGAAGAGTGGGCCACTAGTGACACACAAGCTGGAGAAACGCGCTGCAATAAGATACTGCATGCAAACTCAGAGAAACAACGTTAAGAGAATCAAGTTCCCCACCATTCAGATCAACTGGGCTAAAGGTGAATAAGGAAGCACTGCTAAGATGTAAAATGGATGATCAGAGAGGATTACTTGATTCTGCTGAAAGTAAACTACTAAACTACTAACCCAAGGTGATCGGCCAACAAAGAAATGAGGTGACCATTGTGGACTATCTAACACAGTTTTGTTTGAAGTGCATAATTTTCATAAACTCCCAGAAATATTTGCAATATAGGAGCAACTTGTATTTGACACAGGAAACCCTTCCTAATTAGCAAGAGTTTGGCATGCAAGTGACAGGTCTTGATGAAGGTTGGGTTGTGGGTTTTTGGTTTGTTTGCTTAGGGTTTTTTCTTTAAAGGTTCTATTGTCTAAAATTTACAACCAAAACAATATTGCTTATGACTTCTGCAGTCAGTAGAATTACTTATGATTTAAAAAAAATATTTTCAGAGTAGGAGGAAGAAGTAATCTGATTCACCAGGTACAGCTAATAGTTAAAATAAACACTTTCTCTGACAGTGGTTTCAGATAACCAGATGTTTATTTTTATTAGAATAACTATCTTCCTTAAAGAACTGAACACTTCTTCTTTGGCCTCACTGCCAGAAGTTTACTTTGAGGGAGTGCATGCCCTCCCTCATTCTTTCCAGTCGAAAGAACAGGAGTATTAGATTAAGCCCTGCTTTGATTTACGAATGTGAAATAGGCGAGAGAAGAGATTCTCACTCTTTTGCAGCTCCTGTTTACATCTGTCAATGAACAAGAGAGATAAAATGTCAATAGGAAACTTGTCCTGATTTCCATTGCATAATGATTAATTTAATTCTCTGCATGAGTCTAAATACACTGGAGTTAAATGAAAAGACCAATCCTGGAAATGTGCTGGGACACCAGTATTATTGTGGTAATACTAATTTTGCCCTCCTCTTTTCCTAGTTTGTCTAGAAGTTTTCTAGGACTTTGAAACACAGAGGAACCTCGACACTGCCTTTTAAGAGAAGTGTCCTAACTACACTGAACTTGATAATATTTTTAAGGTTCTGAAGTGAGCAATCCTTTACTCATACCTTGCTTACCCAGATTAAGGTCTTGATGAGGATCAGTGTTGTAGATATGGCAGGTTTGTCTCACACTCTTATGTTTCAGATAGAATCCAGTAATAATATGAGTATCTTTATCTCTGTCTGAATTTCCACGGAGTCATGCATTAATGTTTGTAGCTGTTTTCTGTCCATGTCATACCACTGGCATGATTAAAATACCTATTTTGAGTCAATACCTTAAACTGAGATAAACTGAGGTACTCTGCTGCAATAGGACAGTTTCCCACTTGCATTTTGACTACTTATTTCTCTTGAGTAAAAGCAAACAGTAAAAGGAAAGAATGTTATTTTTGCTTTATAAAGTATCTTGAATTTTCAAATTTTTATTTAGTTCTACTTCACTATATTTCCTATACTTAAAAAACCCAAACCCTTACAATCTATGAGTAGCAATAAAACCTTTGAGAAATGTTTCTAATAAAAGAACAGTAGCCTGTGAAATGTGCTGCTGTGGTGTGCAATAAGTATAGTGGTTCACCTTGAACACTTCTTTTATTGAATACTTTGGGGCAAGGATGTCTGATTGTGTGTAAAAGCTTCTCATGTGTGGTAGGGAGACCTTGTGTGCTCTTTCCTTCCTGCTCTATTCCTCCTCCTCTTTTTATTCAAGAATGCAGCTGCCAAACACAGAGCCATGCTCCCGTACAGCCTTCCCAGGAGGCCTTGTGAAATCAAGTTGCTCACTGAGTGCCAGCATGCCTTTTGTTCATTTGAAGGCAGAGCTAGGAGCCTGCTTCCTCTGCCAAGAATGCAGGCAGGCTACATTGGGAAAAAAAAAAATCCCTCAATTTTATTCACTGCACTGTTTCATCTTTTTAAGTAGCTGGCATCTGCAGCTGGTTGTGGCAGGGAAAACCTACAAACATCGTGCTTGATGTTAATAAATGTGTTTGCCATTAAGTGGCTGTTGTAATGCTTTGCTTGTTTGCCTTTCTGTGTGCACTTTCATCCTTCACTGTAACACTACTGCTGTCTTGTAATTTGTCTCAGACATTTACATTGCTGGTTGCAGGTATACAAACCTCTTAGATCAAGTAACTGCTCAGACACTTGATAAAAGGATCCCTTTAGCGTCTTTCCTATTCTGTCTGCCAAATCCAAGCATAGCCTTGATGCATGGAATACAAACTGCCTTATAGTCACAGACCACATTTCACTTCTCCTTGACTCCTGACTGAATGGTACAAACCATTAAGGAGTTTATGTGAGATCTTTAGTGCAGCCGCTGATTTTAGCAGAGTCTAACAATGTCTCCTGTGACAGCTTTCTATCTCTCCAGAACAGCTGGAGCAGCTATTCCTAGAATCCTCTGAGTGAAGTCCATATTTCAAATAACTGAAAGAGGATCATATAACAGCACTCTCGGTGGGATGGCAGCCATTATCTCCTCTGGAGCATGCCTGCTGTAGAGAGAGCAGGCATCTCAAAACAACACATCTGCAGTTCTGTCAGCTTTTGGGGAGATGTTTGCATGCACAGGGAAGGAACAGCTCTCCTTCTCTTTCAAAACTACCCTCTCTTCTTTCCCCTCTGTGCAAAATCTGACAACTTGATAAAAGCAGGCTTGTCTTAGAGACTGACTAATGAAAGTGCTTGCAAAAATTTGGAGAATGAAGAGCACACAGGCAGGTCTCTGACAGGCTGCTTTGCAACAAAGCATACAAACATATGCTTAACTCTCAGGGACTTCAGCGGCACTTCAGCATATATTTGATAAGATTAAGTGCTATACTGATCTGGGATGACTTGAGTGTGCAGGAGCCTGAATACAATAATATGAACAAGTCAAGGGGAGAGGAAATGAGAGGTGAGTCCTGCTCTCTTCCCATTACATCTGGGCACAGGTTATTTGCTATGAACTCCTAAAAGGAAAGATGGGAAGTTGTGGGTCCTGTAAAGCTAATCTTTCACCTTGCAAGTAGTTAGAAGGTATTATAGCAAGCAAGAAAAGTAGAAGCTAATGTTCTTCCTCATAAACATGTCCTGCTTTTAGTTAACAAAATATGAGACAGTAAGGTATAGCAGTTCCTTTGGCTACCCTCAGTAATGGTAAGCTCAGTGTTTTTGAACTGTACTGCAGCACTTCACAGCAGCAAGATTATGAGAAAAAAGAGCAGTTTAATGGCTGCAAAGCAACATAACCAGAATAACTGAAATTAAATTCCCCACCCTCAACAATTTCTTACATTCCAGCCTGTGAACTGCCTTAACTTCCAGGGTTATGATAACCTCACTAACATGCACTATTCTGGGCTGAAAGAGGATGTGCTGTTTGCAGAAGAATAAACAGATTTGCATTGCCCCCGTGTGCATTCTACTATGGCAGTCTTTTTTTCAGCTGAAGACTTTTTTGTCAGGCTGGCCTCCAAGACAGGGAAGAGAGAGAGACTTTCTGTGCCTTTCCATTCTGCAACAGCAAAGAAGCTTTTCATAGTGGAGCGCATTTCGGTTATATGCTAAAGAATGAATGAGTAGCTAAAATATTTCTTCAAGAATTAATAAAATTAACTTAATGACTTATAGATTAATAGTTTAGCTTTGTAGACATATAACAATCAGGAAATTAAATTTCTCAGACCCATTAAAACAGAAGTTTCAAAAGGAGAAAATAAGGCAGAGGCCACATTGTATTGTTAGGGTCTGGGGACAGATGTAGAACCCAAGGGGAAATCAGGAAGCAAGGTAAGAAAATCCGCAGTAAAATTCTGTGAGTGCAGGCTTGCCTTACGTCTAGTTTCTTAGAAAGTATCTGAAGACTGCTTCCTCAAAACTGCTTTTCTCCTTGGCACCAGAGGACAAACCAACAGCAAGGGCTCCCTCTAACATCTGCAGGAATGGCTCAGAGAGACCTGATTGTCTCTCCCAACCTTTAGGACTCCTTATAAAGAAATCCTATGTTTTCTAGGATAAGATAGAGGGCATAGGTGTCTCTAAGCAGTGACAGTGTGGAAGGGTCAAGGGTCAATGCCATCCCTGATATTTAGGGATGCATAATGGGTGCAGAAGACCAGCATCCCCAGGAGAAAGGGATTGCTAGTTTCTCTTGCTTTGACTTCTCATCAAGGCAAGCTGAAACTGAACTCTGGGTTGCTGTTATATTAATTTGCACTGATGTGTTCTTCCAGATGTTACAGGCAGTTCAGCTTTACTGTCTTTCACCTCTTGTGCCTTGATTGTATGGCATGAAGATTTGCTTTTCTTTGGGTTTATCCAAAGATCTGTAGATTGCAGCTAAATAAAACTGTTCTTACCTATTCTCAGAGAAGGAAAAGAAGAATTTTGGGCAGCGGTCAAAGATCTCTGAACTTTGTCATTGGAGATTTTCTGACTGAGAATTTCACTGTTCTAGTTCAATGTTTCAAGATATGTGAGTGGTGGGAAGGATATGTTTTGTAAGGTGTAATTATCTCTTTTTAGCAGTGAGCTCCTCAATGCTGCTTTGATTGTGATACCTCCACATCGCCTGATTAAATCAAAGCCAGGTTAGAGCATTAGGATTAAGGACGTAAATTAATTGTAATTACATCAGAGCCAACCAAATTAGCGAGTCATCAGTAATATAAGCAATGCTAAATGGCATCTAATTCTGTATAATAATTAATTGGGTTCTTCCACTAAATAAGACCCGACACATTAGTCCTTTATCAATTCACTAAAGGCTGGTTAGCCTTGGGCACTTTTGACATGGAAAAATTACAAAGGTTCCAAGAAACCAACAAGTTTGTCCCTGTTTTCATTTTAAGGTCTGATACTCTGCATTTACACGCTTCTACTAGTTTATTAATTAGGTCCTTACACTCTTGGATTACTCTTATTTGCTGTGCCTGTCATGCTGGACAGCTCATTGCTAAAATTATGTGCCCGCAGAGCTTGGAAAGAAAGAAATTACCAAGCTGCAAAGGACAACCAGAAAATGTCCAGTGGTGGTCATTTGACCAGAATGAGCACTCAGAGGACTGCTGCTTCTGATGCAATATCAAATCTGGGTAAAGAAAGATGAAAAGGAAACTTTATCTAGATAGGTAAACACAAAAATAATTATTTAGAGTGACATCCAGATACAGTCTAAGGAACTCAAAAAAAGTCTGGATAACAGTCTTAACCTCTTCACCTCCTCTTGACAGGGAGTTATGTGAAAATTGGAATAAAACCTAACAGGAAAGTGGTGGGATCACCAATATGTGGTCTTCTGAAACCAGTCTAGAAAATAAACAATAGCAGACATCCTGTAGAGTACAGTCTTAAATTTGCAGGTAGCTGGACTAGAAGATCAATAAGTCCTTTTCTAAGTGTCCGCTCTGTTCCACATGTGTTCTAGAGATGCTGCTGCTGGCTTCTTACTACTAAAAGTGATTTGTTTCTTGTTTGTGACAGAGGAAATGCACTACTTTTCTCTCCGAACTGCATGGTTACCCTCCTGCTGCTCAAAATGCTTTCCAATTACAGATCCTGCACAAAGAAAAACATATTAGCTGTTCTGAGACCTTCAGTGTACTCTGACTAACCTTTGTGCAGGGCAGGACTTCAAAGGAAGCAAAGCAAACCCCAAACCACCTTTGTATTCCTTGGGTCTGTTGACTTGCCAGGAAGCAGTTTGGCATTGCTCCCAATCGTCACAGAGCACTTGAACAGTGTTTCATTCTGGGTGCTATTTAATGTAAATATTACATGCCACATATCTTTCTAATTATTTTCTTATTATATCACAGAGAAGTTCAATTCATATGTCGCATTTTGGATTGCAACTTTCGGTATCAGTAGCACATCTAGTATTGTTGTTCTAGAAAACAGTTTTGGATCTTAGAGCCAGAACTTGGGTGGTTTTGCTCAGGAGTTTGAAAGAACAATCAAAACTGAGGGATAGAATTTTTACCTGTTCAGTTTTCACTCTCCCCACTTAGAAACCATTTACAAACACAGCGAGAGCTGTAGAAGTCCAGGTTTGCATACTGTTTACTTACTCTGAACAATGCATCATTTTTTGTTATGACTATATCTGGGCTTCGAGACAGCCAGTGCCATGGTGTCACATGGTGAACTCAGAACTCTGGAATGGGCTTCCTGTCCCATTGCTGTCACTGTGGATGTGGTGATGCTCACATCATGATGCTCAGTTCCCTACATTTGCTTGCAGAATTGTTTATCTCTGCCAGAGGTGATGCTTGAAAGGCAACTACACCAATAATACAGAAATTCAAATAAATTAGGAGGAGGACCTGTAATCATCTGGCATCTGGGGAACAGTGTCTGTAAGCCACATTTAGACTGCATGTGTTGGTACTCCTGAGAGCAACACACTGAGCAGATTTGTGACTAATGCTGTGGATGCAGCACATTCTTCATCAGCCCTGCAAAGGCATAGCTTTTAGACAGATAGTAATTTTACAAACAAGTGGAATGGTTAAAATCTTTGTCTCTAACCTACAGCTTGCTTTTGTCTATCAGTCACTTGAGGTGAGTTTATCCTTTGTGTCTGATGCAGAGAATCAAATTTGGATACACTCACTCATTCCTTTCTTCCTGTTGAGCAGCAAAAGAAAAGGAAAAAAATATTTAAACTGAGAAGAAATCAGGACAGCAGATTCAGCTGCAGAGAAGCACACTTGAATGTGCTCTTATGTGCATTTTTGAATGAGATGCCCTATCAAGAGGCTTAACACAGTGTGCAAAGTAAATTGTCCATATATTTTATGGGTGGGAGACTTTGTGTTTTGCAGATGTTAAAACTAAAGGCCAATATGCTTCTGCATGGCTCCTCGTTATCATATGTGTTTATAAGAATGCCACCTCTAAAGATAAAAATGGTGCATCTGTCTTTTAATGTTATACAGTTGACTATCAATATATCCTGGTTTTCCCCGGAATTTTTCCTTACCTTTCAAAATAATTAATTAAGATTTGTTGGGAAGAGTAATTAAAACTGAAAAAATATTTCCTGAAATAATTTTTCTCTTGTCCAGCATTTGTCATTTTCTATTCAGTGTCTGTATTTAAAGGTAGAATTCAACTGATTTTATTTTAAAATTTTTCTGATGCATTTATTATTTTAAAATTTTTCTGATGCATTTTATTTTTTTTCTCTTTTGGGTTGGTTGTTGGTTTTTTTAACATAGGTTGCTGTTGTTGCAGTTTTATATAATATTCATATAGGAAAGACCTCCTCGTGTTCACTTATGTTGTAGCAAAACAGGGAACCTTCATAATGCATTTCTCTAATTGTCAGATATTCTGAATTCAAAAGAAGTGTTAGCCAGGGTGAGACCTTCTCCTATTTGTTCTCCACGATTTTCTGCAAGGACTGCTTGCTTCTGAATTCACCTAAGAGTATCCTACTTTTAAAAACTGCCAATACTGATTCTGCAGGAAGTACAGCTAATGTCATGGAATTTCTATAAATAAAATCCAGTGACATTCATAGCCCTGTAATCAATTACTTGGCCACTTGGCCAAAGATCTGTTGTAGTGTAAATGTTTATACACTCAGAGTGCCTCAAGGCCTGCATAATCATTTGGCATACACCATTTGGTCCACAAGTGTAGCGTGGCCCTGCTTACAAAACGCGCTCCGGATGGCAATTGGTAACAGGACACTGCAGCGTTCACGGGCTAATGGAAACAGTAAATCTAGTGCTGGGATGCCAGAATAGGTGACTAATCTGAGACTCTTTTAGCAAAAATGTTTTCTACTGAAATTAATGCTCGTATGGGAACATACAGATGAATAGATACAGAAATAAATGTAGGCACAGACTTTTTCTAGAAAGTATGTTTTTATGCATTTTATTAAGAAAAATTCTAGAAAGGTTGATCATATTATCTGAAATCCTGAATGCCCTGTTTTAAAAGATGAGATATTTTAGCACACCTGTTCAAGAAACACAATAAGAGACAAAATGTTCAATTGTGCTGTGGAGCACCAGGGTGAGAAGAAAATAAAAAAAATTCAGTAAAGAAGATTCTGCATCTAAGTTGGATTTGTTAAAGCTCCTTCAGCTTGCTATCTGCCTTTTAATTTCCAGTGTTGTGCTGCCATGAGTGCTGTCTTACAACTGCTTGCAAAATGAAGGAAAGTTTTGTTGTGTTCAAATTAATTCCATGTGGCAAGTTCTCAAAATTTTCTGTCACATAAAGCTCAAAAATTGAAAGCAATTACTTTTTAAAACTTTTGCTTTTTAGAACTTAGCTCTTGATATTTTGTTACTTAACTAATATTTATTGACATGTAGGGTTACCATTTTTGCTCTCAAAAGAAGCAGCTCAAACAAGATATCAGCTAGAAAATGGAAAGAAAATGAATGCATAAAATCTACAGTTTTCCTTGCCTGATGTAGAAAGATAAAAATCTAAATGACTTTGTGTATGAATCAGTAAGGTAGCCACAGACAGCTTGATCAGAAAAGCTTATGAGTGTTCATACAGTGAGAAACTATCCTTGCTGAAACAAATTGCAAAATCCTTATTAGTGATTCTGGCTCTGGTTTGACAGAGCAAAACCAGAGCTGGGTCCCTGTGTTCTGGTTAGTCTGTGGGTGTCAGTGCAGCTGTGTTTCTAATGTGTTACTTCTCATAGCTGGTACAGTGAACACTCAAGGCTGGCGATGCTTAGGGCGAGATGTCTGTATCAAGCATGATCCCTTACATCTGAGAAACTTCCCTGCTTTTTAGGTGAGGTCTTATGTTTCCCATAAATTGGTTTAAGAAAGCAGGTCAACATCCTATTGTGTCAGGCTCAGAAGAAAGTAAAGGTCTCACAACAATTTGTTTTATACAGATGAGAATTGGAAATTCTAACACATTATTGAATTATCTGTGTCATCTTGGGAATGCTTTGCCTTCAACTGGGGGTTTTATGCAATTCATCTTTTGATCTTTGTAGAAAGCAGACATGTATATGCTTACATCCTTTGAGAACAACATCTAGAACCTCTAAAAACCTGTTCTGCAGAATGCCAAGATGGCTTTGGTAAAGAAGATTCCTGGAATTTACAGCACATAACACCTTTTACTTTACTTTTGCTCAGCACATTATTCCTTCATTGATACTTTCTTTTTGTACTGTGCATGAGCACTAGGATTTAAGTATGAATAATTTTATTGTATGGGAAAAGAATACTTGCTTGTCATTAGTTGCAGAATCTGAAGAAATCATCTATAACTTAATGATTCTACAAATAATGTAAAAAAACTTTAGCTGGTAAAAAAAGGGTATAATATATGTCCAAGTTTCATGATAATTCCAATATAAGGCAGTAAAGCATTAAAGCTAGAGGTTACTGTGGTTCAGTGTATTTTATTCCAGCATTAAATACCTGTCCTCTTGGCAGTAGAAGCCTGTTTTTTGACATCAAACTGTGCCCAGACTAGCACAAACAACAAGTACTGGGAGGAATAACAGTAGTATCTTCTGATTCTACCTTAGGAGGCCTGGGCAAATTGCCACAGATTACATTTTAGCAATGCAGGTGATAAAAATAATGTTTTTTCAGTTCTGCTGTTTCTGAACTTTAGCAGTTATTGTCCTGCTCTTAACAGTGAAATGGAAAAAGCTTGTTATTCTTAACACTTTCATTTCAGATGCCTTTCTTTTCATTGCTGTGGAAATTATAGCTATGAGCAGTGCCATTGGGAAAAAAAAGGTAATGCATATTTCTGAGTTTCAAATGGCTCTTAAATTATCCTAATTCAAGAAATTTCTCTTTGAACACACATTTATTTTATATATGCAAAGAGAGATATTACATTAATGTAAATAATTGCCTATGCTTAGTTAGCTCTCCCATACACTTACCCTTGTATTGAATCATTGTCCATATGGCTGTCTTAAAATGTTTTGTAATCCTAAGTACATTTCATATCACCTCAGACATTTAGGACACACTTTATAGAAGCTCAGTTGAAGTGACTTGTTCTAGTCATTAAAATCTTTACTTTGATGCAATTTTATTTCACAAGTCAGTATATATGTGAAAACTTGAAATTCGAAGTTTTCCAAATGAATTAAAGAAATTGTACTTAACAGCTGTGGTGTTGGAAGGGATGACTCATGGTGTGCAGACACTGAATTGCTGAAGTTTTTCCCCTCATTACTAATGCCCTCATGGGAAAGGCTTGCCTCATGAATATTCAGATGTGCCTCATAGAATCATTAGAGCTGGGAAATACCTTTCAGGTCCTCAAGTCCAGCCATAAACCTAACCCTTCCAGAAGAGTCCACCACTAAACTGTTTTTTTAAGTGATACATCTACACATCTTTTAACTACTTCTGGGGCGGGTGACATCACCATTTCCCTGGGCAGCCTGTTCCAATTCTTGGCAACCCTTTCAGAATACCCAATCTAAACCTCCCTAGCACAATGTGAGGCTGGTTTCTCTTTATCACGGTTATGTGGAAGAAGAGACTCATTCCCACTTTGGTACACCCTCCTTTCTGGTAATTTTAGAGTCAGATCTACATTCCCACCCAACTCACTGTTGTCTGCAAACTCAATCCCCACATCCAGATCACAGATATAGATATTAAACAGGAATGGCACTGGTACTGAGCCTTGGGGAACAAGAGTGGTGACCAGCCACGAGCTGGATGTAACTCCATTCCCCTCACTCTCTGGGTCCAGCCACACAGGCAGTTTTTAATCCAGGAAACAGAACATCCGTCCAAGTCAATTTCTTCAGGAAAAAGTTGTGGGAGAATTTATCAAAAGCCTTACTTAGGTTCAGGTAGACAACACCCATAGCTTTTCCCTTGTCCACAAAGTGAGTTGTTTTGGCACAGAAGATCAGGTTGATTAAGAGGGACCTGTCTTTTATGAACTCTTGCTGGCTGAACCTGATCCCCGGGTTGCTATGTACATGCCATGTGATAGGAATCAGGATGATTTGCTCCCAAATCCTGTATCTTCATTCAATTTAAACTACAGTTTTTCTTCTCTTCTTTCTGTACCGTACTAATTTAGTACATAACTGTGTAGCATAACAACTTTTAAAATGATCTCTGGCAAAATGGGGTCATAAACAGAAGTAAAAGTTGGGGAAACATCCTATATATTGGGTCAATCTTTGACTTCTGGGTGGAGAATCTCTCCTAACGGTAGTAGAACCTGGTCCTGTGAGAGTCTTTAGTTCCCTGCTGGAAAAGGAATTTGAAGTGTTGTCTTTTACTATGTGCTACATGCCTTTAACAAGATGAAATGTAAGAAAAAGACAATCCCACAAAAAATCCTGTGGGATGTATTTTTGTTTCATGAACTGTTGAAGTGAATGAGATGGGAGATGAAGCTTTCAGATATGGGGGAAGACACTGATGTAGTGAAAGAGTAGGGATAGATTTCAGGAAATTTGCTGTCTCTTTCTGCTTCCTGTTTCTGTAAACTTGGGAATGTAACTCCATCTTTGTGCCTCTTCTGCTAGTGTGTGAAATGAAGATAACCACTTCTTTTGTCTGTCTTACCTGTTTTATGTCTAAACTTACTAGGGAAGAGACACTTACCTTACACATATTCTGAGGAGAGACTTCAGTAGGATCCTAATCCCCTTCAGGCTAAGTGTCTCTGGTTGTCAAAAAAATAATAAAAAAATCTCAAAATTTCTACAGGACTGTTGGAATACTAGGAACACACTGTATTTCATAGCTGGCTGTGTTGTACTGTTAGCAGGGCAGAAACAGAGTATGGTTATATTTGGAGACTGTAAAAGAATCCTGATACATTAGGTGCTTAATTTCTTTGCCTTGTGGAATTGAAGATTTTCCACTGTTTATGAAAGCTACAATGAAATGGAGAACTATATCCTATGTGCATACACACGACATCATTTTGCTTCCCAGCCAGATTTTCCCCAGGTTAGGTACTTTTACGGATCTCCCTGCTTCTCCTTGTGATAAGGTGCATAGCCAACATTAACATTAATGAGAGCTGCATGTGCACTGGAAGAGAGAATCCAAGCCTCTGGGCATATTTAATTGCTATCAGACCAAGACTACTTCTGCATAACATGGGGTATGCATGGAACATGGTAATGAAACTGAGAGCAAAGGGCGTGCTTAGGAAGGTGTGCATAGCACTCTGTGGGGAAGCTCTGCACAACTTGGGAAACTCTGCCATCATGGAGAGAAACATGGATGGCATGCAGGAGGAAATGTTATATTTGGGGAGCACGCAGGCTGTTGTGTGGCTGTAACTGATAGTTTGGATTACCTTTGTACTGTACAATCAAGACATGCTGCTGGGAACGATTAACTGTAGAAGCAAGATGCTAAATTTTTTCCTTTAAGTCTCTCTTCTTTCCTGCATGAAACTTGGACTTGCTGTGTTGTCTCTGACTTTCCAGTGACCTTGCTTTAGGTTTTAGTGAAGAGGAATAAACCTAGTGTAGGCAAGATTAAAAGGCATATCATTATATTTGAGGGAGTGGAAATTGAATGGTAGGAAAGAGCAGAAGGGTCTAGTGCCTGTGCTCCAGTCCTATCTCTCACTTCCTCTGTAAATAGTTTGATTCATATTAGATTCAACTATTCAGAATAAAGCAAAAATTTAGATTATTTTTTATCCCAGAGAATACAGATTAACTTTCCCCAGATAATGACTGAACGTAATGTACAAATAGCAACAAAAGCTCAAGCTGATCATTGAGTTCAAGTACTGAGAAAGACAGTTTCTCTGGGGATATTCATTTATCTAAAATATGTATTTTTTAGTAAATTCCAGGGAATTGAACTAAAGAGTTAGGGACAGTTCTGGATGGCTGCATTATAGGGCCTGTGTTCCAAGGATGCATGTACCCTGAGGGGATTGTGCCATAGCATGTTTCTCCTAAAGCCATCTGAAGTTAAGCACTTCTCTAGATCAGAGGATTGAATGTTATACAGTAAAGTTGAACACAGCAAAATTGTTATAATTTGATCTAAAGCACATTAAAGGCTTCTCACTCTCATTAGAAAGGTTGGGCTACCTCTTATGTTACAGGTACAAAACTACTCTAACAGTAGCATATTTGTCTGTAAAGACAGGGACCTTTCAGCTGTAACTGAGGATTTTAGTCCCAGGATATTGCCTTGAGGTCTCTGTGTGAGTAGGAAGAGGAAGACACAACTGTGGTCTCCTCACACATCTACAACTTGCAGTGACTCTGAAAGCTGTAAGGCCAATGGCCATTGATTCTACTTGGAGAAAACTTTTGGAAGCCGTAATTTATACCATTTATGTTCAATGCACAGTTAATCTATGAAGTGAAGGAAAACAAAGGCAATTTAGATTCATCCATCCATAACATAGGTCACCAAAGAGCCGGTTTAATATGGCACTAGTAAGACCATACTTAAGACAAGGTAATGCTGTGCTGGGATCAAATGAATGGATATAGTTTCATGTAAACAATGGAAGCAGCTTTTAGTGGAATTTCATAAAGAATGACATTGGATCGACGAGCCAGTTTCTATAGCATTTAATGAAGAATCTATATAATATAGGGAATGGAAGTCTGCATATGCCTGTAGCTGATTTCTAATTAAAGAATAGAAGGTTCAGTTGCAGAGCAGTATTAAGAAATGTGCATTCAAAGAATTAGGAGTAGCCTACCCATTTAGTGATGCATTATTACACTTCTTTCTCTTGGATATCTCTTTAGTTCTCTGAAGTTAAATATGATACATATGGGAAATAGATTGAAGTACATTAATTGCCTTATTCATCATGTCATTAAAATTATAGGTCTTGCTGCAGACTAGCTGCAATGTCTTATTGTGTTTCTGGCACACATCATTAACAGAAACAGTCCTGCTAGTGGTATGCAAAATGTACTTTCTAAATAACTGTACAGTGATTTGGGGCTCACTTATGCAACATATTGCTACAAACTATTGTAATACCCCTGGCACTCGCCTAAACTCATTGGGCTAGTGATGGAATTAATGAGGCTGGTGCTGCTGCAGTATGCTGAGCACGCTCAGCTCCTTCGATGCTCTTTGTCTGCAGCGAGGCTCTTGTCTTTCAGAGCTGGCTGCCGCTCTGTCTCCAGGGCTGAGCCTGGGATCAGATAATGAACAGCATATCAGTGCAGCAGAGGGGGTAGGGGGTGATGGGAGAAGACTTATTATTCCTTCACTCTCAAACAAAACAAAATCATTGAACTGTCAGGGTCATTAAGGACCCTGGGGTTGTCATGGAAACGACCTTTGGGGGTTTATGGCTGTTAATGCATGAGTGACTGTCTGTATTATATGTGTGTGGAAGGGGTCACTGTTTTCTTGGTGGCTTCTAAAAAAAGCTGGATTGGATGGCTAATGTTCAGAAAGGAATTTCTGTGCTCTGTGGTGTGACTAACTATTTTGAATGTAGCAGACTTTGAAGGGGAGGCGGAATAAAAAGCTTTACTGACAAATATTTAGACAGAAACATAATTACTCTTGAATTTTGTTTCAGTAGCAATGCAACTTTATTTCCAAGTGTCAGAAAATAAAGTCAGACTCTGTAATCTTTTCAGGATACTTAAAAAAAACCTCTGAAAGCAAATAATTTTGCTTCAGATGATTTCAGACTAGCAATACAGGGCACTACCTAGGGAAATGACAATAAATGTTAGAGCTGTCATAGCCAGAGAGAAAAAATGTTAATGTACACAGCTAATAAAATCTTCCTCATCCTCACACAGACTTTCTGTGTGACCTTGGGCACATCTTTTAACTATTGTCCTGTTCAAGCCAATGCAAACCATCAATTGACTACAGATTTGTAATAATGCTTGTTAAAAAGGAAGGACATTTGATTTTAAGAATGTGGGTTTAGGACTCTGAGTATCCAGAAAGAGAAGTCACGGTAAGAGTACATCAAAGATAAATTTTACCTAATTTTTTACACTCTCAAGTGGAAGTCATCATGGAATTTTGCTTTATCAGCCACTCTCTACTGGCTGATTAACAATTAGATGGTTATACTTCAGTTTCCAGTAGAGACGATGGTGCTTGTCTCCATATAGAGAAAAGGAGGGGGAGGGGGAGACAAAGAGGCAGCAAAGCCAGATAATATTAATGATTCCCTTTATGACAGTCAGGAAATATCACCAGAAGCTAAAAATACTAAAGGTGAGGAATAGTGGTAGCAATTATTTCAGTATTGTATGGGACTTCGTATCTATTCAGTTTGATTCCTCAGCTCTTTGTTTCAGCAAAAAGTTCTGTGTTTACAGTATATTGAGAAAGGAACTGGATTGTTCCCCCCCCACACACACACACTAAGATAAATGAATGTGATTGCCAGGTTAAAAATTGGAGGCAGAATTTTACTTATCTCCTGCTGTGGGGGAGGAAGCCTGTTTGGCCATGCTGAATCAAGTATCCATGATTTTGCATACTTCTTTTTTTTTCAGTTGTCTCAGAAAAATCATATCATCTTTCTTGACTCTCACCTTTCTTCTGTAAAGGAGGAACAGCCACACTTTTTTATTTCATACATTCCTTGCAATAAAGATCATAATAAACTCAGGTAATCCATCAGACAGGCTGCATAAACATCCCTGACAGCAAGGTCAATAGCAGGATGTGACTTCCTGGCTTATAGCCCATCTTCACTCCTACTTGTGCAGCTTCAGAAGTTCCTTAGAGTGATCAGGGGCAGCAAGCACAATAACAAAATTGCTGAAAGTCACAGTTTTATCAGTTGTATTGGTGTGCTTGATGTATTTCAAAAATTCTTCCTTCTAATTGTACTGGTTACAGCACATCTTTGTTAAATAGATAAGGAAGATGAAAATGTCATTGTATCACTGAATCTGAGCTATGATCCGGTTGGAGGAGTTAAAAAAAGGAATTGTATTTATATATGTTAATAGTAGTGTTATTTAATTAATCTAAGAGAAAAACATTTTGAGAGATTCTTAGTAGACTTTCATTCATCTGACTTTTTAGGCATCTCTGTATTTGACGCTTTCTATGCAAAACTTTTTTCAGTCTTGTCTTGCAATTTTATGTCTCCTGGTATTGGAGAAAAAGTAATCATGAAAGCTCAAGGTTGAGTTTAATCAAGTTCAGTATCGAATTTATTTAAATGCCAAGTTTGGCATTAGCTCAAATTCTGTTGAAAATTCAGACTGAAAATCTGTAGGCTTTAAGAGCTGTTGATTTGGTGAGCAATCCACCAGTGCTACCAGTCATAGTATCTTGTCTCCCATCCTCGCTTTTTGTCCTCTCTCTATCCCTGGTTTTTCAGCTCCTCCAAGCATTTCTTGTCACTGCTTCACTAGGATCTCCTCAACCCTGCAAACACACCCCACCCCTATCTGCAGATATCCAGAGGCAGAAGTTTCAGAAGTAATTTTTTCTGTTCTAGGTACACTGATAAATTTTGATGCACATAAGTCTTATTGTATTTTCTACATTTGTTGAGAGTTAGTTTCCAAGAGCATTAGAAATCACTTAGAATCCAGACTCCCTCCTTGAATATTTTATTTATTCTCTTATAAGCCTGATTCCAGAAACAAACATAACAAGATAGAGAAATATTCATAGAATTACAGAGACTGAAGGAGAAAGTCAGGAGTACAATGGGTCGTTTGGCCCAACCTCTCTGCTCAGGTGGGATCAACCTCGAACAGATTGCACAGGATTTCACCCAGACAGTTTGACTTCACACCCTCTCTATACAGTCAGTTCCAGTGCACAGTCATTAACACAGTAAAGTTCTTTCACATATTCTGGTGGAACTTCCTCTGCATCAGTTTTTCCCCATTGCCTATTGTCTTACTCCTTTGTCCACTGTTCTACAAGTTGCCATATATTTAAATACGCCAATTTACTGCCCCTGTTCCTCTTATTCAGGATAAATGTTGAATCTTTCAACAGCTGAATAATTCAGAGCATAGTATATTGCAAGACTTGTTTGCTTTTTTTTCAATAATATTTTTCACTCAGACTCTAGTTCAGTTAGAGTTTCAGTGGAGAAGTCACCAAGGATAAATTTGAGGAGAAATTGAAGCCACTGGTGTCAGCTGGGCTAGATCCCTGCATTTCTCCTGACCTGTGCTCATTTACCCCAGTTTAGAATCTTCCTTGCTATTGCACAGTGGTGGGCTGACCTTGGCTGGATGCCAGTAGTACACCAAGCCTCTCTATGACCCCTCCTCAGCAGAAGCAAAGGAAAACAAAAGATTTACTTGCTATTTCCCATCAGCAGATAATACACAAGCCCTTCCCAGGAAGCAGTTTCAGTACACATAGTGGTTGCTCTGGAAAATAAATGTAAACAAATGCTCCTCACCTTTTTTCTCCTAACTTTTATTTCATTTTGTCATCTTGAGCCAGCTCTCCTGGCTTTGTCTCCTCCCCACATCCTGCCCACCCCCAGGCTACTGGTAAGGGGTGACTCTTGGAGAGACATCCCTGATGCTGTGCCAGCCCTGCTCAGCAGTGGCCAAAGCACTCTGTGTTAGAAACACCTTTCTAGCCACCAATGGAGTACAGCTCTGCTAGAGCTGCAGTGGTGAAAATGAATTCCATCTCAGTCAGACCCAGTCCATGCACTTTCATGGCAGCCCAAGGGGAACATAGCACAGGAGTACCATACAAACCAACCAGGATGAAAAAAGATAATATTCATTTTCTTTCTCAGTCTAAAGGGATTACTTTTGTAATTACACCAAGTTCTGAAATGCCCTTAGATTTGTTCAGTGCCAGGGAATCTGAATTTACATCAAATGCTGCATAATTCATATGGCACGGACAGCAATTATGAGTTAATTGAGGGGGTAATGCTTAAAAAAAGGCACATTATGAAGAACATCAGGAATGTTGGAATGAAGAAAGGCTCTTCAGCCCATTGAGGCTCATTTTTTTTAAATGTTATTTTATTTAACATGATAGTGATTGTCTTTTGAATGATGCAGGAGAGCCCGCTGTTCTCTGCCTCTGCACTATTTTTTGTTTAGGCAGCATCTGATATATTTTTTTCTGGAATAATTCCAACGTCAGGTATGAAATTATTCCTGTTCTAAATGACACTGTTCTAAAATGTGTGCTTGATTATCTCTCAGCAGCAACCATAACCTTAAAATCAGATATAGTTCAGTTAATACAGTCCTCTTGATCCTTTCTCACCTTTCAGATTATAGGGATTAAGCACTATAAACTATCTATACTGTCGCTGCTTTGTTCCTGCAGTCAACAGAGTCATCACTTTTCTCTGTACCTTCTCACATGTTATAATACCTACTTTTGTACAGCTAACTTGAATGGTTCACTGGTAATCTGAACAGTTTCTGGCCTGTTTCTATGCCTTTGAATAATGAGGACATTTAGCACTGTTAAGAAAATGTTTGTGTTTTGCATTTCAAGTGCTACTGTGCCAACACGAAAAAGGAAATCCACCTCACCTACACAAAGCCAATGTCATCAGGCTTTCAAAGACACTCTTAGTGGAGGCAGGGAAATGAAATTCAAATATCCCAATCTATAGGGAGGCCACAACAGGACTACAACAAAGGATCTTGACATCTGTTATTTCATTCTTGAGGCCAGAAAAAAAGGTTGGGGCCACTCTGTGTTACTGGGCTGGTCCTTAGGATTCCTTCCTTGAGTCTCCTTCCTGCTGCCCCTGCCATGCCAATTTACTCAGATCTTAAATGAAGTTCCCACTTGTAGCATGCAGGATACATGAATTCACATTATTTGCAGATCATAATATCCTATGCTGCTCTATTGTCTCCACAAGCTGATAGGAAAGGCTTTTTTTTCATATTAATCCTCTGAACCTGCTATTCAAAAAGAAAAAATATCACTCTTAGTGGTTCAAAACAAGCCACATTTCATTTTAAACTTGAGTATGTGGCCAAGTCAGTTTTCGTGTGGATTTGAAATGGACTGAGTCCAATTTAAAAATAACCTGTTACTTTTCAAAGAGAGCTTAGATTTTAAATTTAAATTTTATTTTGCATTTAAAATGTTGGCTGAAATGTACAGAAATGAAAGTGTCAATGCAAACATTTTTTGGTTGCTTTTGGTTTTTGTTTTGTTTTTTACAAAAGTCAATTTTAAAGCCTGTGATGTAGCAATTGATGTCATACTTGACAAAGAACTTACCCATTCAGCAATGGCATATACAAGTGTAAGAATTTGCTCTGATAATTTAAATGACTTTTAATCTAAAACATATGAGATCAAGAAGTCCTCACTGAAAACCAAGGGTAATTTCTCCAATACTTGAGTGAATAAATCAGTGGCAAGGAAAAAACTGTGGCTGAGTTGCGTGTATGAGTTATCTGGGATGCAAACCATGCTGGCACTGTATGTGTGCATGTCACAGTCTGTGAGGCTGTGCTTCTATCAGAACATTTGTTGGATTCACTTGGAAGACTCGGGAGTTGAGGAGCAAAGGAGAGAAGAGGCGCCTCAATTAGCTTGATTTAGTAGTATAACCATGCCACACTCATGGATAATTACTTCATCACTATTAGTGATCCATGCATCAAAAAAGGCCAGGGCTGCTGCCTGAAACTCAAGGGACTCAACTCTCACTTGTCATCAGACTCTGCAGCACAATTACCCAGGACTGTTCATGGGGAGTTTCTCCCTCAGCTTGTTTCTCTACACCTCAAAATCCTCTTCACTTATCCTGAAAAAAAATTCATGTAGGAGCAACACTCTTACTGTAGACTTTCTTTTCAAAGTCATTTCAAGAAATTCTAAATGGCACCTATTTTGTTCAAAGGCCAAAAGCATCCTGATGTCTACATTTTTTCTCCCTGACATTAGTGCTTCCTTTCCTCATGTTCGCTTTGGTGCAGGGCCTATTTCTAACTGGGATTTTTATCTGAATTCAACCTTTGTTTCCCAGATTTGTCTAATAGCTTGTTTGAAGACAAGGGAAATGTTCTAATCCTTCTGGCCTTCAGTACAGCATTTGGTGTCACCTGGGAAATTATTGGTGAAGGCAGGTGAGACGGGGATTAGAGCAAGAACTGTGAAGTGGGCACTGGCTGAAAAGAAGAGACAGAGGGTTATGCTGAAAGGGGAAGGAAGGCTACAGTCAGTCCTTTAAGGACTCTTGAGTCCACTCTTAGGACTAATATTAATTTTTTTTAATGACCCGGACACAGAAAATAAACACAAGCTAATGACACTTGATGAGAAGTGGATAAGGGATTCCTAGAAGCAGGAGGTTAAGAATTTCACATGAGAACTGGATTATGGTCTATACAGGTGGGATTAATTGTTCAAATTGTGAAGCAGCAGTTCACATTATAATCTAGAAGAAATGCAAATGGAAACAATGAGGAAGGAAAAATCTGGGCCTCTTAGCTGATCACAGTAGAGTTTTGAATCACCAGTGAACACAGCTGTGGAAAAGGTGTGGTCTGAGAATGTGTCTAAAAAATTATTTATGTAGAGAACACTGATAGTGTTAAAGATTTCTTTTGGAATGATGATCACATTGTTCTCCTAGGAAAGAAGGATGATTCCAAGGTGTAGTAGAAAATGTTGACTGGAATGAACAGGGAAACTTATATACTGTTCCACAAGACAAGGAAAAAAACACCTTGATTTAGTCAACCTAATATAATGTTCTTTCTGCTAGGAGGAAAGACTGGAAAAGAACAAGGACTATTTGCCTTTTGAGAGAATACTGATACAAATAGAACTAAGCATCATATGTTTTAGAAATTAAAAGAACTCTTCTGAAGCAGTTGTCCTAGCATTTTAGAGGAGTTGGGAAAATTTGGTGGCTTTTAACTGGGACTGGATGCCTTGATTGCTTTATGGTTGCTTATCTCTGAAGAAAAGTCTCTTCTTGCTTAATTTCAGTAACATAAGATCATCCTACTAGCATGGAGACTAATTGATGAAGTTGTCAGGGGCATTAGCAAACTAAAACTTGGAGTTTTTGTATACAGCTATAGTTTCCTTTACTAGATAGGACATGAGTTCAAAGGGAATAAGAAACATACTTTATATCTATAGTGAAGGCATGGCTCACATCAATATTCTGACTGACATACCCTGTTACCCTGATAAAAAAGCAAAAGGGGATAAGAGAAGAAGGGAAGGTTAGACTTTGAAAAAATAATTTAGAATAAATATTTTAATTAGTGTGATAAAATTATATTGTTTATTGGGGCATTTTTGTTAGTGTTGTTGTTGTTGTGGGACACCATGCCAGTCATGCATCATGCATGTGTACAGAACAAACAAACAAACAAAAAAACCAGAAAAAAAACCCAAAACAAAAAAACAAACAAAAAACCTCAAAAAAAAAAAAAAAAACGAAACACCAAAACCCTGGGAAAATATGAGTAAATCTTAGAAAGTGTAAATACTTTTCTTGTAATAAATATAATAGAAAAGTAATCAAGAGTTTAAAATTGTATCTATTTTTTTCTAAATAGAGGTTTATTTCTTAAGCTTCAGCTTCCAGCTCTTGTCAGATCCTCTCTGAGCCCTTTTTCTCGGGAGCTGATGTGTTGATGCTTTCAGTCTTGTCTGTTACTGGAGGCTGGGTGAGCCTGAATAGCCTGACTTGTTTCATAACCATATTTGTACAGCACCAGTCAATAGTTCTTGCATTGTAGATATTTTCATTTTTTAGTTAATTTCAGTGAGGCAATTTGAACAGTTCTCATTAATTTTCCATTTATAGGCTGTAATAAAGACTAGAGATGGTGTTGTGTTGTTAAGACAAACATAGATTAGTGACAAGAGGTTGTCATCTCTCCTAACCTCTTGTCATTAGTGTCAAGAGGTAATCATCTCTCCTAACTAGTAACTACAATAATGATTTGGGAGATGCTGAAGAGTGACAAGAATGGGTAAGTGCCTTGAAAGTCTTCAGCAAGGAAGGACTGACACAGGAAGCAATAATTTCAATGGACACTGATTTGGAGCTGTTAAAGCAGCAGTTTTTAAGGAGTTTTGTATTGTTTTCACTTACACTAAGCCAGTTTATATATCTTCCAGACTCTCTTGCTTTCCCTCTAAAATTTCTTTCATCTTTCAACTTTGGTGTCACAATGCCGTTGACTAAATATGTGGGGAAATACTAATGAAATATATTTGAATTGGTATCATTACCTAGGAATCTGCTTGCATTGAGTACCTCTCTGTATTCTGTTGGACAGAAAAGGGATTGTTCATGAGAATAGGGAGTAAAGGCTGAGATCCATGATTAAACCCTTCCTGCTCCCCATGAGGATAAGAGATAGATGGTTTCCTTCAGGCTCCCTTGCTGTTTGAATCCAGGCAGCAGGGTTATCCCTCTGTGCAGTTAGCAGCAGCAGGTCAGCAGTGAAGGAGAAAGGAGGGCACACCTTACCTGGCACAGCCAGCCCTGCTTGCTCAGGCAGGGCAGAGCTCGAGCAGCCGTGCTGCACCTGGCAAAGCACAGAACGCCCTGGGGCCCAGGCCTCAGGAGGAGAAAAGAAATGAGATCACCTTCTTCACCAGTACCTTGGCTGAGCACAAGCAGTACAAGGGGACTGAGAAGGCAGAGCTGTGTGAAAGGAAAAGACTAGAGAAACAAGCTCTTCATCAGGGAGATAAATGTAGAATCTCATCAGCATTCCTGAGCTCCTTGCTCTCCCTCAGGCCTATGTGAGGCTGCTCACAAGAGAGGAAGTGGATCAACTAACCTATTTCATCCCTTCTTCTGGGTAGCTCAGAGCAAACTGCCTAGCCTAGGTGAGAAATAACAGACTTTTGGAAGGGTGTCTCTAGTCATGGTGCCTGATCAGACCAATCGCTTAATGCTGCGTGCAACTGAGCAAATGGAAGCAGTAGTAATTTGATTAGAGTAATTTTCCATTAAAATAATTTTAGCTGCTATGTTAGCTTAGAAAAAGGTAGATCAGGGTGTTATGTATAACTGGAACAGTATGCTAATATGGCTATATTCTTTCTGGTACCCAGGCTAATTCACAGCCAGCTCAGTTTATTTGGCAGAACACTGCAACATAATTTACTGTAGCTTCTAAAGGATCAGACCAGCCTTGGACTATATAAACAGTGACTTTAGTGTTTCTAAAATTCAGTAATAAATTCCTATTCATATAACTTTATTAGTTGAATCATGTGAAAGACATGCCTTTGAGCCAGGGCAGGTGTCTGTTTTAGTTCTGCAGCACCATGCCATCAATATAAAACAAGCACAGTAAATTCAAAACTTCCCTGAGGATCATATCCAGCACCAGTGATTCATTAACTCAGGCCTCATGCTGGATGGGAACAGATTAATACAGTAAGAACAAAGGTGCCAGATGTGTAGTTTCTTGGCCATGTTTTAAAGTCTATGTGTCAAAGACCAGAAATAAAGGAAATGTTTGACCTTTATTTCTGAAGTCCCAGAAAAAGGTCTTCTGGCTAGTTTCCTTTACGTATGGTAATGTCTTTAAAAAAAGATTTATGCAATTAAAAGCATTTTACATGAAAAAAATACAATTACTTTATAAGGACTGAATGTTGCTCTCTTGTGGCAGATAAAGTAGGTTTCAAGGCCTGCAGAGACTAGGCACATGCTTACCTTTATTGGTACTGAGAACACAGAAACAGCAAACTTCTCTGGTGAATGACACATCTTCAGGACAGAAGCCAAGACCTGGCAATCCTCAATGAAAGAATAAAGTTCCTCTACTGGATCAAAGGCCAAACTTTCTATTAGGTGTTGAGCCATGGCTTGTGGCCTTGCTATATTAATGGAGCTTCTGAAGAGAACTGGGACTCAGTGGCAACTTTGTACGCAAAGCAAATTATGCTCTCTGTCTAGCCACAGACTTGAACTCTGTTATCAAGACTCTTCACTGAGGGTGGCATTTTCCTATTTTCAGGATAGCTCAAATAATGAGAGATTCAAATAACTAGTAAATATAGCTTATAAGTAGGAATAAAGCAAATGGCTTGATACAAGTTGATACATTGCTTTAATTGAAAATAAGGTAAATAAGTACCAAAACTATGGTGATAATTTTTTGGTTTAGAGATGTATTTTAAAAGACACTGGCTTCTCTGTACCTGCACAAGCTGGTTGTATGAAATTTGGTGCTTCCATATAGGTCACTGTTAGTAGAGCTACAACAAATGAGCAGTTTTGTACAGACAAGACAACTACAGGCTGGAATGTTAGTGGTACCTGGATGCTGAAACATACATTCCTTCAAGCTTCTGCACTGCTCCTGAGCTCAGGTGCGGTTTGAAACTGAGAACACTGCTGTGACTTTATGGGGTCACTAGAATGTTAAAATAATCCAGTAGCAGGCAGACTGCTAAAGACCACGGTGCCAGCAAACAGGTGACAGGTTCATCTGTGATTTACATAAAGTATAAATTGATTAACCCTGAGAGCCCTGTGGGGGATTACTCTGCTGATGAGTAATTTCTCATGCTGATATGTAGGCTCTTCCTTTCCTCTGGGTCACTCCCAAGTGCCTTGAGCATTATTCCTTTGATGTTCTTCCTACAGCATAAAGACATCTCAGTCCACTCTTGATTTTGCACTGCTGGTGACCCCCACAATCCAGGCTGACTGTTGGCTTGCTTCTTGAGAGGCCGGCTGGGGATGGAAGCCAGTGGTGCTGTTGCCAAGAGCCAAAGCTGTGGCCTGGCCTCAAATCATCCCACCATGGGCTCTCCTGCATCTATGTGAAAGGATTTGCAGGAGAGATGGGAAGTAGGTCTGGTTGGGTTCTTGTGACACGTAGTAGACCACGCTGAAGATAGTATGAATATACAACAGCAGTCTGAAGACTTCTATGAATCAATGCTGTTTCATTGCAACTGCTGCTTTCAGGCTTGCTCTGTTACCTGTCTCTTGTCTCTCTTTCAAACACGAGTTGCAATTTAGATCTTGTCCACAAAATTCAAACAATCCATTGCAAGGGGATTGTTTTTCAAGTTCCTCAGAATAAAGTTTACTGGGAGGTTTGCTGTCATTGCAAGGCGTCCCCAAACTGGTAATAATTAGCATTGACTCCATGATTCACTGAAGGCTGATCAATCTCTTTGTTATGTTATTATCAAGAAACCCATTACTTTTATAGACAGTTACGATACAAGTTGACCTAATCGGTCCCTTATTTAAAACACCCTCACCGTTGGCTAATTAAGAAAGCACCCCTTGGTAAACAAATCTCCGTAACACATTCCACATATTCACAATAACAGGTGCAGCAAATTAAGATGAGAATTATTTCTCGTTGTTTTCTGTGATCTTCTCACAGCCTTCCCCAGCAAGATTTGGGAAAGTTATGTGTTGCTCTCTGTGGCTAGAGAGCTGCTGCCACAGTTTGGCACTTAGTGTTTCTTATTTCATAGCTTGATTTAAAATCTCTTATATGACAAAATGAGAAAACATTTGAAAAAAAGAAGGTATTACAATAGAAGTAAAGACTGATTATTTTTCTTTGGATAATATTTCCTTTAATTTCCTAGGGTATGCTGGATTGTGTTTATGTAACCAGACATTCAATATATTTCAGATCTCGTTATTATAATTCTAATGACTTGTCCCAATAATTTGCTGCCAGTGTGTAAAAGTGCTTATATATAGGGGTGGGTTAGAGCTAATTGCCACACAGCCCTTTTTAATAGGGCTACAGAGATTAGTAGCCCACCCAAGTTTATGAAAAATATACACATTTACAAGCATGTTGATCTGATTAAGGCTGAGAACAAGTCCTTCTGAACATAAATGCATGGAAATCTGCAAATAAATACACATTTTTAAAAAAGTGACTTTTTAAGGAATGCTTTTCTTTGTTTTATTGTGTGAAAAGGCAGATTTTTTTTGTTGATAGTTTAAGAGGGTTGCTTGCATTTAATTTTTTATTTAGAATTTCAGTTCCTGATGAAAAAGCATTACTGTCCTTGTAAAATTGCACAGTGTACCTTCAGTTTTGGTTCTTAAGTATTATACCTTTCTGAACCTCAATTTATTTTTCAAACATATTTTGGGTGCTTGGATACAGAGCAAAAATGATTTCTTGACTGAAAAATTGTATATCAGCCCTTCATTAATTTTCTACTCTTTGGAGCCTTCATTGATTTCTGTGGGTGCTGATCTGAGCTGTATATTATGTCTGCCATAGAGGCTGCAAGCTACTGACAAGGTACTAAAGTCAGTTTTGTCAAAAAACGTTACCACACATGCAAAGTTTGGCTGGACATTAAGCAGTAGGAACTTCCACAAGGTCTCCTGGGTCAGCTGTGGGAAGGAGTGTCTATTAAATCTGCCTCAGAGTGCCCAATGCAATTTCTTCTTCTTAAGGATTTAGACTTCGGGGCCTGAAAGTTTCTTGTCTAGCTTCAGAAGCTACAGTGATTGACTCTCCTGAGACTGTCTGAAAATTCAGACAGATACTGCCCCATGATGATCTCACATTGTCAGGCTGTATTTCTCACCGAGCCCCAGAGTGACAGCAGCCTGTGAAAGTAGCTGAAATTCCCATATCCTGGGAACAGAGATGGGACTGTCCAGCACTTAGTTGTTGATTTATACAAGATTATGACTGTGAGAATATATCTAAGGCAAGAAGAGACCAGAAAATCCTGCTGAGATTCAGTGGAGCAGGAGGTGTAATAAGCCAGGGGAGAGAAGATGGCTTTAGCAAAAGGGCGAGCTGTGTTTCTTACATTGCAGCATATAATTGTCCCTGCAGGAAGGAAGAACTGAGTATATGTACCTGAGGCACTGCATTGATACAAGTAGTTTCATGTATTTTAAATATCTAGATTCAGTTGTATAATTATTTGATTAATCTGTGCATGTTCTCACCAGAGAAAGTGCCCAGAAAATTGTTTTTGTTAGTAATATTAATCTTATTTGGATAAATCCTCAGGAATCCTGAACAACTGCATCTTTCTTGGGGAAGCACCTGAGTCTGCAGGTGTTCAGCACAGTAGGCTTCTGGATAACTTAGACTGCATCCTAGACTTCATGCTTTTATATTGTCAGGAGTTGAAGGCACAGTTCTCCCCCACATCTCATCTTGCATACCGAGACAATGTGGCATACACTTAGTCTTGAGTTCTCAGGAAAATATGCTGCACATAGTAAAGCCACTTACTGGTTACAGAATCACCAGGTATCTCATCTCTCTCATCTCTCTCTGTCACCAGATAAGGACTGGATCCTGACACTTCATATCCAGGAGTGTTTTTATTTTTCTCAGGCGGACATTTAAGATGGTCAGGAGAGCTTTATCAGAGGAAGAAGCAAAAGACATTGAACAAAATTTCTTGATTAGTCATATTAGGTATTTAAATAGAGGCAGCCTGTGTTTTTATTACTGTTATGAAAAGCTGCACTGTGAGTGGAAGCCAGTAATTGGGCATATGTGCAAACAAAACATATATACAACTTGACTTATTTGTATGGCAGCAGTAGAAAGATTACCATCATAACATCCTTCATATATTTCATATCAGGCAGCCTTCCACAGCTGTAGCTTCAATCTTTATTAGATCTATTATGCAAACACAGAAGGCTTCTTGAGTCAGCAAAAACTCAGCAAGCTGATATGTGTTGTTCATGCTCCTTGCAAATCACTTGCCCTAATAACCTAAGAGTTGATTAAAGTGGAGGTTGATTGGTTAATTTGCTCTCAACCTTGGAGAACCCATGACATTGATTATTACAGCAGTTATTTAAAATATGTGGTGTGTCATTCTTCTTAGGGTTTAGCCATATTCTAAATAAAACCATGAATTTATGCATCATTATTAAAAAATAAGAATAAACAAAATAAAAAGAGAACAAGAACTTCCCTGCTGGGCATTTGAGTATGTTGCTTTTAAGTCAAAGGCATTTTCCTTAATATCCCTACTTGTACACTTCATGATGGGTTCCTCTGACTGATTCATGGACATCATGGAAAATGTGAGCATGAAGAGGCTAAAGACCAAAAAAACTATTCTCTCTCTCTCTCATGTACCTCAGTTTGCCTTTCTAGCATTTTCCCCATGTAGAGAGTCAAAAGCAACAGACTATTGGGAAAATCTCCCTCACAGTAATAGCAAGGATAATCTAGAAAATACCTGAAGTATCAAGGGAAATTATGGGAAAGCTATTATTTGGGTGGAGTACTGCTAGCCTGGTTCCAATGTTCTAGAAAAAAATTTAGAGTTCCCAGCCCTGCCCTGGTGATGAAAAGGGTGTAAGGGGGCTAAGTATTTTCCCAGCACTGCACTGGAAATATCTGTGAGTGCTAACAGGGCTTTGTGGTCTCTCACAATATACAGATGTTTCTTCTAGCCAAAGGTGGGAGTAGTTGTAATGAAACAGGTTAATAATGCTTGAAAGATCAAGCATTTGGTAAAGGAAAAAATATTTATAGTCCTGCAGGTTGTTTCATTATTTGCTGTACATACTTTGAATGAAGCAATAAATAATGCTTTAGAAGGCAGCTTAAAAAAAAAAAAAAACTGATGTATTGAAAGTTTCACAAGGAAAAAAGCTTTACAGTTAGGAACACAGATGAGCTTATGAGCCAGAGATGCAGCCCAAAGACCTGTTCTGAGAGATTCTGGAGCACCATTCAGGAAAAGGGTGAAGATAGAGCTGACATGCATAAGGAAGGTGTTGAAAGCACAGGTTGCCCTGTCACATCTGTTTCTTTCTCTGCTTCTTGGCTGAAAGGGAAACATTTTGTATAGATATTAGCTCTCCACATAGAACATTACTCTGGTTTATTCTTGGCCAAAATGTCTTGGTAGAAGTTAGCAGAATTTGCACTCTACTTTCACAGGCAGATATCAGTATTTTTATGGGGTAGGCCTAGTACATGGTATGGATGGTTGGTTTTCTCCTTTGGGTTTCATCACATCCTCACCAGTTTCAACATGACTGGTGCCAGAGGGTTGTGGCCAGCCCCCAGCTCCCCACAGCACCACCTCATGTCTGAGTGAAAGTAACTGACTGGGTCTTTGCCCTTTCTTCCTTGCTTCCTCACCTGCATGGCTGTAGTCTAATCACAGCTGGTGGGTTTGGGACTATCTTTGTTTTAGGTCTTTTCTCTTTATCAGCTATATAAGTGCAAATCCTCATTTCTGACTACTGGCTGCCTGTTCTCTGCTGGCTGCTGCAGTGTCTCCTGCACAGCTTCACTTACCTTCACTGGTTTCCTTGGTGCATTGAGGAATATTTTTATTGAGGAAACTTTTGTTATCTGGCTGCATTCACTGGACTTGCCAAAAGCCACAAAATGTAAGAATTGCATGTGTGTGTGCCTTCTTTTTATAGCAGCTGTCTGTATCTTTCTTGCTGCATACAGTTGATTAATTCTTCTGTACAATGCCTTGAGGAATTACCGTGTCAAGTATCACATCTGATAGATCTGCTAAATGAATTTATGAAGACATCTTCAGGCAACAGTATTGTCATACACTACATTTATAGAGGGGATGTCTTGGGCCCTGTCCTTACTGGTAAACAGTCATCTCTGTGCATTTCCTGGTGACTAATTTCTGCCTGGGAAGAGATGTTTGTGGGAGACTGCCAACCACTGTTGTGCTAAAATTATACACCAAAAAATGTTTGCATACTTTACATCTTCTGCTCTTTTCCTTGTCAGACAAACAGGGTGTTATACAGAGGTGTTTATTTTTTATTTTCATGAATTATTCAAAAGAATAGTATGGGGGTGGGGGGACAGCAGCTTTGCATGCAAATCATTGGTCATTTTAATCATCTTCATGTAAACACTGCCACCTTCCAAGAGCTGCAAATTCTCAGAACCCTGGTTTTCCAAAGATCAAATCCAAACTGACTAACATGTAAGGACTGGTGCCTATAGCTTTAAGCAAATAGAGCAGTACATTTTCATTCTGAACAGGTACCACGTTCACTACTGTGTACAGCATTCTCCAGCTGGGGTTCACACTACCAGCTGATTAGAGGCTTTTCATACTGCTGAAGGACAGTGTATTGCTATAGATCAAATGCTAGCAATAAAGGTGGATGACCTCCTCTACTTAGTGGGAGGAATGTGGAAGAAGAAAATCATATATATTCCACAAACTGCCACATTCAACGATCACTGAAAAAATACAAATGTGTAATCCCATTTCAAATTGATATTTCTAAGCAGATATTTTTAATCACCTATTTTTGCAGATGTCTTTTTTCATCCACTAGAACACATTAACACAATCCAGATTTTTTTATTTATACCCTGTTACCTGAATCTCAATTAATACAGCTAAAAAAGTGGGAGGAAAATAGACAGGACTTTAAAACACCTATATATTGGCATAGGTGGGGTCTTGTGATTTCTGTGTGTGAATTTATTTTCTGTTATCCTTGACGAAATATGGAAACAAGCACAAATATTTCAAAGTTTCCTGCTAACTTCCAGTTTGTAGGAATTTCCCAATGGAGGGAATGACCTTTGTGCTGCTGGCTGAAGCTTGATGAAGTGCATATTTTATTTGTATACCTTCATCAGGTTACCTGAAATAATGTAGAGTCCCCAGTTTTGCCAATATTTGGGCTCTGGAAGCAGGGCGTCTGTAAAACCCCTTAGCCTTTTTGATGCTATGCAGAGGCTGCAGGGTAAGGGCTCACTGTAGAAGGTGGGATTTGAGGGAAGTTTCTACATCTATTTTTAGAGCCTTCCTTCTGTCAAAGTAATATTATCATAACTGAGATGCAGACCCATAGTGCATGCATAGTAAGCGTAGAATTTTGCTGTGTTTCATCACTTAACACACAGCAGCTTTGCCTTCCAAAAATTGTACTGGAGCAGCAGCTTGATTTAAAGATTTTCATAGTTGCTGATAGAGAGTGGGACCTGATGGTGCTAGGCACTGGATTGAGTGAAGCAGAGGGACGCAGCTCTCACACGTAAAATAATTGATGACAATATACAGAGGAAGATACATAGCCAGCAAGCAGTGCACAGGTCAGGGCAGGAAAATCTCAGGTGAAACCCGTGATCTAGGGCTCAGTTTGGTGCTTGAGAAAGAGTAAGACAAATGGAAAGGTAAGTGGATAGAAACTTTAAAAGGGCACAAGGTGATTCTAGGTTTTCAGCCACTGAGAGTGGAAAGAGAAATACATGGAAAGTAATACAGTTATGTTTCATTCTATGCTGTGTGTTCTGGGTTACTGCTTCAGCTTCAGAGCATGTGCACAATTATCATCTGCTCAAGTGCAATGCCCAGCAACTATGGATGATGCTAACTCTCTGTCAATTGTATATACACATTAATTAACGTGTATCATTCTAATAATTGTTTTCAAAAGGAGTAGGTTAAGTTATGGGAGTTGTTATCACAAAAAAAAGGAAGTCATCCTGTTTTATTTTTATTCATGTATGAAACAGAATGTTGCTTATGTAGTTGTTTTAAGTTTCACAATCAGTAATGTTTGTATCATGCTTTGAGGATGAGATGAATGAATTCTGCTTACCATTTTTTTGATTATTTGGATACTCTAACACAGAGCCCTAAAGAGTGATTTACAGAGGTTCATCTTAAAACCCCAGATCAGAATTGCCTTAAGACCAAGACAGAAATTCTTACCATGGAATCTGCTACTGTTGGAGTAGAATAGCATCCAGAGATCATCCAGTTGCTACCACCTTTCTGCTTCATATGGAGAGC
Source organism: Haemorhous mexicanus (assembly GCF_027477595.1). Lineage (NCBI taxonomy): Eukaryota > Metazoa > Chordata > Aves > Passeriformes > Fringillidae > Haemorhous > Haemorhous mexicanus. The sequence goes on along the minus strand of NC_082347.1, from coordinate 19,272,668 downwards.
ACTTGCAGGTCTTGGAGTAATACCCAGGCCCTGTTACAGTGTTTGTTGAGATTTTTAAACTGTAAGTAATCAGGATGAATTTATCTATCTTCAATGTGTTTTAAGAAAATTAAATGCAGAGCAAGAGCTTTAGGGGGGGAAAAAAAGATCAATTTTTAATCAATTCCAGGCATTTTTCTTATAATTTTATTCACATTATTTAATAATACCTTGAGATATTTTTGTTCTGAGATGTTTTTAACTTTGTTCAAAAAAAGTTTATTCAATACAGTCTGCAGTAAGGAACTGTTTCAGTGACATTTTTTTCTGTTTTTCAGATACTGATAATTTGTAGCCTATTGTCACATTATTTAACAACTGGCCAGCTTGTACTGTCTCTAAACTCTGTAATGTGTTTATGTGAAATGCAGACTTATCTCAGCTGGAAATACTGTTCTCCACATTTTACAGAGCCAGTCCCTCTTGATTATCAACGTTTGAGGTATTTCTTAATGCATAATGTTTTCTCAAATCAGTATCCAGAATGAAATTATCCATGACATCACACAGACATTAGCTGATCAAAAATTTTCTGATGTAGTAAATTTCTGTATACAAAAATGTCAACTCATTTAAACATTTTGCTGAAGCACATAAATTTTGATGCTATTTCTTTAAAAGCTGGAAAACACCCTACTAAAAGTGTTTCATTTAGGCTCTTCAAAAGCACATTTCACTTTGAAATGAGTGTTTCAATCATCTATGTTTAGACTAAGACACATAATTTTATCGAGTAAAAAACAAGAATGAAATTTATCAAGTTTTTCAACACAAGTACTTGTGTTCTATCTCTAAAGTCTATATATGACAACATTTCCTGTGAAATGAAGTACTAATAAATGATTCTAGGGACTCTAAGCAAAATTTCTTATAAAATAGAAAATACAGATTTCACAGAGTTCTGCTGGTCAGTTTTGTAGGCCACGCTGCGTGAGGCTATGTGCTTAGACAGCAATAATCAGCTTCACAGACATGCACCAGAGAACAGCTTCTTGTGGGGCAATTTTGTACTAAATGATGCCTTCTAACAGAGCTTAAGTGAATAAGAGTTAGCATTATGTCCATTTCCTTTACTGGAAAAATGCTGATCCTGTATTGGAAAGTAAAAGAGAAGCATCTCTCGTAAAATACATGGAATAAGCCTAGCCTTTCACACTGTGCCAGTAAAGGCTGGCATCACAGCTCTGGGAATGAGTGGAGTACTTAGAGCAGCTCTAGATGAAAACCAGGAGAAATTCTGGAAAGAGTGAAGGATTAGGATGTGATGCCCGTTGAAGACTGAGTTAAGACAGTGTTCTGGTATGTAAATGTTATTTTAAAAGAGAAAGAGAATTTTTTACTAAGAGAGTAATTTGTTTTACTATCTAGAATGAGAAGTAATGACCCTAAATTAAAGCAACAGAGTTTTAGGCTGTAACTATGTTAGCAGGTAATTAGGCACAATAGGAGTTTGGCAGTAGATCTAAACAGTTGGTACTAAAGCTTTTATGTCTACCCTAACTCACTGTGGTGTTTTCCTCGAGACTAAATTTAGTCTGGGCCCCTGGAGTGAACACCCAGCTATCCATGAAGTCTGCAACTGTAGGAAGGATGAAATTATTCAAACCCATATATTCCCAAAGGTGTTGGTGCACATTTGATGTGCACCTGTGACAGTTCTTTCAGATTAGCTTTCTCCAACTGGATTCTAATTTATGGACGCCAAAACACTTTGAGAACAGAAATAACATGATATTGACTTGAAAACTGTTCTGCTGCTCTGGACCAAACCACTGATGTACACAGCTCACACTGTGCTGTACACGCAACACAAACTTCCCGCTCGTGCTAAAGGCTTTGAATCAATGAAGGACATTGATGTCTTGTAATTTAGATGTAATTGTCAGGTATTACATAAATATAGCTCCTTTTCCTCCACTGTTTTCTATAGACATGATTTCTACCCAAAAAGGGGAAGCAGGAATAGGTAAACACTGTAATTGAAATGTGGAAAGGGTCACTGGCCTGAGTGAAAAATTAGATATATCTCTTGGAGATATGAATAAATTAAACCTTCTGTGGATTTTACAGAACTGGTGAGCTGTTAATATTTCTAAGCCAATTTCATGACTTTTTCTTTTCAGTAGCTGTCATTTTAAAAGTTTGGAGTTTTTTACTTTTTTTTATTCATAACACCAAAATGGATTTCTTAGTCAAAAAAAAAAAAAAATCAACAAACCAACCTAACCCAAAAATTGCAAAAATTTCAGCCTACAGCAAGTTTTTCTAATAGCTTTGTAAAACTATAAAAATGGTCTGCTGGTTTCTAAACTCATAATTTAATTGAGTGACATGAACTTTAATTAATTAAATGGTTGCTTCTATTTTTGGCTGAATTAGGATATTAAATCTGTGTTTCCTTTTTCAAGAAAATGAAACCAATTGGGGCACTATAAAACACTAAAATCAATATATTATTATACTCACATTGCTTTTGGTTTTTGGAAAGTTTTCAGTTATTATTAAATGCTCAAGGAGTAAATAGATTCAGTCTGATAACAGGTGCACTGCAACATGTGAGACATAGCTTGAGGAATATTCTTGAGGTTTATCCTTGCTGCTCCCAAAATTATATCATTCTCACCTGTAGTCTGGGAATATTCTCTTGGATTTACATGGTACTTTGGTTTTGAAACCTTAAATCCCACATATTTTAGTGGCATTTACTTCTCAGGGTTTGCCACCTTCCTTCAATACGTTTTTCTGCTTTAATTTCCCCATTCCCCACTCCTACATACGTAGACCAAGTTGCTTTTCAAATGAAAGTGCCATGCTGAAAAAAATTGTTCGTACACTTTAATCAATTAACTATGATTAATTTAACTCTATTAACCATTACTTAATCTCCTTTAATGATATTATGACTATATAATCGTTTTGTATGAAAATTTTCTCAGCTGAGTATATTTGCACTCAAATTAGTTGAAGCCATCCCAGTGGTGCCAGGACATCTTTTTGAAACTGAGGAAACTACTGGTCGTGATTGTGAGATGCACAGTTAAAGAAGGAAAATGCCATTAAGTTCAGTGGGTTGTTTTACTTCTCTTTCCAATGCCTTTCTAGAAGTAGGATGGTAAACTTTTTGTGACTCCAGGTTGGTGTGGCTTTTATTGTTTTTTGGTTTCTGATTGTTGCTATCAATACCTCTTGAAAGGGAGCTGCAGCTCTGTGTACCAGTTGTCTGTGTTCTCCTTTCCAGCTCTACAGAGCACAGACTCATTTTTAATCTCCAGTGGGTTATAGCCATCTGATTTCAAGTTAATGTCTACTTACAATACAAATGTCAGTAATATATGCATCTGTGCTGACCTAACATGACCTCACCACAGTCAGAACAGTTTTTAATGGCCAATGGGACCTTCCAGGTTATGTTTCTGGCTGCACTGGTATGTAAAAGAAAGTCTTACCGTGATTTTTCATTGCTGTGCAGCTGGTTACATTTTTCTGCAATAAGTGCCATTTGGGGTAAGTATTATCAATTATATGCCCTGAGGCATATGAAAAAGACTCATTTCTCAGTTAGCTGTGGATTTTTTTAAAAATTTATTCTTGTAGAGGTCTCTAGAAGTATGAAAGAAGTATTACTGACCACATTTCTAGACACTGGAATGATGATCAAATGTGATCTAGTTAACATGTTACAAGACATCAGCAGTGGAACTGTCAGTTTGTGTTAAATACTGGGTTCTCATTTTCCTACTGTGGGAATGAAACTGAACCAAAGTAGTCTTGTTTTTCAATTCAATTCTCAGTTGAGAGAGCTATGTGTCAAATTAGTACAAAGCTGGGCTGTATGTCCTCTTACACACCCATTTTTCCATACCTTTCCCCAAAATCTTCACAAGTCACCATAAACTTGATTCACCAAAGCTTTTGAGTAATGGCAGGATTTATTGATGAAACTTTTAAAATTTATTTATTACTTAGAGTTTCTCCCCAAGCTAAAGAAAACCAAACTTTGTTCATTAAAAGATATTAAAACTTTTCTCTGAATGAAGTAGTTATGTGCAAGCTTGGATATGAAAAAAGAGACAATTTTACTTTTTAAATTATCCAAGTATTATTCTAAAATTGAGCTAATGCTGAATTGAAAAAGCTGAAGAAGACTCATGCAACAAAGACCATAGAAAGATGACATTTTAAAAAAAATTCTCCTAAACTGGTAAGTTGCTCATTTCAACCAAAGCCTTATTTACTTTGATTACTTTCAACCTGTATCCCAGATGACTGACATGCAGGTGCTACGGAAGGAACATAAAGAACAACAGCTAAGCTAGATTTTTTTATAGCATTATCATCAAACTGGACTGTCAATACGATTAATGATCTGGAGCCAGAGATAGAAATAATTTTGGACTTTTGTCACAGTGGAAAAACTGTGTCCCCTCTATTCAAAAAAATGTTGAAAAAAAATTAGCTGTTCCTTTGATCCACCACTTCAGGCTAACAGTGTTTTTAATCATCTATTTCCAGCCTATGTACACCTGGTTAGCAACCAGCTGCCCATCACTTTCTGTCATATCCAATAACACTCATCTCTTTTCGGCTGCCATGGGCAACTTTTGAGGCTCTCTTTGTTGCTGCTTCTTGTCAGAATTGTAATGGTTTATGCCCAGAGACTGCTTTTCTCCCAGGACATAATGCCTGAAAATATTAGCACCCAAAATAGTCCTTGAAGGTTTTGAGGAGACATATTTCTGTTCCTGGGAGTCCTGAGCTTATTTTTGGATTGTTGGTTCAGGTGAAGGGTTGCTTGCATATACTGCTCAACAGAGATTCACCCCTTTCAGAGAAACAGCAACAACTCAAATGCATTTGCTTCATGCACCCTCACTTTTCATAATTGATAAGCTTAAAGGGGAAAAAAATTCCAGCAAGCTATTATTTTGTCTATTGTATTAGAAAAAACTACAGAAAAAAAAAAAAGGCATAATCCATTTAGGTGCAAATCTGACCCCAAATTCTAGCAGTCAGTAAAGATCTCTGACACACATCACAACAATCCAGGCTGACAGAAGGACTAAGGTGCTCTTCATTTCCAGGATGCTGCCTCTCACAGTACACTTGGTCTTACCTCTCCATTTATATGAAGAGAGCTTTTACCAGCAGAGAGTGGATGTGATTTTAAAAGCACATCACAGCAAACCTGCATTTCCCTTCTAATTTGTAGAGTCCTGTGATATAGCAAATTTAATTGCCTCTTTTGAAACCATGAAAAATGAATGGAATTATTTTTAAGCTTATATGTAAGAAAATATTACTTCTAAAATATAATACTTCCTTTTTTTGTATCTCATGTTTAGTTTTTGATCAGGAAATCAGAGCAGAGTGTCTCTACTCTTCCACTAAAACACTCCTGGGACTCACGTTTCACAAATCGTGTAACAAAATTGGTTTTGTAAAGAGCATCTATTACCCATTAATAAAGCAGATGTTGGGACTGAGGCACAGGTGCAGCTTTCCTCCTATACATAAACACACAGGCACACACTCTCACTGCATGCTTTCAGTGTTACCATGTCACTGCACATTACCCCTGGCTTTGGTTATCCAGTCTGCTGAATTCATTTGTGCTTCAGCTGCTTCACGGGAATGCACCAGACTATGTTAGGAAGGCTGTCAATTATTCTCCCATCAAAACAATGTGGAGTCCCTTCCAGTGCTCCCCAAATATTGGCTTAATGGTGAGCATCAGCAGCAGTAACAGCAATCAGGAAGGCACTCTTCCACCTTGGGTCAGAAATGTACTTATTGCTATCTCTTAGGGACTTTCACCTGTTCCCTCACTTTCCGCTGGAGAGATTGTAGTCATTTAGAGACATCAGGAGAATTCCCAGTGCTCAGCACTTCTCAGTGGATATAACTTGGAACATCTTTACCGTTCTTTCAGTTTAAGGATGGAAAGGGATTCAGCTGCCACCCATGAAAGCTGGATCTGGCACTGGGAAAAGGCCAGTGCAGAAATCAGTGTTTCATGTCACAACTTCCACATCCTGAGCTGCAAACTGCCCCTTTCAGCAATGCATTTTAACACGTGCTTCCATCCTATCAACTTTCTAGCACTTCAACTTAACACCTTGGCTGAATTGGGGTAGACTTAAGCAAGTGATTAAGTGCTTTTCTGTATCAGGTGTTCATGCAGGGGAAAGATTTGTCTTTTCTGCTTTTAATCTTCAGTCTTGCTGTTGTGGAGTTTACATAGCCAGTTCTGGGCCAGGCAACATCTCTGTGAAATTCTGTATCCTCTTACAGGTGTGTGTATGTTTTTGTCTGGTTAACAAGCGTGGGGTATAGTGCACAAGGTAGACTGCTTCTTGTTTTCTTCTTTCTGGCACATTTCTCAGGTCACTTCCATTGAGATACTTTTTTATATATTGATTCTGGGGAAAAAAGTATTGACTGCTTGTTTCAATACTGCCCAGCATAGCTAGATGTAGCAATTTAGCTCTCTTAGGGCAGAAATGAGCAAACTTCCACTGAGACAGCCATCCATTGATTAACATCAAATACTTACAGCCTTTAATGTCATTCTGTACTAGACTCCTATATTATTAGGCAGTGCCTGGTTCAGAAAACACAGGGATATAAATCCAATTCCATTTTTACCCCCTCCCAATAGATGGAGATTCAGAGGTAAAACACAGTCCACCTGAAGCATAAATCTGTAACTTATTGTTAGATGCACAGTATCAGACAATAATTTTCCAGTGTATGCTGTTGAATTGCTTTCCACAGATCTCTCATTTCTCCACCATCATGCAAATGGATGACTACTGGGTAATATACATCTGAATAAAAGCTTGATACCCTCTGCTTTTTCTCATAGTGAGTACCACAATCACAGGAGCATTTCTTCTCATAAGCCTACCACCAGCCTAACCCGAGGGCCTTTAGGAGAGGGCTAACCTTTGATATTTTTTAGAACAGTAGAAGACAGTTTGGCTGTTGTGATCTGCTCTGAACTAATTTAACAGTATTAATCAACAGAAAAAGCCCCTAATGAACTAGTGGCAGATTCCCTGGCTCTAAAGCAGGTATTGCACAGCAGGGTTTCTGCTGTCTGTTAGTGAAATATCTCTGCATGTTTCTAAATAACACAAATTTTCATTGTGGCTGAGAGCTGATTTACTTTTTTTCTTTCTCAAATATTTGATTAATTGGCCATTTCCTGAACCATGTCTCGCTGCTGCCTTTACCAGTGAAAGATGAAGTTTTCCAGAAAAGGTCTATGTACGTGTGATTATTTTTAGCAAGAATGTCTTGGTAACTTCAAATTTCACATGACTTTGACACAGACAAGTAGCTACAGTTGGCAGCCCATGAGGCTGAGTTGTGTTAACCTTAAAAACTGTGGGAACTCTTCTCGTGTGTGAATTTTATTCAAAGCAGAGTCAACACAATGAATAAAAATATAGATTTGAACACTTTTTTAGAAAGACTTGGGTTTAGTCTATCTTTCCCATTGGGAGTAACAAGACTACATTATGTAATTAATTCATAGGAATAAACTTCATGGAGACAAAAGAGCTAAATTAAGCTTGCTGTGAATTAAAATAGGTTGGAAAATTCCTGAGCCTTTTACTACCTAAGGGAGAGGTCTTGGAATAGCTGTGTAGATGGAATGAAGCTGATTAGATGTCTAATAAACCTTATCAGAAGTTGATACTTTTATGAAAAGGGCCATACAACTGGGTGCTAGTACTCCAGAGCAACAGGATTTGATGGCCTTTCGTTAAGCCATTTTCATGAACTTCATGCACATGAAAAAGTATGCTGTGCATACCATGTATGCACAGCATACACGGTCTTGAAGTGATACTCAGGCAGAGCAGCTTGCAGTTGTTGTTGGCTATAGAGACAGTTAAAATATCAATAATTTGATTGATAGGTGCTGATTTGATATATGGTGTATTTTAATTATACATCAAATAAGTGTATCTACAAAATACCCATTACATACCTGTATCTTCATCTCCCAGTCTCAAACATGGCTGTATAGAGGTACAGGAGTTTTGTCTGGATGCAGTAAATGGCAGCATCTCAATCTACAGCTTATTGCTCATAACTGAGAGCAGGTTCTGTAACTGTGCCAGTGGGAGAAGAAGGCTCAGTGGCCCAGTATGATTCCTACAGCATGGCTAATGAATGTAGTGGGTTGTGCCCACCATATCTGTGTGCTCTGGCTTGTAATCCAGCCCCTGAATGTCCCAGAGAGCCCATGGGAATGAAGACAGACAGAGATTGCCCTGGACCAGTGCTGTGGGAAGTATATACAGAATGCAGTGCATAGAGGAAAAATGCTCTTGGGGTGTTTGCAGCCAGTCTGGGCACACAGCAGGATGTGAAAAGGGAGAGGCATTCCTTCTGTTGTACTTGTGACATGACCAAATGAGTGAAGTAGACAGCTCTCCTTCAAACACCTCAGGTCAGCTGCTGGCTTCGCAATTCGACTTTGTTTTTCATACTATTAAATAGGCTAGACTGCTTAATTGACACGTAACCCCACACAGTTAGAAAGTTTAACAGAGCAATGGATCTAGACAAATTTAGCCCCTAGGTTGCTAATTTGATTCAATATAACTTTGTCATTAACTCTTCTGAGTTCTATGGATTTAAATAGTATTTTCTCCAAATGTGAGTAGTACAGATACTTTAGTATTACATATTTGACTAATTTATTAATCGTCATGGCTGGATTTCAATTAAATACCATCTGAGTGCAAAATAGTATAAACCAGTCTCTCAGAAAATGTTAACTTTGGGGGAGAAAAAATGTGAGACACTTTCTTTGAGGAAGATTTCCAGCGACACAGTTTGAAGAAATACTTCCCTAACAGGGTATTTACAAAAAGCTTCAGCATTTCATCATGTGCACAGCTCAGTCTTGCTTTACAAGCAGATACTGTGCACGGATTTTGCTGGAGCAGGTTCTGGAAAGAGTTAACACTCCCCCTGACTAGGGGGGGGAAGTCCACAGCTGCATCCCCTAAGCACTGGGATTTCCAGTCTCTGGGCTGACCCAGCTGTCATGAATTAAGTAGTTCCTCAGCACTCTGTAAAAGGGAGGTGCTCGGAGGGGTCAATTTGGCTCCTATTAGGGGTTAGATGTTTTGTGAGGGACAGCAGGGGAAAACAAGAGTTAAAAAGAAAAACACATTCCTTTTCCTGGTTTTTTTTCTCCCTTTATTAACTTCAAACTTTGCAGAAAGTACTTTCATATTTTCCTTTTGAGCTGCTATACCTGGGCAGATAGGGTATATGTTTGAGTTAGCCTGTTAGCACTTTTAAACTCTTTCTCAAGTTTTGCTTCAATTAGGGAGTAAAGGGTTGTCAGGCAATTGTCCTCTTAAAAGCTGGGGAAGTTACTCACAAGTTTCCCTTTGGTGACCATAATTTGCCATGAATCACTAAACTAGGTTGTTATAAGACTGAGTGCTCTTTCCATCAAGCAAAGTTGTTGTTGTTCTTTTCTTTAGGTCTAAAAGGTGTCTGGTGTAATTTTCAAAAACTTGATTAGAGAGAAAGCTGCTCTGCATGCAATGCTCCATTAGAGACTGTAAGTTATCTAAGGAACTACAAGAAAGGCTGAGGAGGGGAAAATTTGGTATTCATTTAAAAGATTAAATCTGATGAATTAAAAGCAGCTCTCAGACTACAAAGAGAGGTTGTATAGTTTGTAATGAACTGTAGTAGCAGAGAAGCTTTATTATGATTTGCTGAAGGGTATTTTGAAGAGCAGCATTAGAAAGTAGTCCTGTTAGCTCTTGTTGTGCTCTGGCATTGTTTGGCTGTGGTGTTTGTAAGTGTTACCTGAATAAATAGCTTCAGCTGGCTTAGTCTGATCTTCCCAAATGGGCAACCAAATAACTCAGTCTTACAAAAGTAAGAATTTATTGAGGGCAACAATTTGTATGAACTCTGTGAGCTTAATTATTTTACGTGAAATAGGGGGCCACCATATACTAGCAATAGCAAGGACACCCTCAAGCAACTCTGTTTACACAATTCTTGTTATGTCAGGTCTTTTTTCACCACATTAAAAACTGCATCTCAAATGCTTGTTTTGAGACAAGACTTCTACTTTGTGGCAAAACCAGAACATCTCTCCTGCTCCCCTTCTTAGTGCTTAAAGTATATATTCCCATTGCTATTATGTGTTTCTAGATGATTATGGAAAGTTTTTCTTGGATTCAGTCTGTTTTCTACTTTATCCTGTGTAGCACAGACATCATGATCCCAGAGCTCTAACCTCACTTCCTTTTACTGGGTAAAAGAAGCCTACTTTGACTGTACAGCAGGCTCAGGAGGAAAAAAGGATCTAACAGAATACTTTTTACAAACAAATTGAATAAGCAGACAAAGGGATCAAGGGGAGCCATACAAGCAACAGAAGTTACTAAGCCATGGATGTACAGGAGGTGGCTCCTCCTTGCACAGCCCAGGTACAAGCTATTGGCTGCCTAAGGACACCTGCAGTTGCCTGCAGCTTGCTAGCTGGTCCTTGTTCATATCAACATCCCCTTACTGAACTTTGTAAAACACTAAGGGAATGGCAGCGTTTCCAGAGGACAGAATCTACTTATGAGAGCCAGGAAGCACTTGGGAGCATTTTTTCTCTCTTGCTTATGATGACTCTATTTTTCACTCTTGCACTATAGAGATTTATCCTTCCATGCTTTAAAGGTACAACAAAACAGATTTTTTTTTCCCCCCATTTCTTTCCAAGGCATAAAGGGGCCTCTTATTGAAAACAACCATAGAGCCCCCTGGAAAGACACAGATCCTAGCTTTAGAAAGCCGGACTAAGATTGATCTCCTGTGTTACTAGGACATAACATACACTGATGTCTCAGAACCATCTGAGGTAGAAGGGCCAGTAGAATTTACTAGACTAGTCTTTTTAAATGTTAGGTCTACTAGAGCTATTAATTATGAGCTTAACTACCACCTTTTGTGTTTTTAATTAGTAAAGAATGACAATTTCTTTCACCATAAGACAGTGATATATATTTTATAAGGCAAACAGTAGCTGCAGGGTGTGGGCAGGGTTACTACAAAATAATCGTGTCCGCAGGGGTCAGGGAGGCATTTGCTTCTGCCTCGTGCCTCTTGAGAACCTTAGGGTACAATTGCAGTGTGATGGTAGCCTCCCTGTCATTTTGTATTATTTAACAAATTCCACTACATTGTCTTCCAGCTCTGCCTTGAGGTTATTGTGAAGAAACTAAAATATCTGCCATGTTGACTGCATCAGCAGTTCACCTCCTATTTGAGTTTACTGTGGCTATCAAACAGGCATGGGTCTGTTTGTGATGTGGGATGGGGGAGAGACATTACAGAGTTATGCAACCTAATGCTCAGGTCCTGTTATAAGGGCAGTCCTACATCTAAAGAGGCACATAAATTGGGCAGGTCACAGACTAATTTAATAGCACCCTTATCTGTCAGTTATCTGATTGCCACAATACCTGTTTTACACAAGAAATGATTACAGTGCTCCCTTCTAGTATTACTTTAGAATTTCACCTCTTGTATTTCACAGACCATTGTGCTTTACATGTTTCAGCATAGTCAGTTAAGCAATTTGTTTATTTTAACCTCTACTTGTGCAAGAAAGACTTCCTGTCTTCATTTGAACCTATCAAATGAGTCTTTTTTGGCTATAAGAGTTTGTTCCAGAAATAAATTTTCACCCATGGTTAGGTTTTTTGACATTTAACCAACTAAATACTTGAACCTCCATATTCTACCTCACTCTTTAATGCCTTCTCTTTGCTTTTAGTAAGCCTTTGCAATGAGTCCACTCTTCAGTCATCTTTTGAAAACTCTAATTTTGTGGAGCCTAATGCTTTCCCTGCTCCCCCACCTTGAATCACTTTGTTGTTCTTTTCATGTCTTTGTCTTTAGACCTATTATTCTCATTACAAGTTAATTATTTCATTTTGATTTTATAGCATCTGTCAAACACTCTAGGCATTTTCCATAAATTAAATCTACAAGCTTCAACTGAAAGCTTAACATAAACAATATAGAACAATTCCATCAAATAATAATCACTCTAAAAAACACGTATCTCAGTTTCTTGCCTCAGTATATCATCTAGTGTAATGGAACTTATGTTAATAGCCCTCTACTCATGGTTAAAAAAACCAAAAAAGGAAAACCAGCATTAATAAAAGCTCTTCCTTGTATTATTCTGAATCTTATGGAGTTTTGGAGTCTTCCTATTGACTTCAATTATTTTTGTATTAGACAAAATCCTTACAAACCTATTTGAGAGTAAAATTTCGACTACTAGTAGTGATGTTGAGGGTTTTGTGAAATAATGAGTATTCTAGAAATTATATCTCATGTATATCTGCCCAAGGTGATGGAGTACTAACAAAGCAAGCTCCATATTATGTTACAAATTTTCCTTAACCTTATTAAATAGCAATTTAGAAAAATACTAATACTGCCGTAATGAGTTTAGTGAATATCTGCATATTGGTAGATCATTCAGAATTAGGAAATCTGTCTGAATAAAATTAGGTGCCTAATAAATAGTGTAACCAGGTTTCTGTATTGCTGAGTTATTGCAAAACTGTTTTTTGATTTAGTGAGGTAGGATATGATGATAGTGGTCAACAGTGAAGGATCTGAACATTTCACAAATGTTGGTGACTGTTTTACTCAGAGGAAACAGCACAACATTCGCCTGATTTCAGCACTTGAGGTGATTTACAGAGAAATTGCATCATTGGCAGGAACAGAACTTCTGGGTCATCAAATCCACTCTGCGACTAAAACAGCAGCAGCATAAACCCCCATCAAGCTCTATCTTTAAACCAGCTTTTTTGCTGCATTAGAAATCTTAATTTCTCTAGTGGCTGAAATGTCTTTCTGTCCAAACTTTTCTGTCTAGTTTGCTGCTTTTTGTTCTTCTACCAGCTGTGAACCAAAGCCTTGAAAGCTCAGCTCTCAATCAAGTTGATGTCTTTGATGGACCATAATCATAAGTATGATAATTTTCAAATAAAGAAACAATATCAGGTCTCTTCAACTTCTTGGGAAGGCTATTTTCATGTCACTTCCTAGTGATGGTCAAACCTTTCTGCATACCTTTTACATACTTTCTTGAACATGGATGGTGCGGCAAAGCAAGTAATTTCTCCCTGTGCTTTATACTCCACACAATGCAATTTATACTTCCCCAGTTCTTCTGGAAAGACTAAAACTATCCCAGACATATTTGCCTTTTTCATAAAAGTGTAGCATCAAGTAATTCCCAGGTACTGTGAGATGTATTTAAAATATGCAATATCTACTTTTCATGTTCTGGTCCAGAAAACTCCAACTTATAATTGTAATCAATACTAATCCTTAAAGATGTGAGCTTGTGACTTGGTTATCTTCGCCTGTGAATGGTATGACAGCTTGGAATATGACCTTGAACTCTAGAACTTGCATCTTGTACTGTGACCACAGGATTCACCCTCCACTTACTGCAATCTATAAATGAGATATATTGCCTGCGGTCAAGAAAAATTTTACATCTGAAATGATAGCCTATAGAAGTACTCCATTTCTTAAACAGTAGAAGTCATTCTGTATTATCATTTTCTGACTGCAAATATACATTATGTAAACTTATTAGGAGATGGATTTGCCCCAAAAGAAATGTTCACTGCACAAAAATTACAATGAGCTAAAATAAAACCCAAAGCTAATAAAGTAGGTTTTAATTTTCAAAGGATTTATTTTTATGCTGTTTACACTAACATTTAGTCCTGTTTGACTTGATTTGTTACTTTGTAGTTGCTTTCTGTCACATTTTAATCCATGTTTTACACATTGAAGTAATGAACTTTCAGTGGTACATAATAATAGATCATAGCTATGATCAGAGACTCGTTTGTGGTACAGAGACTGCCATTAAAATGCAGATTTAAGTGTAGAGCATTTATTTACTTTCTCCAAGCTAGAGTAGTCCTTTAAAAAAAGAAAAAAAATTACAATGAAGGAAAGATACTCTTTATAAAAAAATGCATTGCTATGAGGTATCTTCTTAAAAAAAAAATTAAAAGAGAGAAAAAAAGGAAGATATGAGGAGAAAACTGCATTCCAGACTTGATCTCACGTCTACAATCCAGACCTACTGGCTACGTATTTCTAACAACTGTATTTGTAACTTGTTAAATTGAAATATTTTAAGTCCTATTTCTTTCACTGCTGATTTTCATTGGTTGGTTGCCTTGAACAACTTTTAACTCTCAAGATCTGTTTAATTGTCTTTATGGGGGAGCCCACGCAGAGATTGTCATAAGAGGGAGTTGATCTCTACTGGATGGTTCCGCATCTGTTAAGAAATAAAAAATACATTGTGAGAAAGGAAGGAAAACTGCCTTCTGAAGGAAAGTAAAGATCCTGAAATATTAGGTGAGAAGAGACTTGAGAATAAACCTGATGCAAAAGGGTCTACAGGAATCCTGCACTGGTTTTCTTTTAAAGATAACAATAGATTTAAATAATTTTTTCCATCTCCAAGGATTGTGTGTTACTGCCAACCTTTCTGGGAAAGTCACCTGTCTCTGAAGTGCTGCTGTCTGTTTAAGATTGTGCTGTAGCATTAAATTTTCAAGTAGTAAAGGAAACCAAGTAAAACACCAACTGTATCTGGAACAGGGAGAAAAATATTAATTTGCAGAGTTAACTAAGGATTGGGAATTCTAGTCTGTTTGCCATGGTATAGGTTTTAATTTATTAAAATAGAGAGGCTAAAATCTGAAGAAAGATCTCAGCTCTCATGCTACATCAGAGAGTCATATGGTCCAACTGCTGCCCTGTTGTGAATATTCTCTAGAGATTCCCATATTTCTATTTAGTTTTACTCCCCTAAGTGCCTTAGTAGCTCCTCTTAGCACAGCACCCTGGGTCATGAAGAACAGAGTACAAACCCCCTTCTCCTCTGCTTTCTTCCCTGCCATATTTTCAGCCTGCTTTGTAAGAAACTCTGTGGGGCTTCTTACCTCAAACACAACAGCACACCACGTATATCTCCTGTTCCACTACAAAGAGAAGCAAAGATCTTTCAATTAGGGCATTGGATGAGATTCAGGAGACTGGGCTCAATTGGTCTATGACCTTGGCCAGTCCTTTAGTCTCTCTATGCCATGGTTTCTAAACTGTAGGATCTAGTATTACCTATCCACTCACTGTGGAATTTGAAGCATAGTGGCAGGGCATGGCTATCACTGAAGAGTAAAATACCATGGTCCAAAGCATTTGACTGATAGTTTATCATGTACCACTGCACTCTGAAAATGATAGAGATGAAAACTCTAACTCTGAAAATTTTTCTCTCATGTTAGAAAAGTTGTTTGCTTGGGGTAAATCAGATCTTTCTCCCCTCAGTATTTTTCAAGGCAGAACTTCCATTTCCTTGGGCTGGTCTGCAGAAAAAGAATTGCTACTTGTCTGACAGTTTGTTTCCAACTGCTGCAAGCATGTCATTAAAAGCATCTTCCTAAACCCCACATCAGTTTTCTTGACATCTGTCATACAGCTTAGATCATCATTTTCCTGCCTTATGAGAAAGATTCATACTGTAAACATTCTTTCGTTACTTTTAGTTTCATGTCAAAAAGAGTCATATAGTTATTTTCAGCATGTCCAGCTTTCCCTACTAATGATAACCACAGATCTACAAACACACACCCTGATAATCCTTTCTTTGCATCACTTTTCTGGTTCTGCCAAGCTTCAGAAAGACAGATGTAGGCTTTGCACGGAAGCAGGTGTACATATTGCTAACAGATTGCTGGACAATCCAATAATGAAGCCAGTTCTTACCACTCTATTTCTGTTCTTTTTTCCCACTGATAGGTGGGACTCTTTAAATGTTCATAGCTAGGCTTTTCAAACTACTGCTATTTATTCTTTATTATTTTTCTCTTGTCTTTTTCATTCAAAATCTCCAGTTAAGTAATTAATTGCACTATTCTCTTTTTGTGAGTTTGCCCTCACTTCTTAGGCTGTTTCTATATTGCAAATAGCTGTGTCTGTCTTCCACTTTTACATGTGCACGTTCATGTTATCAAGTAAAATCTGGCATCATGCTTGACTGTAATTCAGATGTCAGTTTGGATTGAAGCCATACCTGGGAGGATGTGCATTTGAAGTGGCAGGGAGTAAGTGACCGATAACGAAAATAAGCATTTATTTTGTCATAACCTCAGCAGATCATTTATTGGAGAGCATATTCTAATGAGTGCCACCCACACCAGATGTGTCATTGGGGATTAGATCAGATCCCTAATGAGTATGTTGATGGACATCCTAAGAAACTTGAGGGAAGGAAAGGAGATTGAAAAATTTTGATCTAGAAAACTGTGGGTCAGGGATCTATGGTATCCATATTAAAACATCTGACTGTGTCTTTATATACAGAATATAATTTGTAGAATGTCATGATCTGATTGAGAGATATGGGTTATATCTTTTAAAAACCTTGGCCACCAGGATTCCTGCTGACTTGTCATTTCCATATTCCTCAGCAGCATAAACATGTATTTTCCTAAAGCTCCAAATGTGGAGATAGCCTTGTCTTCAGTCTGTATGTGTGCCTGGGATTTGCACAGGTTTTCTGTCCAAATTAGGTTAATATATATAGGCAGACACTATAAAATAAAAGTGGTTTTATGCTTTTTCTTGCCTCAATTTACTCACTGGTTGTTATTACTATTATTATTATTATTACTACAAATGTTAGACAATTTTTGGGAATTCAAGACTTCCTCCCCTCTACTTTCTCACTTCCAGAACGTGGAATTTCTTCCTCCTGCCATTTTTCATGTTCTCTTCTCCTTACTGCAATATTGACAACATCTTTTATAATTGTGAATATTCTCCATCCAGAGACCAGCTGAACACTATTTTCTTCCTCGTGCTTTCCAGCTATGGAAAAAAACTTGATCTTAGATGAATGGGGCTTTTTTCTGTCATATATGGTACTATCATAATTCTCTACTCTTAGCCTTCTAACTTTCAGAAACCAAGCCTGACTTGGAAGTAAAATACCAAGAAAAATATGAATGAATTCAGGATTCAAAATTAAACAGTGTGAGTGCATTGTTGCCAAGTGGAATCCAGAATAATTGCACAAAATTTTTAATGTTAAACATGAATCGGAAAAAGTAATAGAGCTTCTCTAGACTATAATAAAAATTTAGAAATTACAATTATTTATGGTGTAATAAAAGTTTGTTTTGGTTCTTTTTTTCCCTTTATTCTGTTTTTTACTGTGAATTGAGAATTTCAGGAAACTAATGATAAGGAGCTCAGAATTTTCATTATATCCTATGTTGAATAATACAGAAACTTAATTCTACATGATTTTGAATCAATAGACAGTCTTGCAACCAGTTGCCCAAAAGTTCATTTGGGTTTTTAGACTTTCATGTATTTCATAAAAAACCAGGAAATTTTCCTGTGAAAACAGTGAGAAATTCAATCCAGGACTGAAACTTTGGACACCTGTTGCTGTATTTCTTATTTTGTATTTCCATCAGAGAAAGGCATAAGATGCAAATTAGATTAGATGTTCCCATCACCCTGTGCACTGGGATAGTCAAGCATCCTCTGGAATCCTGTCACAGTTCCTATTTGTGGTGTTCTTCAGCTTGTTATTCATGGCAACAAAAGACTCCTAATCCCTGGTTTTACTCAAATGTACAGCATGCTACAGCAGGCAGGTGTGTCATGACTTTTCCAGTAATGAGAAAACAAAAGCCAAACCTGAG
This sequence comes from Haemorhous mexicanus, assembly GCF_027477595.1. NCBI lineage: Eukaryota > Metazoa > Chordata > Aves > Passeriformes > Fringillidae > Haemorhous > Haemorhous mexicanus. Next base: position 19,254,810 of record NC_082347.1, on the reverse strand, counting down.
TAAAACGTTAACCTTGATTGTGATGGGTTCAGGTCTTTGGGAATCAAACGTGTGAATGTCTAGAAGAACTGAATTTTAGAAATTATGGTGTTGCCAAATATCCCCTAGTGAAAAATGTCAGCCACACCAGACTGATCATCTTGTTTTCACATTGGGTCCACCCTCTAAAGTCTTAATCAAATTTGTGAGTTTAGGTTGGAAGCATTTTGAGACTGACTCATCTCTTTCCTAGCCTGTGAGGCACCTAATGCACTTCAGGCTCCCAGAAAAACAATAAAAATGAGATTCAATAGCATTGTCGTTAGATTTTCAGAAAAAGTTGAGCCAGAATTAGAAATCTTAGCCTATCAAAATTTATAGGCTGGCTTTTGCATCAGGATTTTTGAACACTTGACAAATAATTCCATTAAAAATCAAAAATATTCTCATGAAATTTTATTCAGTTAATATTGTCATTATTAACACCTGGTAAAAAAAATAGTAAGAGCTGTTCCTTAGTAGCATTTGGGTTTACGTATTTTCATGAGATGTATACAGATATTTTAATTTATGCATTTATATTAATTCTTTCCAGGTATCAGAGTTACTGACACTTTTGCCTCTATCCTTTGTGAAATGCTGTGCATTCCACATTTTACTTAAATCTTAAAAAAGAGAAACAGAAGAAGAAAACCAGAAACATTCTTTTGCTGAAGGTAAAAATGTGTGAACAGAATACTGTCTTCATTTACAGTTTCTCTGGTTTTGAAAAGGTTTTAGGAGATTTAGAGAGGTGGAGATGCATGAAAGGGCGCATGAAAGGTTTGGAAGAACTTTACAAAAAAATGATTAAATAGACTAGGGTTCTTCAGTTTGGAAAATAAACCAGTGAGGGGGAATATGATGGAAGTCTATTAAATCACAAACCAGCAAGCAGAAGTGATTGGAAAATTATCCTTTAGTGCAACTTCTAAGAGAAGAACTAATTGGTCTTGAGTAATGGCAGGGTCAAAACAGCAGAAGGCGATGCATGGCAGAGAGGCTTCACCATAGGAGACTTTGGACATGAAAAGTTTGCATGATTTTAAAAGGTCGTGTAGAGATTCTACTGGAAGGAAACTCTGTTTTGTGTTATTCAAACACAGAAATATTTCCTCTAGCTGGGAAAGTCTCTAAACTGCAAAAAACTGCTGAGTGCCAAAAGATTATATCACAGAGAGATAGACTGTGTGTCTAGCCTGCAAAGGCATCTTTGGCATTTTGGGTGCTGTGGCAGGCAGGGCAGTGGGCTCAGTGTGTGGCAGGGTACATCTCAGAGATGGAGTGACAGACAGGGCTGGAATCCTGCCCCTCTCAGTTGAACTGCTGTAATGGAACAGAGACAGTGAAACCATGAAAAGTTAAAGTCTGTGTGAGAGGAAGCATGAGCCTCAGAAGAGATTGACTCTGAAAACCAGCACAGAAGTCAACGATCATCCTTACAGGCAACACAAAAAGTATTGTAGGGAAGGGCTCTGTTTATGGCTGGTATTGGGCTTTTTATATAAGACAAATGTGTCTGTCAGTTTATTCTGTCTAAATATTTTTATTCTGTCTAAATCTAAGTGAAACTCCTCATTGACCAACAGTTTTATTTTCTGCAGTGATCCTCTTCACCGATGCCTACTTCAAAAAATTGGATTAGATGATCCTTGCTTCACATTTATCTTTCTGTGCATTTTATGGTTATAACAGGCAAGGGTAGAAGCACCAGGGACTGTGTAATATTTTAAGGAAGTGGAGAGAAAAGCAGAAAATATATTAGGGTTTGGACTGGAGCTCCTGCAGAGAGCAATGACTAAGATCCCATAAATATTTCCTGTTGATCCAACAGCTGCAGAAATTAGTAAGGTTTTCCCCACCTATTTATTTTAAGTCTTCACAGTGCCACCCCTCCTCCATGAACTGTATTTAAAATGTAAATAAAAAGAAGGCTTTTAGGAGATTTAACTATTTCCCTTGGTATTTAAATTATTCAATTATGACTAAAGCTATTAAAATACAGTTAATTAAAATGGTTAGATTGTTTTTCTTTGCACTGATCACAGCATTGCCCTACTTCTCCCTCTAGCTGTTTAATTCCTATTAAAAATGATAATGCTTTGCTTTATTCATTAATGCAGTAACCTTACGTACATTCTTCAAGTGATCTCTTTGGTACAAACTGTGCTGGATTTCTTCTTTTCTAGCAGTCAAGCAGAAATTTTTCCTGTAGTCTTTGGAGGTTTAATCAGCAATAAGAGGACTTAGAATTTAAACATTAGCACTACCAAGTAATGAGAAATAGCACAGCTCCCAGTAAAAAGCTTTGGCTTAATTTTGATGCAGTATAATGTCATTAGGGACAATAGGAGAACCCTGGAGCTTAATAAAAGGTAGAATCTAAATAAAGGTTTCATACCTGACAATAAAAAATTGTCAATTCTACACTTTAAAGTATTTCATCTGAATAGTTTCACCACACTCTGTTGGGAATAGTAATCCAGATGAAGGCTGAGGGTAAGTGCCTTAAAATATGTAAGAGATGCAAAGGCAAGTTCATCTCATCTAATCTTTATCTTCACAGATAAGGAAGCAAATCTACTCCTGTGGTTTTTGGCATTTAGATTAGTACATTAAAATTATCCTTTCTCCCTCGATCAAGGGCCTTCCTTATGAGGCCCTTGTCTCTTTTGGGAGGCAAAGTTATAGTCCAAAAGAAGCTTCTTTCAGCTGTTTGCATGGCCTTGCATGGTTCCATGCAGTACAAGACAAATGTCTGCAAAGGCACAAAGAATGCCATGCAGCTCCTGTGACAGTAATGACATCAAGTCGAGGAATACCATGGCCCAGGAGGATCAGAGTTTGGTAATCTTCGATTACCAAAGCACTGAGGGATTATATCTATAAGGCCACATGCACAAGACTGATTTCTTCCCTCCCTTGTTGGGGAAGACTCACAGGGAGGGATGTTCCTATGTTTGGTAAAAAAGGAAGAGCCCTGAGTGATTCAGTGTTGTTTTCCTCCACCATGAGTGTCTGCACAGAGGGAGAGCATATGGCCTGGGAATATTGTAATTTTGTTCATAGGCTCTTGCTGAAATCCAGCTCCACTGAAGCAGATAGCAGAACTCCTTTGGATTTCAAATTCCTCACTCGTATTTATTTCCATGTAATATCAGTTTCACAAGAAGATAGTTTCTCTTCCATGTTTCTCAAGGGCATTTAAGGTTTAGATATTGTTACAGCCCAGAAACCTAATAAACATCATTTGCCAAATACAGGATTGCCTGAATTAAGGCTGCTGTTGGAGACCTATGCAACAGTTCAGTCTGTCTCCTGCTGTGTGACAGAGAACATGTAAGCATGGGGTAGTGGTAATGAGAGAGCTGCAGGCTGCTCAGCATCTGTATGAATGGGATGGGAGGACTAAAAGTCTAATTTGAAACTTCCTGATGTAGCACATGGGGACAGAAAAGTGCAAATACTATAAGTTTAGTCTCAGCTGTGAAGAAACTTAGGACCAGCTCTGTTTATAGTTAAATGTTGGAAGAGTGATGAAAATATAGGTGTCCTTGCTGATTATTTTAGACCTGTTATCTGCAGTAGGTATTGCTGATTGTGAGCTATAACCACTGACTGTAACACAAGTGTAAGTTGAGAGATATGTTCTATCTGCAGTAACCCAGAGAACTGCAAGCACAAGGCCTGGCCAGAATATGAAAACCTCTGGTATTTAAGTCCATGTTAAACCTGTAACTTTTAGCATAAGAAAGACATGTTTGTGACCCATAATCCTACCTGTCTGTAGGTTGTATGGCTTTCATTGTAACCCCTGAGATATCAGTGCAGTATAGCACAAATGGGAGCATTTACTTAGCCTAACTCTGTATCTCTCTTACCATAAAACTTAGATTTTCGCACAGTGAAATCTGTATGCCCCCTGCATGAAGGTTTCAGAAATATTTCTTATTGTTTCCCAAGGGTTTGCATGGGTCTGAATCTTTGGCAGTCTTAAAAAACCAGCCATCAGTGGGACAGCTTCCAGGACATACTCCATGTTTCCAAGACTTGGAAATAGGGGGTTTCTATCATCTCAAATGAAAGACATTGTTTACAGCTTTAAAGGAATTTTTTCTCTTTGTTGAAAACTGATTTGTCAGTGAAAGATTGTTGATGCTTTTATACTCTGTAATGTTACATTATACTTAAATAGTTTAATGGGTATCTCAAGTTGTGTTTACATTTTATTCTCCTTGTAATTGAAGTTCTCATCCAAGGATCAGTCAGTACTATAAAACAAACAAGTGATTTAGAAATATAAAACAGACTATGGATGTTCGCTTGTTTGCTCAGGAGGCTCCTGCAGAGACATCTGATTCCTACCTTGTGATGAGGTTGTGTGGATGGAAAGGTAGATGCTGCTTTTAAGGTGCTTTCTTTTCATTCACACAAACCTTTCCTGAGTGACTTTGTAGGGGATTCCCTCTCCTTCCTTCCTAAGCCATCAAAGTTGCAGTTGTTATCAGCACTCCAAGTTTTCTCTTCCCTGATTTGGTCAGCAGGGCTGATTCAGCTGATTTAGAGAAGCTTAGCTCTTTAGAGTATTGCATATTACATGTCACATCTCCTTTACCAAAAGAAATAGCAGAAGCAATTGAAATATTTTGTTTTCTGGGAAGAAATTATAATTGTTATGCTAAGGGTAGAACACAAAACTTTGTTTGTGGTCTTATTATATGATTACAATTTCATTTGCCAAATAGGAGGTTGAGTTGATGCAATCCTTGAAAAATTAGTTTTGCACTGGCATAAATCCACATATTTAAAATAGCAAACTCCTGTTTTGTACAAGGATTGGTCTCTTTACAGTTCTCCATTTGTTCTTACTATTATATGTCTATTACTAGATGTGGGAAAGAGTCTACATGGAATACAAATATGGAAATTTTAGTTGACGCTTTATATTGTGAGCTGTTTAAATGGCAAAAGTAAATCAAGTCTCACTTTTCTTGAAAAGTTAAAAATTCCACAATTTCCTTGTGAAACAGAACATTAAATTTAAAAACTCTGACTATTTCATGATACGACATGAAATAGTAGAAGTACTAGACTAAGACAAGTCTTAAGATTCATATGCACAACGTCAGTGGTTTTTTAAGCTTCTACAAGCAGCCAGTGCTCTGCTGCTGTATTGTCACTGTCTATTCTTCTTTTTTCCTACTGTGAATGACTAAAGTTTTCTCCAACAAGAAATCTGAGTGGTAATGCAGGTAAAATCACTGGCCAATCAAATGACTGGCCATTTAATTTTCAAGTTCTTGATCAGCTTGATATTTGTGGGGGTAAAAGCAAGAGAGAGCTTCAAATTCTACCTTGAATATGAGCCTACATTAACCCTAATCTCATCCACAAATTTTATATTTGGAGTGTGTTTAGAAAATACTGTAATTTTGCATAAATTATACAACAATCCTAATTTGTAAAAGATTTTCAAGCATTTCTCATTATATAGAACAAAATTCTGGGACCTTATCTATATAATTACTTCTTATGTTGCCAAATTTATCCGCTTTTTGGGGTTTTTTTTTAGAATGTAAGGTACCTTGCAGGTGCAGAATAACTGCTTCCTGGAGATGGCAATATTTTATTGCTGGTGACTGATTCCCTGACACATTGGTGTTCTGTGGCAAAAACAATTGAAGTAAATCAATCAAAAGGAAAAAGTTATAATCTGGAAAACTGGTTTTCCCCCAGTTGAAAGTACATACAGTAAGAACACCAGTGCTAAATTGCTTGAAAGGAGAAGATGAGAGAACCCGTTTAAATGTGCGCTGCAATGACTGAGCACACCCTGCAACTTGTGTCATTTAATCCCAGGAAGCATAAGGACTGCACATCAGTTTTAAGTGCAGCTTATCCTGACTCTTAGGATGCATTCATCCCATGTATGCTCTGTGACATCTGTCATATGGTTATGTAAAAGTTTCCAATGACACGCCTGACTGCTAATCTTGGATCAGGGTCAATTCCAGTCATCGTTCCATGCAGCAAGGGGAGGGCTGCTGTTACCTTTGTGCCTCACCAAGCCCAGTATCATTCATGTATGCAGTGCCACCATTCTCTTTCTGAATACTGCTCTGTAATATCTCTCTTTTTTTGTTATGTGTGACATATGTATTTATTTATATCATTCCTTTATCATGTAGCTCTGCGACCTTGTTATTTGTAGTAAAAATCAAATAAAAGCAGTGATAAGATATCCAAAGAGAATGAGCCATTAGAAACACTTTACAAGTTAAAAAAAAGGTCAAAAATCTAAAAGCTATCAGTATTCATTCCAAATTTTTCAAAATTTAGCATGTCATATAAAAATTTGTGACACACTGTTTAATGTTTGTCACATATCAGTGACAGACACAATAATTTTCATTATTCCAATATTTTTGCTTCTAAATCTTTTTTCATATAGGAAAACCCACTCAGAATCTGGCATTATTTATATGCAACAAAAATTAGAATTCTGAACTCCAGACAAATGCTTATAAGCACGGGAATGGTATGTGTGGTAGGAATGACAGTATGGTAGGAATACTTCATTGTTTTTCTTGGCTTCTTGTTTGTTTCAGTATTAGAAACTTCAACTGTCAAGGATTTCCCAGTATATGCTTTCTGGAACAAGTGCCTTTATTGTTTCCAGTTTTCAAAGAGGTATCACAGAAGATGGAGGGGGAATTCCTAATGCAGAATCATATTTATTCTGAGTAGCTGATGCTTACTGACACGGTTGCTTAATCAAGGGTGCTTGTGACCCATATGTCAAGTCAAAATGAACAGTGGCTGAGGTACCAGGAATTGTTCACAGAAACTATGTAATGCATAATTAACACAGTCTAGAATATGGAAATCTGTATAACAGCAATTTGGTGATAGAAATAGCAAAGAAAAGGCCTGACCCACGCATCATACCACATTTTTAGAAAGCCTTGATGGTGCCATATTAAGAAAAGCCAGTAGGTTTACCAGCTGTTCACTCTCATTCCAAAATCCAAGTTAGAGGCATGAATCCAAGTTAGATGACATCCAGTGTATGTCACACCTGTATGTCAGTGACTGTACCATTAAGTTACTGTGACATTCTTCAATAAATGGAAGTGTAAAGCTAACCAAAATAGCAGCATTTAATTCTGCAAGAAATAGCAACCTTTTAAAGTTTCCATTTGGATAAAGAAATACAAATTTTCAGGAAAATATAAGTTATCAGAAAAATATAATTTGACATTAAATATTTTAATGTTAATTTTACTTTATAATACAAGTTTAAATAATTATTAAGGAAATGCTGAACTAATTAAAGAAATCAAAATAACAAACCCCTTGATTGAGCTGATCCAGGCTGGAGAGAACAGCCATGCTAGATTCCCAGAAAAGCCTGGAGAGAGAGGGAGGCACATGTGTCCTTGTATCTGACAGGCTGCAGTGTCAAGCAGTGACACATTACAAGCATATCCCCCAGGGCTGTAACGAGCTGCTGCTAAACAGGCTGTTCCAGTAGTCCAGGAGTGTTTTCCTGGAGCCCACATGGCTACCACTGGACTGTGCTACTGCTTTGTTACCCCCTTCTCCTCTTTAGTGTCATTAAATCTCCATAAGGTTGTCCCCGTGCAACTCTGGGATTTTGCACTATCTTTCTGTACAACACTGTGCAATAAAATCTTTCTTTTAGCTTCTGGCTACACTGGCTTTCCTTCTGTGTGAGCACTATTTTCCAGTCTGTCTCCCTTCTTTTGGGGCCAGTACGCAAATCCAGGTTGTATAACTGCTCCCTCACTCATTCTCCCACTTGTAAAATCTCCTTTGTGTGGGCCCTGCTGGCTCTCAGTTTACTGTCTCTGCTGCACTGCCACATTCTTATGCCTCTCTCTGGGTAGCCCTTGTGTTGGCAGGCATGATTTTTCTCAGTGAACAAGTGACACCTTTAATCAGTGCAGCCATTGCCATTTCCAAGGCCTAGAGTGCAGCCAGCGTGCAAGGTAGTGTCTGTGATTGCATCCTGCTTTAGTCAGTCTGATTTTCCAGCCTTGATAGCTAAACCAGACCTCTTAATATTTACATTTCTTTCCTTAGACAATGTTTACTTGTCAAAGCTGTAAAATGACAGACACAAAGAAAACAAAAGACTTGTTATGTTGATTTCATTGTGGAATGCATCAGTCAAGTGTGAGGCTGAGAGAATATTCTCCTTTTATACCGGTTGATAGAATTTTTTAATGTTTGTTTATTGAAACAATTCTTTTTCTATTTCAATAGAGTAAATCTGAAGTCTGTTTATTAGAAACTCAGTAATTACACAGTAATCATATCTCTTGTGATAGGTTAGTGCTTGCTCTTTGCCTCTTGATTATCATTACAAGTGAAATGAAAACACAAGAACCCGTGCTTATTTGCTATGCAGACAGTGAGTCCTTGAGGAAAGGTGTAGAAATCAAGTGGACATTACAGCCACAGTGTGTTTGAATGTTGCTGCCTGCAACTGCTGCGGGTATGCAACAACTACTCTTTTTGGAAAATACTACTTGTCACAGATTTCCATTTTAATAAAAGCTTTGAAAAAGAAACCCTAGAATAAGAGGCATTAGAGTGAGGTGGTTAGAGGGAAAAAGGTGTTCTGTATTACCTTCCCTGTGTGATTACTCAGGAAGAGGTCTTAGATTTTTTATATTTGGCTTCATGAATTCAGCTGTGGAATCCTTTGAGCCTGTGTCCTCCATGGACTTTCTTAAATAGGTTTCATAAACAGCTGTATCAGTCCAGCATTCAAAATCACCTTTAGTAAAACAATACAATTTTTTTGGTGACAAATAGAACAAGTTCTGAGTGAAAGCACAGTGGGGACCTTTCAATTAAGAAACAGAGAATATGTCCCAGTTCTGAATCTCATGCAGAATCTGTGAAGATTTTGAAAGCAATATTTAGATTAAGTATTCACTGAATGATCTTAAATAATATTACCTGAAAATTATGCTTTACCCAGAGACAATAGATAGAAACAAAGATATCATCTTCAATTTAGAGAAATCTGTTCTTCACATTCCTTGAAAAAGAACATCAGCTGTACTTGGCACAGTTGGGGGGATATACCTGTCAGATACAACTAAACCTGTCAGTCATACATGTAATTTCTGATATCCAAGGTGTACCAGGGCCACTTGGCACCCCAAAGTACCTTGAATGAGCATCAGAACTGCTCTAGCTCATGTCTTACTATGAGACTTCATTCCATCCCCCAGGGCTCTTTGTAACTTTTCTGACATGCTACTTTTTCCAAGCCATCTATGCAAACCACAGACTTCCCAGGTTCTGGAAGACTGTCCCAAAGACCAAATCCACCCATCAACAAAGCACTAAGTTACTTGAAAATGATCAAGGAATTTACATTCCAAAGGAAACAAAAAAAGTAGCTAAAGCTTTTTGAAGTAACAAGGCCATCAGTTCCAGAAAAGGTCTTTTGTCAAATGCTCAAATCCTTGAACTAAGGCAGAAAACTAGTGAAGAACAGAGGTTTGAGATCAATATATAGAAGAAAACTTTCATGATAAATAAGACATGAAAATCAATTATAAACAATTAAAATATGTTAAAAGCTGAATCAAGTGAATCAGATGAATTAGGGCTAAGCAATGTGATTGCTGGGGACAAATGATGGAAAATAAGTACAAATTGACTGAAAAAATAGTTCTCAAAAATAAGATTTTTTAAAAATTTTTTATCAACAATAATGACATTTCAAAATGGACTATGGGCATTCACTATTTATTGTTATTTGAAGGAAATCAGAAAGTAATAAAATACATTCTTGACAATGGACTAAGTAAACAAGCTTTTAGAGTAGGAGAAATTTTGGGCATGGTGAATTTCTCAGCAATGAGAGGGACAAGTTTGGTCTGAGGAAGTAAAATTACTTTAAAGAACTAAGATGAGATGCTTAAAGGTACATAAGAACTTTATTAATCTAATTAATCTGTGGGAAATATTGGTGATTAGAGAATAAGAAATATGGGACTTCAGCATCAATAAGGGCAAATAATGTTTTAGCAGACCTATTTAATCTATTTTCCAGGCATCTGTGTCTGGGCCAAGAGAATTAATTGTGAAGTGTTCCTCCCTCATTGGGCTGAACTCAGCCAACTGTGATAAAAGTTTCACTCATTCTGTTAGGTTGAAAACTGTCTCTGAAACCTAATGATACATAGTACCTGTTCATACAAGTTACAAATGATGCTTTTATGTTCATCAAGTATGTTAATAACTATCACTGTTAGCAAGGGAATGATTTAAATCATTAACATGTGTTTTTTCTGCTATAACAGTGCATTGTTTTAAGTTCTTTGCCTCTCAATGAATTTTGACTCAACCATATTGAAGAAGTTTCAGTTTCTTGAGTCCTCTGATTTTAGTGAAAACTAAAAGCATTAATGCCACAGCACTTTAATGCTATTCTGGACATTGCATTTTATTAATATTTTTTCTTTAGAAATAATGAAAACTTGGGATTTGGTCAGTGAAATTTATAACAGATAGGCTGGTTCTTAGCCCTGTTTGCTTGTATCCTTTCAGATCCTATGGATTAGCTGTGGGGATATATAGTTAACACTTGCATGGTGAGAAGTACTGACTTTTCAAGGTGATAGACATTAATACCATGTGAGGACCTTCCCTAAAGTCAGATTTTGCCATTGTTTTCATTACCAATATAGCAGCAAGGTAAAAATCACTAACTGACAGCAGTGAGACCAAAATTAGCAGCAGGGAAGTCTGAAAACTAGTTGCAAGAGTGTAGAGGGGAATAACAATGAAAAATCAGAGTGAATTGGCAGCCACCATCTCAGCAGGATTGTTTCTCCCTTGTCTTTAGAATGTGGAAGAATTTTACAAATTCTTTATTTTAATTTTGTTGTATTATGTAGCTAAAAGCTTTACTCCTTGCTCATCTCATGGATTAGAGAGTCATCAAAGAGTGTGGTAGGCTTTGTAAGTGATGGATAAGATTTCTTGAAACAGCCACTTAAAGTTACACACATATGAAAATGAAATAATTTCAAATGTAAATGTCTTGTTCTTATTTCTCACTAAAAGTCGGTTCACACACCTTTTCAGATAATCTTGTGTGCATAAATATAGTCTAAATTTTAACTGTGTTAGTATGACTGCCTATAAATGGGTTATAATTATCCATCTGCATTTTAAAAAGGTAGTGGTTTTAGAAACATCCTTTTTGTGAATACTGAGGCACTCAAACTAATTTTGACACCTCTTAAAATATCAGCTACTCCTAATGGCTGACTATGCAGTTATAGTTATTAATATGTCCATGGTTTACACAGTTACAGCCACTGTACCAGGAACCTTTCCAGATTAGAAGACTGTTCACATAACACCAAAAAGAAATGGATATAAGTTTTTGAATCTGTTTCACATTTGTCATTTGAATGACTTATGATTAAGGTGTTTTACTTTGAATTTTTTCCTCCCTATTGAGATCCTGGAATGAATCATTATAACAGTCTATGAGATTTGGTCATTAAGATGCTTGAAATCAGAGTTATTACTACCATCCTTTATGTGATCATCAATTGAAAACTCCAAAGCCAACACTGATAATTTTCTTACCACAGGCACATATTCTAGCAAGAACTAGGGTATCATATTCTGAGACTGAAGTTCAACAGGAAATAGAAATTAGTTTCATCAGCAGCTCTCCAGTTTTGCCTCTTATAATTACCCCATTTTGACTCAACACCCCAAAGGCTACACTGTCACTGAATTTTTGAGTTAGGTCTGTTTTTTATTTATAGTATGAATGTTCTCTCTCAAATTTAGTACAAATTGGCCTTCAGGGAGCCATAGCAGATTACATTTGACTCTATCAAAACTTGAATAATTGGTTAGGCATATGCTTAAGTTTGTCCATCTTTGTCAAAGTGCTTAAGCAGATGCTTAGGCATTGCTGAGGACAGTGAGATGTTCATTGTGTGCTATCAGCTACATTGGAAAGTGATGTTTGTGCTGGAGTACCTTGCCAGAGGAACTATGAAGTAAATGAGTAGAATGAAATGCTTCTGTCATTCTCTTGGGTTGAAAATTCTGTAGTTTTGCATGAAGGAAAAGGGAGCCACAGAAAAGAATTCTTTTCTCTGTAAGCTGTATGAACAAAACAGAAGCCCTCCAGTTTCATGCTGGACTACGCTGTAAGGTTAAATTACATTTCTCTTTAGCCCAATCTCCTTGCTAATTTCTAGGAACAGTTTATGTTCAGTAAATGAAAGCAACACTAACCTTGCATTTAATACTCTTTGAAGTTGGTATTTAAAACAATAGCAACCAGAATACTTGAGACAATATAACCTGTCTTTAACAAAACAACTTTCAGAAGGACAACTTTTTATTTGAGTGGACAGTTTCTCTGAATAGTTTATTCCTTTCAGATACTTTGTTTATTTTTATTATTTAAGAAAATGTCTTTTTCTTTTTCCGTACTGGGCAAGCTCCTCTTTTTCTTGTGAAGGAATGTCTTATCTCTATTACAATAGAGTTGTACAAGAATAAGTTTGCATTAAAAAATACAACCTTTACTGACAAGTTTTTTTTATCTGAAACACCCAAGAAAGCACAGACTATTGCATATGCCCTTTTAAAAATGTTAATTGTAATGAGTGTCCTGCTAAACTCTTCACAGAGCAGAACAGAATTTTGTATAACTTGGAAGGAAAAAAAATGCAAACCTCAAACTTGGTCACAGATGGAGACAGAAAAATCCATTCTTCTCTAGTGTTTGACTCAGTGTTACCACATGACAATAACTTTCATGGATAGTTTCACTAATTCAGGACAAGGAAAATGGAATTTTCAAAATGCTTCTTCTGTCAGCATGCCTTGTTTTAGGCATGGGACAGACATTTCAGTAGTTCAAGTTCTGTCCCTGACTCTTCTTAGACAGCTGGTGCCCACATCATTCTGTCTCACTGTCTTAGTGTATTTCTTTTTCATTAAATTAGTTTAAAAGAAAGCAGGCTACTAATTCTACCTATTCCAGAAGACTCTGGTGCAAAATAATGACAGTCTACTTGGTAAAACAATTCTAAAAGTGTATTACACAATGTAAAACTGCACTGGAAGTAAGACATCATCTGGCCAGCCCAGCCCAGCATAGTTCACCAAAAAGTTCAGGAGTTGGAGCCCAAGAGTTGCAAACTACCAGTATTATACCCTGATAATGAGAGATATTAACATTATGTTCATTTCTTTGCTCTGAGGTAGTGTCAAGGCTTAGAAAGCCCTTGTGAAACTTGTGCCAGTAATTTATGTTAATGATGTTTTAAAGCCAAACTTATTAGTAGTAAAATGTCATGCAGCTTCTTTTCCTTTGGAGTTTTTTATTTGTAGGAACAGACATTATGGCCCACAATGTTCTTGAAGCATGCTAAAATGACTGTTCATGAGTAACTCAAAATCAGTTACTGGAGGCAAAAATCCAGGGTTACTTTTCTTGCCCTGGAGACTGACAACTCATTATTGTCCTAACCAGAGCATGTATAACTAAAAACTTGATTTAGATTCAGAGGTAGCCTTTGTTCAGAGCCTCCCACACTTCTAATGTCTGTTCTGATTTTCCATCTGGATTCTGAGAGCTCAGCCAGCCGCTGTCTCTGGACCTTCTCCAGACACAAGCTGCCAGCAGCACAGTGTCCACCTCTCTGCACCTGTCCCCTGCTGCAGCCTAAAGTGGGCAGAGGCCAAGGCAGTGGCTGCTGCAGCAGAGCAGGGGTGGGCTCCAGGCCAGGCTGAGGTTTGCAGTGCCCTGCAATAGCAGGAATTTGCGAGGAGTGAGATGTGTCTCTGAATCATCATTGCTAACAGACCCAGCTCGTGATAAATCCCAGCACAAGTTGTGGTCCAGTTTCTCTTCTGATCCATATTATGATGTTGATAACCCCTATACATTAAAGTACACTATCATGATTATTTTGGCAGTGCTATCTTCACAGCCTATTTGGAAAACAGGGGTTAAAACAAGATAAGATAAAACCATCTTGGAGGGAAAATACATTTGCTTCAGACAGTGTAATTGGAAACCTCTGAAACAGCAGCTAACTGAGAGCAGGTAGTTTTTAAAAATATTGTGAATAAAATCTGTTAACTGCTGTCAGTTGGACCAGTGACCTAAGAGTTTGCAAAACATGAATCAATTTTGCCTGTACTAGTGCTCTTGCACTATCATCTTCCCTGAATTATTCACCTGTGTGGTGCTAGTGTTCAAAAGCCCAGCCCACGAGCAGGTCTCTGTCGTGCTGACTACTGTACAAACACAATGTAGGGAGAAAATAGGGGTTTGGAGTGACCACTAATGTCAGCATTTAAAATACATAGAATATGGTTACTGTTCTAGAACTGGTTTAGTAGGTGAGTCTGTGCAAATTCTTTAAGAATTGAGTAATAAGTAAATTTGCAGCAACAATTTGATGTTAATTCTTTAGCTTTAGTGTTCCTAATCCCTTTTTTGCTTTGTGCCCTTTGAATTCCCTTTGCAGCAGCTCATCTCTCATTTTCAAATTCTCCCTTGGGAGATAATGTTAATATGTTCATAAAAAGTTCTACATAATACTGCTAATGATTACTTTTATATCATGCTTTTTACTCACTTGTCAAATGCCTGAAATCTTAGCCTGGATAAGAACATACATAAACTATGCAAAGTGTTGGATGTGTTTTCTCACTTCTTTTTTGCTATAAAAAACGTTGAGCTCTCAGAAATGAGTGCTGGTGCCATTGTGTACTAGAAATGCACATAACTTCTCTGGATCCTGATGAGTTGGCTTCATGTAGATACACTTTTTTTTGAAACTAAAAAGGTCTACAGGAAAACAGAGCAAAACAATTTTAAAGCAAATAGAGAACATATCAGCCTCAGTCTCTATGATCTCTGTGAAAATGAGAGAGAATATAAAATAGACATGAGGGATTCTAATCCGAATCTAATTTCATTTACCTTGGTTTAAAGGATTCACCAAAGCCTATGGCAACAGTGGGTTGTTCCTACTGCGTTTGTTTACAAACCTGTTTGAGAACAAAACAGACTGATTTGTGAGGTTTTGAGGGTTAGGAAAGAAAAATTATAAATTTTGCTCTAAGACCTTGAATGTAAGGTAATTCAAAGACTGATTAATTTATGTAGTAAAAAACAATTTCTGTTTTTAATTAATGCCACTGTTCAGACTCTTGGCAACAATCTTTTTGAGTGGGCAAAAATGTTCTTTATAGATGTGCTTATTTTTCTTTTTTTTTTTCAAGTTACTTCATTATATCAAGGGTGTTATTCCCTGTTTCCATGCCCTCTCTTTTTAAACAATATATGGCAGAATAGCCTAGAAAATGAGTATCACTACTAGGCTACAGTAGCCTCTAGTGGCCTGAGGCAACTGGTTGTATGCTGCTGGCACCCATGACTTTCCTTTTTTAGCTGCACATGCATTAAATGTATATTTATATCTGAAGTTTTTGGGGTAGTGCTTAGTGTGAGGCCAGTGTAATGCAAGAGTTTAAGTGCATTTTCTACAGAGCAGGAAAACAAGTCTGGATTTGAGTTCCTGTTTATCATGCTGTATCTGCTACAAGGCCAGTTGTGAAGATTTAGTGAGCACATGAGAATGGATATGAATTCTGTGTGAGTCTATGCTTGCTCAGGGCTTTCAGGTCAACCTGCTTATAACTAGATGGACTCTGAAAGATCCCTGAAACACATTGCTGACGGAAAGAAACACAGACTCCCTATTATGCATTATACTAAAATTATTTTTAAAATTAACACTTAGAAAATGCTGTCATATCTGATATCCTACTGTTCATAACAACAAAATTAACATTTTCTAAAATGATGCAAATCAGACTGTGAAGAACTCAATGAGCTGGTCTCAATACTAGTGTAGAACTCAATATTGGTGTATATTTATGAGATTATTTCACAAATGGTTAAACATTTGTCTGACGTCTTCTTTGGGTAAATGTTACAGGATCATAGAGATTCATGTATATCCAATACACTTTCATACTCTATAATTAAAGGATAAAAGCCTTTTCCATCTTTCAGCTAATAAAAAACACAAGACAAAAAAAAAAAAAGGGAAAGTAACAGCAACTTTCATGGTTGTAGTCTCAAGATTCCTGATGATCTAGAGCAATATGAAGAAGCCAGAAAATGCGTTCTTGGTAGTCTTCTTTTGATAGAGAGACATGGGTAGAATCTTCCTTGACAAAATGATTACTTTGTTCAAAGGTGATTTGGTCTTGGATTTCTGAAAATTCCATTTTCCTTTATAGAGCTTGTGGAATTGAAAAGCAAAGCTTCTCCACCTTATCCTTAATTCCTATGATTTATGAGTTTCACTCTCTCTGTCTTATTGCATTTCCACCCAGTCTCTTCAAACATATCAAGTGTGAAACCTGGGACTATATAACTCTCTCCAATAAGGTCTAAGATACATCATTCATTCTTTTTATTAACATGATAAAGTCAAGCTTTATTTTTTTTCCCTTTAAGTCAAGTCTTGCTCTGCAGAGTCACAAGTGAAAAGGAGAGATTTCTCTGGTCATTTACACTACCCTCATTAAGCTTTGACTTGAGCTCCAGAGAAGCTACTGTCTCCCTAGTGCATATACAGGATCCAGAAAATAATTTCTTACTTCCTTGCCTGAGTTAGGAGCCTAAAGTTCTATGAATGCTCTCTGCCTGACACTATTTTCCAGGCATGGCACCTCAAGTTGCATTTAGCTGACAGACTATGAAGCCCTGACAGCAGCCAGTCACTCAGTAAGTGTCCCTTGCTAAATGAAGTTATTGGCATTATGTAACCCAGCTGTCATCATTTGTCTTGCCAACATTAAATGACCTACATTTTGGACCTAATGTATAAATCAAACTTTGAATTTTATAAAAATTCATCTTGGTAGCAAAAAGTTTTTACTCATGGAGAAAAGAAAAAAGTCACCTGAATATTATGATTCTATGTAAACTGTTTGTTTTATAATTTTTATAATATTTTATGTTATAATTTCAAAAGAAAGACATATCTTAAGGAAAGAAAAAAAGAGAAATTATGTTAGGGTGCACTTTTATTATTACTTTCAACTGATACAAATTCACACAGATACCAAAGGGGATATCCCCACTTTTATTGCACTTGCAATATCTTTTATTCTGCCAGCATTCATCTTTGAGAGCTTTGTGCACAGGAAGATCAGATATTGATCCTGATGAAAAATATCCCTTTTCAGACTTGGATTAATTTTCTTCTTTCCTTTAGATCCCTGGGCAATCATACAAACACAAATGTTTACAAGAGAAAAGTAGTAAGCATATGCAACTGAAGGATGAAAAGGGACCATCCCTTTTGACAGAAGCATGGACTCAGATCAATCTTAGTTGAGAATGAAACTGTTCCCTTGGATAAAAGAAGCATAAATAGGATTAATCATCTGAAGAGAATCCATTAGTGTCCATGTTTACAGGAGGAAACATAGCAGTTTAGCTACAGGAGAATAAGTGCTCTGGAAGAGTTAACTGTGCAGCCTTCCTGTTCCAAAGTCAGAATCACTGTCATCTTTGAAGAGTTACTCCGGAATATCATAAATTTTTATTATAGCATCTCCATGCAAAATTATTCCAAACAATTGTGTTAACTACTTTCCTCTGAAGACAAGAGATAAAAATATTGTTTGGCTCATAAGGATATAAGAAATGTACTCAGCCTTGATATCCTTCTTGGATGACTTGCAAAAATCAGGCTGTTTACATGGTGTAGGCAGAGTATACAGGCATTTTCTTGCTTAACACCTGATGACTCCCCTTTGCTCTTTTCTGTTCTGCTGCACTGTAGATTCTTGGGCTAATTGTTTGAGAAGGGAATCAAGTGCAGTCTGATACTTAAGAATTGTAGGAACAGGTCTAGTGATTTAGTATTACATATAAACCCATTAATGCAGCTCCACACCAAAGCAGAGCTGTAGTTCCCAATCCATAATCCTCCTTAAAACTGGAATAGACTAACCCAAATGATAGCACACCTCACTGCTCAGATTTTCAAGTTACTCTGTTGCTCATTAGCATTATGTGAAGGAAAGGGCAAAGCAGTCTGGATTGTATAAAACACACACTTCACCACTGGAACTTTGCCCAGTCTTTCAATCAAAATCAGTTAATTTGAGATAAAAATAGTTCAACTTCTTTTCCTTTTTTGTATTCTTCTTTGAGCCAAAAATAAAAATGATGAAAATGCTAAGATGGGTCTTGATGGCTTACAGAAATTTGTAGAAATTACATTAACTTTCATTGACTCAAAAAAATCTGTAATGTGTGGTCCCTGGATTTCCTTGGAGTTGGGCATAATTAAAATTTGTTTACCTGCTAGACAGAATGTCTAGTTTAACTGGGAAGGAAATTTTATGTTCAGAAATGGTAAAAAATAACAGTATTTCCATCTCCTTTGGTTTTCTAGCAAGTCTTGATGCTGCTGGTTTTTTCAGAAGTAATTTAGCTTTCAATTAAAAACTTGCAAAGCAAGGTTCTAGCTTCTCTGCTTGGAAGATGTGATTGCAAAGCTTGGAAAATTAGATTATTCATTGATAAAAACTAATAGGTTTTTAAGGTGGTTCAAAAAGAAAAACTGAAGTAAAAGAAATAAAAAAATAAAAAAATTGAGGCCTGGCTCACATTTTTTATTATTTTGAGTTGGAATTGGCAGACTTACAAAGATCCCACACAAAGAGAATGGTTTTATATATATCCCAGGTGTACTCAGCCCTGAATTTTTGATGGCTTTATCTAAATATATGTCTGATATTCACAAGTAGTGACTGGATGATCCTGTTGTAAAAGCACAACTATTTCCCATGGCATTGGGAAACTGGAGCACTGGATTTTACTCTGCATTCCTTATCTTAAAAATGAACCCAGGCATTTTTCCTCAGTGTATACAAAGTGTGAGCTGCAGGTGAAGGCAAAGATCTCCCAGGAAAATGTGGTCCTTAATCTTTGCATGTCTCAGTTCTATATACATAAAGGAGATAAAATTTTTCTTAGTTCTGGATTGGTACAGACTGTTGTGTGGATATTTTATACCAAATAAGGCAGTGAGCCTTTAACCAGGATTGTGAATTTATTTCACAAAAACTATGTAACATGGAGCTCTTCTGTGACAAATTAATATATTGAGTTGTTATAAGGAGGAGTCATGAACTGTGTAGCTCAAATTGACTTGTATAACTCATGCCACAGAACCTTAACTTTAGTTAGCATTTTTATAAGGTCTATAACTTCAAATTTTGTCATCTTTGTTTTATAATTGTGGAAGTTGAGTGTTCTGAGAAATGACAGCTAGTCAGCACTGGTACCAAGAAATCCATATATAGTGTGTGAAAAGTTCATAAAAGATTAGTGGGTGTTTTAATAAATAATTATAGGTTGTTTATAGGAGGGTCAAATGTGACTCATAACCATCTTAATCAGTTTCTACTGATGTACGTGGAACATCTGCAACAATGTATAAGTACCAAAAGAGCTTCAAGAGCTTAAAATATGTGTTAAATATCTATTAACCGCATATTAACCCCCTATAAACCATTTCAAATGGATTTTTAACATAAAGTGTGACCAACTTGTGTTTCAAGTTCTGATTTTAAGCTCTGGCCTGTGGACTGTCTTCTGTTGATGGTGTATCTCTAAGACCAGTGTCACCCTAGATATAGAACGGTGACTCTTTGTCATTTTCTGCCTTAATATCATTGTTTATGTGGTTTCTCTCTTCCCCACTTCCAGCTGTATGGGGAATAGCACTTAAAAAAGTGGACAACATTCACAGCCAAAGGCTTTGTGGTTTTGTTACAGGGCCTTGCTTATATCTGTAAAATATCAAAACAGTGGTTTACCAGCAGTTCCTTCAAAACAACTGTTTTGCACTAAATGCAATAAGTGAAAAATGAAGTGAAGAATTCAAAATCATATTGCCCAGTTTTACTTTTGTTGCTGACAGCTCATTGTATATAAACATGTGCTGATCAGATATTTTGTGTTAACTGCCTGCTAGCTCTTCATTTCTGCTTTCAGAATTTCTCCCTCATTGGCGTGTTTGCATCCCAGTAAGTGCAGTGGCACTCGTGGCAGTCTAGAGCTCAACACCAGCCAAGTGCTTCAGTGTGAAAAGTCTGTATGTGAGCAGTGGGAGCAGAGAAAAATCCCTGGACCAGCACATTTTGTGCCAAATTTACCCTGGGAGGAGAAGCTTGTGAGTGAATGATGAGCTCAAATACAGGGTTAAGCAACTGTGCTGCCACTCCTTAACAGACACATTTGAATCTTAAGCAGCTTGTCTCAGATTGAAATGAACACACAGAAATATTCAAACTGTGAGGAGTGCAGAGTTGGCTCAGGACACTGCACTGGTGCTGTTGGTATCACTCTGGTGGTCAGCTGTAATTCAGGATAAGTTATGGGTTGTTGGATCACTCTGGTGATTACTCCTGGGCAGAACAGTTTCCAACCAACTGTTTCTTCAAGCAGGGCTTTGTGGGACCACTGCTGTAATTAAACTAAACCTCTGTTATCTTAGGGAGGGCTGTATGTTAGGAATTTCAGCTTCAGAATCATCTGAGGGAGGCATTTTTTGAGAGAACTACGTTTCCTCAGTGCTGTTGGTCCACACTGACTTCACTGAGCTTCAGCGGTTTAGGTGTCAGGTCTGAACTCTCTGGTCTCCTTTGCCCCTGGGGGCAGCACTGAAAATTAGATATTTGTGGTTTTCTCAGTGTGATACTTATTTCATTCCACAAAAGCTTGTGCTTTTACTTCACTGTCCATAGACTGAGGATACTGTTTCAATTATTTTAAATTCTCTCGTTCATAATATATTTCAGTGGAAGATGGAGGAGTAAAAACTGTGTTTGAAAATCTCTAGCATGGTAAGGGTTATCATGACTGAATCAGCTTCTGTGTGTTTACATATGTGAAATGAGTTGATATGTTGATTAAATTCCTGCTATACAGATATCAATATTATAAAATTGTGATGGTGACTGACAGCAGCCAATGTGTTTTTGATTGTCAGCAGTTAGAATAAAGTGGTTGAGTGGAAAAATTTTATACTTTGCATTTTCTTTTTAGTTCAGATTTGCAGTATGCAAGAGTAGAGAAGTTTTCAAGAGCATTTGTTATACACACAGGACTTTTTCACCAGAACATTCAGGTGTAGATAGATGGTTGATGTTAGAGAGGCTGCTTGACCCGAAGTTTCTTTTACCAGCAGGAAAAGGAGGTCCCATATATTGAGATGCTTCTTTTCCCCTTGTTGCCTGTAGAACTCTTTCACTGGGGTGAAATCTACCAGCTGTGTTAGTATCACTGATGTTTTTATTATGCTACTGTCATGTGTTATTTTAGTATTCTGCTTCTGCTACACAAATGTCAAAGTCAGTTTTGACTGACTTGTGCATTAATACAGTTACAGCTTACAGTTTCACTGTTGTTATATTGCTGTTACACCCTCACTTAAGCCACTTAAGCTTAAAATTACTAATGGTACTGGTACGATATACTTCCCCTGATTCTTACATCTGGGTGCAAATTTGAAAAGATCATGTCAATTTTAGAACATGCTACAAATTTAGAGCTAAAATTGCTTCCATGTGGAATTATAACTAACTAGACATGGTTTTAAACCAGAGAATTCTTTCATTGCTGTGCAAAACACCTACCTCAGCCACTTGAAAACAGTGAATGCCCACTATTACAAAAAATGTGCCTGCTTTTCTAACACGCTGAGCACCTTCCCCTTTCATCATCTTTTAGAAAATGAGTAGAGGCAAGATTCACTGGATGTGAGTGGGACTTGAATGACAAAGTGGTCTCTGCAGTCTCTCTGCACAGGTGTGAATTTTGACCAAAGTGCTGAGAATTTCCTCAAATTGCTTTGCAGTTAGGACAGGTTGTTTGGAATCTACTTAAGGACAATGAAAATTGTATCCACAGGTATTAAAGTGAGATAATTTTGCTTTTAAAATGGTAGTCACAGCTTACATGTTTTATGTAACAGATGCAGTTCTGCCCTGCAGCAAAGCCTTATTCTGCATATCATGTGATTTTTATATTAAGAATATGTCCTGTTTAAAATTAGAAATGCCTTCTGCACCAATTTTAGTAGTAAAGGATAAAAGTCATTATTAATAGGCATGTTTATCATACCATTTTCAGTCAATTAAGTTTCACTAATCAAATCCACATGACTTGAACCTGCATACCACACCTCCATTAGCAGAGAGTATTAGCATATTTGAAGAACCAAAAATCATGGTGTGTATTTGCACTGGGTTTGCTCAGGAATGTAATGGAAACTAGGTGAAAGAGCAAAGAAAGAGACTGCTTCAAAGCATGATAGCTTTAAAATTCATATGGAACTTCTGAGAAAAGAAAAGTTCTATTTTCACTATTCTGGCAAAACCACATTTGTGTGAATCAAGTCCTACCTGTTGAAATTGCTCTTGAAATGAATCTCAGAAGGGAATGTATGCTTAGTCATAACACTTTCATGAAAACACAACAAATTCTGAGAAATGTCCAAAATTTTCAGAAAATAAGTAATTTTCAGTCTGAATAATCTTTGCTGAGATATGAGTGATGTCCTTCAGGGTTCTCTATTGGGACCAGTGCTATTTAATGCCTTCATTAATGACACAGAGGCATCAAGTGCACCCTCAGGAAATTTTCAGATGACACCAAGCTGAGTGGTGCTTTTGCCACACCTGAAAGACAGGCTGTCATCCAGAGGGACCTGGACAAGCTCAAGCATTGGGCCCTTGGGAAACTCCTGTGGTTTAACAAGAGCAAGTGCAGGGTTGGGGCCAGCCCCAGTATCAATCCAAGGGGATGAACAGATCCAGAGCAGCCCTGCTGAGGAGGGCTTGGGGATGCTAGTGGATGAGAGGCTGGACATGAGCCAGCCATGAGCACTCACAGCCCAGAAAGTCAGACATGTCCTGGGCTGCATCCAAAGCCCTGTGGGCAGCAGGACAAGGGAGGTGACTCTGCCCCTCTGCTCCACTCTGGTGAGACCCACCTGGAACACTGCATCCAGCTCTGGGGTCCCAGCACAGGAAGGACATGGACCTGTTGGAGTCAGTCCAGAGGAGACACCAGGATAATTTGAGGATAATAGGACCCCCTCTCCTATGAGAGAAAGCTGAGAGAATTTGGGTTGTTCAGTCTGGAGAAGAGAAGGCTTCTGGATGGCCTAGTTGTGGCTTTCCAGTACTCAAATGGGGTCTACAAGAAAGATGGAGAGACTATTTACAGGAACATGTAGTGACAACACGAGGGGGCATTTAAACTGAGAGAAGTTCTAGCTTAGATTAGATTAGAGAATAGGAAGAAACTCTTCCCTGTGACAGTGGTGAGGCACTGGAACAGATTGTCCAGAGAAATTGTAGCTACCTCATTCCTGAAAATGTCCAAGACCAGGTGGAATGGGGCTCTGAGCAACCTAATCTAGTGGCAGGCACTCTGCTCATGGCAGAGGCTTTGGAACTGCTTCATCTTTAAGGTCCCTTCCAATCCAAGCCATTTTATTATTTCATGACTGATTCTGTGACATCTGTTCATTGCAAAGGCAAGCCTAGCACAGAATGAACTGGCATTGAAACAAAAATGACGTTGTGGTCTGAGGCATACAAGGCACTGTGCCATTTTGAAATAGCCACTGGTTGCCCTACTGATTGCACTACCAGTTGTAGGACTTCAGCACAGTGCTTGTCCTGGTGGTATTGACATGATTTTACATCTCTGAAGCAACGTAAGGAGGTGTGATTTTCCTTCCCTGGTTCTTCTTAACTCAAAATCAAATGAAATCTCTTGTCTCACCCAGATCATTTTGTTCTCTCACCCCATTTTATTTCACTGCTAGAGCTTGAAAGTCAATAGAAAGCCCTTAAGCAGATTACAAAGAGATCGAAGGTTGCTGAATACAGAATCATTTCCTAACTGAAAAGAATACCCAAACTAAACATTGAAATCTGCTTCTTAAAGGGGGGAAACAAAATAAGAAAATGTTTTAATTTCCACCAATTTTTAGACCACTAACTGTTCTGTAAAATATTTGTGACTTTATGACAGACACATTTTTGTCTCAGTAAAAGATATTGGTTGCTGCTGCCATTGCTATAGAAAATTTTAAAATACTGTAAATTTGTTTTAAATCTAAGAACAGAAAAAAAAACCTTGCACATATCACCTCTCTTGCATTTTTAAACTTAGCTTGTTGTTCTGCAAATATTTTAGTGCTATTATTGAACAGAGCACAAAGGATTTGGGGTGAGACAAATGAAAGCTGAGGAGAGCGCCACAGCAAACACTTGTAGCAGGTGTGACTGCAATCCGTGTGCAATCTGAGCAACTTCTGTTCTCTGGTAATAATGCAGGATGACAGAGAGGCCAACAGGGAACATGTCCTTTCTAAGATTTCCTAGCAGCACTCCACCTGCTAAACAGGTCACTACAGACTAGTAAAACCAGGTTAATTAGACATAATTGTGGATAGCACTTGCTCTTCTTTCCATGTCCTTTGCTAACATAAATTCAATTTATTTTGTCAGCTGATACTGTAACATACTATCAAAATCTATGCTGAGCTCCTGGAGGTTTACAATCAAATGATTAAAAAACCTAGGAATTACTACCACCATTTCTTACTTTTGCTTTCTTTCCTTTTACATCCCTCCTCACAGCAAAGCTCTGACTGAACACGATAACTGAAACAATGTACGATGAGGGATTTATTCTCCAGCCTCTGGCCCTTCATTCTTTCTGAAACAGACAGGCTTTGGCCAGGAGCATTGCTGAAACCCCAGGCCATTGCAGGTGGACAGCAGGCAGCAAAAATGACCGGTGTTAGGATGTAGGAGCAGGAGAATGGCAGATGGAACAAGCCTAAGCATGTTGACCCTAAGGCTGCTCGGTTTAGCATCTGATCCGAAACCTACCTGCATCACAGAACTCTTACAATGGGATTTGAGTCAGGCTCAGGACACTAAGCACAACAGGCTCAGCAGTTGTTGGGAGAGGGCTATTTCAGGGTCGAATTTTCCAGCTCTTTTCTGTTAAGTAGCTAATTGTTCAACTGAACTGAATTTGCCCACTGAAAATTCCCTGCTTGGCTCTTCAATGGAAAGCACAAATCTTCTGTAGGTGGCAGAAGAGCAAAGAGATTTATTTGTTTACAATCTTCACTTCTCTAGCAAACAGTAGCTACAACAAATTTGTCAATCCAGGATATAATAAAACCTGGTAATTTTTTAAGCAAAATCCTGTTCTTTTTTTCCTGCAGTTAAAGTCTGGCATGCAGTGCTCATTGCTTAACAAAGGAGAATATTCAGCTCTTCTTTTTGCTTTTGTGTGGTCTGTCATATCCTTATACGAAGAAAAGTGAATTGCAACTTGCTGCTTAGCCACAACATGGCCATAATGCACCCCTTGGGAGGGATTATATATATTCAAACCAGAGAGAATCTCCTGCATTGCTTTTTCCCCTCCCATGTGACAACTCTACTTTCTAAATACAAGACACTGTTCGAAGCAGGCTAGCTGTGGAGGCTGCTTTGATGTCCTGCCATCACACTGAGCTGTGGAAAGCCTTCTTGTTGTCTTATGTAGGGAGCAGTTGAGGATATCAAAGGGAAGATGGGATGTTAAATTTTTATTGATGAATGTTTAATAGTCTGGGTTGTAAGCTGTCATGAGTAATGCAGTAAAAGGATTCATTCTGAATCTTGCTGTTTGCCATACAGTGCCTGAAAATGATTAGTCTTTAAAGAGTACAAATCTTTATTTTTTTCTTCAGCAATTTATTTTCTGCAGCAGGTTAAAAGAAATCTATCATGATACTTAGGAGAGAGTCAAGTGGGCACATTAGGTTAATTCACCAGCCTCTCAGCTTGAGACCTGAGTTAGAATCAGGTTTACGGGAAAAAGCAATGAATTTAGTGCTGTTTTCTGAAAGCCCACTAGAGTGGCAAGTCTGGCCACATCTCACTGGGCTTATTAGGGCCATGCATCCCATGGGCTGGAACTTTATGCCTCCTAAAACATGAAATATGTTAATTGAGCATTGTGCAGATATACTAGGCACAGTCCCCAAGGATACAGCAGAAGTAAACTGGATGATCTGTTCCCTTTCCCATTCCTCCAACAAAAAAAAAAAAAAAAAAAACAAAAAAAAAAAAAAAACAAACCAACAAATGATGCTATTTTCCTACCTCCTGGAACACCAAAGTTTTAAAATAACTATAAAGGAAAATATTTGAAGACCACTGCTCTCTTGTCCACACTGCCCGTTAAAAAATGTGCTGAATATAACAATTAAAACACATGGTTTAAAAATAAATTAATTTGGTGGAATTCTGCAGAACAGCATTCATACTGTTACAGGTTAATACTGTAACTAAATTATTCTAGAGCTAACCAGGCATGTTCCTGAAGGAGCAGAGTTCATGAGGGCTGAGGGAAAGGGAGAAGGAGCAAGGAGATCACTGCAGGGGGCTTCATGGCTGATATGTGTTTCATTACCCCACCAGGTGATGATGAACAGAGAGTGTGGGCCTGGCAAGTCTGAGTGATGACACTGCTGCAGGAAACAAAAAGTTTCCTTCTCTTATGCTAAATCTGTTCCAGGAACAAGGTTTGGTTCAATATGAGCTCCAACCAGATATGGTTTAAGACGCATAAATTTACAAGGTTTTACTGAAGTACAAAAGCAGCTGTGAGAAAGATGCCAGACACAGCAGCCTTAGGTGCAGGCCCGTGTTTTGTTGAACTCTATGAACATATAAAGAAGCCACCATCATACTTTAAGTTCTGCCTTATTCTGTAGAGAGTGTTTTTTTAGATGAGGAAAAGAGATGAATATCCTTTATGATTCCTAATCAGCCCTTGATCACAGCTAATTTAGTGACTTTTGACAGCATGAGAAGCATTTGCATACTGTGAATCCATATTTATGCACTAAGAAATAGATCGAGGTACTCCATTCATGCCCTCTTAGATTTCTGAACAACTACCTGATATATAATGGTTTTTGTTTTCTACTATCTGAGCTGGTGATGAAAAGGTTTCTCAGATTGAGGTCGTGTTAGTAGAAGTTAACCTCATAACTATTGTCGCTGTCAATGGCTTTTTAAAAGATCCTTTTTTCCTCTCAGTCATCCTAAAAAAAGAACATGAAACAATTTTCTAATTTTTTTTTTGTTTTGTGAGATTCCCCACAAGAACTCTGACTTAAACAAAAAAATTCAAATGACTGTGCAAACCTGTAGACACAAACTGGTGAGGAAGGGCAATTCTGCATGTGTCTGTCATTTATGAGGGGCATGGGGGTAAACTTATGCACAGGGATATGTATTAGCCTGTCTTACACACCCACAGTCTCTGGCTTACACATCTGTGCAAAAGCATATGTCTGAAAATCTGCACTGTATCTTTGTTGTCCATGTACTGATTAAAGGCAGATGGAGTTTCCCTTGCTTGGAATAAATAGCTCTGGTTTCTGTTTTTTTCAATTTTTAAGACAGATCTTGTTTGCATAAAGAAATCTTCAGCACAGCATGATTTAGCAGTCTACTCTTCAAAAAACAGTGAGGTTTACATAGGCACCTTGAAAGGCAGACTTGAAGGGTGCTAAATACTTAGGGGGACCCAAAGATTAACTGAATCCTGTTCTCAGTCTCAATTATAGAAGGCTGTAGTAGGAAGAGATGACAGGATTTTCCAAAAATATTGTTTGGGATTAGAAGACCCGTGGGGATTTTCCCTTGGATGACAGGCTGTTAAAGACTACTTAGAAAGTGTAAAATTTTCATTACTTTCTGAAATACATGCTTCACTACATTTCTGATTTTTTTCATTCTCTGCAGATTCATGACAAAATGTCTTACAGTTCAGTGGTGAATCAAGGGGAAACAAAGAGCTAATTAAATTATCATGAATAATTGTCTGTAAATTATATATGTTGTTTCAGTTCTTTGGTGTAGGCATAGAGTCTTATCTCAATATATTTATCTAAAGTCAGTCAACATGAACACCGGGAATATTTATTCCAAATTTTTAAACATAATGTTTTCATGACAATGCTTTTCAACTCCCTCTCTCAATAATGAGGGCAAGCACAGCCAAGTCGCTCTCTGATTTTTGAGGAGAAAACTAGACATTGGAAAAAGGCCTGCAGAACATTATCTCATTGGAATCTTTCTCAGGCAGTGCAAGTAAGCTTCAAACAGAAAATTTCTCGATAGACTAATCAAGATTTTCCAATGTATATCAGATAAAAATGCTACTTTTTTTTTATTTCAAAAATTATTTAGCATTGCAAATTATTTCAACACATATTCCAGGGGAAAAAAAGGTCTTATTTCATACAAAAATCTATCCATCTTTAAAAAAACCCTGATATTTCTAGCTTGTTTACCTTATTTTGCTACTCTCCTCTCTGAGTTGGACTGTCTGACTGAAATTTATCACCCTTGAATGCTCAAGTCTGCCTGAGACTGACAATGGTGATGCAGCCCAGGGGCTGAGCAAGAGTGGAACCTGACAGTGTTGTGACTGCTGCTGGCACAGAGGCAAGACTTTTCTTCCACAATGCCTCATTTCTATGATTCTTATATTGCTTTGATTTAGTGCTTGTCTTTTAATTTTCTGGCATACAGACCTTTAAAAATGCTCAAAACTTTTTAGCTGCATTCCAAATTATTGGGAAATGACATCCATTGCATTTTCTGAATAAGAGCTAGGCTTTTGGGTAGTCTTTACCATCCAGGCTTTGTCTGAAACAATGGTGTTATGATCTCTTAATCAGTGTATTCCAGTATATTCACTAATGTGGAGCACTCAGTGAATATTTTATGATACACACAGTTGCCTTAGGCCTTTAAAACATATTTAGAACATATTTGCTAATACATGTAAACCCCATTCCTTTTCTTAGTCTTTACGCAATGCTATTTGTGGTCATGAAATGAAAGGGAGTAGGTACTGAGGTCATCTCAGAGTCTGGTCCCAGATGTTTTTATATGCTGCAGATCATCTACAACTATCTTCACAGTTTATACTGAATTTATTACACTTCACTGCAATCAATTCAAAAAATATAAACATACCTTATTTCTCAAGAATTTTTCAGCAACATATTAGAAAGTAAGTGGTTGCATGGTCTGTTATTATTTGCTGCTTAGTCTTTTTCTTTGTGATAACTATATATTAAACATTATGCAGGATCATATAAAGTAAGACTTAGCTAACCCTGATGGGCAAAAAGAGTGCCCTTGCAAGCACATCCCAGAATGATCAGTTGCCTCTGGAACTCCTCTTGTTTTAATGATAGTGTTTTTCTCACTCACAAGAACTCTGTGTGTTGATGGTGTCAACAATAAAGTCTTCATAAAAGAATTACTGCGGCTTCAAAGTGCAACTCCTTGGCCCCTGTCTTGCAGGAAAATTGTTCCCTTCCTTTCTTCATTTTAACACTGACCTTGAGTTTAGATTCTTGGTTACAAGAGTCTAAGAAAAGCATTGCCCCTTAATGCCTGATTGGCAGTGCCTTATTAGTGAGTGAGTGTTCTTGATGCCTGCAGATCTCCATGGGAGTTACTGAAAATACTCAGCTGCTTATGAACTGAATAAGCAGAAGTCAGGCCCCAGGTCTCCATCCAGTTCTGTCATGACATAACATTTCTCTCATTCCAGAGAAATCCCTTCCCATTTCACAGAGCTAGAGTTATGGCACAACAGCAGAGAAGTGTTTTTCTGGGCACAAGTGGAAGAGAGTGCAATTTTGCTGTTTCCTGATTTTTGTATATTCATTTGCAGACACCAAGACTCCTCTTCAGGGTGGTCATTTAAATCTCTCTTCATCTTTAAGGAGAGATGTAAACTGGACAGGACTGAGTGGTTTATATAACAGCCCTTGTTGTCCAAACTAACTCTCACACCTAGAGGCAGTACTCCTGTAGAGAAATTAGAGAAATATTTACAAAAGTAAATATTTTTTAGGATTAACAGCTACATAAATAGTCCTCTCAATGGGATAGTTCACCTACTGGAAAAAAAAAAAAAAAATTAGAAAAAACTTGTCACAGAAGATAATAATTAGAGGGGAAAACAGTGTTTATTAATTTGACTGGTTTGCTAATGAAAGGCTATATTTAAAGACAGTAGTAAGTCATGAGCACCATTGAAACTTCTTTTTTTTCTGTGTGTTGTACACATCTACAGCACAGCTTAGACACATAACAGGTGACAGTGTGATTTGGGCCTCCTAACTACTCACAGTCATTTAATGCATATATAAAAGTAAAAGTTAAGGAAGAGAAATGTCTATGTTTTGAAGTAAGGATTTCTGCTGACACTACAGATTTTGAACGCACAATGTGCTCAATTAAAGTACTTGAACCTTGAAATAGAAATACAGACCTCTTAATTAATCTCTCTGTTATTCTATAAAGTGCAAAGAAAACTAATACAGAGAATTTTCCTGTTAATTACAAATGGAATTTGTGTGTGAGTGTGTGACGGGGAGGAGGCTGTTGGACCAGGGCAACACAGTATTACACTTCCTACATAATTATGTAGGAGGGGTAGGTTTATTAGGCTGCAGAAAGCCATTGTTTATGCGGATGGAATCTTTATTAGAAAACTACCTTTTAACATTGCTCTTGTTCAAGTGGCAGCTCAATATTTTATCTAAATCTGCTCTTGCATGAATGTATACATAGGCTTGAGTCATCTTCCTTAAGGAGAAATTGACCATACAAAAAAGGTGGTATGCACTTTCTTTAATCTTTGCTGCTATTGATTTAGTTGTTCTGGGTCATTTTTCAATTGCTCTAAACATTAAAATTGCTTCCTTTTGAGGTGCTATTGTTAAGACTGGGAAATACATTTAAGGGCATCTCCTTTGTTTTCTTGGTCAGCCTATGAAGACATTGTTCACTTTCTTTATTTTCATGTTGCCTACTGAGCCCTGAAGCATCAAAGGAAGATTTTCTTACTGGCCTCAAACAACCTCTCATGTGCAAGGTAAAAGTGACAGGTCAGTGAAAGAGGTCTGCTGGCTATCTCAAGTTTTTGGGTCACCATTTAGTGCTAATGGTTTTGCTGACACCAGAAGGGGTTCTCCACCGGTTATATTGCCTGAGCTGCACATTGCAAATTCACACTTCAGACTTTTAGGACAACTACTTACCCAAAATCATCTACATATCACATGGTTAGTCAAACCTTCAAACAGTTCAGAGGTTGTTCTTTAAGTTCCCTGAGCAAGGCCCTTCTGGTATTTGCCTTTACCTCACCAATCTGCCCAATACTCTCTCTGTGCCATCTAAAAGTCCCTGCCCACTTCTGGCCTTCATTTTCTGCACTGTTTTAGCCTCCTGAAAAGAGCACTTAAACAGATGTTTTTCAGGAACATATGGGTGCCCTGTGCTACTGTCACAATCTATTCTCTCCCTGAATGATAACTTCCATGACCCTGCTGCAGTCAACCCAGACCTTGGCAGTGTCTGAAAAGATGTGATTAAAATAAAAGATGTGACAATATAGTAATCAATTATCATGACAAAGGCTTCATCAAGTGAAAATATTTTGCCCTGTGCCAAGAGTCTGGATAATGGATGATCCTGAAGTTTGGACCCAAATACAGAGGTCTCTCACCCTACCCGCATTCGTATAACAAAGATTTGGTTCAATGGATAACCCCACTTCCAATCTTTTCCTTTTTGTGAGCAGAATAACCCAGAAAATTCACTGACACCCTGCATTACTCCTTATTTGTCACTAAGGTTTATCCAATAAGATGGAAGGAGCTTTCCACTAGGGAAATATTACTCAGAGAAGAAAGACCAAAAAAGTCTTAATCAAGACTTCCAGCTTAGAGCAGCCAGCTGTCACTCAGACTCAAGAAAGGCTGCCATCTTCTGAAATGACCTATTTCCATCACTGCAGTCATGGTCATTAGATGGAGCAGAGAATCACTGATGAAGGGGCCCATTGGCCAAGTACACAGCACTAAATAACAACTCTTACTGTAGTGAGGTTTGTGATCAGCCCTCAGCAAACAGAGATGTACAACAGAGACTCCCTAAACTGTACATGGGCCAGGCCATCAAAAACTTGCTTTGGGCTGGTGGCCATTCTTTGGCTGGAGAAGGCCCACAGGCACATCTGTAAGCCAGATTTTTCTTCCCTGCAAATATTACGGTGAAAATACTGGATCCCTGCCTTCCTCTTTTGGGAAAATGTATGAACTCTACAGCAACTTCCCTGACAAGTATCTACAGCGGTTGCTCATTCCTGAAGCAGGAATGCATCCAAATCTAAGTAGGAGGGACTGGTCACAGTCTTATTTTCAATTTTACTCTGTTAATAACTCTGATACAAAATTTCTTTACATCCAAGACTCTAAACCAAATTGATCTGTGAATGAAAATGCTGCTTCAGGAAAGGCTTTCAAAATATCTTAGGAGTAATGCACAATGTTGAAGAGGAGTACCTACACCGTCTCTCACCTCCCACCTCCAAATTGTCTCCTATCCCTTGGACAAGAAGCTGACAGTAGATCTAGATGCTGATGTGAGGACCAGGTGTGTAGAAAGGACACATGTTCTGCCTGTGCCATAGAGCCATTGAGGAGACATGGTGTGCTTTGGAGTGGCAGGACTTTTTGTGAGGCCTGGTGTTGAGGGTTCTGCCACGATGCCCTGTGGGACACAAACTGGTAGATTCAGGAAACCTTCACCAGGGACACTTTGGGATAATGGTTCATCCAAGCCCTGGAGCATTGTTCACAGGCCCTGGGTTACACTTCCTGAACTTCCAGCCAGGAAACACAAGAACCCAGAAGACCTAGGTATGGTTAGGGCATACTAGGTATGGTTAGGGCATTTGGCTTTGAGGATACCCTCACAAGTGCCCTAAGGGCTTGGCTAAGGTACAGCCAGGGTCTGGGTCCCCAGCTCACTTCGGTGAGCAGGGTCAGAACTCCCAAGTGACCAGCTAAAGGTCACAGAGCTTTAGGGCTTTGTAACTGCTTCAAGAGTACACATCCTGGGCAAGCCAGCCCCTTTTTATCATCTAGAAATATGTGTCTGTCCCTCTTCCCCATCCTCTCAGCATTGCTTTGTTCCAAATTACATTGCACAGTTTTGCACTGCATCTGATTTCTTGTCTTATCAGAATGTCTCACGGTCACAAATTCTATGATCTGTGTCTATTCCTCAGGATAACAATATAAAACAATCAAGGAGGGAAAAATGGGTAAATGTAATGTGCCTTGTGAATGAAGTATAGGCAGAATGGGATGTGTGAATATTGCTTTTCTTCTGCCCCACAGGGGAGAAACTGGATTAATTCATCATTTTGGTTAAGCAGAGGACGAGGGCACCATTAAATAAACCTTAGAGGAAAGAGAATTAAAATTACAGGACACAATAATTTTAATCACTTGGTCTCAGCTTCATAAAAAGAGGTGAAATTCCTTTTCATGGGTCTTCAGAGTGCCTGGATCTTATGCACAATTCTTCATCGACTTGTCTGTTGAACATAATTTTAAAATATGATTTTTTTAATATGTCCTTTATAACTCAATGAATGCTGTATTAAGAAAAATTTGCAATGTTTGAGTATTTTTCCTTTGTCATTTGTTCACTATTACCCTCCAAGAAGGCAACAATTATTGAAGTAAGCACATAGATGCCAGAGTAAGACAACCTCCTGTGCAACAATACCAGCTGTTCCTGGCCTGACAAACAGGTCTGCTAAAATCAAGAAACACATTATTAAATAGAAGGGAGGTAGAAGTGAAAGGCACACAGAGTTTCAATGAAAAAAAAAGTTAAAAAAAAAAGTGGGTTGTTTGTAGCAAATGAACAGTAACAGAGGGAGGAGAGACAGATTTCTTTAAACAGGCAATCCCTGTGCCTTGTCAGAAGAGGTGCAGTAGAACTCAGCCATTTCTAGTCCTCTGCCCTTCTCTTGAAACAAAGTGACAGCTAGTGCTTTGTGACATTGCTTTACCAGGCACTAAACTGGGACACAGAAATAAAAGGATTAGTTATGCAGATGACATAGTTACACAGAAGCTGGCACGGCGGATGCTCCTTATGTGGGATATAATGTCAGAATGAATATGTGAGCATCAGACTCTGAGTCTGGGTTACTGCTGGCCTTTGTCTCTTGTTATTTGCCATCATGAATCTTCCTTTGGTTCTACACTGTCCTAAGGAAGTTTCTGAAAAGGAATTCTCAGTAAGAGGGCTGAACTGTACACAGTAACCACAACTGGGGAAAGACAGACTATCTTGGTGTCCCTCCAGAAGAGGGGTGGGGAGCAGCAGGCTCTCAAAATCATTATCAGCCTCACTTGCCTTCACACAAGTGAAAACTGAGCCAGAAGTTGCTTTATACATAAAGCATACCTGTATGAAGGCATTAAATATTACTAGCAAGTAGATAAGTTTAAGTGAAATCTAGGCATTACTATGTTGTAAACAAAATAACAAGCAAACAAAAACAAACAAAAAAAAACCCAAGAAAAACAAAAGAAAGCCCCTCTGGTATTTGAAAGCAAAATGAGAAGAGGGCCTGGTTAATCATGAAGGACCAAAAATCTGTCTAGGTCTTAGTGAGGCACCCAGCAATCATTAGGTGACTCCTCTTGCTACCTTGGCAAGAATTAACATATAAACATGAACTAGGCAGAGAAAACCACTGGGAGGAGGGTTAAAATTCCTTCTGCCTGAGTTAAGGTGGGTCAGTGAGGTAAAGGAAGCCTCGGGGCTGGGTGGGCCCTGAGCAGGCTTTGATCAAGCCCTGCACAGTTACTCAAGGTCTTTCTTGTCCTTGCACCCCCAAGGACAGAGAGCCAGTACTGAAAGCTTGGGTGAGGAGGTCAGTTGGATATAACATTTGACAGAAAAGTCTCAAGGATTTCATCTCAGGGTAGGGTTTTTCTATGGGTTTTTCTCTTTCCTATATTGTGTGTCAAATAAGTAAATATTTCCTTTATTTTAACGTAAATGAAGGCTTATCTTTCCTTTAACCTCAATCTGATTCATCTCACTGCAAACTCCGGGTGAGGTGAGAAACCAAGGCACTAAGGTCTTGATCCCAAAATCCATCACTGTCAATAGGAGTCTTCTCATTCATGTAGAATGATTTGTAATCAGGCCCTAAGCTGTTGTGTCTCTGTATACAAACACATTTCTGTATCTGTGTGAATATGTGCTAATGTGTGGCTGTGTGTAATGCTTTGTGTATGGGTGCATATATGTGTGTATTTACATACACATTCTCACTAACACAAATATATATTTAAGATTTACGGTTCTGGAAAACCTAGTGAATAATGTAAATGATTAAAGCAGACGCCTCACAGAAAATATTGTTCAGACCCCCTCATTTAAATTCAGCCTCTTATTCACACTTGGTAATACATTCTGCCATATGAATTATGGATTCCTGTTTTTATCTCTCACACTACACATGAATGTTTGATAAAGATTGTTTCCAATATTATATTTTATCAAAATGCTCATCTAAAATTCAGTCGGAAATTCTTTCCAGTAATTATGCACTGACTTAGCACTACGAAAATAAAAAAAAGGAAAAAAAAAAGGCAAGCCAAATTATATTATCATTGTTTTTCCTGAATATTTGTCCTAAAAAAGACTAAGAGACTGACAGGATTTGCAGCCAAAATCTTTGTTTATACTCCATCCAAATGGAGCCAAGGCAGTTACAGTATGTTTTTCACACTGCTCTACAAATGCTGCAGTCTCTGTGCTTTGTCTTGTGAGGAAAAAGGCTGCTTTTATGCTAAATTATTCGTAATGACTTTGTGAAGTGGATTAATATCCAGAAGGGGTCTGGATTCTCACTGGAGAAATATCAAATGTACCTCCTTGGGGAATTAGCATAGTCCTATTATAAGGTTCCCAGGAAAGTACAAAAAAAATGTTACTGTCCACAGCAATTCAGTAATTTTTGCATTTATTTTCTTTTCTGTGCATAAAATTGCAGTTCCTGAAGAAAAGTCAAATTACAGAAAAACAAAATGTACTTTCCCATTTTGGCTGGTAATCTGTGTCATGACTTAAAATGCTGCCCAATCTTCCCCTTTGTTTGTGCAGGGTTCTCTTCAGTATTTTCAGGCTGTGCATGTGTCAGTTGTCCAGAAAGGAATTTCTTTAGCTAGATCTTTATTCACAAGGAGGGCAGCACAACAGAAGTGTATGTGAAGCTTGAAAGAGTGGCTGATAAGGATCTGGCACCTACAGGGTGTGTTTGGGAATGGAGGGTTACTTGAGTTCTAGTCTAGTTTCATGGACTGACCTCCTACCATGAGCTGGCATGCATAGGGATGTTCCTTGAGTGCATTTCCCATTTAGTTTCATTTAAAAAGAATCCAGTGCTCTCCAAAAGAAAACCAAAGCCCACTAAATGGGGAAAAGTGGAGGATTGTTTCTGGAAGGACAAGCCTTGTCTCATCCAAAACACTAACATGAAGACAGACATAGAATGCAGGATTAGTCCCCAGATAAGGCTATCAGTTGTCCTTTTCTTATTGAGAGAATCGAGTTAGGAGAGATTGAGGTACCCAGCAGGTGAAGTTACTAGTGGGTATTTTCTGAGGAGGAAGTATAATAATCAAGTGTGCAGTGACTGGTCTTGTTGCAAGTTACTCTTGGTTGGGATTAAACATCTGGGAAATTGTCCATACTGGCAGCACAGGCATTTTGATTCACTCTCTCTTTGTGCAGTGCAACAAGTCCAAAACTACTCTGTATCTTCTGAAGAGCTAGAGGAACCCTGCACAAGGAAGGCTGTCTTTCCTCTCTTAAAATTAGCAGTAATGATGGATTTATTTTTATCTTTCTATGCTTTTCCTTCCTGCATGTTTATCTGGGGAATAGCTTGCCCTCCTCAGCATATGGCCTGTGAGGAGATAAAAGACAATCTTCTTTACAGAAAGACCCACTTCCTTTTCCAAGTGATATTCCCATTCTTTCATTTCTGTTGGCATGCAGATTCTCTGTGTTATTTCTTTCATGATTGTGTTGAAAGCCTAAAATGCGACGATAAGGAAAAGATTGATCCGTAAGGGACCAGTGCAGTGTTGACAAATTTCAAACACATTTTATATAATATATCACATAAAGCATGCCAATATTAATCTGTCTTAGATACATATGTTCTCCATATTACCCAAGATTTTGCCATCTCACAATCTTTCTTCACAATCAGTTCATCATGCTACTGCTGTAAGTGCTTTTGCCCTACACAGTTGGTGGGAAAATACCTCACAAGGACGGGCTTGTCCAAGTTCCCATATGTTGACCACCCTCAAAATAGTGCCTGATATGGTGGAATGAAGAAATTAGTAACTGAAAATGTTTACAGCCTAATATTGCACATGACTTTTTCTGAAGAAGACAAAGTAAGAGAAGAGCACAAGTGCTCTATCTCTTGGCCAGTACTTTGCAGTATGGTATATGTATAGCTGTCAAACAAACAAACAAACAAGCAACAAAATATTTGTATCGAGTTGATGGGGATTTTTGTTTCTGTTTCTTGTTTTTCTTTTGAATTAATCTGTAGAGTGAGTAAAACCATATACATCTGCCACAGTAGAAAGGGAGTAGTCTTTTACACTGTGATAAAGTGTGAAAAATTATTCTAAATCTAAGAGGAACATGTTTTGTGCCTGATGAGGACTGCTTCCTTAAGAAGAGAGGACAACTTGTAGCTGTAGATTTCTCTTCTTGGATATCTCTATCCTATTCACCAGTACTTCCACCACTCCTTTCCAAGGCGCAAATCTCAGTGGAACCCAGCTGCTTAGTCAGACTTTCCCTCCTGTTTCCCTTGTCTTTACACCTGACAAACTCCCTGCTGCAAAACTCCTTTGGGATAAGAAGGGTTGCAAAGGTAGCCCAATCACTCTTCCTTCAGCAGCTGCTGCAGTGGGAAGTTCAGAAATGTCTAAGGCAGGAACATGTGGTTAAGTGTTGCGAGAGTCCTACTGACTCTCTGGATGTCACTGCTCCGTGCTGAACACTTTTCCTGTAGCATTTCATTCAAAGCTCAGTTATGGAAGCCATTAGCACCTTTCTATATAACAATATGATGACAGGATTTCTGCCTGTGGTTTCCAGAGGCACATCCTTCAGGGAGTTCTATGGCTATCATAATGTTAGCAGATTTGTGTGTGAGTGTACACATGTCTATCCATCTATTTAATAAACGCTATACATCAGTTACTCTGGCTAAGGGAATTATTCTGCCCCACACAAACATCACTATGACATATTTCAAGGCAAAATACTGCATTTTTGCAGTGCCAAGTCCTTTTAAAAAGACACATTTTGTATTAGTTTTTTATATCCATGGGTGTGAGCTCAGATGCCCTCAGCACCTCTTAGGAAGTAATTAAAGTATGAAATACTTACAAAAAGTTGGTACTTTCACCTTGCAACCAGGAGAAATCATCACCTCTACTTCTTAAGCCAGATCTACTCTAGTGTTCTTATGGGAAAGCTTCACATTTAATGACTCTTATGTTTGCTGAAGGCATTATTGGCATTAATCAGATGTATGCCAACTAATGCGTATCATGTCTAGGATGACAACATCCTAAGGTCAGTAAATACTTCAGTGACAACATAGTTGTATGTGGATCTGTGTATCTGAGTGGATGATTTGAATATACTCC
Organism: Haemorhous mexicanus; assembly: GCF_027477595.1. NCBI lineage: Eukaryota > Metazoa > Chordata > Aves > Passeriformes > Fringillidae > Haemorhous > Haemorhous mexicanus. Next base: position 19,215,964 of record NC_082347.1, on the reverse strand, counting down.
AAAGCAGAGTTCACTGACAGGATAAAGAGGTCAGAACATTCTGTCTCTTGCATCTACTCTTTGTTGCATCACTGTATGTTTTCTTCTTTTATTTTGGAAATTAGTAAAATATTTTTGGTATCAGGCCAGATCCACAGTGGAAATCTTCCACACCATTCCAAATAGCAATGAAATAGAATTATGGAATACTACACCAAAAAAAAAAAAAATTCTTGCCCTACACATCAGTAATTTATCTGCTATATTTTTTGCATCAGTAACCATAAGAAATTGTTATTGGTTCCTCTTCTACTGCATATTTGTTCTGTGGTTAAAGATGAGTTACTGCACAGTTTGGGTTAATGGAGGCATTCTCCCCTGAGACAGAAGTACACACTGGCTTTAAGATGGGGATGGGTACTTTATTATGGTCTATGAATGATTTCAATGCTGCTTTATCATCTGCCAGCATGCACACACAAACTAATAAGCTATTCACTGCTTTTTGCCCCTGAGGGCACCTTTCAATAAGGCAAGTCATTGATTTTTACCATCAGACACACAGGCCATAAGCCATTCCCTGTATCATTCTCTCCCCAGTGGTGCATTCTGCAGGGGAAACTGGTCGTTTTAGTCACACACATTCACACATGCACACACAGTAGCCAGCCATAATCTAGCTTAGATGCCCAGATATTCACTATGTCTCCATTAGAAAAGCTATTTATATTAACCTCTTCTGCAACTCTGTCAGTGTAATTTGTTTTAAAAATACTTCTACATAATGCTGAGGTTTCATACAATAGGCAATAAACATGTAATATTTTAATATATATTAGAAATACTTTTTTAAAATCCTTGACAGCATGTTTCTGGTATATAAATCAGTAACTGATCATCATTGCCACTCTTTTAAGCCCAAGATTCAGTTGCAGTAATAGATATAATCATGACCAGTGCCTTTTAGGTTACTTGTATTTCTCCCAAGTCTAAGAGGGTTGTGCCTGTGGAATTCTGTAGTGCTGCCTTAAAACATTTTTGTTTTATAGACCAAAGGTTCTTAAACTTCATGACTTTGCTCACCCTATCTAAAATATGAGGTACAACGTGGATCATTGTGATTTTAATCACTGCCACTGTCTTCTACTCTTGCACTGATAATGTCTTTTAGATCCATCAGTCAAGCTTCCTACAGCTACCCAGACCAAAGGAACATGGGTGCTCAGCTGGCATCCTCAGAGTATTACAGATTTCACTAGGAGCATTCTCATGTCCTGAAGCTGAGTGTCTGGCCATCTTGTAGGTATTTCCCACTTTGTTTACCCCACTCTTTAGCAAACAGTCCTTCGGGAAATAACCGACACTCCAGCCAGAGTCTCCTCCCCAGCTGCCAAGATGTAAGGAAGGGAGCCAGTGCAGCACCTCATTTGCCCTCTCATCCCTTCTCCAGCCAGAGCAGCCAAGGCAAGGAAGGACTGGTGCAGTACCTGGTATACTCCACATGATATTCCGCACATTGAAAGCATCCTGGGCTAGCTAGGAAAGTGACCTGTAATGGCCTTAAGCTATCTTATCTCCATCTGAAATCCTAGTGACAAATCCCTCTGGGCCACTTAGGCACAGAATACTGTGCTATCCCAGAGGCTCCACTTCCAGTGAAATAAAGCAGTTTTTAACAGCTTTAGTAGTACATGGAAAAAAGGCCTTAAAGCTATACCATTTGGATTATACATTTTTATCTGCTCTATATAGGGTATTTCACAGCATCTGTAGCCCATATAAAGTTTAAATAATCAGAAATATCAGAGTTTAAAATATTTTAGTCAGTTTTCACAGCAGAAAATAATAAAAGATAAATTTTTCTATGAGAAAAATTCAATTATATTTCTGATGAAAATATGGAAGCTGAATGTTGCAGTGAGGTAATTCAAAACATCTCATTAAGTTCTTTCTAGAATTGTCTTAAAACATTTCTTAACACCCTTTCATACTTTGCCTTTGTGTTAAAAGGCCCACTACAGAAAATAATTCTGAATGTCAAAATTATTGCAGAAAATAAGCTAGCCCTTATTTTTCAGCTATCTCTAAGCATTAATTAGGTAGCTTGATGAATTACAATTTCATAGTATGCACAGTCTTGTTTAAAATTCAAAATGTAACATGTATTAAAATCTACAGTATTCAACTGAGATCTATACTGCCAGCACTCCCTCGATAACACCAAATGCATAAAATAAAGCAGCTGCATCCAGTCTGGATATATTGTGAATTCTGATGCCTATTCTTCCACAGGGGGAGGGCTTTATGCATTAAAATTAAGGATTTGAAATGGAAAAGTCATTACATAACAAAAAGCATTTTTTCCAGCAGAGGGAAAGGTGCTTTAAAGTGTATCAGGTTCATAATCTATTTGGAAATCAAGGCAGAAAATGCAATTAATTGGCACATGCAGGTGACCTCAAGCGTCTAAGCAACTGACTGATGGGGCTACACAAAGTATGTCTGATCACTGCCATGTAAGTTTGCAACGTATTTTTTGTACAGACCTGACTGTGAATGTCTCATCCAGCATTGTATTATCAGACCAAATGGTCATCCTTCATCTCAAGAATTAATAATTTCTCTGTTTAAGTAATTTCAAGTTCTGCTTATCCAGGTTTAGAGAAGGAACACCTGCCTGAATGACAACTAGAAAATGGACATATTTATGATAGTTGTGTTGAGAATAGAGAAAGAAAAAATAATCAGAACTATCCCAGTTCATCAAACATCAGAAGAAATCTACTTCTCCAAATTTAATATCAAAGGATCACTATTACTTCTGACAGTGTCTCTGAGCAAAGCAGACAAGCCTCTGATTGCTAATTAAACCATTGCAAAAAGCCCTTAAATGAAGCACCCCCATGCCTGACTAACAACTCAAATCTCAAAGGCTTTCATAATTGAAAGTGGAAGAGATTAAATTAAGAAAATATTAGAGAGTTAATGAATGACAAAAAATGTTATTTGTTCTGTTTACAATGAAACAAAAATCAAGGGGTTGTCTCCCCTAGCTGTGGGAGGGCATACATTTAAATACCTCTCAGAACATACATTGTAAAGGAACAATTGTACAGCCTCACACCCATTGTCCAGCCAAAGAAGTGTCCTGGATCCTGCAAAGACCAGCCTTGCATTATTTTCTTCTTATTTTGTCTGAATTTATAGAAGAGCTGTTTAAATCTATACCAACCTGTCCTTTAAGATCTGTCTACAGGGACCTAGAAAAGGAAGCAATTGAAATTCATACATTTGGTCCTTCAGTTTAGGATGTGTGCTCCAGCTCCCCATCCTGCCTCTCCCATGTGCAGCAGGCTGAAAATGCCTCCGATGGCTCTGACTGACGTGTTCCATCCTTCCATGCAGGTGTGCCACCTGCAGCTCCTGACTGAGAGCTGCTCCAGAGAGCTCAGTGCTGGGAAAAAATCCAGGTTCAAGCATCTCTTCTGAGGGAAATTTTAATCCACTGCTGCAATATGGGTACCATTCATCAGCAGTACCATTTCTAGTTGAGGTGATAAATGAGTGACCAATAAACAGATTTTATTCCACAAGCCCTGCTGCTAGAAAAGTACAATGTAAAGACTGGCAGATGTCAGCCTCCTTTCTTCCATAGTCAAGAGAAAACATAGTGATGCAAACACAATTTACCCAAACACATAAATATATTGTAATAGTCTAACCATGATCTCATTTTTTTCCTTTGTCTTTCATAAATGGCAATTTTGCCTCCTGTAAGCAAGCATCATCAGATCTTGCTAATGGAAACCATTTGTGTGGATTTAGGAAGGCCTTTGCTGCTATGACAGCAACCTTCACAATGAACATTTGTCAGCACACAGCTGTTATTTTCTAAATATTTCCACCTCTCTGGATGGTTATGTGTGTGTGTTTGGAGTTGTGGGGAATGTGGGAGCTTTGATAAAATGCCATGGCTGAAACATTTGACTGACCTGTCAAGCACATGCCTAGGCAGGGAAATGGTGGCTGTTCCAGTCTCATGTCTCTCTTCCCACAGTCCAGACAAAGCAAGGGTTTAAGATCATGGGTCCTGCCCTTGCTGATAACATACTACTCCCTCCCGTGCTGGAGCAAACCAAGTGACAGAGAGAAATGAGCCTCCCACTCAGATTTAATCCTCCTGGGGTACATTTTGTATACAATTCCTTGGCCAGGGGGCTTTGTGAGAAAATGGTAGACCCCACTAGATAAGCTCCTTCGACTGAAATTGCAATCAGTTTCCGAGGTCTACAGAAAAGGTATTTGGACTGAGCTGGAGAAAGATTGGGTTTCGTTCCTTTTCTTTCTTCCTTTCCCCTTCAAACAGCAACTGAGTACTCAGTGCAGTGGGTTTAACTTCAGTGAGGATAAAACTGCTGGAGAAAATGGTCTCACCTGAACCATTTACCATCAGTGAGCTTTCGGATCTCAGAGAAAACCTTTCCCTGCAGGTTGCAAAAGATGAAGGCAAACTCTTTAAGGATTACTCACTTATGAGGCTTCTGATGTCTGAGCCTGGAAAATGTGATCTATGACCAGTGGAAAAGGGGCAGAAGATTTTTATGGAAGTTCCAGGACTGCCTTTGCTGTAGACTATAATTGCCCTGTAATGAGTATCCTAATATCAACTCCTTTTTCAGAGCTGTCTATTCTCTTAAAAAGAAAAAAATGCAGCTTACAGATTAAATACTTGAAATGGGAAGCAGCATTTTTTTTTTCCTGAAAACTGCTTTGCATTTAAAACAAGGGATGTTTAAATATTTTTTTTAAACATGCCTCCTCATCCATAAATGAACAGATTGTGTTCTTCCTTCCACTGCTAGTATGGAATTGTCATAGGCATCAGGTCTCTTGCACTGTCATAGAGATATTTTAACAAGAAATAACCACTTATTCCTATGATATATTTGAGCTTTATATTATCAATTTGGAAATTTTCATGTCACATTATTACAGAGTCAAAATCCCTATGAGAATTCAGTGGAGATGTTTTGTAGGGAGACATTAAGCCTCACAGAAATTCAGTGTCAAGTTGTCGGATGTAAGGCAGGATTGCTCTCCTAATTTTAGAGAAGAGATACTGATAAGAAGTTGGCCCCAGACCTAGAAAAAAGCTGGTTTGTCCTATCTAGCTGCTGGTACAGAACTCCTTCAGAAAACATACATCTGCATGATGTGTCAAATTTTTCTTCCATTTTTCTTGTGACAAAACTTCATCTGTTTTCCTGGATGATTATTACACAGTTGAACAAGTCTCACCAGTCCTGGTGACACTGATGAGAGCGTCAAAATATTACACTGAAATTTCCCTGTTATCAATTCCATCAAAGTATTTCTAGTGATATCTCTCTCAGCTGCTTGAAGAATTCTACACTTGTCTCGCTGAACATCACCCTCCCAACCCCACAGCCTTCCCCTGGCAGATTGGCTCAGTTGTTGGGCTTGGCTAGTTCAGAAGAGCTCCCACCCTGGCCTGTGTGCAGGAGGGGCCAGGACAGCACACTGCCCCAGCACAGCCCGGGTGACAGCCCTGTCCCTGTGCCCTGGCATGGCATGGTGCTGGGTTTGGCTAGGGTGCTTAATTCTCTTCTAGTAGATGGCATGAACTGTGTTTTGGGTGTGTGTTTTGGGTACGAAGCAGTGCTGATAATTCAGGGATGTTTCCCTTACTGCTGAGCAGCATTAAACAGAGCCAAGGCCTTTTTCTGCTCCTCACTCACCAGGGAAGAGGCTGGGAGTGTACAAGAAGCTGGGAGGGGACAAGGTCAGGACATCTGGCCCCAAGTGACCTAAGGGATAGTCCAGACCATATGACATTGTGCTCAGCATATAAAGCTGTGCAAAGAAGGGGGAAGGCTCAGAATGCTGGCATTTGTCTTCCCAAGTCACTGTTATGTGTGATGGAGCCCTGCTCTCCTGGGGATGGCTGAACACCTGCCTGCCCATGGGAAGCAGAGAATAAATTCCTTGCTCTGCTTTCCCTATTAAACTGTCTTTATTTCTACACACAGATTTTCTCACTTCTGCCCTTCTGATTCCCTCCCTCCCACCAGGGGGGAGTGATTGAACAGCTGCCTGGAGCCGAGTTGCTGGCTGGGGTTAAACCACAACGCTGTGTTTGTTGCACTTTCTCTCTATGTAATAATGTTTGCTGTGTAGAAAATGTACCTGCAGGTAATCTCTGGAAGTAGCCCCACTTAATTAAACAATAGAAAATGATAAAGACAAATCAATTTAAAGGCACTTCTAGCCTTTGCTTCAAACACATGGCTTCACCTAAATACTCTAAGCTTTCTGCTTGGAGAAATGGAGTTAAGAGATCAAAAATGCTTGACAATTAAATGAATCCAGGCTTTGCTGGGCAGGTGATAGAAGTGGGTGTTCCTGACTGAAAACTCAAACATCTGCTTTGAGTAAACCAACTTTTGTGTTTCATATTTAGCAATAGCATAAAAAAAAAAAAATCAGCCTGTGAAATGGTGCATTTGGAGAAGGCTGCCTGACACATTCAAGCTGTGGTTTTTAGAGCAGTGGGATACATTTTTGCAAGAAACTTTGTGTCAGTGCAGTAGCATAGCTTAGAACAGTTTGGGTACCTGTGGCACAGAGTGCATGCCTACTCTTACTAATGGATCCCAAATATAATATATATGAGACAGATCCATACATCAACAACAGGACTTTGTGATATATGGATGCTGAGATAGGAACTATGCTCAATTTATATAAAATTTTGTATAATTTTACAAATCCTCCCCTATAGTTCATGAAGAAAAGCTTTTTATCTCCTCTGGACAATAATTTCCAACTAGTTTTCAAGTGTAACAGCGAGCAGACACCTAGGGGCAAGAACAGATCCCAAATCCTTCCCTTAACTGGGACACTGGAAAGAAATTGGAAACATTTTCAAGAAAAGGAAAAAGTGTATTTCCTAATTGTTCTGTTTGGGGGGCTTTTTTGGTGTTTTTTCTGTCTTGGTTTTTTTTTTTTTTTCCTGCTTATAATATCTCCAGTGGCTTTGATTTCTTGACTTGTTCCACTCACTGGGCTCTACTTTTCTTTTTAAAAATGGGACTGTTCATGGGAAAGATTTTCCCAAAAATTTGCATCTCTGCTTAGTAATCAGTCACCCTCAGATGAATATTTTTAATTAGATCATCTGGATAAATCAACAGCTTATGCAAAAGGCAAATTAGGTCACCTTGTGCAACTCACTGGCAAATGTTATATTGTTCACTACAGGATATTTTCCAGCACTTTGTCCTGTCCTTCCTAAATTAGGAAATCACAGTGGATTCCTTTACTTCTCTTAAGAGATTGTCTTATAAGCTAGGAAATCTTGCTGTTGGGATTTTTTTTCTCCTAATATTCATGAACCAAAACAATATCTTAAGGAATTTGAAAACTTTGAAAATTGTTTTCCTATTGCAAGTCTGTGATGCCAAAGAGATGCCGTGTTTCCTTCTAGGACAGTGATTCTTATTGCAATATCACAATATTAAGGTACTACTTCCAACCCACCTGTACTAACTTTTGTCACTTTTCATGGTGTTAGATCAAATTAATGGAGATTTTGAAATCCAGTTAGTAATCCTAGAGCCCTCTATACTGTGGTTCTCCTAAATCCCTCCCTCTGTCTTGATTTCTTTTTATTTTTGGGTTTTTTTCCCCCACAGATTTCACAGAATATTCTGAGTATTACAGTTTCCATTTTAGAAGGCTGAAAAATTTAATCCTGCTGGAAGTTTTGATTGATGTTAGTGAGAAAGGACTTAATGCACATAGTGGGTACTTTGGGAAATAGTCCCTATCCCTTTCCTGATTGTGGAAAAGGAGTGGTTTTTTTCTCTGATGCATGGTACCACTGTTCTCGACAGAATAATCCCTCTGGGCAGGGTTCTCCTTGTCATTTAGTTCGAGAGATTCTCTGACTGGTAACATAAGCACTTTTTATCTTTGCCTCTGAGTGATTTATTGTTTTTTTTAATTCTCACAAGGGAAAGGCCTTTGCTTTTTCCTCATTTGCTTGTGATGTCATATTTCTTTTGTTTGTCAACAGAAAGAATAGAAGAGTTCAAAATACTGGCTTGATAAAAATACTGATAGTTTTGATCAAAACCAAAAGATCAAGCTTTTTGTGAAACATGCATTTCAGAGCAGCTTTTTAAATTTAGTGACTCTAGCTGTCATTAATTCCAGCTGTTTATGTCATGGACATTAAATTTTCAGTGTAAAAAAAAAAAAACAAAAGGAGAAAGGAAGTATGCATTTACAAGGGACTCTGTCTCCTGAGAAGGTGAAGCCTGGCCCAGAAGGAAGGTATGCTCTTTCTCCTCTCCTAAGGTCTCAGCCTATTTTTTTACATAATTGCTGGTTTGGTTTTACTTTCCCTCATGCTTTCTCTGTTTTTAGAGTCCTACCTTTTTTATTTTTTCATCTTTGCATGAAAATCAGTGCACACATTTTAATTTATCTTCTGAACTGCAAAACCCAAACGAGTTTGGAATGACACAAAAAAATAGTTTCTAATCAAGAGAACAGAATAAATGATAGGTGTATGTAAATCTGTGTAGCTTCATGAAAGGAAATGAGGCTGTTGTGCATTCTCTTTTTAAAAATCTTTATTCTAATTTGAGGCTTGGTAGCGATGTTCACCCTGAATTCATCCTTGAATTAAATCCTATGGATTTATACAAAGAGCAGATTTCAGTCTTTGTGTTTTCAGAGTATATTGGTTCATCACTTTAGTCATGAGGGATGTTACTTCCTTGTCCCCTTTACTTTCCCTGCTCTAAATTCTAGGGGAACAATCCACTTGCCATCATAAGTGACAGAACAAGATGTAGCTGTGCCAAATTGTTGATGACACAGCACTTTTGTTGATGACACGCACACATATGTGCCAGATCATACGCACTGTTTCTACCTGCGGCCACCTCTGGTACTTTCTCTTCCTGGTTCTGTTGGGAAACTTGTCAGTTCTGGTTCATTTTCTATGACTGTCATTAGGGCATGATACGCCTTTCCTTTCTCCCTCTTGAAAGCTTCATGCCTGGAATAGTTGGGAAAGTTTTTAAATTAGAGTTTGCTAAAAAGAAGTTAATTTTCCAGTAGTCTGAAATATGATTGATTTCATTTTGAGCTTATCAGAAAACCAGATCAACAATTTTTCAGTCCTCATTTTTTAATTAATAGCTATACCACAGTTTGGATTAGGTCTAGCTGGAAAAAAATCTGACTTACACCACTGAACACTGTACCAAAACCTGATAATTTTCCTGTTATACAAACCTTTGTGTATAAATGTCAGTCCTTCCAAAAAAGTGCCCATGCTCTTGCTTCTGAAACTCAGTAACTTAACTCCTGCAGGTCTCAAAGGTGAGAGCACAAAAAATATATTCAATGTATTCATGAAATATAGGCCTTTTCTGAATTTTTTTTATTATTTTAACTGGAGGAGTTGAGCTTCTAAAATGTAATAAGAATGGGGTCATAGGTAGGCTGACAAGCATTTGATTTTATCTTTAAATTTATTGCCTTTTGTTTGTTTGTTTCTTTCTTTTTGGAACTGAATGATTGCCTCTTCATTTTGGCTTACAGAACCTCTATGGCTTTTTAACCTGCCTATTTCCTGAAAAGATTGATCCATTTGTTTCATACTGAATTCAGAAATTAAAGAGTCAATGAATTTCCACAAAATTAAGGAAGTCATTGCACAGAAAGACCAAATAGAATTTTTTAAACGCAAGTGATTTTTTCTGTATTAGTATGGGTAAGAGGCACCATTATTAAAAAGGAGTAGCTTTCGCATAATTTAAAATGATATGAATATTGTGTAGATCAAAACCTTAAATTAGTCTTTCATGGATGAATAACAGGGTATAAATTGTAGTCCATTTCTTTGTGCATTATCTGTAAAAACGGGATCTGGTATCTTTGGGTTTCGTGGGAATACAGTCATGTATGTGTGTGCCATTTACAGACATTGCTGTAAATGTATTGATATAAATGACTACAAAAGGTGCAAGACAACGGGGAATGACATGCTACATGTCACAAACCATTCTAATCTTCTTGTGCTATTTAAGTAATTTTAGTCTGGTTATGTCCCTTGTGACATGGGGCCATTTTTTCCTCCTGGATTAACTCTGCAGGGACAGCTAGTGAATGCAGAATTTGATATGTGGTGTTTGAAGTGTTTCCGTAAAATTTAAAATATTAGTAGGTTAATAATTTGCATTGATTTATAGTCTGATTACTTTTTAAGGTCTTCTGAAATATGTTGGTCGTGGAATAATTAAAATAGCACACAAAAGGGTGAATACAATAAGTGCCAATAAACTTAAGTAACCACCTTGCTGCTCCTCTCAAATGGAAGAAGTATGAAAACAATCTTAATTGCATAGCTTCTTTATAAAGGTCTTACAGAATTTGGACCACTCAAGACTAACCCTGAATACTGCAAAAGCTCCTTTACAGTCTGTGACAGCACTGGACAGCCTTATTCTAGAAATCATGAGAAAGTGTTAATTTACCATAAATCTAAGCTTTCAAAATAATTTAAGTGTAATCAGGAGTCCATAATGTAGAAATCACTGAGGATCATTTGTCATTATGTTAAAAGGAGACTAGGCAGAGATCAGAAGCACTGGTTGTCCCAGTGCCCTTCCTTTCACCCCACCATCAAGCTCTTTTGCACATTAAGCTTCTTACAAGTCTTCTGATTTTTCAGCTGTTGGTCCTGTTATAAATATATCTCTGCTTTGTAACATCACTGTTTGCTCTGTGCACTGAGCCCACAGGCTCAGGAAAGAGCAAGGAAAAGCTCCAGTTAATGGCTGTGGGTGAAACATTGACTGAAAGTACATTACTTGTAATTATTAGTGCTCTCATTATTTTTATATACAGATAAAGATTATATATTTTTATATAGATTTAGGAAATCCCCTGTAAATTAGTTATCTCAGACACTTTCCTTACCGGTTAAAAAAAAAAATTATTTTGTATTGTTACTGTATGAAATAGCTAATAGAATTAAGATTTTGAAAATAGTTAGAGATTAAATAGGCCCTTTAATAATTCCATCATTCCTGCCACTCTAAAAATCCATGAAATATCCTTATAGAAGGTAAGGTAACAGGGGGAAGTGGAGCAATGGTCATGAGCAATCCATATTCATGGTTCTCTTTGGCTAGGCATTGAAATCTGAACAATATGAGACTTCAGACTCCTGTTTTTATAAGCATGTTAAATGTAGATATTTTTGAAAATTTCACTATTAAATAAAGTGCCAGCAGATGGCATTGAAGAATATATGTCATCATTCCAGTTTCTTGTAGAAGTAATAAGGCTTCCTGTACCACAGATTTCTTCCTTCATGCATCTCCTAAACACTGTATGGAATTCACTAAAGCACCCATTTTACAGGAGCTGGAGACATCTCTTAAGTGTAAGGAAACTTAAAAGGCTCTAAACTCTGACCTCTTTATATGCTAAAGTTTTTATTTATCCTCTCCTATGGAGACAGGCTGAGAGAATTGGAGCTGTTCAGCTGGGAGAACAGAAGGTTACAGCAGAGCTTCTAACACCTTCAAGTGCCTAAAGGGATCCTACAGGGAACCTGGACAGGTACTTCTGACAAAGTGATAGCACAAAGGGTAATGGCTCCAAACGGAAAGAGTAAAGATTTAGATTAGGTACTTGGAAGAAAATCTGTACTGTGAGGGTGGTGAGGCACAGGCTGCCCGGGGAAGTTTTGGTGGCCCCATGCCTGTCAGTGTTCATGGCAAAGCTGGATGTGGCCCTGAGCAACCTGGTCTAGTGGAAGCTGTTCCTGCCCGTGGTGGGGGTTTTTCAGTTAGATGATCTGTAAGGTCATCTAACCATTCTCTGATTCCAGCTCAAACCATTTTGCTAATTTTGTGGTCCTCTGGACTTGGCCACCAGCAACTGAGAAAAATCCTGCCAGGATTACCATCAGTACCTGAGAGCCATCACAGTGGCACAGGTGTCATGTTGTTTGTAAGTGTCTGCCATGTTGTGTGCTGTTGGTGCCACTGCCAGTGAATTCATTGATAGCTTTAATGTCCCTTTAATGGTGATTGCTCCAGATTATCCTTTTGCCTTTTCTATGTTATGTTTGTAGACTGAACGTGAAGAAAGAAAAGGAAGGGAAAATAAGAATGTATAAGAAAAACAGAAGTTAGTGAGAAAAAGGAAGTGGGGAAATAAAAGGTTCAAAGATAAATGATTCTGATTTGAGAGGATTTAGTCAGAGATCTCACTTTGGTAATGAGAAGTGTCTGAGTTTTCGCTTGGAATGGTTTTAGTTAGTAAGACTTAACAAAGCCAGATCTGTTTTGATTGCCTTTTGCAGACATTTGTGATCCAGAGACAATGGGTAGAAGAGATAAAAGGAAACAGAAAATACAAAAAATAATAATATTCTTCAAGAAAATAACATCGAAGATACTTCCTTTTCATTTGCCCTTTTAGACTTTTGTTTTCCCATCCCCTAAACTTATATTTTTCTGTCTTGATTCTCTGAGTTTCCATTTTTTATCATTTTTTCATGTTTTGCATATCTCTCCTTTTTTCTTTGAATGTAAATAGATAGGATCTATAGGTGTGTTTGTCCAGGTGAAAAGGTTTGTACAGCTCAACTTTGAAAACAATAGTAAGAGCTTCAAATATTCATGTCTCAGTAGGTGGTGATGGCCTTAACATTGCAGATGAATCAAAGGCTATTTGGTTATGGTTACTGCTGTAATAAAGTGAAAATATCTGCTGGGTATCATATGGTTTAATACTGTTGGGTGATTTCTTCCTCCTTATCTTGAATCTGACTGGTTTTGAAATGCCAAATCAAACACCCATCCAGAGAATATGCAAAGACGTGTCTGTCACAGAAGCAGCTGCTTGCAGATTGCTTTACTTAAAATGCTTTGAGAGGCGTGGTTGCCCAATGGGGAAACGGGCTACAGACTAATTAAGAAATGTCATGTTTCTTCTTCCTTGCCTTAAAATTCTCCATAGAATTTTTTCATTATTAAGCACTTCATAAGATCCCAAGCCTACTGAACTTTGAAAACTTGCAAAAAAGCTTTCTCCTACAAGTTTTAATTAGAATATTTCCCATTCCATCTCAAGACAAAACAAATATTTGACCTCTGATTGGTCCTCATAATCATCTACCTATCTCAAATTAGAGTTGTGGGGTTCATTTTAAATTGGTGCAAAGAAGCTCTGATCTCTTTTTTTAGTTTTCCTTATGATATTTTATAATATAGTGAAGGAAATCAATGTAGTTATACAACATTCATCAAGCAAAGGTGTGAAGTGTTGGATTTATTGTGGCTTTTCATATTCATGGAAAACCAAGCTGGCATCTTTAATACATTCACAGATGTCAGACATCTTGTGAAAGGAACCAACATACTGTAGTAGGATTTAGTTGGCAACAGAGTACAGCAGAAAAAGGGAAAATTGTTTGGCTGTAGGATAGACAGTGGCTCTGGATGTACCACCTAGCCAAACAATCACACTGAAATGACTGTGTTATCACAAATTCATCTTTCTCCCATTTGTCCCCTGTTCCATCTCACAGTGACTCCTCATGTTCAACACAGCCACCCAGTGACCTTTCTGTCCAATCCTGTAGTGTCAGCAGGGGTGAAATATTATGTTTTCACTGATTAAGCAAAAGGTTAATTAGAACACCCACTTTTTTTTTTTTTTTTTTTTGACCACATGTTGGAGGGGTGAGAAGAATTAAAGAAAAAAACTCATGAAAGCTTGAATAACATTAGCTACATTTCCACTTAGGGAAATATTAAGAAATAGTAGAGTTTACTCACTTTGAAGTCCCTCAGTAAGAAGAGGAATAGAGCATAATAATCTATAATATTCATCTTCTGTATTTCATATTAAAAAATATTTTCTATACAGACATTTGGTTCTGCGGCTTAATTGCTCATCCTTCTAGCCCAAAGCACACTTCTGTACACAGACAGCATTTCTGTCAAATCTCAGAGCCTCTGTTTGTGTTTCATGTGAGACCAGAGCAGCTCACAACCTGGCTGTGGATCAGTGGGACTGAGACCACGGGAAGGATGGGCCACAGCACTGGGCTGAGCTGAAGGCAGGACTGCAGCAGGGCCAAAGGCTTCCTCTCCAGTCAGCAAACCAGAACAAATAGAACCCATCACTGCTGACTCTGGGGGGTCAGATGAATTCCTAGGCTAAAACCTCAGACCTGAGAGGAGCCATGCTGAGAAACAACATGAGCCTGAACTAGATGGGATTTACAGGTGCCTCCCACGACACCATTAGCACCTACAGAAGTTCCTAGGATCAGAACAGGAAAATATTGTCCACACATTTTCACAGCCTTCAGCAATTTGCAGTTCGGTTTTTCTGAAATTAAATGTATTACTTTCCAATTCAATTGCCTTTTGTGGATTTTTCTGCTATGAGTTTATCAGTTGTTGGACAAATGTAAATTTTAGCTCCTCTAATGCCCTGTTATGGCTTCTACAACTATGCTGCAAAGCACAGTAATAGCTTTTCTTCTAAAATTTCTACCTGCTAGTTTCATTTGATGCACTGTAGTCCTTGTTTTGGAAGAAAACAATGAATACTGATTCTGTATTTACTGTCTTTATTCCACTCATATTCTCAACATCTCTATCATACACCCACTCAGCTGTCTTCCTTCCAGGTTGAAGAGCTGTAGTCATTACATATATGAAAACCATTCCACCCCTTAAATGATCTTTCTCTCCTTGTCAGTTCTGCTCTGTCTGGTGTTGAGATGAGGAACTGAGAATTTGAAAGGTTAGAAAGAGTGACGTGGTGACTTATTTTACATTCATGGTCATACATTACATACAAACCATAACAACTGTAATAAGAAATCAGACATGAAGGTTGCAGTAGGCATTGGTAAACTGGTGTTATGACTCCTGGAATAAACCCACAGAGTGTTGCATCTTGGACTTGTTAATTTGTTTTTTCCTGCTGTGCTATTTATGTAGTTTTATGCTGTTTAAACTAAGCCTTTTTCTATCCTCTAATATCTCATATCTTATTTTAATTGCTTTAGTGCTTTTTAAAAATTATTATTTCCATGTATATTTTCCACTCATTTTAGCCTACAGGCAGAGCTCCAGAGTGCCTCCAGCACTGAGAGCTTTGTCTCCTTTTTTTTCAAAAGTAGTAAATACCTCATCAGTCCATAAAAATCCCGCCACCCCAGAGCATCTCACTGTTTGTCCCTACTCTTACCACCTGCTCTACAAAGAAACCTGTATGATTCAATTTGCTGGAATAAGGCAGTTGCCACTGATAGATTTTCCTTTAGGAGATACTGTGAGACGATTCTGATCTCAGAAAAAATGTACTAGAAGCAACCTTTCTTCCACATATTCGAAAAAGGGTCAAAAAAATAAAGCAAAAGGGTTTTTCACAGTATCTAGGGAATTTAGGAGCAGAAATCCGACTAAGTCATCAAAGAGGTTTGTCCTTAACTCCCTTGGATGTTTCTGAAACTCCCATCCTCAAAGCTTGTCCTGGAAGGATTATAAGCACACCCCAGCAGTAAGAATGTGTTGCTCTGTTGAGCAATTGTGCAGAAGAGAACTGTGTTTGAACTGCATGTGAACAATCTCCCTTAAATCACTGCCTGCATCAAAAGATTGGCTCAAGCCTCTTCTTTCTCCTCCCTGTTCCTTCCCAAACTGGCCATGTCACAAGGGAGTGTTTCTGGATACTTTGAAGGGGGACAGACCTTAAGAAGGTTTTCACCAGCTGCTTCACATGCATTGAAGCAACTGGAGTTACTTTACATTATGCAACTCAGCACTGTGACTGTACCTTCCCCACCCACAAAAGGAGCTAACCTGGTGACACATGGTCTGCTGTCTAAGGGGGCTTTTTGGAGATGGGAAATTCAGACACCGTGTGATTTAAGTTGTTCTTCCAAGGACAGAGAAAAGGAACAATGGCTAGGGCATTAGCCTGAGCCTTGCCAATTTAGCTCAGGGCCTTGACAGATGTTTCTCAAAGTCCCTGTGTGCCTTAAATAGATAATTATATTTTTTCACAGTAGTATGAGGTAACTGCATAAAAAGTTTAAAAGTGCTCTAAACTGTTGTTCTGGCACACAGCTAAGAGGAGAACAAGAAGAGTCAGACCAGGAGGTTCCTGACTTGTGGATGATTACCATAACTACTTAGTTATCCCTCTTCCCTTCTCTCACTGTAATTACTGGTTGTGACCTATTGCATATGATGGAATTACTGTGTTATTGACATAGAGCTTAAGATCAGGCACTTTCTTGGGGTGAACTTGATGTTTGAAAAGCCTTTCCTCCATCTTCCTCCCCTTCTTGATAGGAAAATGAGAGTATAGGGAATGAAAATGCTGAGCTCTCATGCAGTGGAACTCATGTTGTCTCAAAAATGCTGTCTTTATAAGCTGATAAAAAGACTTCAATAAAGAAAACCATACAAAAGATCTAATAGTTCTTGGCTGTATAGAGGAAAGGAAAGCAGGGGAATGTGAAGGAAAAAAAAAAATAATGCAATCTTCCATTTTCTAACATGGACAGTTGGCAATACTGTGCTTTTCCAATTAAGATGATAGCATCTGGACTACTGTAATCCTTAAGGTTGTAAACTGTGTCATGTTGCCCAGAGTGGATTCATCAGTCAGCTGGCAATAATTTATATGATTAAAAAGAAAGGCATTGCCCATAATTTTACTGTAGGGTTGTTATGTTGTCTTTTGAGTTTGGTTTTTTTTTTGTCCTGTGGAAAATAATTTGTTGAAAGCATTGTACTGGAAGAAAAAAAACCTGCAACAAAATTAGCAAAGCATCTTGCTTTGTCTTCTCCTCCCTGTTCAAAAATACCTAATATAAATAACTAAGCTGAGGGTTTAATGATTTTAAGATAAATTTTTTTACCCAGATGAGATTATTTATTATATGCTGGAGTTTATTCCTACAGTGCTGCTCAGACTAGATGCATCCTGGGGAGAGAAGCATGCAGCTTTAGAAGGGGAGGCCAGGATGACAGCTAGGGGTGTGGGAAAGCTGCCACCAAGAGAGGTAGGGCAGGGGATAGCAGAGGGTAAAAAGAATCAACAGACCCAGGGGCTTGGAAATTCTCAGCAGAGAGAAGGAGTTCGGAAGGTGCAACTTCAATAAAGAGAAACTGACACAATTTTCACTGAGTGGTTTTCCTTAGTCCTTTTTCTGGCATCCAGCTCAATGTTTGAATTAGTAATGCTGTTATCCTGCAAGTGCATAATAGTGGCTGCAAAGAAAGAACTCCTCTTTTAGGAGCAGATAATTTGGTGTTTCTTGTTTGAAAAATTAGAATGAATCTGTCAGTAATTTCAACACTTCTGTGAGATTATGAAGCTTTTTTTCTTTTCCTCCACATCATTTGTATCATGAGTTCAGAACTAGGGTTCCAGTCTGAGCAACTTGCCTGCTGAGTCAGGTTCTCTGAGCTATATCGGGACTGCTGAAATGCAGAGAAAGACTTGCTAGAAAGAAATTGAGGGCTCTCCTGGAGCTAACAAACCTTCCCTCACACAAGTTCCTTGTTTGAGCCCTGTGTAAGGATTCACACCTGTGCTGAAATGGGAATGCTGAACACCTGTGCTGAGCAGGTTGAAAGGGGAATGCTGAACACCTGTGCTGAGCAGGTAGAATAGGTTATAAAAGCAGGCAAAAAGGGTAAACAAGCTGTTCACAACTTCAGAATTCAGGTAAGCAGTGGCCTCTGAAAAGTTCTTTCTAGCTCTTTGGTTTGTTTCTTTTTGTTCTGGGTTTTTTTGTTGGTTTGTTAGTTTATTTGTAACATGGATTCAAATTGTAAACATTTTTCATATATTTTCTCAGGCTGTTGGCTTGTACTGATTCCAGATTGTTCCTTGCTTTCCTTAGTGAGACCTGGTACTTGGTTTGTGTAGCTCCCTCCCTTCATGACTGGAAGTAGGAGTACTCACAAAGGAGGAAAATGGTGATTTTCATGATATGCTGGAAGTGTCAGCTGGTATATTGGCCAGAGCTGCTCTGGCAGTTTCTGTCTTACCCATTCCTACATATCCAAGAAATACATAGCCAGCTTGCACCCAGGATATTTTCTCTAATACATTGAGGTGGCAAGATGATTGTGTGTTATATTTAACAGATTTCTATAAGTAGGGTTATATATGTCTGTAAAGAAAGTGATTTGAATGCACAAGATAAGTTATCATCACAACCACTGTTCAAATGACTGCATTTCTAAGTAGCTTCTCTGTAACAGTAGCATGAGAGGGAGCTGGAATTTGCCAGGAAGGTGGTGAGGGTGTGGGAAGTGAAGGGTTTTTTCTTAAATTGTGAGATCAGTCACATCTGAAATTTGGCTTTGTTCACAGAGGTGTATTAAGAACTTGTGACCTTATGTGAGCCCAAAATAACTAATAAAATGTCTTACTTTCAAGACAATTTCCTTGAAGCTACTGAGGGCTGCAATATTCACTTAAACAAATGCCTGAAAAATGCAGTAAACTCTTAGCTTCAGCCTCAACAGCAGCCTAAAAATGTTAGATAAAATCATGATTTAATATCCTTTGATGCAGCAAACATATTTAATGGAAGAGCATAGCCAGCCTTCTCTCCAGAAAGACAATACCAGATTCTGTGAATCACCCCCAGCCTTTAGAAGAAGGTTTTTCTGATGGAAGAGGTTGATTTTCTCCTCATTGTGTCATAGAGGCACAGTAGGCTTCCCATGAACTTTGTAGATGTGGGTGATGCTTCACTAGAATAGAGGTGAAGCTTCTTTTTCAGTTTGATTCCCACCTCCAAAAGCCATCACCAGGGGACCTGTGCAGCATCCATGAGGTTTTGTGCTAGTTTTGCATGAGTGAACTGCAAGTAGCTCTATGCCCTTGGTTTCATCATAGTACTTTAAAAGATGTGAATTGACAGCATCTAAGTGACTTGCATTGATCTTTGCTACTCACCAGCTACTCCAGCTTCATTGCTAATCTCAGTATATTCACGATTTGAGTTAGTTTATTATTAGAAGATGAACTGAGACCACTACCAAACTCCTACTAATGTCCCCCCTCCCTCATCTCCCTGTCACTGAAAGCAATCCATTTACTTCTTTAGATGATTTTCAGCTAACAACAGGCAGTTTCCTTTTGGTGTAGCTGGGAATGTATAAATAGATGGGGATTACCTGGAAATGCTGCTAATGAATTAGTATATGTAATGCTCAAAGAAGCTTAGGCCCCCAATCAAAGAGGTCTGTAAAAACATCTGTAGGTTGTTGAAGAGCAGGGAGCAGTCTGGGCTTACAAAGTCGCACCGTGCAGACTTACTGGCAGGAGTATTTACCCTGCCAGTAGAAACTGCAAATTCCCAGGCAGGCTTCTCTAGCAGGGCAGGTGTGGGGCACACTTTGCTGTGGAAGCATGTCCTGGGTACAAACAGCACTGGGTTTCTTTGCTGAAGGACTTCATTGCTCTGGAGAACTAAGCCAGTCTTACATAGGGCACAGCCTTGCAATTGCCCCTTTGACCTCAGAGAAGAGGAGCTGATGCTTGAGTAGAGAAAACCACAGACTCACACCAAATATTCTGAATTGGAAGGGACCCACAAGGCTCATTGACTCTGACTCTCAAGTGAATGGCCTGCACATGGGTCAAACTCTCAGCCTTGGCACTATTTAGCACCAGGCTCTGACCGCTGGGCTAATACAGAGCCGAGTTGTCCCTCTGCTGTGTGATGGGGAAAAGGAGGCAAGGAGCTCCTTGTGATATTTTATTGGTGTGGGAGACAGTTAATTACCTATTTTCCCAGGGAAATAAATTACTCCAGCTACAATGCCTTGTGTTGGGTGGAGAGTCTGTTGCTTCTGAACATGGAAGAGAGGCAGAAGCTCTAGGAAATGGCTGGGTAACCTCTGCTTTTGAAGGCAGAGCTAAAACCTGCAGGGGCATATTAGACAGGACTATAAAATCTTATTGCTGAGACATGATTCTTGTTAATAATCAATGATTAAATAACAATTTAGCCATATAAATACCTCCCACTTTGAAAGCACAGAAGAGCTATGCTCATTTACTTCAGCCAAGAATTTGATATAATAATTTTGGGAAGACTTCCTGTTTCTTTCATGTTCACAAGAGTTCTGTGTTATGCAAAGAGACTGTGGCATGAATGTTACCTGGCCCAATTTCTGTGTGTAGTTAATTGACTTAGCTTTTTTCTCTCCATGCTATTCCACACACAAAAGGATGTTTTAAATCACAGCCAATTGCTGAGAACACTTTCAAGGGGTCTTTTATTAAAAAAACAAAAAAGTTCTAAATAGTCTGTATTCTTTTATTCTCACATTATACAGTTGTATAATGTTGTATAATTGTATAATGTATAATAGTTTTCAAGCAAGCAATACAGTATTTTTCTACTGAGCCTTCTAGTCCCAAGTTTTCTGTTTGTTCCAGAAATATCAGACATTCTACACCACTTGTTCTATAAGAATCTATCCCTGTATACTTTACTAAAACTTCTTGGGATACTTTTGTCCAACAAATGCAGCCCAAAGACATCTACATAGGGATAGTTCATGATAAAAAAAAAAAAATAAAAGAACACTTAGGGATGACAGGAACTTTATAGACTACATAAATATTGTGTGTAGGTCTCTAAATGGTGTTTGGCTCAGCCTTCAATAGAATATCTAGGATACTTTTCCTGGAAGGACAGTGTCAGGAAGTCATTTGAGTAGTAATTTGTTTGAAGCAATACCTGTGACTTCTGGCATGTGCTGGAAATTTTAATTCAGGCTCACATATGTTGAGAATAAACACTTGAAATCACAAGGCTGGTAAAATATATAAGCTACATTTTATGACCTTGAGTTGAGTGAAGCTGTAGTATCACCAGAAGTGTGTTTTGAGTTGTGATAAATATGGTTGCTTTAAAGAAAGTCTCAGTTTGTACAGAGAGGAAATTTGCTGGGAATTCTT